>NC_139018.1:134650464-135250464 GCF_964374135.1 Grampus griseus
GGCCACAGGCACACCCAGAATGTTGAGGGCATGGAACGCAGGTGCAGTGCAATCGTTGACCACTGAAGGAAAAGCCTTCAGTGTCCAGGGCCTCCCCTGCATTGCTGGTCTGCCACTGCATTTGCTGGCTATGGGAATAAAAGAGAAAACTGCCCACTCCTTCAAAATCAAATTCAACTATAGTAGCTCCGTGTCATGGTAGACTTATACTTGCCATTCAATGCCTCTTTTGTTATACACACAGTCACAAACACACATACACAGAATAATTTCCTCCCAAAGAACCAAAGAATGCCCATAGAGCCAGGGTCAGCTGATCCAGAGGGGATTTTATTTTAAAACACAGGTTGTGCCTAGAACTCTCTTTCTCCCTCAGTCTCATTACCTAGGTCTCTAGGAATGGATGCAGTAGCCCACTCTAAGTCCCAAGGCCCACTATAATTTTCACTCCTAGACAAGGGACCCCTAGACTGAAAATTCTCATTTGCATATATTTTTGTTGTTGTTGGAAAATACAACTGGAAAGCCATAGACAGATGGTGATATACCGAGTTAAACAAATTAAAAACTGAAAAATCCACCAAGTTAAGCTTCAGAAAAGATGAATTTGAATATCAAGGCACTAGTAAAAGATCTTTGGGAAAATGGATAGGGCCTGCTATCAGATTTGTTGCTGTTGTTAGTTTTTGTTTTTAATTAATGGTCTTTTTTAGAATAGTAGTTTTAGGTTTACAGAAAAATTGAGCATCAAGTACAGAGTGTTCTCATATACCCCTCCCCCTAAACACAGTTTCCTCTATTCTTAACATCTTGTATTAGTGTGGTCCATTCATGACAATTGATGAGCCAATATTGATAGAATATTATTAACTAAAGTCCATAATTTACATAAGGGTTCTTTCTTGGTTTACATTCTATGGGTTTTTTTTTTCACTTATACATATACATGTATCTATTCTTTTTCAAATTCTTTTCCCATTTAGGATATTACAGAGTATTAAGCATAGTTCCCTGTGCTATACAGTAGGTCTTTGTTGGTTATCTACTGATATTTTAAATATAGCAGTGTGTACATGTCAATCCAAAACTTATGTTTGGGGGTATGTGGGATGAATTGGGAGATTGATATTGACATATATACACTATTGATACTATGTATAACATGGATAACTAATGAGAACCTACTGTATAGCACAGGGAACTCTACTCAATTCTCTGTGGTGACCTAAATGGGAAGGAAATCCAAAAAAGAAGGGATATAGGTATACATATAGCTGATTCACTTTGCTGCACAGCAGAAACTAACATAACTTTGTAAAGCAACTATACTCCAATAAAAATTAATTTTAAAAACTTCTGTTTATTTTTAAACATTTTTTCTTACAACTTAGAAAAATGTCACTAAGAATATTGGCACTGTTTTCTGGCCACTAAAATGTCACTCTCTGCGGATGTTTGAGGAGGTGCAACATGGACACAGCTTCCTGATTTCATCTTGAAATTCTGAAATTAGAGCATAGCCTCTGCCATGAAGACAGATGGGCTGCCTACAAACTGCAGGGTCACCACTCACCACTCACCAGTGCTCAGCGTTCAAGGGAAAGCAATTTGACACAGCAGATTTTTGTGGCAAAAAGCTATGGGGAGCCTCCCTTACTCATGTTCTAGGTAGACTAAGGGCACTGAAGGGGATGGTGGGGAATGAATGGGACCTGGAGGGGAACAGTCTTTTCAGAGGGCTTCCCTGGCCAGCTCCCAAAAGCCTGTCTTCTTGCTAGTTTAGAACTTCAGCCCTTCCTCAGCAGCTTCAGACCAAATTCCTCTCTTCTTCTGGAATTTCAGGGAGAAGGGCAGTCCTGTGCCAGCAGCCTTCCAGCTCACTATACTCCTTTGACTTGTGAATATGGCACTGATCTACCAGGGCAGCGATCACATCTGTGTGGTTCGTTGTTGCATCCTCAGCATCTAGCATGATGACCAACACATATCAGATTATAATTTGGATGAATGACTCAGTGAGCCTCAGCCCCAGACCTCTCCTGTTTGAAGTGAGCCAAAAGCAATAGCATCTTGCACAACCCAGCACATGAAGACTTAGCACATCCCTGTGCTAAGTCCAGTCCACAGGACAGCAAGCCAAAAAGTCTGCATTCAACAATGAGCTCTTCTACTTGGGTTCCATTACTCAAATCACTCAGCCTCTCTCACTCTGTTTCCTCATTAAACAAAAGTGGTGACACCTACGTGGCCAGGCCATAGGAAGGATAAATGAATAATGCATTAGGATGCCTTTTGGGCCCAGTGAGACTACATAGATGTAAGACTTGATTATAACACTTTAAGGAACAAGGAGCATGCTGGCTGGGTCCCATCTTGCCCAGATTCTCATTGATTGAGGAGTTCAGAGGCCCCAAACCCCATCTTGTTCATATCCATTGGAGACCCTCTTACGATCTGGTTTCCTGGGAGGCTGCTGCTCTTATTTGAAAGATCTGTGCTAAAATTTGTTCACTGATGCTTATTTCAGAATTGGTTGCACTCACCTGACTCATTTCAGTCTCTTAGCTGAAAGCATATTTATTTTCACTTCACCCTCTGCCCAAGACCCCTAGCAGTGTCCCCTTTAAGAAATTATTTCCCTTCCCCCACAGATGCTTATATCCTCCATGTACCAGGGCACCAGCCACCAGCCCTGCACCAGTCAGTATTTAACCAGGAGCTGGGGCAGAGCTGCTGGTCTATTACCTGTTAGTCATGCCTCTCTGTTGACCATTCACTGGGGGATTGTCAACTGGAAGATGACAGAAAGAGCTGTTTAAACTGCCTCTCCCTGCTTTTCTAACGCTGTCACCTTCTCCAAACTGTTCTTAGCTATCTGAAGCCTATAGAAAACCACAGAACAGAAGAGAGGATTAAATACTTAGAATTATACCTTCTAATCTCCACCTGTCGGTTAAATCCTTCTGTGCCTCCTGGGCCACTGACAGCCTCTCTGTGCTTCAGTCTCCAAAGCTGTGATTAGTGGTAACGTCACCAGCCAATGTTCTAGGGATTTTGTAAAACTGAATTCATAAAATGTAAAGTATTTTTCAGATGTCAAGGGTCTACAAGAGTTGCAGATGTTAGGCCCGTGAATTTTCCTTGTGCAACAAAAATACAAAATGTTTCTAATCTTAAACAGATCAAAATCTTAATATTTCTTTCTTTAATTTTTCTCACAGCATTTGATTTGTAAGATAGATGAGGCAATATTTACTTGAGCATTTATGAAAGTGAGATCATATTTATTTGAAAATTTGTACAGAGCATTGAGGTAATGTGCATATAAATATTCAAATATTATTTGGGCAGTATCTCAGCATAGCTAACCAAAGTTCAGAGATGAATGGGAAGCATCCACGGCATATGAAGAATTGACCAGATAGCAGTGGAAACAGGTCATTATGGACTGAATTGAAGCCCAAACCCCCAATGTGATGGAATTTGTAGGTGAGGACTTTGGGAAGTGATTAGGTTGAGATAAGGTCATGAAGGTAGGGCCCTCATGAAGGGATTACTGTCTTTATAAGAAAAGGAAGGGAGACCAGAGTTCTCTTTCTCTCTACCATGTGAGGACGCAGCAAGAAGACACCATTTGTAAGCCAGGAAGAGCATCCTCACCAGAATCCAACCATGCATATTGATCTTAGACTTCTAGCCTGTGAGAAACAAATGTCTGTTGATTAAGCCACCAAGTCTACAGCATTTTGTTCCAGCAGCTCAAGCAGACTAATACTCAGGTATATAAAATCATTATGAAGTCAGTGCTATACTACAGATATATCCAGGTGCAATGGGAACACAGGAGAAGGAGCGACTTGCTTCCCTGGGGGACCTCACAGGTAGTATCACCGAGGAAGCAATTTTTTTTTTTTGGCCTGGCCACAGGGCATGTGGGACCTTAGTTCCCCAACCAGGTATTGAACCTGCGCCCCCTGCATTGGGAGCATGGATTCTTAACCACTGGACAGCCAGGGAACTCCCGAGGAAGCAATATTTAAAATGAGACTTAAATTCATGTATTTGTTGAATATTTATTACTTCCATGTTTATGGAGAGTGAAGACATACTCTATTCAATTATGCCAGGAATAGGATGCCTCTGGTCTCCTGGAGCATCAGATATCTGAGGGGGATGCTGAGAAACAAAACAGTAGAACAAGGAAGGGCCAGTCTGGCAAAGGCGTTATTTCAAGCCCATTTCGGTTTATTCTCTTGACTATAAATATGCAAAAGTTGGACTTGCTGGATGGTGTTTAGGTTTAAAACTCTTTAGCTATGGCTACAAGAACTCTTTTCATATTGAAATTCCATCGGGAAAAGTAATTCGTATTTGCAATCCTGAAACTCTCTGCCAACCCCCTTTTTTTCCCCACCAAACCCTGGTTAGAAATGTTATAGCTGTAGAGTTTATGAGGAGTGGAACCATCACCATAGGATACACAGGATAACTTGTACTGTGTACATTAATCAATTTATTTTAGGACTGAGTCAACTGAACTGCCTGTGTGTCATTACATGCTCATTTCCTTACCAGACTGTGAGCCTGAGAGCAGAGATTGTATTATAAATTTATCATTGTACTCCAGGCATGGATCCTGATGCCTGGCACATAGTAGCTGCTCAACGTGTCATACTAGGAAGTTTGACACTTCTGTTGGAAGTGATAACTGTTCATCTCAGTATAACTGCCTAAATGTATTAATTTTAAAGATACTGTATACCAAAGGAGTTCCATAAATCTTTTAAGACAACCATTCTATTTTCAAGAGAATTACAGAAAAACAAAAAGTTCTGATCACTGCAGGATTTATTCATTTCACACACGCCTCCTTTCCTCGGCTTACATGGAAATCTGTCCATTAAAACTACAGAGCTCCCAGTGGGACATTGTATGCTGACAACCAAGATGTTAGAATCCAATAAAAAATAGATAAAATTGAATCTCAAATAATACAAACTAAACAACTGTACAAACTAAAGCCCACATTTAGGAAGAAGTTTGTACCGCACCTTTGTAACAGGGGTGCTTGCAGCTCAGCCCTAGCCTGAGGTCACTTTTGCAGAAACACAGAGCAGTCATAAAAAATAATGAAAATGCTACCAGACATTTCTTCCATCTTTGGAAGAATCTGAAAGGAGACCCAGCGAATAAGAGCAGTAATGCCACTCACTCTCCTGCTGCCCTTCACCAACTACTTCTCATCTTTGTCTGTGCTATCATTCACTCTAAAGTTTCTCCACCCCTTTTCCCAAGCTCCCTGAAGACCCCTCCCCCCAGCCCACATCTGTCCTTGCTTTCCTCCCCTTGCAGCTTTCCATATACCTTCATTCTTTTTTGTTTGTCCACAAATAATTTGCAGTTCTTTCCAAAACCACTCCCACCTTCACATTTCCAGCTTTGTGTTTATTTCTTCATTGCTCTGATTGGGCCCAAGCAAAGGCTGCAAGGTTCATCATCTCCCTGGGCAGGTACAGATGGACAGCAGCTCTGGGGCCAAAGCAGGATTCTCTCCATTGTGTGGAGAAGAGGTAAAGAGGTAAATAGTAGTCATAGAAATTTTTTTCCTTTATTCTTATTATATATGCCAAGTTGCTTTACTTGCTAAAACTGTTCCAATATCTATAGCAAAAGGAAGGGGAAATCCAGAAAGACCTCTTTTTAAAAAAAATATTTTCACTCTGTAAAATATGCCCCACAAGTAAGGCATATCTGGAATTGAATCCAGAAACCAAAGTTGGAGTGAAATCAAATGAACATAGAGGCAGGGGTTATTCTGAGTCTGGAACAGGGAAACCAAGGGAAAGAAAACACGTGGTTAAAAACAAGACCCTGGGGCTTCCCTGGTGGTGCAGTGGTTGAGAGTCCGCCTGCTGATGCAAGGGACACGGGTTCGTGCCCCGGTCCAGGAAGATCCCACATGCCGTGGAGCGGCTGGGCCTGTGAGCCATGGCCGCTGGGCCTGCGCGTCTGGAGCCTGTGGTCTGCAACGGGAGAGGCCACAACAGTGAGAGGCCCGCGTACAGCAAAAAAAAAAAAAAGAAGACCCTGGGGTCAGGGAGATCCAGGTTTAGATCCTACACTCGGAACTTAACAACTGTGGGAGTTTGGGCAGGTTATTAAACTCTTCCAAAGCTCTGTTTCCTTGCTGGAAAAATAATAGGACTGATTTTAAACTGTTAAAGGCATGAAAGAGAAAGCTGTAAGCACGGAGTACAAAGTAAATGCTCCTTAAATTTCAGGTATTATGATGATTATTTTTATTACTGTCAGACCTTACCTCCAGGCCTGTTTATTTCCAGGACATCAGATTTTGTAGGGATTAACTTCATAGAGTGTTCCATCTTTTTGTGAGACCCTCAGTTCTTATTATAAAATTATTTATTTTCCCCATTGTTTTATGCTTAGATATCATACATTATTCTACAAAGCATCCATGGGGTTTTCAATAAGCCTTAAAACACCTTAGAGAATCTTCAGTTGCAGAGCTGATGGAATATCATAGACGGAGCTGCTGTTATATGAACATGTACATATACACATACACACACAAAGATACATGTATATGTGTATGCATAAATGTAGGTGCATGTTTTTTAACCTTACCTTGCATTATTATTGTAAGTGGCCAACTACCAGTCAGTTCTCTAATAAAGTCAGTAGGACAGGCAGGCTTGGCTTAGGGCTTTCTAAGTGTGTATTGAAGGTTTTCATATACATTTTCCCATTTATCAAGCCACTGTGAAATAATAAGCTATACTTCAGGCGGCCTAGGGCAGCCTTATGAAAAGGTTATGATTTGTTTCTGAGATAGAGCACAAATTCCACAGTAATCTTCCCCAAATTTTAATAAGGGTGAAAGGAAGACTTAAAGAGTTCTTTGTGTTTTGTTTTTTTTTAAACCACAGCCATCTGCAAACACTTCCTCGTGGCATCTTATCACTGTCACGCAGGCACAAGCACACCTTTATCATGTGTGGCAGGGGCTGAGGCGCAGAGACACCTAAAAATAATGGTGATGCACTTATTTTTAAGGAGACTACACTGTTGGCTGCTCTTTAGGGCATCTAACCCCAGATGGAGTTCCCTCTGTGCTTAGGTGTGAGATGCTATTTTTATAGCAGCGCTCCTTCTTATTCTGTTTTCTATAGGAATCCTGGCCATTGCATTTAAAATGTGGTCCTCTTTGTAGAGCATAAATTTTGCCAATTGGAGGTGGGGGCAGAGTTGTAAAATAGCATATTTTTATTTCAAAAGTTCAAATGGGCCCTAAAGAGGATTTAAGAGAATTTAGCTTCTGTTGTGATTTCTCCAGCTACTTACCCATTGGCTGCAACCAATATAAAAGCTGTGCAACCTGAATGCTGAATGATAAGAAGTTGGTTGAAAATACTAGGGTACACACTCAAATGAAGTAATACTTGCCATGCAATTTTGAAAAATGGTTTTGGAGAAGAAAGTGTATTACCATGGAAATAGGTCTACAGCATATTATGTGAAAAGAAAAAAAGCCGCATGTACGACATGATCTAATTTTGCTTACAATGCAAATAAATAGAAGTTACCCTGAAGTGTTAGTATTGGGGGTCATTTTTACTTTCTTCTTTTTCCTTACCTGCATATTCCTCATAGTATCTACAATGCATAGGTATTAATTTTATAATTGTAAAAAATATCTTTAAAGTGTAAGTTGTGATCTGGTTGTAGAGAAGATGGGGTAAAACACTCCACTCTGCCTCCCCCACTGAATGCAACTATAAAGCTTGGATAGAATGCAAAGAGGGGGTTTCTGAGGATCATAACCATGGATGGTAGTGGGTGGATCAGGGAAGGAAACCAGATTTTGAACTCCCGCTGAACCAGTGGTGAGTTTTTCATTTTTTCCCTCCAATATTACTCAGCTAGGAATCAAAGGTAGCCTATAGCCCTGAAATACACACCAGATATGGACAGAAAGAGCCTCAAGAGAAGACCTCCCTTTCTTTTCTGTGGAGCAGAAAAGGGCCAGAGTGATTGAGGACAACACCTTGGGTTTTTTCTTTTATTTTTTTCTCTTCTCTCCTATGATAACATCCCCACAAGCAATCCTTTGATGGTCCTGGTGGTAGCACAGTGAAATAAATGGCAGTGGGAGGGTACCTTAAACCTTCTTTTTGGTCAAAGGAACTGTGTCCCTAGAGTACACAGTGAACACACACAGCTGTATTTTCTTTGGCCCTTTCTCCTCCCACCACTTAACCTTGGACATAGGCACAGATACTGGAAGTTTATGGAACAGCTGGGAAATTCAAGTCCCAGGTTTCTGGTCATAAAACTGGGAAGGGAAATCCTAGAGCAAAAAGCAGTGTTGGCAGAATTACAGAGAGGATCAAGATCAGGAGGGTGATTCCATGAAGTTGGGTATGAACTCCTAAGTACACCTCCTACCTGGGCATGGCATTCTACAGGACTTGAGAACTGAGCACAGGTCGCAAACTAACCACCCAGACTGATCTGAGTAGCACTGAAAATATTTTGAAAACAGATTTATGTTGAAACCAGAATGCAGAGAGGCCAGGTCAGAATTTGTGGCCCAAACCTAATCTCAGTGATGCCTACCAAAACAATGGCAACAACAGCAACAAGAACAACAAAATCAACATTCTTTTTAGAAGGTAAACAAGACCCAGGGATTCTAGTACAGTATTTAAGATGTTCAGGATATAATCCAAAATTAGTTTGCATACAAAGAACCAGGAAAATTTCAACTCAATGGAAAAGACAATTAACAGATGTCAATCTTGAAGTCACACAGATGTTGGGATTATCAAAGACCTTAAAGTCACTATCAGAACTATGCTTGCAAAAGTACATAGCCTAACATACCAAATAATAGATGAAGAATGTCAGAGTACCTAAAAAAAACTAAATATATACTGTCTTCACAAAACCCTCCTTATATATATGTAGGTTAAAATAAAGGGATGGGCAAAGGTATACTTCACATACATGAATCAAAAGAAAGCTAGAATGTTGAACTTAATGTCAGACAAAGTATATTTCAGAATAAGGAGAGTTACTAAGGCCAAAAAGAACATAACACAATGGTAAAAAAAAAAGTCAGTTCATTAAGACTCATAATAATCTAAATATGTATGCACCTAACAACACAGCTTCAAGATGTATAAAGCAAAATTTGATCAACTATACTTCAATTAACAAAAAGCAAGGAAGTCTTCTAAGGCTACCAGATTCATTTACAGAAACTTGGAGGCCAACTTGAAGTTGCTTATTTGATCATCACTAGGGATGTGAACTGGAATGGATTGATACACCATCAAGTATATTGAAATCCATGAGCTCATACTGATGCAAATTAAAAAAAAAACAACTCTGGTCACCTTCGGAGGATGCACAATGGTAAATAAGTAGAAAGAATATATTTAAATAAATAAATGAATAAATAACATTTTTTAAAAAGCTGATAAACCTGGAACGAGAGATGGGCAAATTCTTAATTATAATTGGAGACTTTAACACTCTTTAGTCATCATGCAAACAAGCAGACAGAAAATCAACATGAATATGGAAGAACTGAGCACCCCCATAAACCAGCAGCATCTAATTAAAATTTATAGAACCCTCCACCCAACAACAGCATAATACATGGTCTTTTCAAGTCCACATGGAACATTCATCAAGATAGGCTATTATGGGGTCATAAAACAAATCTTGACAAATTTAAAAGAAGTTAACAAAGTATATTCTCTGACATAATAGAATTAAGCTAGAAATTACCAAGAGAAATATATCGATGAATCCAACAAATGGTGTTGGAACCATTAAACATTTACATGCAAAACCTGAAGCTCTACCTAAATCTTACACCATAAACAAATATTAATTCAAAATAGATTATAAATCAAAATGTGAAAAGTAAAAAGTTTAGAAGAAAATTTAGGAGAAAAATCTTTATAACCTGGAGTTAGGCTTCTTAAAATGACATTAAAAGCACAATCTAGAGATGAAAAATTATCAATAAATTAGATTTTATCAAAAGCAAATATTTTGTTCTGTATAAGACTCTATTAAGATAATGAAAAGATAACCTACACAATGGGCTAAAACATTTCCAAATCATACATCCAGCAAAGGCCTCATATTCAAAATATGTTTTAAAAAATTTCTCAAAACTCAACAGTAAGAACACAAACAACCCAATTTAAAACCATAATTCAAAAAGAGACATGTACCACAATGTTCACTGCATCACTATTTACAGTAACCCAGACATGGAAGCAACCTAAGTGTCCCTCAAAAGATGAATGGATAAAAAAAATGTGGCACATAGGTACAATGGAATATTACTCAGCCATAAAAAGAAATGAAATTGAGTTATTTGTAATGAAGTGGATGGACCCAGAGTCTGTCATACAGAGTGAAGTAAGTCAGAAAGAGAAAAACAAATACCGTACGCTAATACATACATATGGAATCTAAAAAAAAAAAAAAGGTTCTGATGAACCTAGGGGCAGGACAGGAAAAAAGATGCAGATGTAGAGAATGGACTTGAAAACATGGGCACCAGGGGCAGGGAAGGGGAAGCTGGGACAAAGTGAGAGAGTACCATTGACATATATACACTACCAAATGCAAAATAGATAGCTAGTGGGAAGCAGCTGCATAGAACAGGGAGACCAGCTCGGTGCTTTGTGACCACCTAGAGGGGTGGGATAGGAAGGGGAGAACTCAGGGGCAAGAGGGAGGGGATATGGGGATATATGTATATGTATAGCTGATTCACTTTTTTTTTTTTTTTTTTTTTTTTGCGGTACGCGGGCCTCTCACCGTTGTGGCCTCTCCCGTTGCGGAGCACAGGCTCCGGACGCGCAGGCCCAGCGGCCATGGCTCACGGTCCCAGTCGCTCCGCGGCATGTGGGATCTTCCCGGACCGGGGCACGAACCCATGTCCCCTGCATCGGCAGGCGGACTCTCAACCACTGCGCCACCAGAGAAGCCCTGATTCACTTTTTTTATACGAAAAAAAACTAACACAACATTGTAAAGCAATCATACTCCAATTAAGATGTAAAAAAAAAAAAGAAAATTAATAGAGTTCAAACAAAAGATATTCTGAACAGAATAATAAATAAATAAATAAATAAAACCTAGGAAAGACTTGAACAAACACTGCACTAAAGAGGATATAAAGATGGCAAATAACCCCGTGAAAATATGCTCAGCATCACTTGCCATTAGGGTCATGTAAATTAAAACCATGATGAAAAATCACTACATATCTTGTAGAAAGTATAATTCTCAAAAAAAAAAAAAAAAAAACCTCAAGTGTTAGTGAGGATGTAGAGCAAACTGAACTCTCATACATTGTTGGTGAGCATGCAAAATGGTACATCCACTCTGGAAAAATAGTTTGGCAGTTTCTTATAAAGCTACACATACACTAGCCATATGACCCAGCAATCCCACTCATGGGTACTTACCCTAGGGAAATGAATACTTGTGTTTACACAAAAACCTGTACGTGACTCTTTATAGCAGCTCTATTCATAACTGCAAAACTTGTAAACAACCCAAATGCCTTCAAAGGAATGAGTTGTAGATAAATAAAACAACCTGGATGAACCTTGCATTATAGTGAAAGAAGCCAGCCTCAGATTACATACTGTATGATTCCATTTATTTGACATTTTGGAAAAGGGAAACAATGGTGATGGAGAACAGATCAGTGCTTGCCAGGGGCTAGAGGCTGAAGGAGGATTTGATTGCCAAGGCGGCAGTATGAAGAAGTTTTTTGAGGGTGATAAAACTTCTGTATTCTGGTTGTGGTGGTAGTTACATGAACCTATATGTGTGTTGAAACTCAGAGAATTCAACACCCAAAAAGTCAAATTTTTGTATGATATTTAAACTTTTTTTTTTTTTTTTTTTTTTTTGTGGTATGCGGACCTCTCACTGTTGTGGCCTCTCCCGTTGTGGATGGAGCACAGGCTCCGGACGCGCAGGCTCAGCGGCCATGGCTCACGGGCTCAGACGCTCCGTGGCATGTGGGGTCTTCCCGGACTGGGGCATGAACCCGTGTCCCCTGCATCGGCAGGCGAACTCTCAACCACTGCACCACCAGGGAAGCTCTAAACTTTTTTTTAAATGTAAGCTATATAGATTTCCAAATGACAAAATTTGGTAGCAATTTCTTTATTTCATCAACTGCTCACAGCATGAAACACTGTTTAACTCACAATTTTCTGATTGGTAATGTTATTCTCTTTTTTTTTCCTGAAATACTGAAAGTCATATTTTAGTGTCAGATATTTAGACATATGTCTATTTTTTGAGAAGAAATTAATGAAGCAGCAGAAACATTTAAAAAAAATAAAAAGGCTAGAGACTTCAAGTTCTAGAAGTCCAACCCTCAAAGTTGCTTTTCCCTAGGAAAAGCATAGGACACATGCTCCTTATCTTGACAGACCAAACTTTTCAAGGAAAGGAAGTTATCAACTGAAATATGATCCCAGGTTTGTACAGCAACAGGCCCTTAGTATTTTATCAAGAAGTCATTATATCTAGGTGAAAAGCATCTCAAGCAGAGGGGTGACTTAAGGTAGGAGGGAGCAAGACTCCTTGAGGAACTAAACAAGGCCAGTGGCTGGAGCACAGAGATGGAGGAGGTGGGGAAGAGGATGGAGACATGGGCAGAGCTCAGGTCATACAAGCCTGATCAACTCACTAATGATTCTGATTTTATTCTAAGAAGAGTAGGACTTCTTTGATGATTTCTTAAGTAATATGATCAGATTTGTTTCCCCCATCCTTATGTATATGTTTTAATTGTTGTAAAATATATATGACAAAATTTACCATTTTTAAGTGTGGAGTTTAGTGGCATTAAGTACATCCACATCACCACCATCCATCTCCAGAGCTTTTTTCATCTTCCTAAACTGAAACTCCATGCCCATTAAACAATAACTCCCCACTCTCCCCTTCCCCCAGCCCCTGGCAACCACTGTTCTGCTTTATGTCTCTATGAATTTGACTACTCTAGGTACCTATTATATGTAGAATCATACAGTATTTTTCTTTGTAATTGTCTTATTTCACTTACTATAACGTCTTCAACGCTTATCCATGTTGCAGCATATGTCAGAATTTCCTTTTTTAAGGCTCAATAATATTCCATTGTATGTATATAACACATATCATTTATCTATTCATCCATCAGTGGATACTTGGGTTGCTTCCACGTCTTGGCTATTGTGAATAATGCTGCTATAAACATGGCTATACAACTATCTGTCTGAGTTCCTGCTTTCTTTTGTTTTAGGTATATACTCAGAAGTGGAATTTCTGGATCATATAGTAAGTTTATGTTTAATTTTTTGAGGAATTTTGATATTGTTTTCCATAGTGACCAGATTTGTTTTTAAAAGATCATTCCATCTATAGTTTGACAACAGATCAATGGGTCTAGAATGTTTATAAGGAGATCAGTTAGGAGGTGATTGAAAGAGCCCAGCTGAGAGATGACAGTGGCTTACAGTAGGGTGTTGGTGATAAACAGAGAGAGAGAAGTAACAAATAGGAGAGATATTCAGGTAAAATTAACAGGACTCAGGGAAGGATGCATACTAACTGCCTGGAGATAAGGATGCAGGTACCATGCTAGACACTGTGAGCCATGTGTCTTCATTCTTGGGTCAAAGAGAGATGGCCATGTGGGTAGGGTTAAACATGGCCCTGGGAGAGTCACTGGGAGTTAGGGAACCATCTAGCCTAAGGTTGGCTGCCTGGAATACACCACACACAGGGTTCCTATCTTTGGGAGATTACAATCTAGTTCAAAAGATTAGAAAATATTCATTGCAAAAAAGCTATAATAGGAGCCAAAGGCCAAATAAGAAGGAACAGACTTTTTTTTGAAAACCTACAAATATGTTCCACTTGGCCTTCCATTGGTGCAGCCACCTTGTGTCACAAGATGCAGTAGGACCCTGTCCATAGCTCCTCTCTGCTTCTGGGACCTCAAACCACATACCACAGAGTATTTCTCAGAAAGAGGCCCCAACCACAAAGAAAAATAATTCTCAGAAGGGTGCTACAATACACAAGTTACTGATAAAATGGGCTGGGTTGCCAAAGTTGCTCAGTTCCATGTTTTTGTTCCCCATTTGAATGTGTAAGAACATTGTCATCTTGCTGCAGCAAGGATAGAGAAAGCAGAATGTCTCTCACAGTGTGGGACCTCCTTGCCTCACCACGTGCAGACTCGATAAAAGAGGGACCTGAGAAGCAGTCATACAGCCACACAAGGCCAGGCAATGCACTGCAAGGTTTGTATGTACTCACTTATTTAATCTTCACAATGACCATGTGACATTATTCAGATAGCCTCATTTCCATCTTTATACGGATGAGAAGAGTGGGAGTTCAGAGATATTGAGTTATTGCCCCAAGTCACATACCCAGTAGACACAGAACCAGGCCCCCTCTCTGCCAAACAAGCAATAATGAGAATAAATGCTCGGAAAGTGAATATATAAAAAGATTGCCTCAGTCAACAGTGTTCTGGGATATGGCACTAGTGGGATTTGGGCGGTATCTTGAAGGGAAGGATATTCATGTACAAAGTGGAGGAATTAGGAGTAGAAGGAATGACTGCAGAGTAACTGGTGCTTGAGGGAAATAAATGGAGGAAGCATGCCTGGAAGGCATTTCAGATTAGGTGAGGGAACTCAGACTGAGCTCTGTCAGCAGTGGGGAGCCACTGAAGGATTTTGAGCAGGAAAGTGAAATGAACCAAATACTAATAACCCTTTAAAAATATAGCAAGCGTTACAGTCTCTGTTTCAGCAGACGTCTGATATTAGATGCCATAATCCAAAGTGAGTTGTAAGAGCACCTCTTTTCAAAAAATCTCTCTATACCTTTTCTTCCAGCTTTCTTGACATAGTAAGTTTGTGTACAACATGATTAATACAAGTATATATTTGCAAAAATTTTGTAATAATATCATTTTCTGTTGATAGAATAGAAAGATAATTCAATTTTGGAGCATGGCTGATGAGCATTTGTTTAGTTAATGGTAGTTTAAAAAAGTTTCCTTCAACTTCATCACTCATCACTGTTCCGGAAATGTCAAGTTTAGATATTGACACAGACAAAGCCACAACTTTTCCTACAGAGGTCATCACTGGTGGTCGCACCACTATGGGGGTATGCCCTGCAAACAGAAATTCTGAGAAATTCTCTTTTGTTCAATTCCCATCAAAAAACTTTAATATAATAGTGTACATTATATTTTAAACATTCCCCAATAGGCAAGAATATCTGTTTGACTAATGTTGCACATATCTAATGATTAGAAAGATTTTTCACAGATGAACTTTTGATATTAAACCATGCTCCTTTGCTAGTACTCACATATTATGATAAGTGCCTCAGGACACATTCACATCACCATAGGACATGTGGCCCTGCAATTTTGTGTCACGAGATCAGATGAGTCAGAGTGGGTAGAAGGAGTTGCCTTTCCTACACCAGGTTGGCTAATCATAGCTTAACTGTACACAGAAATGACTACAAACCATATAAATAGACTGGATCACATTCAAATTGCTATACTTTTTTGTTTATAATTTTTATTTTTTAGGCCACACTGAGCGCATGCGGGATCTTAGTTCTCCAATCAGGGATCAAACCCATGCCCCCAGCACTGGAAGCACAGAGTCTTAACCACTGGACTTCCAGGGAACTCCCTGCTATACTTCTAATTCAGCCTTTCCTTAGCTGAATCCCAGAAGTGCCCATGCTCACTCTATCACCAACCAACCAGAAAGGGAAATGGGAGGGAAGAGATCTGTAATTTGCAAATATTACAATATCATATGACCAATGTGAGCATGTTTCCAGGCTCCTCCTAGGATCTGGGAAGGAGTGTGTACTATGAGGGGCTCTGAAACTTAAACTCCATTAGCTTCATGGTAAATTTGCATCTCATTAGGATAGAACCTGGAGGTGCGACCATACTTGGGAAATAAGAAACAGAAAAATTACCACAATTAAATTCCAATTTAAGATAATTGTTTCTTTCATGTGGGTTTAGAAATCAGATTTTCCTTTTATTTTTATTTACATATCAACTATTCATTGACCCTTGCTAGGGACTGAGGTTAAACAAATAAACATGACTCTCGGATCCCTTTAATACTAGCTGCATAAACAAATACACTGTAGTCTATTCAATGCTGGGAACCTCAAGGAGAGAGCATCCAGCTTGCTGAGGCTGGGGGTGTGGTGCAGTCCCAAGGAAGGCTTCCTAAGCCTGGGGCCTCCTTTGAGCATTGAAGGGACCACACAAGTTTGCCAGGTGAACAAGGAGGGCAGATGCTTTTTAGAGGGAGAGAGCTAACCAAGGTGAGATGCAGCAGAGCGAGTTCAGAGAAGAGTAACTAGTGTGCTAAGGCCAGATTCCAGAGTGCATGGTTCGGGTTGACAGGAAAGGAGCCCAGTGCAAAAAGGAGGGCATCGCAAAATGGTCTGATGTGAGGACAGCTGGAGCAGTGAGTACATGGGCAAGGGGTCTAGGAAAGAAAAGAGAGTTGCCTGAGCTGAAGGAGCAGGAATGAGCTTTTAAGGGCCATCTTAGGCTTTGGTAATAATTAACTGAATATTGGATTTGAGGGGGATATAGGAGTTCTAGTATGAAGGCTTAGACTTTCTATAACTATAACTGTAATAAACTCATTTTATTAGAGACATTTTAAATACAAAGGAAAAGTAAGAGAACACCCATGGTGAACTCCCATGTGCCCATTACCCAGCTTCAATAATGACATTTTGCCAATCTTGTATAAATACCACTCAAAAGATGAATTAATAAAACTTACTATAAAACTCAAATAATTATAAAAGTATAGTAATAATGTATGAATCGATACACTTCTGGTGGTACCTCAGGTAGTTGAGGAGAAAGGAATATTCAGTAAATAGTGTGGGGCAACTAGTTTACCATTTGGGAAATAATTAAGTTAGATTCATACCTCATTGTATATTTAAAAGACATAATGGGAGAAAGTGGGGAAAAGATTTTAAATGTTATAAAAATATAGAATAAAATATATCTGAACATTTGTCTAATTTTAAGGTTGGAAAGAACTTTCTAAACATAAATTAAATAGAAAAATAATTACAAAAGAAAAGATGCATGGTTTTAATAAAAAAGTTCCTTGAAAAACTTCTTCAACAATGGTGAAAAATTAAGAGAAAAATGATAAACTCAAAAAAGTACATAACAGGGGCTTCCCTGGTGGCGCAATGGTTGAGGGTCCACCTGCTGATGCAGGAGACACGGGTTCGTGGCCCAGTCCAGGAAGATCCCACATGCCGTGGAGTGGCTGGGCCCATGAGCCATGGCCGCTGAGCCTGCGCATCCGGAGCCTGTGCTCCACAACGGGAGAGGCCATAGCAGTGAGAGGCCCGTGTACAGAAAAAAAAAAAAAAAAACATAACAAAGAGTTAATTTATTTACATTGTGGAGTGCCCTTACAAATTAATGAGAAAAAGACAAATGCCAATAGAAAAAATAGCAAAGAACATGAAAAAACTTAACAAAAAAAAATTTAAATCACATAACCACATAGAAGGAAAAAAATAAATTTTGCTAATCAGAAAAATTATAGTGAAACTGAAAGTCCACTTTGGCTTATCAAAAATGGCAAAATTATTTTTTTACAGAACATCTTAGAATTGATGGACGAACTGGAAATTGGCAGTATTATGTACCAACAATGCGAATGTAAACTCATGCAATCTTTCTAGAGGGCAATTTGACACAATTTCTATCAAGAACTTTACAGATTAGATGCATGGACCCATTATGTCCTTCTTTGCAATTAGCTTAAAAAATAATAAAAGATGTATTCAAAGATATTTGTACAAGAATGTTGATCAGGGTGGCAGTTATAACAGTGAAATGTTGGCAACACTGTAAACATTCAAGGGGCAAATGTTGAAATTTATTGTGATTTTGGTAAATTCATGCATTGAATATGGCACAGTTGTTAAAAAATCACATTTTCAAATTTTTTGATAATGTAGGGCATTGCTCATAATGTGTTATATATTGTGAAAAGTACATGACCCAATTTTAATTTAAAAAGGGATATATGTATGTATGTAATACACATATGGTTATACATAGTAAAAATGACTGACATTAAATACACTAAAATGTTAACCATGATTATCTCTTAGAGATGGAATCTGGGTGACTATTTTTATTCTGTGTACTTTTCCGTATTTTCTACCATAAACAAGCATTACATTTATAATCATAAAAACAATGTTATTTTATTTATGGAAGTTCACTTGTTTGTATTCTGTTCCTAAAATGATTTCAATATTGAAAACAGAGTAGACTCATTACTCCACAAATATGAAGAGCAATGTCAAAATCCATAATCTGAATATTTGTTTGTCTGGGAGCAAACTTTCCAAATCAAGAACTGCTCAACTGAATAAAGGATGCGGCATATTTGGAGCCTGGGAATGTACTTTGATTTCTGCACAATATTGAGACATGTATAGTTACCTCTGTAATACAACCTGAGTGCCCGGTCCCATGAACAGTCTGTTTTCTGGTTTATGTCTTGCAATGCATATGTATCAAAGTATGGCTGTCCTCTCAAAGGAAGAAGAAATCCACTGTGCTGGGTACCTTACAAATATTTTTTGTATATTTGTATAAAATTCATATAAAACACTTAGAAATATTTTCACATATTTATTTAGCCTGAGATGGTCACTTCAAGAGGTAGGGAGATTATTTCTTTCCTAGGTAATGTTTTCCAGTTTTAAATAACTGTGCAAGAAGGATCTTTCATGTTTGGGTAAAATCTGATTGCCTAAAAATTCCTCTCCTTGATGTTGGTGCTACCCTTTCAATCCTCGAGGTGAGCATTTCTATGTACTCCCAGCTTCCTTTTCTCCATTTTGGACATCCTTAGTTCCTTGAACTGTTTCACATACAATGTGATTTCTGGAATTCTCTCCCCTACTGGTATCCCTGTATCCATTGTCTCAAAATGTGGCACCAGAGGTGTACACAATCTTCAGATGTGGTTTGACCTGTGCAGAGTACAGGGGCTCTATCCTCTCCCTGGATGGGGACAAACACCAGCAGTTCAGGCCATGGTGGCTTTAGCTGTTCTAGCAGCTGCATTGTCCACTGATTCATGCATTGAGCATGGGTCTACAAAACAAAACAAATAAAAAAATCTTCCCAAGTCCTTTTCATATAAGGTTTTTATATTAGTCCTCTTGGGCTGCCATAACAAAATACCACAGACTATGTAACTTAAACAACAGAATTTTATTTTCTCACAATTCTGAAGACTAAAAGTCCAAGATCAAGGTGCCAGCCAACTGGGTTTCCGGTGAGGACCCCTTCCTGGTTTTCAGACACCACCTTTCTGCTGTGTCCTCACATGGTCTTTTCTCTGTGTGCATGGGAAGAAAGTGAATGCTCTAGTCTCTCTCTTTTTGTAAGGACATTAATTCTTTTAGATTAAGGTCCCACCCTTATGACTTAGTTTAACCTTAGTTACCTCCTTAAAGGCCCCATCTCCAAATATAAGCACATTGGGTGTTAGGACTTCAACATGTGATTCTGAGAGGCACACAATTCAGTCCATAGTAGAGAAACTGGTCTAAATGTGTACATTCTTGATCACCCACAATTAAACCTCCACAGAGCAACCAGAATGACCTTCTGAAACTATAGGTCATATCAAGTCATTGCTGTGCTCAAAAGCCCTCCAAGATATTCCTTTTATACTCAAAATAAAATCCAAACTCCTTATGTTCACCTACCAGGTCCTGTGTAATTTGACCTTGCGCACCTCCCTGAGTACACCTCCTCCTTCCAGCCCTCTCTCACTGCACTCTCCCAGGCTGACCTCCCATCCATCTGCAAATGACAAGCATGTCCCTGCCCCAGGCCCTGGCACTTTCCCTCAGTCTTCCTGGAAGGCTCTTGCCCTCCTCGCTTTCTGTGTCCACTCAAACCTCCATTCAACTGCCACCGGCCCTTCCATCTGACCCAGCCCACCTCACCCCCTTACCTCATTTCAGTTGTTTTAATGCAGAGATGCATATCACTACCTGAAACTATAGTTCACATTTATTTGTTTACTGTCTATCTTGCCTAGATTTTTTTCATTTTTATCTTGTTTACCACTGTACCCCCATGCTAAACATGGGCAGTGTGTGTGTATTCATATAGAGAATAACTGGAAAAACACTTGTTATAATATTAGGCAAAACAAAACTCTAAACAGATCTGATTCTATGGTATGATAGTAACTAGAAAATATAAAAACCAAACAAATAAAAGAGACAAGGTGGAAATACACAACTCTATTAACAGTGATTAACTCTATTAACAATGATTGTCTTGGCTGAAAGGACTGAAGTAGAGTTTTCTACATTTTCCAAATTTTCTTGAATAATCATGTGCTTTTACAATAGAAAAAAAACCCTAATTTTTATAAAATGGAATTTACTTCATTTTTTTCTATCATTCTCTGGAAAGTACACTATTTTTGCTATGAGTTGCCTCAGCTGCTGTTCATGGCACATCATTTTCCACCACACAAGGCAGTGCACAAGGTTGAGCAGATGAAGAAAACATGAGGAAATTGGTGAGGTGATGCTTAGATTTGGGGGAAGCTGAATGACTAAAAAAGCAGTTAATTCTTTATCGTTTAGTCACTCTGTCCCAGAAAACACTGGGAGAGCTAACAGCTGCCAACACAGTGCTTATTTCCCTTAAGTATTATTTAAAATTTTTGTAACAACTGAGAAGCCTTATGGAAACCATTTTTCAAACTGAAACTCAGGACTCAATAACAAACAAAAGACTTCTCAGCTGCCTCTAGGAGCAAGTGCTATCTGAAAAATACATATACTCAGTCAGTGACATTTGGGGAAATAGGACAAATGTTGAAATTGAAATGGTTATAGAACGTTAATGTGTTTTACAAATGCTGATATGACTCTGAAAATAGCTGTTCATTGCTTTAAAAATTTTGTCTCTATTATTTGCTAGAATAAGAGGTAGCAGTAGCAGTAGCAGCAACATGCATTGAGTTTAAGAGTGTGAAGCAGGAATCAGATTGCCTGAACTCAGATCCAAATTCCAAAAGTCCATGACCACATGCAAGTTATTAAACTCTTCAAGTCACATTTTTCTGGTTTGTAAAGGAGAGCAACTAGGAGATTTGGAATGATTAAATGACATAATAAATGTAAAGCATTTACATAGTACCTGGCCCATATGATGTCTTAATAAATGTTAATTATTGTTGTCATTCTTAATGTCAAACAAGTACCAATAGAACATAGCCTTCAACTTTTAAATCAGTCCCTTGCTATGGGAGCCACAAGATACCTGCATCTAATCCCACCTGAGAGGTACTACCAAGAAACCAAATGTAAGAAATCAAGAAATCAAGGTAAACCAAGAAACCTTCAAGAGGCCAACATAAGGTGTAGCAGGAAATTAGAACTTATCATTCTAACATGCTAGCCATATTTATGAATGTCTTGTGCACTCAGTTTCAATGAAGAGAAGAGCAGCTTGAACATTTGGGGAAGGTTAAGTACAGAACATGGCTTTTTCAGCTCTGTGTGCTTTGGAATACAAGCTGCTACTTGTTGCCGATGTTGGAATGAAGACATTTTGGCAAGGATGAGACTGTCTTCCCTCCAGATTTTTCAGAAATTAACATGCTGGATACTAATGAGCTCAGTTCTCTATGCAAAAGAACTAGAAATGGCATCTGGTAGATCTACATATCCTTTTCAAGTGACCCATCTACCCTTCCTCCCTAGCTCTAATTCTCTTCTAGAACAGAGTCTAAGTGGAATTTTTCTGCATTTCCAAAGATTTTAGTTTCTATAGTGTAGGAATACCAATGCTGAGAGCTCAACATAAAACTGATTATGTAACAGGAAGACTCTCAGAGTATCTGGCACAAGCAAATGTAGAACGACTTTTTAGCAACATTTCCTCAAATAAAATTGCATTCAATTCCAATAGAATTAATCCTCACTAAAAGTGAGCTCAATGAAAAATTAAAAACCACAATAAGAAACAAACCACCAGGAAGAATGTAGGTATGATAAAAGAAAAATTAGCACCCCAAGAATCCAAACTTATAGAACAATAAGGTATTAACAAAATATGTATGTTTAAAATTATTAAAGAGATAAAATAGGAAAAATTACAGTGAAAGAACAAGACAATAAAAATAATCAGGCAAATTAGAAAATGAAATAAATCAAGTTTCTAACAATGAAGGCATAGTTACTGAAATTAAGCTCAGTAGAGGAATGAAATAACATATTAGACACAGCTGAAGAGAGAATTAGGGAACTGGAAGCTAGAACTGGGAAGAAAATAAAGAAACAGAATATGTGAAAGTTTAGAGAAATATGGAAGATAGAATGGAAAATTTCAACATATATCCAATAATAGTAACAGAAAGTGAGAGTTGACAGAAAAAAAAGTAAATTAGGAGATAATTAAAGAAAATAAACATCTTTATCTAAACACATAATAGAGAAACTTTTGAGCCCCAGGATAAAATCTTAAAAATAACCAAAGGGAAAAGACAATTCTGTACAAAAGAGCGCAAATACAATGACAGCAGTCTTCTCATTAGTGACAATAAAGACCAGACAGCAATGAAATAATGTTTTTTTAAATTCTGAAAGCAAAAGATCAATCTTTTATACTCACATAAAAATTCTATATTCAAAATCCCACACTCAGTTAAACAATCTTTAAATGATTAAGATGAAATAAAGATACTTTAAGGCACACTTTGATAAAGTTTTCATCAACAGATCCTAACAGAGTTCCAACTTAAGGATTATACTTGGGTCAGTAGAAATTAAACTGAGAAGTTAGCAGTGGTATGTAGGAAATAGTAATAATGAAAAAAAAAAGGTGAATATGTGAGTAAATCAAAGTAGTATGGACAGTTAATAATAACAATTATGTGACTACTTTAAAAATAAAATTTCCCTAAAACGTAAGAAAGATCATAAGGAAGAGAACAGACCTTGGTTCTAGTGCTAGTTTTACCAGCTATGTGACTTTTAAGCAAATCATTTTTCCCATTTGTAAAATGATATTCAGGTCAGATAAACATTAAGTTTCTTTGAAAATCTAATGTTCTATGATTTTACTGTACTATTTGTTGATCACCTTCCCCCTCAAGAAAAGAATACAAGAATCTATGAAATAACTGCAATAGAACCAAAGAAATATGTCCTTTTGGCTCAGATACCTGGCTACATGCATATTTTTGCTTTCCAAAGAACATGTGTAGCTTAGATGAATTCTCTTGAAATCTCCAATCTGGTCCACAAGATTTGTACCAATGGCATGACAGAGAAAACACCCTTTTGATGTTGTTTGTGTTGAACATTTAATGAGCACTTGCAGCATGCAGACAGAACACAATCTGCCCTCCAGTCACTTCACATGTTACACCAATCAGTCCTGGAGTGAAACCCTCCTGGGTCCTGGCAGGAGCCAGAGATGCCTCCTACCATGCCTAGAAAATCTTCAAAAGGAAAAAAGAAGTTGGAAACATTACTAAGTCTAGCAATCCTACTTATTCAGTGTTAGTTGGGGGGAAAGAATATGAAAAGTATTTCTCCCTAGAAGATAGCAAGAATGATTTTTTTCTTTCTGAGTGAAGTGTGAGCTCTGAGGTCTGAGAATTACGCTATATATGATCACTTTTTTTCACATGCTCCTCTAACTTCTGCTAAGTTTCTACAAGTTGGGAAACTATTTCCCTGGTTCTAATTTGCTTCAAGAACTTTATGAATCATTGTTTTCTTACTGACCAATAATTTGGTGTAAAAATCCTTTATATTCTTGTATGGTGATAACTGCAAACCCAGCATCTATTTGCCTGATTTAAAGGGACACTTCATGGCCTATGTCCTAGCTACAGTTTAGGTATTCTTCCACCCTCCCCTCTTTCTACAGAACAATTATTCCAACATCTTCATACCTTGGCACATGTGGTTCTTTCTGTCTGGAATTTACTTTTCCCTTTCTTTAGAAGGCACCTATACTATATTAGGCCCCACTTCCTAAATGCCTCCCAAGCATAAGACTATGCATATAAGGTAGGCATTATTAATATTCATTATTATATCCAAATCCTCCCCTTCCTTGCATATAAAAGACTACTTTTCCAGGCTTTGATGTTAGACATGGCTACACAACTTGCTTTAGCCAGTGAAAAGTGAGTGGAAATAATTTGTGTCACTTGAAGGTATAAGCATTTAAGGACTGGTTGGCGATTCTCCAACCTTCTCTTTCCTTTCCACATCAATTAGGGTCACATGTTCCAGATGGTGAAGCTCCAGCATAGTGAAGTTCCAATATCCTGGCTTGCCAAAGTGCCATATGAAAAATAGTTGTCACAGAGAAACAGCTAGATCCATAAAGGATTTTGTGTGAGCAAGAAATAAGACTTTTCTTTGTTACCCACTAAAACATTGGGTCTGTTTGTCACTGCATCATATCCTAATCACCCTAACTAACACAATATTTTTATACTAGTACTTTATGACACTCTATCACATTTGTCTATTTTTTTTTGCTAGTTTTATAATGTGTAACTTTTAATTGGAAAGCTAAATTCGTTTATGTTTATGGTAAATGTTAATATATTTCAGTTTAAATATAACCTTTTGCTATTTGTTTTCTATTCTATTTTTCTTGTTGATTTATTCATTTCTCCTTTTCTGCCACCTTTTGCATTACATGGATTCTTTCTTTTTTTAAGATGGCTAGATAACATTTTTTTTAACATCTTTATTGGAGTATAATTGTTTTAAAATGCTGTGTTAGTTTCTGCTGTATAACAAAGTGAATCAGATATATGTATACGTATATCCCCATATCCCCTCCTTCTTGCATCTCCTTACCCCCTCCCTATCCCACCCCTGTAGGTGGTCACAAAGCACTGAGCTGATCTCCCTGTGCAAAGAAGCTGCTTCACACTAGCTATCTATTTTACATTTGGTAGTGTATATATGTCAATGTAACTCTCTCACTTCGTCCCAGATAACCCTTCCCACTCCCCATGTCCTCAAGTCCATTCTCTACGTCTGCATCTTTATTCCAGTCCTGCCCCTAGGTTCATCAGAACCTTTTTTTTTTTTTTAGATTCCATACATATGTGTTAGCATACAGTATTTGATTTCCTCTTTCTGACTTACCTCACTCTGTATGACAGACTCGAACTCCATCCACCTCACTACAAATAACTCAATTTTTTTCTTTTTATGGCTGACTAATATTCCATTGTATATACATGTAATATCTTCTTTATCCATTCATCGGTCGATGGACACTTAGGTTGCTTCTATGTCCTGGCTATTGTAAATAGTACTGCAATGAACATTGTGGTACATGACTCTTTTTGAATTATGGTTTTCTCAGGGTATATACTCAGGAGTGGGATTGCTGGGTCTTTTGGTAGTTCTAATTTTACTTTTTTAATGAACCTCCATACTGTTCTCCATAGTGGCTCTATCAATTTACATCTCCACCAACAGTGTAAGAGGGTTCCCTTTTCCACACCCTATCCAGCATCTATTGTTTGTAGATTATTTGATGGCCATTCTGACTGGTGTGAGGTGATATCTCATTGTGGGTTTGATTTGCATTTCTCTAATGATTACTGATGTTGAGCATCTTTTCATGTGTTTGTTGGCAATCTGTATATCATCTTTGGAGAAATGTCTGTTTAGTTCTTCTGCCCATTTTTGGATTTGGTTGTTGTTGGTTTTTTTTTGTTTTGTTTTGTTTTGTTTTTGATATTGAGCTGCATGAGCTGCTTGTAAATTTTGGAGATAAATCCTTTGTCAGTTGTTTCATTTGCAAATATTTTCTCCCATTCTGAGGGTTGCCTTTTCATCTTGTTTATGGTTTCCTTTGCTGTGCAAAAGCTTTGAAGTTTCATTAAGTCCCATTTGTTTATTTTTGATTTTATTTCCATTGCTCTAGGATGTGGGTCAAAAAGAATCTTGCTGTGATTTATGTCATAGAGTGTTCTGCCTATGATTTCCTCTAAGGGTTTTATAGTGTCTGGCCTTACATTTAGGTCTTTAATCCATTTCAAATTTATTTTTGTGTATGGTGTTAGGAAGTGTTCTAATTTCATTCTTTTACATGTAGCTGTCCAGTTTCCCAGCACCACTTACTGAAGAGGCTGTCTTTTCTCCATTGTATATTCTTGCCTCCTTTATCAAACATAAGGTGACCATATTTGTGTGGGTTTATCTCTGGACTTTCTATCCTGTTCCATTGATCTATATTTCTGTTTTTGTGCCAGTACCATACTGTCTTGATTACTGCAGCTTTGTAGTATAGTCTGAAATCAGAGAGCCTGATCCCTCCAGCTCCATTTTTCCTTCCAAGATTGCTTTGGCTATTCGGGGTCTTTTGTGTTTCCATGCAAATTGTAAAAATTTTTGTTCTAGTTCTGTGAAAAATGCCATTGATAGTTTGATAAGGATTGCTTTGGGTGGTATACTCATTTTCACAATACTGATTCTTCCCATCCAAAACCATGTTATATTTCTCCATCTCTTTGCATCGTCTTTAATTTCTTTCATGAGTGTCTTATAGTTTTCTGCATCCAGGTCTTTTGTCTCCTTTTGTAGGTTTATTCCTAGGTATTTTAGTCTTTTGATGCAGTGGTAAATGAGAGTTTTTCTTTAATTTCCCTTTAAGATGTTTCATCATTAGTGTATAGGAATGTAAGAGGTTTCTGTGCATTAACTTTGTATCCTGCTACTTTACCAAATTCATTGATTAGCTCCAGTAGTTTTCTGGTAGCATCTTTCTGGTAGCATCCTTAGGAATCTCTATGTAGAGTATCATGTCATCTGCAAACAAAGACAGTTTTACTTCTTTGCTGATTTGGATTTCTTTTATTTCTTTTTCTCCTCTGACTGCTATGGCTAAAACTTCCAAAACTATGTTAAATAATAGCGGTGAGAGTGGGGAACCTTGTTTTTTCCTGATTTTAGAGGAAATGGTTTCAATTTTTCACCATTGAGAACAATGTTCACTGTGGGTTTGTCATATATGGTCTCTTTTATGTTGAGCTAAGTTCCCTGTATGCCTACTTTCTGGAGAGTTTTTTTTATCACAAATAGGTGTTAGATTTTGTTTAAGCTTTTTCTGCATCTATTGAGATAATCATATGGTTTTCATCCATCAATTTGTTAATATGGTGTATCACATTGATTGATTTGCGTATATTGAAGAATCCTTGCATTCCTGGAATAAATCCCAGTTGATCATGGTGTTTTAACATGCTGATGCATTTTGTTTGCTAGTATTCTTTTGAGGATTTTTGCGTCTATGTTCACGAGAGATATTGGTCTGTAATTTTCTTTTTTTGTGATATCTTTGTCTGGTTTTGGTATCAGGGTGATGGTGACCTCGTAGAATGCATTTGAGAATGTTCCTCCCTCTGCTATATTTTGGAAGAGTTTGAGAAAAATAGGTGTCAACTCTTCCCTAAATGTTTGATAGAATTTGCCTGTGAAGCCATCAGGTCCTGGGTGTTTGTTTTTTGGAAGATTTTTTTGTTTTTTTGTTTGTTTTTTTTTGTGGTACGTGGGCCTCTCACTGTTGTGGCATCTGCCGTTGTGGAACACAGGCTCCAGACGCGCAGGCTCAGTGGCCATGGCTCACGGGCCTAGCCGCTCCACAGCATGTGGGATCTTCCTGGACCGGGGCACAAACCCATGTCACCTGCCCCCTGCATTGGCAGGCGGACTCTCAACCACTGCACCACCAGGGAAGTCCATGTTGGAAGATTTTTAATCACAGCTTCAATTGCAGTGCTTGTGATTGGTCTAATATTTTCTATTTCTTCCTGATTCAGTCTCAGAAGGTTGTGCTTTTCTAAGAATTTGTCCATTTCGTCCAGGTTTTCCATTTTATTGGCATAGAGTTGCTTGCAGTAATCTCTCGTGATCCCTTGTATTTCTGCAGTGTCAGTTGTTACTTCTCCTTTTCCATTTCTAATTCTGTTGATTTGAGTCTTCTCCCTTTTTTCCTTGATGAGTCTGGCTAATGGTTTATCAATTTTGTTTATCTTCTCAAAGAACCAGCTTTTAGTTTTATTGATGTTTTCTATCATTTCCTTCATTTCTTTTTCATTTATTTCTGATGTGATCTTTATGATTCCTTTCCTTCTGCTAACTTTGGGATATTTTGGTTCTTCTTTCTCTAATTGCTTTAGGTTCTAGTTTAGGTTGTTTATTTGAGATTTTTCTTGTTTCTTGAGGTAGGATTGTATTGCTATAAAGTGCTTGGCACTTCCTGGACTTGATTGACTATTTCCAGTCCCATGTTAGGGAAGTTTTTGACTATAATCTCTTCAAATATTTTCTCAGACCCTTTCTTTTTCTCTTCTTCTTCTAGGACCTCTATAATTCCAATGATTGTGCATTTAATGTTGCCCAAAAGGTCTCTGGGACGGTCCTCAATTCTCTTCATTCTTTTTTCTTTATTCTGCTCTGTGGTAGTTATTGCCACTATTTTGTCTTCCAGGTCACTTAGCCATTCTTCTGCCTCAGTTATTCTGCTATTGATTCCTTGTAGAGAATTTTTAATTTTATTTATTGTGTTGTTCATCATTGTTTGTTTGCTCTTCAGTCCTTCTACATCCTTGTTGAATGTTTCTTGTATTTCCTCCATTCTGTTTTCAAGATTTTGCATCATCTTTACTCTCATTACTCTGAATTATTTTTCAGGTAGACTGCCTATTTCCTCTTTATTTATTTCATCTGGTGGGTTTTTACCTTGCCCCTTCATCTGCTGTGTATTTCTCTGTCTTCTCATTTTGCTTAACTTACTGTGTTTGTGGTCTCCTTTTCACAGGCTGAAAGTTCGTAGTTCCCAGTGTTTCTGGTGTCTGCCCCCTGTGGGTGAGGTTGTTTCTGTGGCTTATATATGCTTCCTGGTGGAGGGGACTGGTGCCTGTGTTTAGGTGAGTGGGGCTGGATCTTGTCTTTCTAGTGGACAGAGCTGTGTCTGGTGGAGTGTTTTAGCATGTCTGTAAACTTAGCATTATTTTAGGCAGCCTCTCTGCTAATGGGTGAGGTTGTGTTCCTGTCTTGCTAGTTGTTTGGCATGGGGCATCCAGCACTGGAGCTTGCTGGCTGTTAGGTGAACTGTGTCTTAGCATTGAGATGGAGACCTCTGGGAGAACTCTCACTGATTGATATTTCGTGGGGCCCTGATGTCTCTGGTGATCCGATGTCCTGAACTCGGGTCTCCCACCTCAGAGGCTCAGGCCTGACACCCGGTCAGCCACACGGTTTCTCATTTTGTTCGATAAGGTCTCCAAGCCACGTGCAGATTTTGACATCTCTCCATCAGCAGGAGGGATTTGTCATTCAGATATGTGTTCTTTGTGATTTGCAGTGGCTGGGTCGCCAGACACCTGAGCATCCTCAGGGTGGCTGGGGTGCCGTGGGTGACCCCCCTGCTTTCCTCCACAAAGAACCTGCCCCAAGTGGCAGTGTGCTCTACCCCAAAGCCCACACAGCCCACCCAGGTGGACCACACCTGGCTCTGTGCCCCTGCAGATGAGAGTGAGGCCTCAGAGAGGTGGGAGAGGAGGAAGGAAAGGGCACATTTCAAAAACTTTGAAAATGGAGTAGTTGCTCTTACTTGGATTCTTTTAAGATTTTTTATTTTAGTATTTCATTTTAATTCTAATATTTTCTTTTAGCTGTACCTTTTAAAACATCTTTTACTGATTCCCTTGGCCTTATAATAGATATCCTTAACATATCACTGTCTACATGGAGTTAATATTGTACCATATCACATAAAAGTTAAGACACATGCAAGAATATAATTTCATTTTACCTCCCCCATTCTTTGTGCTGTTCTTGTCATATATTTTACATCCAAATACTTTATAATTCCATATAAAACATTGTAAGGTTTGTGTTAAATGATCGTTAGTCTTTCAAAAAATTTAAGGGCAGAATTAACAGATGCTCTTTTATACTTACTCAATTATTTACCATTTCCTATACTCTTCTCATTCCTTCTCATAGTTCCAAGTTTTTATCTAGTCTTAATGTCTTCAGGCTGAATTATTTCTGTATTAATTTTAACAAACTACCCCAAAATTTGTAACATCAAAGAATACAAATTTATTGCTTTAGAATTCTGTAGGTCAGAAGTTTGAAATGGGTCTTACTCTGCTAAAATCAATGTAGAACAGGATTATATTCCTATTTGGAGACTCTAGGAGACAACTCATTTTGTTGCATTTTCCAGCTTCTAGTAGCTGCAAACATATTTTGGTTTCTGGCCTTCTTTTATCTTCAAAGCCAGTAATAGCCAGTTGAGTCTTTCCCCATACTGTCACTTTGAAACTTCCTCTTTTGCCTCCCTTTTCTGTATTTAAGGACTCTGTGATTACATTTCCTGTCCCTCCTCCCCCCATCCTGCCCTGATGGTCAGCTGATTAACAACATTAATTCCATCTACTTATTTAATTCCCCTTTGTCATGTAATATAGCATATTCAGTTTTCAGGGCATAAGACATGGACATCTTTGGAATGCCATATGCCTACCATAATCCCCATTCCCATTTCTTGTGATATATGTCTGCTGGCAATGAAATCTCTCAGCCTTCCTGTACCTGAAAATGTCTTTTATGCACCTTCATTTTTGAGGATATTTCTGATGATGTAAAACCCTATGTTGACAGCTTTTTTTTCTTCCAGAACTTTAGAAATGTCATTCCTTCAAATTTTGACATTCATTTGTTCCCAAATAAAGATCTAGCTAGTGCTATCCTGTATATAATATCTTTTTTTTTCTGGGTGCTTTCAAGATTTTATCTTTAATTTTCAGCAATTTGACTATGATATGCCTAGGTACTATTTTCTTTGTACTTATCTTAATTGGGGTTCTTTAAACCTTTTGGATATATAAGTTCATGTTTTCCACAAAATTTAGGAAATATTTGGCTATTATTTTTTGCCCCATATTTTCTCTTCTACTTCTGGGATTCCAGGAACATATGTTTTAGACTGATATTGTCCCACAAACCACTGAAGCTCTACTTTTTTCTTTTTTTTAAATAGATATTTATTGGAGTATAATTGCTTCACAATACTGTGTTAATTTCTGTTGTACACCAAAGTGAATCAGCCGTATACATACATATGTCCCCATATCCCCTCCCTCTTGAGCCTCCATCCCATCCTCCCTATCCCACCCCTCTAGGTCATCGCAAAGCACCAAGCTGATCTCCCTGTGCTATGCCACTGCTTCCCACTAGCTATTTTACATTCAGTAGTGTATATATGTCAATGATACTCTCACTTTGCCCAGCTTCCCACCCCGTGTCAAGTCCATTCTCTACGTCTACCTTTTTTATTCCTGTCCTGCAACTAGGTTCATCAGTACCATTTTTATTTTTTTAGATTCCATATATATGCTTTAGCATACAGTATTTGTTTTTCTCTTTCTGACTTAATTCTTTCTGTATGACAGACTCTAGGTCTATCCACCTCGTTACAAATGACCCAGTTTTGTTCCTTTTTATGGTTGAGTAATGTTCCATTGTATATATGTGCCATATCTTCTTTATCCATTCATCTGTTGATGGGCATTTACATTGGTTCCATGTCCTGGCTATTGTAAATAGCACTGCAAAGAACATTGTGGTGCATGACTCTTTTTGAATTATGGTTTTCTCAAGGTATATGCCCAGTAGTGGGATTGCTAGAGCTTCACTTCCACGTGAAGCTCTATTTTAAAAAACATTATATTCTCTCTCTGAGATTCATATTAGAAAATTTCTATTGACTGTCTTCGAGTTCACTGTCCTTTCACCTTCCAATTTCTACCTATATATTCTTAAACCCAATTGGTACATTTTTTCCAGCTTTTTTGAGATATGATTGACATATAACATTGTGTAAGTTAAGGAGTACAAGCTGATGATTTGATACATGTATATAATGCAAAATGATTATCACAATAAGGTTAGTTAACACATCCATCACCTTCTGTAATTACATTTTTTGTGTGTGGTCAGAGCATTAAAGATTTATTCTTTAGGCAAATTTTAAGTATACAATGCAGCATTATTAACTATAATCACCAAGTTGCCACAACTTTGAACTGTGTCTGTGAGCATCTGTGCTTATATCTTGATTTATTTTGCACATCAGTTAGCAAGATGTGTCCTAAGGTAATTATTTCTTTACTTTATGCCATTTCAATTTATGAAAGTTTTCTTAGAAACGCTTTACCTACAGATAGCAGGGGAAACCTGTATTAACTATTTGACTGAGCAATCTAGGTAATCTCTACTTCTCCATTTCCTTCATCTGTAAATAGGTCTAACAAAAATGACTTGGTAGGTTTCTATGGGGACTAAATAAAAGGAGATAAATAAAGCAATAAAGGTACCAGGAAAAGTTAGCTATTTTAAGTTATTGAGAGTCAGAGCCTGTTTCTTTATACAATAGCAAAAATTTTATTTCCTTTTTGAGGGTTTAAAAAAGAAAATCCATATATTTGACTTATTTGTACTTTGGAGAGAATAATATAGAATGAAAACTAAAACGTGTAAATCTTCTTCTGGCTCTTTTGCAATTACAAAACTAGGACAAATGGATTAAAATATAGGTTTTAATAAATACTCAAGAAAGGGCTTTGATAGCAATTTTATTACATTATTTACTAAGCATTTAATGGTGGAGTTTCACCCTCTCATTCTGCTTCCTTCTCCTCCTCTGCTTTTCCTCCTACTCTTTTCTCTCCTTCTACTCATCCCACCTAAAAGTCATCTGAATGCAAATTAGACTTGGGATAGTTACCATAATGGTTTGAGTAGGTTACCACAAACATTCCTTCCCTATATATTTAAACAAATTGATATGTTACACTACATTATTTACACCAAGTTTAAGAGAAAAGTTTAATGTATCTTGCTAAGCAGGAAAAAAATGTATTTTTACTTCATTCAAAGAAGATAAGTTGCAAGAAAGACAATGCAAAAGGACAAAGACAAATTGTTAGTCCTGACTGGAATAAACTCTCCAGTCCTATTAGAAAGGGAACCAACACACTTGTGTTAGTATGTATTTTTCTAGGACATGCAGTGGATAATATCAGAGTAAAGGGCAAAAGAATGAGGCTGTTCATTCAATCAAGGCCCAATGATCTCTAAATGACTAGATTTGTGAATCATAAATTTATCAAGAAAATCAGGCCTCCACCAAAAATTGTGACTATTAGTGATAATGTATTCATGGGTCCTACTTCTCTCCTTGCCCTATATCTTCCTAATATGGCAAACAAGCCCTTTAACCATCTGGCTTCTAAGTATATCTCCAAGCCTGTCTTAAATGGATGGCTTTAGAGCCCCTGCACTTCACTAACCATCCCTCTCTATAACCTTCCTTGATGCCTCCACACAGAAAGCATTCCTGGATTGACTTGCCTCTGCATATTACCAAAGCTCTCTATAATTGCACATGTGCATAATAATGATATGTTTGTCTATCTACTGCTATGCAATGAGCAACTTAAAAGCAAAGTTTTTAGGTAATTATGTTTTAAATGATTTTATTGTGATATACGTGACATGCAATAACCTGCACATATTTAATGGGTGCAACCTGATAAATTTTGACATATGCATACACACACACACACACACACACACACACACACACATACACACAAGACTATCACAAAAATCAAGATAATTAAAAAGTTCAGTACCTACAAAAGTTTCCTCCTGCCCCCTTGTAAGCCCTTCTTCCCACCTCTTTCTATTGCCCCAATCCCCAAGCAACAACTTATCTGCTATTGCTATAGATTAATTTCATTTTCTAGAAATTTCTATGAAAGGAATAACACAATATGTATTTTTCTTCCTTTCTTCACTCTGCTGAATTATTTTGGGATTCATCCATGTCGTTGTGTGTATCCATAGGGTATTCCCTTTTTATTGATGGTGTTTCATTTTATGGATATACCACACAATTCGCTTATCTATTCATTGTCGATGGGCACTGAGGTTGTTTCCAACTGGTGTCTATTAAAAATAAAGCTGCTATGAACATTCCTGTACAAGTCTTTTTGTGGACACATGCTTTCATCTTTCTTGAGCAAATACCTATTTGTGGGTCATGTGGTAGAAACATGTTTAACTTTTTAAGAAGCTTTAAAATTATTTTCCAAACTGATTGTATTATTTTATATGTCCAATAGGAGTGAGTATATAAGAGTTCCAGTTGTTTCTAATCCTCATTAACACTTGTGTAGTTAATTCTTATAGACACCTATTAGACATTCTAATAGGTATTTAGTAGTATTTTATTGAGGCTTTAATAAGCATTTCCCTAATGACTAATGATGTTGAGCATTCTTATACATGTCTTTTGGTGAACATATGTGTGCATTTCTGTTGGAATTGCTGGGCCAGGAGTGATGTACCTGGTCAGCTTTTTGAAGATACTGCTGAACAGTTTTCTGAAGTGGTTTTACCATATTGTACTCTCACTAGCAGTATAAGACAGTCTAAGTTGTTCCACATCCTCATCAACACTTGGTATTATCTGTTTTTTAAAATTTTAGTCATTTTGGTGGGTATGTGGTGATAGCATATTGTGTGTTTAATTTGCATTTCCCTGATAAGTAATGAAAATGAGCTCTTTTTCATGTGTTTATTGCCTACTTAGATATATACACTTGAAGTGTCTGTTCAAGCCTTTTGCTCTTGTTTTCATTGTGTTGTCTATCTTTTATTTTCATTTGCAGGTATTCTTAATACTCCAGGAATTGATTCTCATATTTTATATTCATTTATTGCAAATATCTCCACCATTCTGAATTGCCTTTTCATTTCCCTACTGATGCCTTTTGATAAACAGAAGTACTTAATCTTATTATAATTCAATTTTTCAAGTTTTTTCCCCTTTAAGGTTAGTGCTCTTTGAGTCCTGTTTAAGAAATCGTTGCCTACTTGCAGTTTATTAAGATATTTTGTGCTTCTGCTGAGAAGCTTTATTATTTACCATTCTCATTTAGATCTGCAATTCATCTTGAATTGATTTGCTGCACTCCTATTGTTTGTTATTTTCTGTGTTCCTTGTTATTAAAAATAAGTATCTCTGATTTTTCCTTTTGTTTAGGCACCAATATGACTCAACATGTCACTATACTATTAGCGATTCTGTCTTTGTTTAAAAGCTTCATATTTTGTTCAGTGTGAACTTTTTCCATTAATTCCAATCTTTAAAAACATTGCATCAAAATATTATTTACCTTGATTGCTGAGTTTATGGAACCCACTTATGGGAAAAGACTACTATCCATGCCCTACAGATTACTTCCATGGATTTTCTGTAAGGTCCTCAGACCCACACAAAACCAGAGATCTCATTCCCTTCCTTTAAGTCAGTAGAAATACTCTGATTACCTGAACATGCTCATGATAATGATAATGATCTGCCTGGAGAGAGCTTTATATCCTCCCACCATACCTCCTCTCAGGAAGGATCACTGTCTTACAAGAATCATTGTAAATAAGTGATTTACCCTTTGAAGACCCATCCAGGTGGTTTTCTATTCCCTTTCTCTACAGAGCTGAAAAGATGTTAAATCCTCAGGTGGCCATCCTACCACAGGCAGTACTGGATTGGACTAAATTTCTAAATTATACCTGTTGCTGTTCCAGTCTTACCTGTTTATACTTGCAGCATCAAGGAATGCTCACTGCTAAGCCAGTGACAAAAATAAGGACAGGGGGAGCCACTCTCAAGGGAGGGGTCTTCACTACTTCCTCTCCACCAATAGTCCCCACTAGAATCAGTTTCATTTACCAGAAAACAGAAACTCAGATCCCAAGGCAAGTTTTGTGTTGGCCAAAAAGTTCGTTCGGGTTTTCTGTAAGATGTTACAGAACATCTTACATCACCCCTAGAATGTGCAGCAGATTAAATTCTTCAACCGTTGCCAGCTAGGAATTGAATTAGGTCTGGAGCTAAGGCATTGAGGGCTTAGTGAAGGTTGAAGCTGAGATGGACCTGCCTTCCTAACACAGAATCATGCACTAAGAAAAAGGAGGAGGATACAATACACATGTAATTCTTTATCTCTCCTCTGGCATCGAGTGAGACCTGTCCTTTTCAGTTCTCTACCTCAGCTCCACAACCAGCTTTGTATGCACCTGCTCATTGATTTGGATGGTTACCTGGGGCTACAGGATTTGTTACCAGCAAGGCAGTGTATTGGCCACTAATTAGGTAATGCTAAGGATTGTTTTAGCTGTGGTTTTTTGCAGCAATTTCATCATAAATTGAGTGCTCATGGGCTCAATTTCTGTCAGTACACCCCTGATTAAACACAGTCGGCCCATGGCATGCCACGTTATGGCTAGTCCATAAAGGCAATCGACATACCCCATCAGTCCCTGCTTATACGAGATCTACTTTTCCTCAAGTCATCAATTACATACCTCTAATTTTGATACTTGTTCACTCAGTTTTGGGGACCAGTCTGACTTTGTTTTACTTTTTTAGGGAAGACATAATTCTGGCTCCAGTTCTGCCACTATTTAGTTGAGTGCCATTTTGAAAGTCACATTCTATGCCAGCAGTTCTCATCACAGCCTGCACATTAGAATACAAGTGCCTGGACCCTCCCTCAGCCATTCCAGTAATAGCAAATTTTCTATTTCCCATTGCCACACCCTCATCAATTCTCAAAATATTGGAACCAGTACTATTGACCATAGGATTTAAGAAGCACTGATCATTATGGACTACTGTTCTAGCTCTAACTATTGGATTTCCACCATGATCACACAAGATCAAACCCTCCCACTTTAGACCTTGACCCGTAGTGGACTCCTACATTGCTGCCTGTGCCTGAATCACTGTCTTAAAAACTGAGCTGAAAGCCAAACAATCTTGCCGCCTTCCCTGTATGTGCCACCTCCCATGTACTGTAGAGAGGACCTCTCCCAGATCTGACCTAGTGCCCCATATCTTTGATTTCTAACCCATGCTTGTTATTCTTACTGTGAATGCCCTGACCCTGACTGCTTGGCCAGATTACTTCCTACTATATACATCCTTGTTGACCCGTGGTCCATGTATTGCCTATGAATTTGACTTCTTCCCTGCCACTCACCAATTGCCCATAGTTTGTTCCAGATCTCAATGCCTCCCAAGTCACCATATTACTGATTTACTGATTTGCATTCAGTATCTCATTTAATCCCACAAAAGGCAAATGAGTTACATATGAATTTTACCCCCATTTTACAAATAAGGAAATAAAGGCAGCTTAGAGTTGTTAAGATCACACAGCCTGATGACCAAATTCTCAGTACACTGCAAGCATAACTAGACAAAAATACATACCACGCACCTTCCATCTGCTGAAACCAGGCCTGGCTTTTGTGACACTCTGAGGTTGGTAGTTTATCTTCAAAACCCTGGTCTCCCTTTTCAGAAGCTTTCTCCTCACCATGTAAATACCTAAAAGCACATGCTTTCAAGATTGAGCTCCAACCATGTCATACCTCACCAACACCCGCTCTGAATAAATACAGCATTATTCCGTCATTTTCACTTGAGTGTATATAAGATAAGTCAGGGAGCTTCAAGATAGCAGAAGAGTAAGACGTGGAGATCATCTTCCTCCCAAAAAATACATCAGAAATACATCTACACGAGGAACATCTCCTACAAAACACCTACTGAACACTGGCAAAAGACCTCAGACCTCCCAAAAGGCAAAAAACACCCCACGTACCTGGGTAAGAGAAAAGAAAAAACAGAGGCAAAAGAATAGGGATGGGACCTGCACCAGTGGGAGGGAGCTGTGAAGGAGGAAAGGTTTCCACACACTAGGAAGCCCCTTCGCGGGCAGAGACTGCGGGTGCCAGATGGGGCAAGCTTCAGAGCCATGGAAGAGAGCGCAGCAACGGGGTGTGGAGGGCAAAGTGGAGAGATTCCCACACAGAGGCTCAGGGCTGACCAACACTCACCAGCACAAGAGGCTTGTCTGCTCACCTGCTGGGGCAGGTGGGGGTTGGAGCTGAGGCTCAAGCTTTGGAGGTCAGATCCCAGGGAGAGGACAGGGGTTGGCTGCATGAAAAGAGCCTGAAGGGGGCTAGTGCACCACAGCTAGCTGAGCGGGAGTCTGGAGCTGCCGAAGAGGCAAGAGACTTTCTCTTGCCTCTTTGTTTCCTGGTGTGTGAGGAGAGGGGATTAAGAGCACCGGTTAAAGGAGCTCTAGAGATGGGCGCAGGCCACGGCTATCAGTGCGGACCCAAAATGTAAAAATAGATCTACCATATGACCCAGCAATCCACTACTGGGCATATACCTTGAGAAAACCATAATTCAAAAAGAGTCATGTACCAAAATGTTCATTTCAGCTCTATTTACAATAGCCAGGACATGGAAGCAACCTAAGTGTCCATCAACAGATGAATGGATAAAGAAGATGTGGTACATATATACAATGGAATATTATTCAGCCACAAAAAAACCCGAAATTGAGTTATTTGTAGTGAGATGGATGGACCTAGACTCTGTCATAGAGAGTGAAGTAAGTCAGAAAGAGAAAAACAAATACCATATGCTAACATATATATATGGAATCTTAAAAAAAAATTGTCCTTAAGAACCTAGGGGCATGACAGGAATAAAGACACAGACCTACTAGAGAATGGACTTGAGGATATGGGGAGGTGGAAGGGTAAGCTGGGACAAAGTGAGAGAGTGGCATGGACATATATACACTACCAAATGTAAAATAGATAGCTAGTGGGAAGCAGCCGCACAGCCAGGGAGATCAGCTCGGTGTTTTGCAACCACCTAGAGGGGTGGGATAAGGAGGATGGGAGGGAGACACAAGAGGGAGGGGATATGGGGGTATACCTATGCATATAGCTGATTCACTTTGTTATACAGCAGAAACTAACACACCATTGTAAAGCAATTATACTTCAATAATGGTGTTTAAAAAAAATAAATTAATGAATCTGGAAATCCAGAGGACTGAGCTTAATTTTTGTTGTCATTGTTGTTGTTTTTATATGTTTGCTTTTGTATTAACTTCTAACATTTTTACATTTTAAAAAAAAACAAAAGATAAGTCAATATGTTTCTCTCCACAGAATATTTGAAATCCAAGCCTTATAACATTATGCAAGAAAAAGTGGTATTCCTTCTTCAAGAAGTTTAATCATCTGCAAAAGATATCCTGCAAGTCAGCAGGAAAACTTCTGGGAGATTTCAGCTCACATCATAAAGGTGGCCAGCCTATATGCTTGGTGAATTTGTGACAAAGTCCAGGTTGGATGCAAATTGGAGGAAAATAGTTTAGGGAGTTGCTTTGAGCCTCAATAGTTTTAATGACTTTACATCAGTTTTCTATTTCCACTGTAACAAATAACCCCAAACTATGTGCTTAAAACAACTTAGTCATATGTGACTAAAGTCAAGATATCATCTGGGCAGTTTCCACTAGATGCTAGGGGAGAATCTACTCCTTGCACTCTCCAGATTCTAGAGGTTGTCCACATTGCTTGGCTGATGACTGCCTCACTTCAACCTCTACTTGTACCCTCACATCTCCTTCTCTGACTGACTCCTCTGCTTCCTTCCCTTTTACTCTTACAAGGACCCTTGTGATTAAATTTGGTCTGCTTGGATAACCTAAAGTAATCTCCCTGGGATTTCCCTGATGGTGCAGTGGTTAATAATCTACCTGCCAATGCAGGGGACACGGGTTTGAACCTTGGTCCAGGAAGATCTCACATGCCATGGTGCAGCTAAGCCCATGCACCATAACTACCAAGCCTGCATGCTGCAGCTGCTGAAGCCTGCTCACCTTGAGTCCATGCTCCACAACAAGAGAAGTCACTGCAATGGAAGTCCACACACAGCAACGAAGAATAGCCCCTGCTTGCAGCAACTAGAGAAAGCGCATGCGTAACAACGAAGACCCAACACAACCAAAAATAAATAAATAAATTTATTTTAAAAATAAGATAATCTCCCCATCTCAAGATCCTTAATTTTGTCACATCTACAAAGTCCCTTTTGCCATGTACACTACCATTCCCAGATTCTGGGGATTAAGATATGGACTTTTGGGGGGGCCACTATTGTTCTTACTATTTACTTAAAGACACAAATATAGGACAATCAAGGACAGAGAAGAAGGATGGAAAATATTAGGACACTTTCAAATGATGGTGACAGAAAGTCAATTAAAATTAGGTAAGCCACAGAGGGTAATTTGTAGGCACACATAAGCAAACCTCCAAAAGAGAGGGAGGAAAATTAGCCTCCAGATTAACTGGATATAGGATTCCAATACTAACAACTCACTGTCTCTTGTCTTTTTTCTCATTTTTCTGCATCTTGTTTTTGGGCAGCTGCTCCTCAATGCTGGACCATCAACAAAAGCAAGTCAAAGTTTGCACCCTTCAGCTTCATGAACAGAGTTAAATATAGTCCTTCCCCAATAGTTCCAGCAAGGAAAATTCTCAGGAATTTTTCTCAATGACAAGGATTGGATCTTATGCCCATCACTGAGCCAATCAATGAAATTATGGCAATGAAATATTATAATTGACCCAGCTCAGGTCTTCTGACACCCTATGGTCACTGTAAGTGAGAGTTCCCCAGATCTCACCATAACTAGTGTTAGGGACAAGAGTTCCTCAGGTGAAAAAAGGACTTGAGTTCAAGGCAGACAAAACAGTAAATGCCCACTTAAAAAACAAACCAAAAAAAGGATAATGCGTGTTGTTCACATTTCTACAGAGTTAATCCCTATCAAATGGGGAATGAAATCAAAATTAGCAAGAAAAATGGATGGTCTGAAACTTCTGGGAACTTTTGCTACAGATAAAAGAATTTAAGATGAAATATGTATACACTGAAAACTATAAAATAGTGATGAAATGAATTAAAGAAGACACAAATAAATGCAAGGTATCATATGTTCATGGATTGGAAGAGTGAATATTGTTAAAATGTCCATACAACCCAAAGCAATCTACTAATTCAGTGTAATCCCTATCAAAATTCCAATGATATTTTTCACAGAAAAACAATGCTAAAATTTATATGGAACCACAAAATGTCTCAAATAGCCAAAACAACCTTGTGCAAGAAGAGCAAAGCTGGAGACCTCACACTTCCTGATTTCAAATTATATTACAAAGGTATAGTAATCAAAGCAGTATGAAACTAGCATAAAAACAGACACGTAGACCAATGAAACAGAATCAAGAGCCCAGAAATAATCTACAATCAACTAGTCTTCAACAAGGTTGCCAAGAACACACAGTGGGGAAAGGATGGGGTCTGCCATAAATGGCAGTGGGGATATGTGATATCCACATGCAAAAGAATGAAATTGGACCCTAATCCTACACCAGACACAAAAGTCAACTCACAGTAGATTAAAGACTTAAATGTAAAACCTGAAATCATAAAACTCCTAGAAGAAAACACAGGGGACAAGTTTATGGACATTTGGTCTTGGCTATGGTTTTTTGAATATGACACCACAAGCACAGGCAACAAAAGCAAAAATAAACAAGTGGAATAACATCAAACTAAAAAGCTTCTGCAAAGGAAACAATCACAGAATGAAAAGGCAACCTACAGAATGGAAGAAATATTTTCAAATTATGTATCTGATAAAGGGTTAATAGCCAAACTATGTAAGGAACTCATGCAACTTAATAACAAAAAAAACAACAAAATCTGCTTGAAAAATGAGCAAAGGACTCAAATAGACTTTTCTCTAAAGAAGACATAAAATGGCCAACAGGTACATGAAAATGTGCTCGATATCACTAATCACTGGGGAAATGCAAATCAAAACCACAATGAGATATCACTTCACACCTGCTAAAATAATTATTATTTTAAAAACAAAAGATTAGCGTTGGCAAGAATGTACAGGAAAGGGAACCCTTGTACACTGTTGGTGGGAATGTAAATTGGTACAGATGTTACTGAAAACAGCATGGAGATTCCTCAAGAAGTTAAAAATGGAACTACCATATGATCAAGCAATCCAACTTCTGGGTATATATATAAAAGAATTGAAATCAGAATCTTAAAGACATATGTGCAACCCCATGTTCATTGCAACATCATTCACAATAGCCAAGATATGGAAACAACCTAAATGTACATTTACAAATGAGTGGATAAAGAAAATGTGGTATATAAATATAATGCAATATTACTCCATCTTAAAAGAAAACAAAAAAAGGAAATTCTACCATTTGTGACAATGTGGATGAACCTGGAAGACACGTATAACTGATTCACTTTGCTATACACCTGAAACTAACACAATGTTGTAAATCAACTATATTCCAATAAAAAAGTAAAATTAAATTAAAAATAAAATAAGGGACTTCCTTGGTGGTCCAGTGGGTTAGACTCTGGGCTCCCAATTCAGGGGGCCCAGGTTCGATCCCTGGTTGGGGAACTAGATCCCCCATGCACGTCACAAGTAAGAGTTCACATGTCACAGCTAAAACAAGTCCGCATGCCACAATGAAGTTCCTGCGTGCCTCAACTAAGATCTGGTGCAGCCAAAAATAAATAAATAAATAATTTTAAAAATAAAAATAAAATAAAATAGAAAGCATCACTAAAATGGGATAGATAAATAAATAAACAAGCCAGACAGAGAGAGACAAATACTGTAAGATCTCGTTTACATGTGGAATATAAAATAGTCAAACTCAAAGAAGCAGAGTAGAATGGTAGTTACCAAGTTTGGGCAGAGAGGAAAATGAGGAGGAAATGTTAAATGGTACAAAGTTTCATTTATGCAAAATAAATAAGAACCGGAGATCTACTATATAGTGTAGTACCTATGGCTAACAATACTATATTGTACTTAAAATTTGCTAAGAGAGTAGATCTTATGTTAAGTTTTCTTTCCACACATTATTCTCCTCCTCATCATCATAAGGGAGGGAAGAAATTTGGGGAGGTGATGGATATGCTTATGATGTTGATGGTGCTGATGAGTTCATGGGTATATACTTATCCCCAAACTCATCAAGTTGTTTACATTAGGGACTTTCCTGGTGGTCTAGTGGTAAAGAATACACCTTCCAATGCAGGGGACAGGGGTTTGATCCCTGGAGGGGGAAATAAGATCCCACATGCCGCAGGGCAAATAAGCCTGCTCGCCACAACTTCTGAACTTGCGCCTCAATGAGAGAGTCCACATGCCGCAAACTACAGAGCCCACGTGCTCTGGAACCTGTGTGCCACAACTAGAGAAGACAAAACCCACACACCATAACTAGAGAAAATCCCACATATCTCAACTAGAGAGAAGCCCATGCCCTGTAACTAGAGAGAAACCCGAACAGACCACTCACCATAACAAAAAGATCCAGCATGCCTCAACAAAGATTTATGTTAAGGAAAATAAATAAATAAAATAAATATTTTTTAAAAGGTTGTTTACATTAAATATGTAAAGCTTTTTATATGTCAATCATAACTCAATAAAGTAGTTTTATACAAAACATTTAAGTATAGTGTTACTGTTCTAGTTAACTTCTTTGTACTCTGGGGGAACTAAAGGAATTATTATATGACTTTTCCTGCATAGCTCTAACCTGAGTCCTGTTTTCCTGATAGCTACTTTACTCTGCCCAAGAATTAGTAGACACCCTGCTAAACTTTTTCAGTCAACAATCTTTCAATTTCTCTGGATTTCCCATTTGTGAAATGAGGGCATTGGATTGGGTGATCTTGGCAGCTCCTCTCAGTTCATAAGTCCATGACACAGTGATTCCTGATTATCCAGTTGGCTCTACATTTTAGATGCATGTTCTTAGATCTTAGGTGATCATTTGTTGTGTTGTTGCTTAGTTCTTTAAAATTAGTAGCAAATGAATTGCTTGATTTTTCTTTTTATATCCTGTATATGAAGTTGCCAGGAATTTCTCATAGACTTTTCACCTTCTAGCAGAGCAGGGAATGCTGTGACCAGAGTGATTAAGTCAAAAAGAACCTTAAGATAAATTCCCAGTTTTTAATTTCCAATGAAATACTGAGGTCAGTATTTTATGACTGTTTTGTCAACGTTAGGCAAGCAGTTCCCAAATCGACCTCTTGAGGCATTTTCTCAGTGAACAGCATAAGACAGGACTCTTTACTTCTGTATTACCAAGAGCTGCTCTTTGACCCACATATTTATAACAGCTACTGGTCTATTTCTCATCTACATGAACTTTAAAATGTAAAGAAAATTAAAGTACCTAATTTTTAAACCCACCTTGCAAATTAGCCTCTTTTCAGATGCCAACAATGGCATACACTGATGTGAAGTTAAGCCTGGAGGAAAGGAATTCTTTTCTTCCCATCTTTAGCTTTCCTTTGGGACAAAATAGTAGCTAAAACCTTTGGCAATATTAAATCCTAAAAGTTATTTGCCAAGAAGTTCAATCTAGAAAGGAGAGGACACTTTGATCCTATGTCTCCTGAAGTACTTCTGCATGGTTTTCTTTTTACTTATGCATGTCTTGGTCCATCAACTGGCAGGAACTGCATTATGCACTCCTTTTTGTAATGTGTGTTTTTCAAGGCCACACCAAAGGGAAGGGAAAGGAAGGGGGTTTAAAAAAAAAAAGTGAGGTTGTATTCACAAAAGAAAACAAAAACAAAAACCAGCATTTCTCTGCTTCTGCCTTTCTCCCATTTGGAAGAAATAAAACTTTCTTCCAAATAATTCTGAGACTCCTGGAGTATGTCTTGCTTAAGCTTTCACCATGTGTCCATCTGTGTCCATCACATTTCTCCTCTCCTTCCCTGCCTATGAGGCCCTACAAGTGAGCTGTCATCTCGTGCATATTTCTGTCTCTCCATTCTCTCTGTCTCTCTCTCTCTCTGTCTCTCCATTTTCTCTCTCTCTCTCCAGACTTTGACTTCTCTGGCTCCCTGTCTAGGTCAATATCTCTAATCAACATCAACATATATTTTAGCAGTGTCACTCCAAGTGGTACAATTACATTCCTACCACTGCTAGGATCTCTTTTAGCTAGAAAATGACTCTGAAAGTCTCACACTGATTTCACTAAACTATCTCTAATTACTTACCCTATAATTATTATAGCCCTTTCTCCCAGGACTTTCCCCCAGTCAGCTCATGAGGACTGAGTCAGGCAATTCTCAGAATGATAAGCATTATATTGGGTGAGCCAAAATGTTCATTAGTTTTTTTTCTGTAAGATGGCTCTAGTAGCACTTAGTTGTCTTTAAATTCGTTTGAAACAATTTTGTTAGATTGTATGTGACAGCTGTCATATCAGCGTGCGTTTAAAAGAAGACTTATCAAAATTGGTGAATTTTTGTGTAGCCATTTTAATATTGAAGACGGAAGAAAAACGCAACATTTTCAGCATATTATGCTTTATTATTTCAAGAAAGGTAAAAATGCGACTGAAACACACAAAATGATTTGTGCAGGGTATGGAGAAGGTGCTGTGACTGGTTGAACATGTCCAAAGTGGTTTGTGAACTTTCGTGCTGGAGATTTCTCGCTGGATGAAGCTCTACAGTCGGGTAGACCAGTTAAAGTTGACAGCGATCAAATCAAGACATTAACTGAGAACAGTCAACATTATACCACGAGCGAGATAGTCAAAATACTCAAAATATCCAAATCAAGCATTGAAAATCATTTGCACTGACCTGGTTATGAGAATCGCTTTGATGTTTTAGTTCCACATAAGTTAAGCAAAAAAAACCTTGACCATATTTCCACATGCGATTCTCTACTGAAACGTAATGAAAACTTCCCGTTTTGAAAACAAATTGTGATGGGCGATGAAAAGTGGATACTGTACAACCATGTGGAACAGAAGAGATCATGGGGCAAGTGAAATTAACCACCACCAACCACACCAAAGACCCGTCTTCATCCAAAGAAGGTGATGTTGTGTATATGGTGGGATTGGAAGGGAGTCCTCTATTATGAGCTCCTTCTGGAAAGCAAAATGATTAATTCCAACAAGTATGGCTCCCAATTAGACCAACTGAAGGTGGCACTTGAGGAAAAGAGTCCAGAATTAGTCAACAGAAAGCACATAATCTTCCATCAAAGTAACACACGACCACATGTTTCTTTGATAACCAGGCAAAAACTGTTACAGCTTGGCTGGGAAGTTCTGATTCATCTGCCATATTCACCAGACATTGCACCTTCAGATTTCCATTTATCTCGGTCTTTACAAAATTCTCTTAATGGAAAAAATTTCAGTTCCCTAGAAGACTGTAAACGGCACCTGGAACAGTTTTTTGCTCAAAAAGATAAAAAGTTTGGGGAAGATGGACTTATGAAGTTGCCTGAAAAATGGCAGAAGGTAGTGGAACAAAAAGGTGAATACGTTGTTCAATAAAGTTCTTGGTGAAAATGAAAAATGTGTCTTTTATTTTTACTTAAAAAACAGAGGGCACATTTTGGCCCAACCAATACCACACTCAAAATCACTCTTCCCCTCTGACTTGCCCAGTTTTCCTCAAAATAAATTAGTAATTCTTCTTTGAAATACCTAGAGTCTTTTCCAGGAATACCTAGTGTCTGTTTATCTGGTATTCTAGACATACCCAGGTAGGTCTGAATCTTAGGAAGAACACAGCAAACACAGGCTGACAAATCAATACTCCTGGTGCATGACTATTTCTCAAAACTCCTGGAATTTGTTGTTTCATAAAGACAATAAAAATCCCCAGTATTTAGGGGATTTTTATGTATAGAAATCACCTTCTATACAATATATACAAAGGGCCTTTGAGATGCCAGATACTGACCAAGACAATAAGCCATGACTTCACTAAACAAATTACAGACTATTAGAATAGACAGACCAGATTTATAAACAATTAATTGCAGTGTAGGAGGGTTCCTTTTTCTCCACACCCTCTCCAGCATTTATTATTTGTAGACTTCTTGATGGTGACCATTCTGACTAGTGTGAGGTGATGCCTCATTGTAGTTTTGATCTGCATTTCTCTAATAATTAGTGATGTTGAGCATCTTTTTATGTACATTTGGCCATCTGTATGTCTTCTTTGGAGAGATGTCTATTTAGATCTTCTGGCCATTTTTTTATAGGGTTGTTTGTTTGTTTGTTTGTTTGATATTGAGCTGTATGAGCTGTTTGTATATTTTGGAGATTAATTCCTTGTTGGTTGCATTGTTTGCAAATATTTTCTCCCATTCTATAGGTTGTCTTTTTGTTTTGTTTATGTTTCCCTTTGCTGTGCAAAAGCTTTTAAGTTTACTTAGGTTCCATTTGTTTATTTTTGTTTTAATTTCCATTATTGCAAAAAAAATTGCTGTGATTTATGTCAAAGAGCATTCTATGTTTTCCTCTAAGAGTTTATAGTATCCGGTTTTGGTGGGAATGTAAATTGGTACAACCACTACAAAAAACGGTATGGAGGTTCCTTAAAAAACTAAAAACAGAGCTACCATATGATCCTTCAATCCCATTCCTGGACATGTATCTAGAGAAAACCATAATTTGAAAAGATACATGCATTCCAATGTTCCCAGCATTACTTTTTACAATAGCTAAGACATGGAACAACCTAAGTGTCCATCGATGGATGAATGGATAAAGACGATGTGGTATATATACACAATGTAATATTACTCAGCCATAAAAAATAATGAAATAATGCCATTTGCAGCAACATGGATGGACCTAGAGATTATCATACTAAGTGAAGTAAGTCAGACAGGGAAAGACAAATATCATATGGTATCACTTGATATGTGGAATCTAAAAAAAATGGTACAGGGACTCCTCTGGTGGCACAGTGGTTAAGAATCTGCCTGCCAATTCAGGGGACAGGGGTTCAAGCCCTGGTGCAGGAAGATCCCACATGCCACGTAGCAACTAAGCCTATGTGCCACAACTACTGAGCCTGTGCTCTAGAGCCCGTGAGCCACAACTATTGAGCCAGTGTGCCACAACTATTGAAGCCTGCATGCCTAGATCCCATGCTCTACAACAAAAGAAGCCACTGCAATGAAAAGCCCACATACCACAGCGAAGAGTAGCCCTTGCTTGCCACAACTAGAGAAAGCCAGTGTGCAGCAACAAAGAACCAACACAGCCTAAATAAATAAATAAATAAATATTTTTTTAAAATAAATGAATAAATGGTACAAACAAACTTATTTATGAAACAGAAATAGACCCACAGACATAGAAAACAAATCTATGGTTACCAAAGGGGACATGTGGGGGAGGGATAAGTTAGGAGTTTTGGATTAAAATATACACACTACTATAAATTTAAAAAATAGATAAACAAGACAACTCCAAACATTTACACAACATCATCAATCAACTATATTTCAATATTTTTTAAACAAATTAAGCAATTACTGATAATGAAAAAACAATAATTGCAAAGTATAATCAATTATATACAAATTTATGTTCTAGATACAACAGTAGCCCCAAGCCTGGAGAGCAACTGTGCTTGGGGGTAGAGAACCAGAGGGAAAATTGTGAAGAACTTCAACTGTAGTCTGCAGAATCACTAGGTAGTCAGGAGATATGAGTGGAGTAAATGCCATCAGCAAAATCAAGCAGGCAAAGCCCTACAAAGCTTGTTCAGGGGTAGATAAGAACTTATAGTTCAAGTATGGGGCATGAAAAATATGGAGTTGAAGACCAATCTAGAGAGGTAAGCAGAAGGCACTCAGCCTAAGGAGTTGAGCTTCATCTTTTCAGCAATGAAGAACCATTGGAATGGTTCGGTCCTCCATTTAAGAAGCACAGAAGTGATATGGCTGATGGGCTGGAGGCTAGCTTTCATAGAAGGTTCCATGGAGACAAGAGTATGATAGGCATGTTGGGCTGTAACTAAGATTGATGTAAACGTGTGGCAGCACCCAAAAACAAATCCTTAAGTCCATGTGCTAAATTGTACACAGCTTATTCTCCAGTACTGCATCCCATCACTTTGGGTTCCACACTAGCTCTGTCCTTAAAGAACCTTCCCTTGGTTATTTTGTGACACATATAAAACTGAGCCTCAGAGAGAAGAGTTTTGCCAGGGCCCTTTATAAAATGGCCAGTTACTGTGGGTCTCTGCCCTGTGCTTGCCTGGCCAACATGGGAAGGTCGATGTGGAGCAATGCTTGTATTATATCACTTATCTTGTCTTCATCATTATATTTTTCCCTCACTGCTGACCTCCGCTCACATGAAGAAGAAAGAAAATTGGTACCAGATGGTGTTACATACATGGTTCTCAGTGTCCCAGGAAGGATTCCAGAATTCCTTTTTCAGCTTATTTGTAGGTCTTTGGTAACCCACGCACCAGGTCACTCACAGCTCTACCTGCCAACACCAGCAGGTAGTAACTGAAAGGCAATCATACTTACTGTGGCAATCTTTCAACACTCGGTAAAACTCACCCAATATATACAAGATACTGAAGAACCAGACCTTAAAAAGTGATCCAACATATAGGGTGGCAGTCAAAGCTTATCAGTCTTCTGAGATTACAGTTGCTTTTCACGTGAAACATAAAATCTCAGAGTTGAATTTCTAGCTTAAAGTTTGTCTAGTCCACTGGGTCTAAAACATGGCTGTCTTAGAATCGCTATGTGAAAAATATATAGATTCTTTGCCTCTACCTCCAGATGCTCTGATTTGGCCAGTCTTGGGGTAGAACCCACATATTTGTATTTTCGACAGCTCAATAGATGATTTTGATGTGCAGTCAAGTTTGGGAGCTTCGGGTCACCCTTACAGTGTTTGAATTCCACCCCAAATATCTCTTCCAATTTGTTGAGCAACATCCCCTAAAACACTTCCAGCACCAAAGATTTCAATTCCTGCCTCTGTGGTCCACTTCTTATTTAAACAACTTAAACCATTATGAAGTGCTTTTTCATGTAACCAGAGTATGGCAGGTCCCATTTCTGTCCCTGGGTGAAGAGGAGGTTATCAGGAGAATCCAGGAAATCCACCCTACAGTCTGCAATGCCTGGAAAGACATGATGATCAGTGGTCTTCTCCATACAGGTGACTCCAAGAGGAAGGTCTGTTCTCCCCCTTCCACTTGCCATGCCTCCCCCAAAGCATATGGTTCCACATGCTGTCTGGAACAGCTTCTGTGAATAATCCCACACCCTCCTCCTTGAAGAAAGAACTCTAAAAGAAGTGTAAGAAGTTCTTCTACTAATGATTTGGGCAAGCACCCAGGCCATAGAGACAGGAGGTGATGACTTTGTCGGAATCGTTCATACTTTTCAAGGAGGTGTAGAAGAGCTCACAGTAGGGAAATATGTTGGTTGTAAATGTGCTCTTGCTCCTCATCTCCCTTCCCAGTGACCCTCTTACTGCTCCCTGTTCTTGTCTTCCTCCTGCAGTCACACCTCAAGAATCCCTGTATGGAGGTGTCACCACCACTTTCCTGTGTGAAACTCCAACCCTCTTTACTTAAGAAAGGAATTCAAGCCTCCTAGGGCTTTCCTCATATGCCAATGAAGGCTTCCTTCTGCCCAGGCTTCACAAGCTCACAGGCAGAGGGGAAGGCGTGGACCCTGAGATTGGTTGAAAGAAGATGGGAACTCCTATTCCATTTCATTCTCTCTTCTAGTAAGGGTTGTAGCCAGTGTCAAGTGGAATTTCCTAAGAGCAAACACGCCTCCTCTTAGCAACTATTCATTTTCTTCCTAAAACAACATGTTCTAGTTGCATAAGTCTCTTATTAACAGAATTTTGACTAAGCCCTTGTGAAATATAACATTGTGGGCATTATTGAACCAAGGAGCATTTTAGCATCTTTCCTGCATCTGTTTACATAACAAGAGCTGCCACATTGGCTAAGATCTGAGTGGCCTATAGGGGATATGCAGCAACATTCCCAAAGTTTTTTTTATTTTTCTCTGATGTCTGAATTGTTCTCCTGATAGAAAGAATTGGTATTAGCTCATCCACACCTGTGTTAACTTGAAATCTCTCTCCCAGTGTTTTCTGGTTTTTGTTTAGTCAGGAGACCAATAAAGCACCATCCACCACAGAGATACAAATAATTTATCAAAGGCATGCTCCTTTGAGGAAATAGTGTAATAATAGTTAACTTCTATACCCTCCTTTGGCACAACTACCATTTTTAGAGACAGAATACAAAACTGTATAGAAAATTATTTTCAATGCAAAAATTTTTCATATGCTACCCTCCCCTAAATAGCCCTAGGCGTTATTTTTTAGATCCATATGTTTTTGAGACGTTTTCTATTACACCAAGAGCTTCTTGAGAGCAGGAATACTCTCTCTTTTATAACAGTATGCCCTGTGTCATAGAGAGGCCAGCACATATGAGGGGCTCAAGGGATATTTACTGGGAGGGAATGGATGGAAGTAAGGAGAAATATAGATGAAAGAATGGATGGGTGGATGGATGAGTGGATGGATGGATAGATGGATGGATGGATACCATGAACCAAATGGGGCTCCAGCATTTCAAATATCCCATACACTTATTCTGCAGCTTTGAAATTGTGCTTTCCCAGCAAAGATTAGAAGTGAAGAGTGGGCCCTTACCTTAGGAGATGTGATTGCCTTGTGCTGTCGATTTTAGCTATTTCCCAAGCCAAGCAAAAGCAGATCCTGCTCATAAACATGATTATGCCAGATGGGAAACTGATTAAACAGGCTGACTGACAATATCTGTTCATCTTAATTAGGGCATAGCTTGAAGATGACTGCTTGAAATTCAACCTGATCACAACCAGAAACAATGGAAATTGCCAAATGTACTGTTTTCTCCCTAAGAACGTGAGTCTGGGATGACTGTAATTTCTTTAAAAAAAAAAAAACATTTCAGAGGAAAATTGATCTCATTTGTTAAGGCATCATTTAAGGGAGGTCCAAATTATAGGAGATAAATATGGAAAATGACAAAATCTTTCAGAAGTTGATGATAAACATAAAAACTAGAGTCCACGCTTCATTTCTACAGAATTTTTTAAAAGGGAAATGAGAGCCCACATAACTATTATGTTTTATTTCTTCCCCCAGGATGCCAAAATCCATGATTTTCTAAAATAAACAGTAGATTTTTACGTGGGCCTGAACAAACTCTGCTACTTATTAACTGAGTGTGACCTAGGGCAGAACAATTAATCACTTTGAAACTCAATTTTCCAATGTACATAAAAAATAAAATTTAAAAAGCACAGCCTATCTAACCTATGTGCACATTAAAGAGGTATGCAAACCATTGGTGCCTGTTGCTGTTCTAAGTCATCTGCATATATTAATTTCTCTAACATGCTTGGAGTGGGTGCTATTATGCAAGAGGACACGGCAGCATTAAGAAGTTAAATCACCTCACCAAGATCACACAGCTAGAAGAAGAACATCTGTGATTAGAAATTAGGGAGGCTCACCCCAGAGCACTCTGCCTCACATTATTGGTTTCCAAGAAGTGTTGTTGATGAATAGATGAGAAGGAGAAAGGGAGAGAGGAAGGGGCAGAAGGTCTAACTGAGGACATCTCTTAAAGTCAGTTCAGTAGTTTCCGACTTTTTCTGATTCAAGCTTACCAACAACCTTAAAGTTATAATTTGACTTTCTCAGTAGATCAGACGATGAGGTAAAAACTTATGTAATTAGGCCAATCCATATGGTAAATTCCACCTGAAGTAAGAATGCTCATGACAAATTAGCAAATTCTGATCAATGTTTATTCATCGGTCTCTAAACTTGGTAATGTGAGTCAGTCCATGAGAGATAGTCCACATCCTTAGGGTAATCAGCCAGCTTTAAGAGCCTGAAGGTCAGACTGTGGGCCACGGAGAAGCTACCTTGGAAATGTCAACCTGGGGAGCCTCTGCAGAGACGGCCAGTCAGCCTCAGACAAGAAAGACAACCTGAGGGCAGACAGGATTTCTTCCCGCTCTCTCTAAGACCAGTAGCCTATTTCTGTATTTCCCAACCTCTGCTGCAATGAACACTAGCCTTGTAAGATTCTCTGTGAAGAGATATAATAGCCAAATCATGAACATTAAATAATCATAAGTTTTTTTAAATCCTATTTTTAAAAAAACGTAGTCTCCAGTTTTTCCTCCAGGGAGGACCTTATTAAGGTCCTGTTAGCTAGCAGCTTCATGTCCATTTACACAGGACTGAAATCAATGGAATACAAAGGGCAGAAGTGGGTGGATGAAGGCTTCACCAACAGCCTGCCCATCCGGCCTGTAGGCCGGATGGTGAACATTTCACCATTCAGTGGACAGTTGGACATCTCTCCATAAGATAAAGGGCAGCTGGATCTGTACGTTAACATCACCAACCAGGGCATACTGTTGTTCATGGCAAACTTGTTGAGGTTTAACCAAGCCCTTTTCCCACAAAGCAAGAGGATAATGGAATCACTATATCATCGTAGCTTGATGATGCCATCAAGAAAGTTGGTTTGAATAGAATGCTTAAAACTTTGTAATGCAAATCACATGTCAGTTCTTGATGGATGTTTCTAATTAAATCCTTTTTTAAAAGGCTTAAAAAATGTATTTAGATACAACTTGATGTTTCCTAATCTTCTTGTCAATGGAGTCCATTTTTTTCCCACATAGATCTCATTAATTTTCTAGAATAGTAATTCCACTGGCCTAATTCAATTCATTAAGCAAACAAAAGTTGAGAATATACTTCATGCCAGGGACTGTTCTAGGTTCTGGGGAAGTCTCAAGGATAAATCTGGGAAAAGGGACTTATCATTCTGAATGCCCAATGTTTGTCATTTACTTTGATCTTATAGAATGTAATCCTCACCAAAAAGTCTCTGAAGGATACATTATTAGCCTTATTTTACAATAAGGAAACTGAGATTCAGAGAACTCAAGCCCTTTACTCACTGCCATCCAGATATTAACTGGCATTGTCTGAGTTTGAAGCCATGTTCCTCTCACTGCAGACCTGATACTCTTACAGTTCTATAACATGGATATTTTCTTAAGTAACTTACAATTGTGCAGAATAGACATGTATGCGGCTGTATAATATATGAGAGAAAGCTCAGTGTCCTCAGAGAGGGACAGAAAGTGTCCTATTGTGCATTCAAAGGAACTTGATACTATTTTCATCAAGGAAGATTCAAGGGAGGTTTTGTTTTTGATGTGGCATTTGAGCAGAGCCTAAATGGGAAGAAGTCATTCCATATGGTGGAAATAGGGAAACAAATTTGGAAAATCTTGACCTGTATAGAGAGAATTATCAATAACCTATATAAGGGCAAATGTTCTCTTCTTTAAAAAGCAATTAAATCTTTGAGTACCTAATATTTGCAGGGCACAATGAAGATACTAAGGTGGACAAAACCTCCCTGACTTCATGGCAGTTTGATACATAGTACGGCAATCTTCCCTGAATACAACCATTGGGAACACAAGTGCTGTAGGAAAGCAGAGGAAGTCTAGATTGGTTTCAAGTGAAGAGTTGACTGGAAGAGGTAGAATTTAGTTTGGAGATATATTTGAACAAGAAGTGTTAGAGAAGAAAGGTATGCCAAGCAAAAATATCCAATTGAGCAAGAAGACAGTAAAATATAATAACAAAAGATGACATATTTAGAATGTCCAGAGTAGTCGGGGGTTTAGAAGAGCTGCCTCTGTGGCCAAGGCACAAAGAATATAAGGCAGCCAGGCTCTGCTTCCCCCACCATTTCTTTTTATTTTAATTTTTAAATTTTATTTAATTTATTTTTTTATACAGCAGTTCCTTATTAGTCATCAATTTTATACACATCAGTGTATACATGTCAATCCCAATCGCCCAATTCATCACACCACCACCCCTACCCCCCCCGCCGCTTTCCCCTCTTGTTGTCCATACATTTGTTCTCTACATCTGTGTCTCAATATCTGCTCTGCAAACCAGTTCGTCTGTACCATTTTTCTAGGTTCTGCATATATGCGTTAAAATATGATATTTCTTTTTCTCTTTCTGGCTTACTTCACCATGTATGACAGTCTCTAGAACCATCCACGTCTCAACAAATGATCCAATTTAGTTCCTTTTTATGGCTGAGTAATATTCCATTGTATATATGTACCACATCTTCTTTATCCATTTGTCTGTCGATGGGCATTTAGGTTGTTTCCATGACCTGGCTACTGTAAATAGTGCTGCAATGAACATTGGGGTGCATGTGTCTTTTTGAATTATAGTTTTATCTGGGTATATGCCCAGTAGTGGGATTGCTGGATCATATGGTAATTTTATTTTTAGTTTTTTAAGGAACCTCCATACTGTTCTCCATAGCAGCTGTATCAATTTACATTCTCACAAACAGTGCAAGAGGGTTCCCTTTTCTCCACACCCTCTCCAGCATTTGTTGTTTGTAGATTTACTGATGATGCCCATTCTAACTGGTGTGAGGTGTTAACTCATTGTAGTTTTGGGGTTTTTCTTTTTGTTGTTGTTTTTAACATCTTTATTGGAGTATAATTGCTTTACAATGGTGTGTTAGTTTCTGCTTTACAACAAAGTGAATCAGTTATACGTATACATATGTTCCCATATCTCTTCCCTCTTGCGTCTCCCTCCCTCACACCCTCCCTATCCCACACCTCTAGGTGGTCACAAAGCACCAAGCTGATCTCCCTGTTCTATGCGGCTGCTTCCCACTAGCTATCTGTTTTACGTTTGGTAGTGTATATATGTCCGTGCCACTCTCTCACTTTGTCACAGCTTACCCTTCCCCCTCCCCATATCCTCAAGTCCATTCTCTAGTAGGTCTGTGTCTTTATTCCTGTCTTATCCCTAGGTTCTTCATGACATTTCTTTTCTTAAACTCCATATATATGTGTTAGCATATGGTATTTGTCTTTCTCTTTCTGACTTACTTCACTCTGTATGACAGACTCTAGGTCTATCCACCTCATTACAAATAGCTCAATTTCGTTTCTTTTTATGGCTGAGTAATATTCCATTGTATATATGTGCCACATCTTCTTTATCCATTCATCCGATGATGGGCACTTAGGTTGTTTCCCTCTCTGGGCTATTGTAAATAGAGCTGCAATGAACATTTTGGTACATGACTCTTTTTGAATTTTGGTTTTCTCAGGGTATATACCCAGTAGTGGGATTGCTGGGTCATATGGTAGTTCTATTTGTAGTTTTTTAAGGAACCTCCATACAGTTCTCCATAGTGGCTGAACCAATTCACATTCCCACCAGCAGTGCAAGAGTGTTCCCTTTTCTCCACACCCTCTCCAGCATTTATTGTTTGTAGATTTTTTGATGATGGCCATTCTGACTGGTGTGAGATGATATCTCATTGTAGTTTTGATTTGCATTTCTCTAATGATTAATGATGTTGAGCATTCTTTCATGTGTTTGTTGACAATCTGTATATCTTCTTTGGAAAAATGTCTATTTAGGTCTTCTGCCCATTTTTGGATTGGGTTATTTGTTTTTTTGTTATTGAGCTGCATGAGTTGCTTGTAAATTTTGGAGATTAATCCTTTGTCCATTGCTTCATTTACAAATATTTTCTCCCATTCTGAGGGTTGTCTTTTGGTCTTGTTTATGGTTTCCTTTGCTATGCAAAAGCTTTTAAATTTCATTAGGTCCCATTTGCTTATTTTTGTTCATTGTAGTTTTGATTTACATTTCTCTAATAATTAGTGATGTTGAGCAGCTTTTCATGTGCTTCTTGGCCATCTATATATCTTCTTTGCAGAAATGTCTGCTTAGGTCTTCTGCCCATTTTTGGATTGGGTTGCTTGTTTTCCTAATATTGAGCTGCATGAGCTGTTCATATATTTTGGAGATTAATCTTTGTCTGTTGATTCATTTGCAAATATTTTCTCCCATTCTGAGGGTTGTCTTTTCATCTTGTTTATCATTTCCTTTGCTGTGCAAAAGCTTTGAAGTTTCATTAGGTCCCATTTGTTTATTTTTGTTTTTATTTCCATTACTCTAGGAGATGGATCAAAAAAGATCTTGCTGTGATTTATGTCAGAGAGTGTTCTTCCTATGCTTTCCTCTAAGAGTTTTATAGTTTCTCATCTTACATTTAGGTCTCTAATCAAGTTTGAGCTTATTTTTGTGTATCATGTTAGGGAGTGTTCTAATTTCATTCTTTTACATGTAGCTGTCCAGTTTTCCCAGCATCACTTATTGATGAAACTGTCTTTTCTCCATTGTATATACTTGCCTCCTTTGTCATAGATTAGTTGACCATACGTGAGTGGGTTTACCTCTGGGCTTTCTATCTTGTTCCATTGATCTATGTTTCTGTTTTTGTGCCAGTACCATATTGTCTTGATTTCTGTAGCTTTGTAGTACAGTCTGAAGGCAAGGAGTCTGATTCTTCCAGCTCCATTTTTTTCCATAAAGACTGCTCTGGTTATTCAGGGTCTTTTGTGTCTCCATACAAATTTTAAGATTTTTTGTTCTATTTCTGTAAAAAATGCCATTGGTAATTTGATAAGGATTGAATTCAACCTGTAGATTGCTTTGGGTAGTATAGTCACTTTCACAATATTGATTCTTCCAATCTAAGAACATGGTATATCTCTCCAACTGTTGATATCATCTTTAATTTCTTTCAGTGTCTTATAGTTTTCTGCATACAAGTCATTCGTCTCCCTAGGTAGGTTTATTCCTAGGTATTTTATTCTTTTTGTTGCAGTGGTAAATGGGAGTGTTTCCTTAATTTCTCTTTCATATTTTCCATCATTAGTGTATAAGAATGCAAGAGATTTCTGTGCATTAATTTTGTATCCTGTAACATTACAAAATTCATTGGTTATCTCTAGTAGTTTTCTGGTGGCATCTTTAGGATTCTCTAAGTAGAGTATCATGTCATCTGCAAAGAGTGACAGTTTTACTTCTTATTTTCCTATTTGGATTCCTTTTATTTCTTTTTCTTCTCTGATTGCTGTAGCTAGGACTTCCAATATTATGTTGAATAACAGTGGTGAGAGTGGAAATCCTTGTCTTGTTCCTGATCTTAGAGGAAATGCTTTCAGTTTTTCACCATTGGGAATGACGTTTGCTGTGGGTTTGTCATATATGGCCTTTATTATGTTAAGGTAGGTTCCCTCTATATCCACTTTCTGGAGAGTTTTTATCATAAGTGGGTGTTGAATACTGTCAAAAGCTTTTTCTGCATCTATTGAGATGATCATATGGTTTTTATTTTTCAATTTGTTAATATGGTTTATCACATTGACTGATTTATGTATACTGAAGAATCCTGCCATGAATTCTAGGTTAATTTAGTAGGTGGTTGGTAGTATTTTTTTAATGAGAATGTAAAGTTGGGAAAAATTCCTCACAGTTGGCCATATCCCATACTCTACTCCTGGAGAGTATTCTGATGGTTCTGAGTTACAGAATCACTCTGTTACTATCTGCACTCGTCACTGCCATGATACTTGTGTGGCAGCAACATAAGAATAAAGTCAGGCCAGAGTATTCCACCTGTCCTTCCACTGTCAGATAACAAATACTCTCAAGAGAAGGTCACTTTACAGCCATTATTGCTCCAGCAAAGAAATAGATGACCAATGTTACAAGTTAGGAAGAATATCTGGTTAACCTGGCATCATCCCAAGAATATATTATGATTAAAAAATTACCCTCTTAATGTCTCTCTTTTGTCTTTGATTCCTTTGGTTGAAGTGGAAAACTGGTGTCTTTAAAAAGAAAATAAGATATACATCCTAAGTTGAATGTTTCTCTCAGAGGAAAGTGTTTGCTGGGGACTAAGAGAAAATCTCTCTGTTTGGGTCAAATATTAGGGTAGGAGCCCCTCATTAATAGGGATTTTATCTTGTCTGTTGTAGTAACCCCAGTACCTAATTCAGGGTGTTTTCTGAATGATCATTATTGAAAGGGCAACAGCAATGGAAAAATCCAAAGTCATTTGGCCCTGGTCACATTTTAAGGATTGTTACTAAATAACTGAGATATTGCAAGTATGAATATAAATTGCCATTTCAGTTTCAAACATGTTCTCTGCAGCATGAGAAAATGACATAATAAGTAGCAACAGAAGATCCCAGCAGGGATCCAGAATGCTAAGATTTCAACCAGTGTGCACCAATGCCGATACTCAAAAAGTCACCAATATGGAACATTTCTCCACTCATTTGAAAGATCATATTCAAAGTTTAATAAAGAGCTGAATTAGAGGACAAATGAACCAGCTTTCAGACCTCAGAAATATAAATGTTCAAGGAAAGTGAATTAGATTCACTCAAACATGAATTTTCAAGTGAAATAAATAAGATGAACTCAATAGTATAGCTTTGCCATTAAATATACACATTTTACAGACAGGCAGCATGGGGCAGCCTTGCCATACCGCTTTCCCACTATATGGGTGTCCTGGATGTCTGCCTGTCATCTGCCCAACCCATACCCATCCTTCTCCATTCTGCTCTGCAGGGCTGGGAGTCTGCAGGCTCCACTTCCCAGACTCCCTCATGTGCTGATTTTCTGTTCAGTTCTTCTTGCAGCAGACACTGGCAAGAGATCAGAAGGCAAGAAGATGAGAAAGGTCTCCTGCTCTGACTCCAACAGAGTTGCAATTGCTAGAGACGGCTAAGTGTTTTCAGCTGGATTATTCCAGAATCTGGCAGCTCCAGCTGATTCCAGACCTAGTTGCAGTGGCACGTCTTCAGTGGATTCAGAACTGACTTCTGTAGCATTTTCAGCAGCTCAGCTCCAGTTAAGGGGCTAATGCAAGTTCTCATTTGAGTATCACCTCTTTTTTCTTTTTGCTCCTCTGATGACCCCTGACTGATTCAGTTGCTATCCAACCTCTCTGAGTTTTAATTTCCTCACTTCTAAACTTGAGATAATAATATCTGCTGGAGCAGAGGGTGTGAAATTAAGACTTTTAGAAATCCTAGGCTCTAGAAAGGTAATAGTGACCCTGTTTGTGTAATTCAAACTTTTTAAATAATAATAAACAAATAATTGTAAAGAAATTCGTAAATTCTTATTTCTAGTATAGGAATTTAATAATATTTTTAATATAAAAATATGGGTGGCTCTGCATATCTGGTATCCTAATTACAAACCTTGTCCATTATGGTGTATCTAGCACTTATAATTCCCTCCTTTTAGGGTTGTTTTGATGATCAGCAATAAGGTATGTGAAGCACCTAGCATGGTGCCTGGCCTGTACTAGGTACTACATGGCAGCTATGATTTTTCACATTGAAACCATTTTAATAGCAGCCATATTTTCTTAATACTTCCTGTACTTTCCAATATCATTACTACTATGATATCTCAGATTATATCCTAATTATGCCTCCCCACAGCTAAGATTGATGATCTCAGGAAGCCTCAAGTAGAGACTGTGCAGATAATAAAAACTGAAATCTTTGTTGATTCTTCTGAATGTGTTACAAGCCATAAACAGGAAAGTTGACACTGTTCCCAATAAAATATATTTACATAATCTGCTTAATCCTAAAGGGAAATAAACTAACATTTATTGTTGCCTATTATACATCAGGCAATTTGTTAGGTACATTTATCTTGATTCTCTCATGTAGTCTGGTTTAACTAGTTAGAAGATGATTTACTTTATTAATTGGTTGAACATAAACAAAGACAATGGATACCGTCTATCTTAATTAACAAGTGAGTACATATTATGTATGTTAGGAAGAGATTCATTCATGTAACCAAGATTTATTGCACACTTGCTGAGTGCCAGGAACTGTACTAGAAACTAAGGAAACAGAAATTAAAATAAAAAGACACACTGTAACTGACCCTCAGCCCCAGCTACTTTAGTAGTGGCTGCCAAGGGCACACAGGTGGCCTCAGTCAAAAGGAGCAGCCTCTGGAATTCCCTGGAATTCCCTGGGATGGAGGGAGATGCAAAAGGGAAGAGATATGGGGATATATGTATATGTATAGCTGATTCACTTTGTTATAAAGGAGAAACTAACACACCATTGTAAAGCAATTATACTCCAAAAAAAAAAAAAGAAGAACTGTGTAGTCAGTTGTGGCAGAAAGAGTCAACAGTCTGGCAGAAGTGTGGTAGATCAAAAGTTGGAATAAACAAGGCCAGAGAAGCTCAAAAGTAGATGTTTCAGAGGCAAGCTAACCGACACAGGGCTTTAAACGCCAGCTCAATCCTTTACTAGCTCTGTGGTCTAATGTGCCATCTAAGTACTCTGAGCCTCAGATTTTCGGCCTGAACATGCAGTATTGTGAGGATTAAATGAGACAGGGTATATGGAGGCACCTGGCACAAAGCCGTTGAGTGAGGATTAACTGCCCTTTTCTTCCCCTGGTAAAGATGTTGGCATGCTCACCTGTTTGTGAAATGTGCAAAGATGGAACCAGAGATTTTAAGAGAGGATTGCAACTCATGCACATTTTTGGTTATGAATACATAAACTCTCTCTAGAAGGATCTCCAGTAAGTTGATAACCGATGGCATCTGGGATGGGGACAAGGGTGAGGGACAAGGATGAGAGGTAAATTTTTGTACATCTGGACTCTGTCCCATGTAAGTGTATTTCTCATTTAAAAATGGAATCTCTCTTAATAGGTGAAGCACAGGGAATTTTTAGGGTAATAATATTCTGTATGGTACTTTAATGGTGGATACATGTCATTATACATTTGTCAAAACCCATACACACAGTGATGTCAATTATAGAGTGATAATAACATGTCAATGCCGGTTAATTGATTGTAACAAATGTACTGCTGTGGTACGCAATGGTGATGGTGGGAAGGTTAGGGGTGGGGAGCACAGGGGTGTATGGGGACTCTGTACATTCTGCTCACTTTTACTGTGAACCTAAAAACGCTCTAAAAAGATAAAAGTTTTGGGCTTCCTTGATGGCGCAGTGGTTGGGAGTCCGCCTGCCGATGCAGGGGACACGGGTTCGTGCCCCGGTCTGGGAGGATCCCACATGCCGCGGAGCAGCTGGGCCAGTGAGCCATGGCCGCTGGCCCTGTGCGTCCGGAGCCTGTGCTCCGCAACGTGAGAGGCCGGCGTACCACAAAGAAAAAAAAAAAAAAAAAAAAAAAGATAAAAGTTTTAATTGTTTAAAGTCAAATAAATAAATAAATAAAATGGAATCTCTCTCTCTCTCTCTCTCTCTCTCTCTCTCTCTCTCTGTCTCTCTCACACACACACACACATACACACATACACTGATTTGCTGAGTGGATCAGTGATACATAGTTGTGAATGAAGTCTATTGGCAACAGGTATGAGTGAGGACAGGTTTCAGTGTGTGATTGAATTTCTGTCCAGGAAACCAGAAAACTGTACAACGGAGTCTACTTTACCTTTTATTTCTAAGCATTATTATAACAAGGAAAATTCATTAAGAGTTTTCTGGAAGGCTATGGAAGATACAGTTCATTGATTCACTCATCACTCATTCCAACCCTATTCTTCCTTACATTTTTTGCTTAAAAGAATTAATTTTCCAGCCTTTCTTATAGCTAGAGGAGGCCATACAACAGAGTTCTGGCCAATGAGACATAAGCAGAAAGCTGTTGACGCTGCCTCTTCCTTTTCAGCCTTCTTCTGTCTGTTATGCTGGCTTGATGCCTAGAGATCCTGCAGTCATTTTATAACCACAGGGATGAGAGCCACATGCTAAGGACAATGCAGCAGAAAGACAGGAAGGGCCTGGGCTTCAACAGTATTGGTGAGCTGTCACCTGAGCAGTACCTTTGTATCAATACTTCTTCCATAAGAAAACTAATTCCCTACTTGTTTGTGCTATTTTGTATTAGTTACAGCTCAAATCAATTCTTAATAATATAAAGAAGAGCGAAGTTCAAAAAACTGGTGTTTCAGAGAGGAAAGTGGTCCATGAGCAATGTGGAAGATAAGGTAAGATAAGATATATATCCATAGTATATTTCCCTCCTATTTCTGTGACATATGAACACAGCCCTCTAAACAAATATATGCATTTTCATCAGCCCTCTCAGTTCAGCTTAATTTTAAGATTAGACTCCCTGCCCTACTTTTTCCTATTTTTTAAAAAATTCAAGCAAATGATGTATTGCAAAGGTTTGGGAGTGATCATAGAATAAAGGAAGAACTGAATGATTGTTTTGTGAAGAATAAAACAAAGAAGTTCCAGGACCTCCAGCAGCTAGGGATTGAAGACATGCTTTCTACAGCATTGCTAAGGGTTATGCAACTCTAACCTCCTTCTTTTTTCATGTGTCTCAATTCAGGTTTTCAAATTGTTAGGAGAGCAAATCTAATTGACCTAACTTGAGTCAGGTATCTCTATTCTTGGAACAAATAGCCATGTCCAGGGGACAGAATATATCTTGCAGGCATGGCATTGGGGAAATCATTAGGAGCTGGGCAACCATCCCAGTTTGTGTCTCCAACATTCTGGCATCTCTAGCTGCCTGGGATGTGTGTGTGTGTGTGTGTGTGTGTGTGTGTGTATGCACCTACATACACACATCCCTACACCCACACACAAATCCTTTTTTCCCACATATCTATAGCCTCCATACAACTAGAAGTAATTATTCCATATGTAATAACTAACACTCACTCTCTTCTCCAATGGGAAACATCCCAAATTTATATCCAGCTACTAAGCAAGGGACAATGTCATGAGACCACATTTTACTGATTCCAGGTTCTCCAGGTGATATCCATTTATTATAATTTATAGTAATTCTATCTTTATATTCCACAAATACACAGCATATGAAAGGAAAGAAAGCTCATAGTTATTATATATTAAAGGCTAATATAGAAATAGACATATTTTAAAAAAAAAATGCAAGTAGAGGCTTTTTCCTTTGTTGCTGAAGCTGACATTCTAGCTGGCATTTCTAACTTTCTTGCAGACTCTTGACTCCTCTTGACTCTTGCCTTTAGCCAGGAGTTCAGCTAATCAGGATTCTTTGCCCAGGAAGTTGTCCAGTATTTTATTCTTGAATGGTCTAGGCCCTTAGTGTTTCACCTTTCATGGTGTGGCAAGAATTTCTATTAACCTTTGCTATGGAGCATGGCAGCTAAGATGGTTTGTTCTCTCTAGAGGACTGTCATTTGTATAACTCAGCTCTACTAGCCTTGATCTCTGTATCTTCCTTCACACGTTTTGAATGCTTGTGAAAAATAATATTTTGAGGTTAGGTATCTTTATCCATTGTATCAATTGCCTATGGCCAGAGGCCTAGTATAAAGTGGACATTCACCTCAGGAATGGTTGTGAAACGGGTCACCACCCCCAGATTTTCCTAAGCAAATAAATTCTTTTATTATCAGTAGCTATTTCCAAGATTGTACATGAAGAATGTGAGCATTTTTTTATACAATGAAATTTTGTCAGCATTAATAATATTCTCGCATACATTTTTAAAAACAATTACAGAATATTCTGATTGTTGGTCATGTGTCAGCTATTTTAACTTAATGTTTTTTCCTCAAAGTATTTCTAAACGACATATTCCTACTCATTTGATTAGATTGTCTGACAGATAAATCTAATAGGTGGTGAAAGAGCCCAAACAAATAGGGTAATGTTTTCTGTGATCCACTTTGTAACAAAACTGAAAGAGCTTTGGGACTTAGTTGACGGGGGTTTTATGTCTGGTACTTACTTGCAATCTGACCTTGGGAAATTTATTAATTGCTTTCAGTCTCATTTTCTTCATCTATAAAATGATCACCATAATATCGAGTTCATATGCAGATTGAAAAATGTAATTAAATGACTTATATAAAGTTTCCAGCACAGTTTCTGGAAAATAATAGACATCCCGCCAGTGATAACCATAATAATCAGACCTTAATCTTCACACTGGCTGGGATAAAATTTAGCAGGAAATACAACATGGAGAAGTATACAAATAGAAATTCACAAACAGACACCCCAGTTACTTTATACCCAGCCCCAAATTTTCCCATTATTATCTCATCCGTTGTCTGCAACACAATCCTTCCCAAATTCCTCCTCAGACTTCTCCCAAGGTAAGGTACATTGGATCATAAATGACTCTGCCTCCTCTGGTTGTTTTTGCCAGATTTTTCTCATTTGAGGATCGTTAGCAAAAGGTGGGACTGTTATCAAGGTAAACAGGACTGGTGCTCTCTTAGTTCAGTTTCAGCTGGAACTTCTGCTCAATCTGGTCAAACTCCAGCTGTGCTTTTGGCTTTCCTCATTCTTGTCTTTCCAAGAATGTAAACATTCTGCCATTTCCTCCTCCTTATTTTGCCTTTCTCCACAAGGTCTCATTGAACTATACGTTTTTCCTTAAATCTTCTCAACTCTATTTCTTCTAAATAACCTTGATCCTTTTCCCTTCTTTAAGGCAATAGAATTTTCTCATCAATACTCCCCACTAAGCAAAGTGTGGGATGGAGAGGTGGCCAGGATGGCAGAGTAGAAAGACCCTAAGCTCACCTCCTCCTATGGGCACACCAAAATTACAACTATCTATGAGAATGACCTGAAGACTAGCAGAAAAGATTTTCCACAACTAAAGATATAAAGAAGGAACCACAATGAGACAGGTGAGATGGGGGGTATAGATAAGAAATCTGGAGTCTCTTCTCTGCCTGCTGGTTCAGTGACATGAGAAGCCAAAAATACTGTATGTAGGTGATATTTTCAACTTCCAGTGTAATGGAACCATTATAGTCCTTTCTGATAGAAGCATCTCTCCTTTGGGAATTAGGACCTCTGAACCACAGTTGCTGATACAGGAAGAAAAAATGTTCTAAATGGGCTATTAAATGTAATACTGAGAAGTACTCCCATTTTCACACTTAATTCCCAGATCCATGTATTTTTGCCTCAAGCAAAAAGAACACTGTAGTTCTATTACTGTTCAAAGCACATCCCTTATCCTGGAGGCAGTAGTAAGACACTGAAATCTATGCTGAGCCTGAGGTCAACTTCTCTCACTACAAAATGAATTCCTCGGTCAGGAAACAATTAAATGGGATACAATGATGATGATTATGGCATTTTATAGAAACTCTGGAGGCAGGGAAGACAAAGCAATTTCCAGGAGAGACCCCCTTCATTTGGAAGGAGTTCGGCTTAATCAACTCGATATCATATTGCACAGCCCTGACCCTACAACTGCAGCTTGGGCACTCAGCAGTGACAGAGCCAGATTCGCCTTGGTGAAGGGAAGTCCATTTAGTTGAGCTTATGAATAACCTTTATTACTGCTGCTATGGCCATTTTGTACACAAGACCATTGAACAAGCTTAGAGGTAGTTTGGGAAGAGGCCAAATTATGTCCACAGAATGGGTTACCTTGTTCTCCTAGTTATTGAGGGCCTCCACTTCCATGGGTGCCCTTGGGGACCATATTCGTGAGATGAGTATATTCACACTCTGTGCCCTTTCCATGAAGTCCAACCACATTCCTCTTCTCCAGACTTCTTTGTCACCAATCTTCCAGTCTGATTCATCCCCACTCCCTGACTAACCAGTCTATGCCACTATGATGAATCAATGTAGAAACATACTTATGGCCATATCTCCTTCATTGCAAAGTAGGTAACCAGATATATTGTCAGAGGTTCTACACACTCAGAGGATTTCCTTCATCACTCCTAAATGGAGCTGCAAAGCTGAAGCAGTCCACTTTCAACTTTTGTCAGCCTATCACTCAGACCCATCAATTCACAACATCCAAGTTTTTCTTCCTCCATCAACTAGCCATAGGACATACTCCATTAGGAGTAGCTTGGAGTAAGGATGGCAAAGCTGCAGAAACAGATGCCTGTGGATCTGAGTTACTTGCTCATATACTATACTTTTGTCTTCTTGAAGTTCTAGAGCGTGATCTCATACTTACCATTTACACTTGATGATGTAGTATTGTTGCACATGGGCAAGTTTCTAGCTTGGTAGGTCAGATAGCATTCAGTTCACAATTGATCAGTCAAGCCACATGGTCATTTGATTTTCAAGGATTAAACAACTTGTGTTTACCTGTTACTATATCTCAGAGTAAGAATAATTATGTAAGAGAGCTGTAAAACCCTAAGGTTCTAAGTGTAATTCTCCTATTGAGTCTTGCCAGAGACTCCATGCAACATTTAATAATGGGAACTGGTAACAAAGGTGTTAAAAGATAACAACAAAAAGCAGACAATGAGCAAGAAAATTCTATCCCTACGTATGGAGAGAAAAAGTGATGTCACCAGAGGCCGGAAGACTGAGCCACTTCGTGGGAAGTGAAACCACAGTGGGGCTGCCTGTGGGAGCTGGGATCATGGGGTCATGGTTTCTAGTAGATCTGAAATCAGTGAGGAAACACAGCCACTGTTGGAGATACCACCTAAAGGCCAGGGATGAGGGTAGGAGGGATGGATGAGAAACAGGCTTCTCCACTCCTCCCACTATTGATTTCCTCCCATTGTTGAAACCTAACCAGGAACCAGTTGGCAAAGGAGCCTGAGAAATGCTGTTTGCAGAAGAGCAGGGGAAGGTCAGAGAATGGGTCAGGGCTGCACACTTCTTCACTGTTGTTTTCCAAATTCCAGGACAGTATCTGGGATATCATGAACCCTCAGTAAAATTTTACGTGTGACTGATGATCCACTCATTCTCATTAGGTTCTACTATGGACCCAAATGGCAGCAGCAGATAAATAGTGGAGTTTTTGCCTTGAGCAAATTTTGTCTTACTGTTAGCAGTTTCAAAGCAATAAAGGAGTTTAGAGATGAGTACCATTTTATGCTTTTGTGCTCTGTTGCCCACTGCATGGATAAGCTGAGGGTGCTGCTTGTGAGAGAGCTTCCCAGCAGGGCTTGGAGGGAGAGCAGTGTCAGCCACCAACCAGAAGAGAGGCTGGGATGTGGACAGGAATATATCCTACCATTAAGAAACAAAAGACAATTAGAGAAAGGGCAATAAATTTGGTCCTTGAATGAAATCAAGACCATGTCCCTTTCATAGAAATTGCACATTATGTCCTAAACAGCTGAACAATAGCTTTTACTATTACCAGCCTAATGACTAAGATAAAACAACCTAGTGTAAAAATAATTACTTATTTTATGATTGTTAAGTCTGAGAAATCAAGCCAAAGTCTTGCTAACAAACTGCCTTCTTTGGGAGAAATCAAGAAATTAAGGAAGTATATTCTTCCCTCTCTTCCAGATCCTTCTCTGTCCTAGCTGTTTGCTCCCAAGACAGTTGAGTCACTGGGGTGATAAGTACTATGTAAATATATTGAGGAAAAGAAAAAATCTTGTAAATTATCTCATTTAAGGTCTAATACTGTAAGTTAATTATACTTCAAATAATAAAAATAAAATTTAAAAAAATTTTAAGATTCTGAATTGACTTTGTAACTTTACAATATAAGAAGCACACCAGCCATAGGGACCCCACCCATCTCCTCTCACCACTTATGTCACAACCAAAGCTCTCAAACTTTAGGAGAGCCAGCATTTTCTGTTTTCCACAGAATTTCAGCATCCCTAAGCGTGTCAACAAATGTCCAATGACCAAATATATTGGGAATGGAGAAAAAGGACAAATTATTATCAGTATTGTCAGAAATATTTTTAAATGCCAGAAGACTTATTACCACGTGGTTCCTCACCCATAGCATATTCTGGTGGGGAAAAAAAGCCAAAAATAACTTAGAAAAAACTGGGCTTTTACTGAAAGTCAGTCTTTGTCAAGAGTGAAAGAAATTTCTAAATTAAAAAATGAACAAAGAAAAGAGAAAAAAACTGCTCACTAATCAAGTCAAATGCAAGGTACATTCAACTTTTGAGATTGAACTCATAGGGTTTTACTGTAATATGAAGCTAGGAAGCTCAGCACATAATAAAGAGAATTTTACGTTGCCTAGAGAGAAAATGGAGAAGTTCTGGGACAGGGAGATGTAGGGTTTTGAGGAGAGAAGAGAAGGGTAAGCACATGAGCAGATTTATTGATCTAGTTCACTGGTTAGAACAAAATCCCAGAGGAAACTGTGTTGATAAGAACCAAGTAAGTTGGTAGCTTTCAGAGTATAGAGTGAGACACAGACTGAAAGATTTTGTCTTCACTTGGAAGACTGGTATTCATTCAGCTGGTCACCTGAGCAATATGGCACCTCAAGAACAAGTTAGACCTAGCAAGGGACATGACTAGAGGTGAGCCCAAAACTATGTTCCAGAAGAGTAGCACAGGGATGCAAAAGTCTCCACATGCCATAGGAGGAAAAGGAGAGGTGCCAACAGGGGTAGTGATCAGTGGAGTCTTCAGCCAGGACAAAGAGATCACTCTGTAAGGACGTCAAAACCAGAGACAAATGACCAGAACTTCAGTAGTGGACAACGGCACACCATGCCAGATGAGGCTTATCACTTCCCAGTGGACACTAGCCCAGGTTGAACAAAACCTGACCCACCCACCCTTCTAAAGCAGAGACCAGTGCAGACCAGAATACACGATACAAATCCAAAGTCTATTGTCCCCCAGTGTCAAAGATCTGCAAAATGTGGAAGGGGAAGAATCTAAAAGACTAAGCATTGCTCCAAAAGAGGGTGAGTTGTCCAAAATAACCTCTCCAAACTGGAGTAAATTGATATACTGTTAATCAGCAAGATCTATGTTTGCTATATTCCCTTCACCCCAGCCCATGAATCTCATATACAGAAAGTTTCAGAAAGCATTACATATGTACACCCTCTGTAAAGAAAATTAAAGACACATACTGGCTAATAAATAATCATAAGTTATAACCATAAAATGGAGAATTCATAGAAAAAACTTCAGGTGGGTTGGGTGATGAGGGGGTTCTACATCAACAAGCTAAAATAGAAAAACACATGATCATATCAATAGATGCAGAAAAGGACTTGATAAAATCCAACAACCATTCATGCTAAAAACTCTCAGCAAACTAGGAATACAGAGTAACTTCCTCAACTTGATAAAGAACATCCACAAAAAACCTAAAGCTAACATTACTCTTAATAGTGAGAAACTAGAAGCTTTCCTGATAATATCAGGAACCAGGCAAGTGTGTGCTCTCTCACCACTCCTTTTTCACATCATTTAATTTGCAATCCAAATTAAAATTTCAGCAAGCTATTTTGTGGATATTGGATATTTTGTGGAAGCCCTAGATGATATAATAAGACAAGGAAAAGAAATAAAAGGTATACAGATTGGGGAGGAGAAACAAAACTGATGTGGTTCACAGATGACATGATTGTCTATGTAGAAAATGCAAAAGAATCAACAAAAACAACAACAAAACCCTCCTGGAACTAATAAGTTATTATATTAAGGTTGCAGGATACAACCTTCCTAGATACCAGCAATGAACATGTATAATTTGAAATTAAAAACAGTGCAATTTACATTTGAACCAAAAATAAAATGAAATATTTAAGTATAACTCTAACAAAATATGCACAAGATCTTCATTAGGAAAACTACAAAACTCTGTGCAAGAAATCAAAGGAGAACTAAACCAATGGAGAGATATTCATTGTTAATGGATAGGAAGACTCAATATTGTTAAGATGTCAGTTCTTCCTAAATTGATCTATAGATTCAATGCAATCCAAATTAAAATCTCAGCAATTTATTTTGTGGATATGGGCAAACTGATTCTAAACTTTACATGGAGAGGCAAAAGACCCAGAATATCCAAAACAATATTGAAAGAAAAGAGCAAAGTTTGACGAGTGATGCTACTCGACTTCAAGACTTACTGTAAAGCTACAGTGATCAAAATAATGTGATATTGGTGATAGAATAGACAAATAGATCAGTGGAACAGAATAGAGATCCCAGAAAAATATCCTACACAAATACAGTCAACTAAACTTTGACAAAGGATCAAAGACAATACAATGGAGAAAAGACAGCGTCTTCAACAAATGGTGCTGGAACAACTGAACATCCACATGCAAAAAAGAAAAAGAAAAAGAATGTAGGCACCAAACTTATATTCTTTATAAAAATTAACTCAGAATGGATCACAGACCTAACTATAAAATTCCAAACTATAGAACTCCTAGAAGATGACAGGACAAAATTTAGATAACCACGGATATGGTTATGAATTTTTAAATACAACACTAAAGGCAGGATCCCTGAAAGAAATAATTGATAAGCTGGACTTCATTATAAACTTCTGCCCTGTGAAAGACACTGTCAAGAGAACGAGAAAACAAGCTACAGACTAGAAAAAAATCATTTGCAAAGAAGTGTCATCCAAAATAGACAAAGGACTCTTAAAAATCAGCAATAAGAAAATGAACAGTCTGACCTAAAAGTTGGCAAAAAATTTGAACAGACACCCCACTAAAGAAGATATATAGACATCAAATAAAAACATGAAAAGGTGCTCAACATCTTATGTCATTAGGGAATTACAAATTAAAATGACAATGAGTTACCACTACCCACCTAACAGAATGGCTAAAATCCAAAACACTGACAACACCAAATGCTGGTGAGGATGTGGAACAGGAACTCTCATTCATTGCTGGTGAGGATGCAAAATAATACAGCTACTTTGGAGAAAAAAATTGGTAGTTTCTTAGAAATCTAAACATAGTCTTTACCATCCAGAAGTCACCCTCCTTGGTATTCATCTAAAAGAGTTGGAAACTTATATGTTCACACAAAAATCTGTACATGGATGTAGAAGTTTTATTCATAATAGACAAAACTTGAAAGCAACTAAGATGTCCTTCAGTAGCTAAGTAGTTAAATAATTGTGGTACATCCAGACAATGGAATATTATTCAACACTAAAAAGAAATAAGCTATCAAGCCATTGAAAAGACATGGAGGAAACTTAAATCCACATTACTAGTTTAAAAAGCCAATCTGAAAAGGCTACATACTATATGATTCCAACTATATGACATTCTGGATAAGGCAAAACCTTATGGAGACAGTAAAAGACCTGTGGTTGCCAAGGGTTGGGGGAGGGGGTCAGGATAAATAGGCAGAGCACAGAGAATGTTTAGGGCAGTGAAACTACTCTATATGATTTTATGATGGTGGATATATGTCATTATACTTTTGTTCAAATTCATAAAATGTATAACCCCACCAGTGAACTTTAAGGTAAACTATGGCTTATTATGATATATCAATGTAGGTTCATCAATTGTAATAAATGTACCACTCTAGTGAGGGACATTGGTAATGGGGAGATTTTACATTTGTGGGTACAGGGGGCATATGGGAAATCTCTGTACCTTCCTTTTAGTTTTGCTGTGAACCTAAAACTTCTATAAAATATAAAGTCTATTTTTTCAAACTGCTCTGTTGATAGAAGCACAATGTCTATTTTCATGCCTAGGAATTTGTCTTCAAAACCCATATTGAATAACCCATGTCTTTGGCAGCCATCTCTCTAATTGAAAAAGGCTAATATACTACTCTCTAGCCAAAAAATAACTTCACCGATTTCTTCTCTAATTCACTTTTCTGGTAGACGTTCATTTACTATACTTAAAAATCAGAATATGGGGGCTTCCCTGGTGGCGCAGTGATTGAGAGTCCGCCTGCCAATGCAGGGCACACGGGTTCGTGCCCCGGTCTGGGAAGATCCCACATGCCGCAGAGCGGCTGTGTCTGTGAGTCATGGCCACTGAGCCTGCGCGTCCGGAGCTTGATGCTCCGCAGCGGGAGAGGCCACAGCAGTGAGAGGCCCGCGTACTGCAAACAAAACAAAACAAAACAAAACAAATCAGAATATGTAGTAGTATCTCAATACTCTAAAAATACAATAGAAAAAATGTTAAGGAAATTATTTCTGCATGGTGGGATTATGAGATGTTTTTCACAACTCCTTTACAGTTTGCAGTATTTTTCAACTTCTCTGTGATGAATAGGTATTTTATTATAATCAAAAATAAACAGATACTATTTTAAGGATACATATTTATGGATTGCATATAAGCATATATACACATTCATATACACATCATATCATCACTGTTATGGATTGGAGGAAGGAGAGTAAGAATAGTAATTGCATCAGAGTGAAATATACCAAAATGAGAGCAGTGATTTAAATGTGGATAGCTTTGTGTTATAAGACTAAAAGAATATTTTAAAATCTACTTTTCTGTGTTTTCCAGATGTTTTATAATGAATCTCTATTTTTATGTGGAAAAATAAACTTGGATGTTTTAAATAAAAATTCAGTAACACTATATTTAGAGAAACACTTCTTAAATAAACTTGAGCATGAAGAAATTGTTATGGCTGTTGTAGTGAGTGTTTTGAAAGATTAACAGAAGCCGGGATAATGTGACATTTAATGGATCTTTCAAGAGAAGCTGGACAAATAACACTTTTTTAAAAAAAAGAAAATAGTAACTAGCGATGAAACATGGTGTTTCTCGTATGATTCAGAAGTGAGGTGTCACATTCTTCTGTGGAAATTTTCAACACTACCAAAACCCAAGAAAGCACATACTTCAAAAACAGGAGTGAAAAATATCTTGATTCATTTGTTTAACACTGCTTCAGACTTTATCCCAAAAAGCCTGTTTTGGAAAGATTCTGTCTCATGTTACCTAATACTTTGTGGTGAACTGGCCGAGTAAGAGTACCTAATAGAAGTTGAATGCCTAGCATGCTTGGAGTATGTTGCATACATCATCTCTAATCCTTACAACAACAGTGCAAGGAAAGTATTCTTAGTCCCACTTGATAGATAGGAAAACTGAGTCTCAAAGAAGTAAAGTATCTCCTCTGACATCGGTGGGCTCCAACTGTCTGTTTGACTCTAAAGTCTGCATTCTTTCCACTCCTCTGCCCCAACCCAACACTTGGAGTCTTCACCATAACAACACATTCATTCACAATGTGCTTTACATGAAGTTTTTGACTCAAACATTACCACATAGCAAGACGCCTCAGGTAATTTGCAAAATGTGACTGCAAAAAGCAAAGATTGTCATTACCAAAACAAAAATGCAGCCACAAAGGAAGTAACCTAGGCACTAAGGACACTTTCAGAAATGTCTGGAACCAGAAGAATCAATGTATCACTTGTTAAGAACTATATTTATTTGGAAGTAAAATTCTTTTTGTGCTCATTTAAAATAATAGTCTTGTTATTTTAAGCCCTAATACACAGGTAAGAAGTATGAATTATATATTTGTTTTTTATTCCCTTTGCCTACTTGCTCCAAGGATGGATTCCCTTCCAAATTTTAATTGTAATTGCAACTTATAAAAGTGTAAGTGGGTTTAATTCTTTAAGGGTAAAACAACACATAGGTAGGTTTATATGGATTATTCAAAATAATACCCTGAAGAAGTGAGCTCCTAGAAGGCAGGTTGAACCTTGCTTATCTCTACAGTCCAGTTGTGTGAAGCACATTAACTATGTACTAAAAATTAATTAATTATGCATTCAAGAATAATAGAACAGGAAGTTAAAAAAGAAGTAGCTTTTGGACCCAGCACTACCTTAAGAAGTTTGTGTATCTTTTGATAGCTTGCCCTTTGTAATCACAAAAAGCATCCCATAGTCTTGTTCTGGGCTATAAAGACTACTCCTTGAGTCCTGGGTTTTTATTCCAACACTGCCACTAATGGGTTAAATAAGAAATCCTTCTCTTCCTTCAGCTTCCGTTCATGATTTTTCAAATAAGCAAAATGGGAAGCTGAGGAGAAGAGAAGAGAAGGAAAGGGCAGGTAAGGGAAGGGGAGGGGAGGTGTAGGGAAGAGATGGGAGGAGAGGGGAGGAGTTAGAGAGCTCTCCTGTCTGTCTCTACAATACCATGATCTGGACAAACACCAGGGCCAACCACAGCCAATGGGCCAAATCCAGCCTAAGGTCTAAGAATGCTTTTTACATTTTTAAAAGTTTGGAAAAATTCAAAAGAATAATAATATTTCGTGGCATGTAAAAATTAAATTCAATTGTATTTTCAGTGTCCATAAATAAAATTATATTAGAACTCAGCCACACTCACTCATGTATGTACTTCAATGGCTGCTTTCACACTGCAACAGCGGAGTTGAATAGTTGCAACAGAGACCATATGGACCACCAAGCCTTAAATATTAACTATCTGGCTCTTTACAGAAAAATGTTTGCCGACTCCTGACATAATCACCCAAGAAATCATCAGAAAACTGAAATATTAGTCTAGGGTAAGTGGGGGCTGTATAAATTAAGAGACAGTCCTCCCAAGTACTTAAACTAAGAAAATTCACTATTAGAAGAGCAGGTTATGTGGCCTGACAGCACAATTTTTACTCTTTGTCCGAATATCCCGTCACCTGTGCCCCTTAAGTGGCCAACATTTCACAGGCATCCTTGGAGAAGGAGGAAGCATTTTGATGTCTTGCCTTACATCTTCCTTTCCTCCCACTTCTTCACATTCTATTTTCTGAGTGGTTGTCAGAGGAATGCTGGATCCTGCTGTTGTTTTTCAGACCCCAGGAGCAGTTTCTGACAGTCTTGGCACCGTGAAGCATTTCAAGTTCCTATCTCGGCTCTGCAGCTGCCTGCACCCCATTCAGTCAGGATGCACTTCCCACAATGTATTTGTTCATTTCTCTCTCTCTCTCTCTTTTCTCTCTCTCTCTCTCCTTTCTCTCTCTCTCTCATACACACACACACACACACACACACACACACTCCGATTGGAGAGAAAAACCTCTCAGCTTCTTGGAAAAACCTCTAAGATGAATAGAAAATCCCTTTTATAAACAGAACTGCCTTTGTCATTTGTAAAAGTGTAGCTGTCCCTTCTTCTGGAGAGTGATGGTATTATTTTTCTGCCTGGCCTCCTGTGGCCCAGTGTGTGTGTGTGTGTGTGTGTGTGTGTGTGTGTGTGTGTGTGTGTGTGTGTGTGTGTGTGTTTGTGTGTGTGTGTGAAGCAGGGAGGGAAGGAATGAAGGAGAGGGTGATAGGGAGAGAGCACCACAGAGTAACCAGACAGAACATATAATGTTGGCACTGTAAAATTAATTTATGAGGTTCCCAACTTTCCAGCTGGAGAAGAGGAGAGCATAGGAGAGAGGGGGCAGTCCTTTCTGACAACTTAGTCATCATCTAAGACAATTTCATGTTAAAAAATATCTTCTAAAAAACGGTCTAGGGGAGGACCTTCAAGATGGCTGAGGAATAAAAGGTGGAGATCACCTTCCTCTCCACAAATACATCAAAAATACATCTACATGAGGAACAACTCCTAAAAAACACCTACTGAAAGCTGGCAGAAGACCTCAGACTCCCCAAAAGACAAAAAACTCCCCACATACCTGGCTGTGTGGCTGACAGGGTCCAGCTGGGTGTCAGGCCTGAGTTTCTGAGGTGGGAGAGCCGAGTTCAGGAAATTGGCCACCAGAGACCTCCTGGCCCCTCGTAATATTAATCAGTGAGAGATCTCCCAGAGATCTCCTTCTCAATGCTAAGGCGCAGTGACACTCAATGACCAGCAAGCTACAGAGCTGGACACCCCATGACAAAGAACTAGCAAGACAGGGACACAAACACACCCATTAGCAGACAAGATGCCTAAAATCTTAATAAGTTCACAGACATCCCAAAATACACCACCAGATGCAGTCCTGTCCACCAAAAGAAAAGATTCAGCCTCATCCATCAGAACACAGGCACCACTCCCTTCCACTAGGAAGCCTACACAAGCCAATGAATGAACTTTAGCCACTGGGGGAACACATTGAAAACAACAGGGATTACGAACCTGCAGCCTGTGAAAAGAGGACCCCAAACACAGTAAGTTAAACAAAATGAGAAGACAGAAAAATACACAGCAGATGAAGGAGAAAGGTAAAAACCCAATAGACCAAACAAATGAAGAGGAAATAGGCAGTCTACCTGAAAAAGAATTGAGACTAATGAGAGTAAAGATGATCCAAAATCTTGCAAATAGAATGGAGAAAAAACAAGAAACATTCAACAAGGACATAGAAGAACTTGAGAGCAAACAAACAATGAGGAACAACACAATAAATGAAATAAAAAATTCTCTAGAAGGAATCAGTAGCAGAATAACTAAGGCAGAAGAATGGATAAGTGACCTGGAAGATAAAATAGTGGAAATAAATACCATAGAGCAGAATAAAGAAAAAATAATGAAAAGAATTGAGGATAGTTTCAGAGACTTCTGGGACAACATTAAATACATCAACATTCGAATTATAGGGATCCCAAAAGAAGAAGAGAAAAAGAAAGGGACTGAGAATATATTTGAAGAGATTAGAGTTGAAAACTTCCTTAATATGGGAAAGGAAATAGTCAATAAAGTCCAGGAAGCAGAGAGAGGCCCATACAGGAAAAATCCAAGGAGAAACACACATATTTGTGTGTTTAATATGTGCCAAGACACATATTAATCAAACTATCAAAAATTAAGTACAAATAAAAAATATTAAAATCAGCAAGGGAAAAACAACAAATAACAAAAAAGGGAATCCCTAAAAAGTTAACATCTGGTCTTTCAGCAGGAACTCTGCAAGCCAGAGGGAGTGGCAGGATATATTTAAAGTGATGAAAAGGAAAAACCTACAACTAAGATTACTCTACCCAACAAGGATCTCATTCAGTTTGACAGAGAAATTAAAACTTTTACAGACAAGCAAAAGCTAAGAGAATTCATCACCACCAAACCAGCTTTATGACAAATGCTAAAGGAACTTCTTTAGGTGGGAAACACAAGAGAGGAAAAGACCTACAATAACGAACCTAAAAGAATTAAGAAAATGGGAATAGGAACATACATATTGATAATTACCTTAAATATAAGTAGATTAAATGCTCCAACCAAAAGACATAGACTGGCTGAATGGATACAAAAACAAGACCCGTATACATATATCATCTACAAGAGATGCACTTCAAACCGAGGGACACATACAGACTGAAAGTGAGGGGATGGAAAAAGATATTCCATGTATATGGAAATCAAAAGAAAGCTGGAGTAACAATTCTCATATCAAACAAAATAGACTTTAAACCAAAGACTATTACAAGAGACAAAGAAGGACACTACATAATGGTCAAGGGATCATTCCAAGAAGAAAATATAACAATTGTAAATATTTATGCACCCAACAAAGGAGCACCTCAATGCGAGGCAAATGCTAATAGCCATGAAAGGGGAAATCGACAGTAACACAATAATTGTAGTGAACTTTAACACCCCACTCTCACCAATGGACAGATCATCCAAAATGAAAATAAGGAAACTCATGCTTTAAATGGCACATTAAAAAAGATGGACTTAATTGATATTTATAGGACATGCCATCAAAAAAAAAAAAAAACAGAATACACTTTCTTCTCAAGTGCTTATGGAACGTTCTCCAGGATAGATCATATTTGGGGTCACAAATCAAGCCTTAGTAAATAGAAGAAAATTGAAATCATATCAAGTATCTTTTCCAACTACAACACTGTCAGAATAGATATCAATTACAAGAAAAAAAAACTGTAAAAAGGACAAACACATGGAGGCTAAACAACACACTACTAAACAACCAAGAGACCACTGAAGAAATCAAAGAGGAAATCAAAAAATACCTAGAAAAAAATGAGAATGAAAACACAATGACCCAAAACCTACGGGATGGAGAAAAAGCAGTTTTAAGAGGTAAGTTTATAGCAATACCATCTTACCTCAAGAAACAAGAAACATCTCAAATAAACAACCTAACCTTACACCTGAAGCAATTAGAGAAAGAAGAACAAAAAACCCCCAAAGTTAATGTAAGGAAAGAAATCATACAGATCAGAAATAAATGAAAAATAAATGAAGGAAATGATAGAAAAGATCAATAAAACTAAAAGCTGGTTTTGAGAAGTTAAACAAAATTGATAAACCATTAGCCAAAATCATCAAGGAAAAAAGGGAGAAGATTCAAATCCATATAATTTGAAATGAAAAAGGAGAAGTAACAATTAACACTGCAGAAATACAAAGGATCATGAGAGATTACTACAAGAAACTATGTGACAATAAACTGGAAAACCTGGAAGAAATGGACAACTTCTTAGAAAAGCACAACCTTCTGAGACTGAATCAGGAAGAAACAGAAAAATCACAAGCACTGAAATTGAAACTCTGATTAAAAACCTTCCAACAAACAACAGCCGAGGACCAGATGGCTTAACACGCAAATTCTATCAAACATTTAGACAAGAGCTAACACCTATCATTCTCAAACTCCTCCAAAATATAGCAGAGGGAATAACAGTCATTCTACGAGGCCACCATCACCCTGATACCAAAGCCAGACAAAGATGTCACAAAAAAAGAATACTACAGGCTAATATCACTGATGAACATAGATGCAAAAATCCTCAACAAAATACCAGAAAACAGAATCCAACAGCACACTAAAAGGATCATACACCATGATCAATTGGGGTTTATCCCAGGAATGCAAGGATCCTTCAATATATGCAAATCAATCAATGTGATACACCATATAAACAAAATGAAGAATAAAAACCATATGATCATCTCAATTATCATGCAGAAAAAGCTTTTGACAAAATTCAACACCTGTTTATGATAAAAACTCTCCAGAAATTGGGCATAGAGAGAACCTACCTCAACATAATAAAGGCCATATATGACAAACCCACAGCAAACATGATTCTCAATGGTGAAAAACTGAAAACATTTCCACTAAGATCAGGAACAAGACAAGGTTGCCCAGTTAGTTTTGAAAGTTTTAGCCACAGCAATCAGAGATGAAAAAGAAATAAAAGGAATCCAAATCAGAAATGAAGAAGTAAAACTGTCATGGTTTGCAGGTGACATGATACTATGAATAGAGAATCCTAAAGATGCTACCAGAAAACTACTAGAGTTAATCAATGATTTTGGTAAAGTAGCAGGATACAAAATTAATGCACAGAAACCTCTTGCATTCCTATACAGTAATGATGAAAAATCTGAAAGAGAAATTAAGGAAACACTCCCATTTACCACTGCAGAAAAAAATAATAAAATACCTAGGAATAAACCTACCTAAGGAGACAAAAGACCTGTATGCAGAAAACTATAAGACACTAATGAAAGAAATTAAAAATGATATGAAGAGATGGAGAGATATACCATGTTCTTCAATTGGAAGATTCAACATTGTGAAAATGACTATACTACCCAAAGCAATCTACAGATTCAGTGCAATCCCCATCAAACTACCAATGTCATTTTTCACAGAACTAGAACAAAAAAAATCACAATTTGTATAGAAACACAAAAGACCCTGAATAGCCAGAGCAATCTTGAGAAAGAAAAACAGAGCTGGAGGAATCAGGTTCCCTGACTTCAGACTATACTACAAAGCTACAATAATCAAGCCTCTGTGGTACTGGCACAAAAACAGAAATATAGATCAGAGGAACAGGAGAGAAAGCCTAGAGATAAACCCACGCACATATGATCATCTTATCTTTGATAAAGGAGGCAAGAATATACAGTGGAGAAAAGACAGCCTCTTCAATAAGTGGTGCTGGGAAAATTGGATGGCTATATGTAAAAGAATGGAATTAGAACACTCCCTAACACCATACACAAAAATAAACTGAAAATGGATTAAAGACCTAAATGTAAGGCCAGACACTATCAAACTCTTAGAGGAAAACGTAGGCAGAACATTCAATGACATAAATCACAGCAAGACCTTTCTTGATCCACCTCCTAGAGTAATGGAAATAAAAACAAAAATAAACAAATTGGACCTAATGAAACCTAAATGCTTTGCACAGCAAAGGAAACCATAAACAAGATGAAAAGACAACCCTCAGAATGGGAAAAAATATTTGCAGATGAAGCAACTGACAAATAATTGATTCTCCAAAATATACAAGCAGCTCATGAAAAAAATATAAAATATACAAGCAGCTGAAGAAAAACAAACAACCCAATCCAAAAATGGGCAGAAGACCTACATAGACATTTCTCCAAAGAAGATATACAGACTTCCAACAAACACATAATAGGATGCTCAACAACACTAATCATTAGAGAAATGCAAATCAAAACTACAATGAGGTATCACCTCACACTGGTCAGAATGGCCATCATCAAAAAGTCTACAAACAATAAATGCTGCAGGGGGGTTGGAGAAAAGGAAACTCTCCTGCACTGTTAGTGGGAACGTAAATTGATACAACCACTATGGAGAACAGTATGGAAGTTCCTTTAAAAACAAAAATAGAACTACTACACGACCCAGCAATCCCACTACTGGGCATATACCCTGAGAAAACCATTATTCAAAAAGAGTCATGTACAACAATGTTCATCGAGCTCTATTTACAATAGCCAGGACATGGAAGCAACTTAAGTGTCCAATGACAGATGAATGTATAAAGAGAATGTGGCACATATATACAATGGATATTACTCGGCCATAAAAAGAAATGAAATTGAGTTTTTTGTAGTGAGGTGGATGGACCTAGAGTCTGTCATACAGAGTGAAGTTAGTCAGAAAGAAAAAAACAAAAACTGTATGCTAACACACATATACGGAAGCTAAAAAAAAAAAAAGTTTCTGAAGAACCTAGGGGCAGGACAGGAATAAAGACGCAGATGTAGAGAATGGACTTGAGGACACAGGGATGGGGAAGGGTAAGCTGGAATGAAGCGAGAGAGTGGCATGGACATATATACACTACCAAATGTAAAGTGGATATCTAATGGGGAGCAGCCATATAGCACTGGGAGATCAGCTCTGTGCTTTGTGACCACCTAGAGGTGTGGGATAAGGAGGGTGGGAGGGAAGCGCAAGAGGGAGGGGATATGGCGATATATGTATACGTATAGCTGATTCACTTTGTGATACAGCAGAAACTAACACACCATTGTAAAGCAATTATACTCTAATAAAGACGTTAAAAAAAATGGCCTAGGAAAAAACGTATAGGAAGAGAACATAGCAAGATGTTAACAATGGTCGTTTTGGGGTGGGAGGAAAAGGAGACAGGTTATGGATGATCTGTTCCTTTTATTTCAACTGTTCTCCATATCAATTTTCTCTTTTTAAAGTTAAGTTGAAGAAAAAGTACAGTAATATAAAGGACAACTCATTGATGCAGAGAAAATCAGTACAAACCCTGACTTAGCCAGAGTTGCATGGGCTACACTACATGCCCAATTTTTTGTGAGTTAATCAGAAACTCTTTTTGAAAATGTGTTTTACAATATTTATTCTTTCAGCCTAAGGATTATAAATTGAACACAAATGTATTTTCCGCATTGCCCCAGGACTGATTCGGGATCATTTTCTGAACGTCAGTTCTTTTAAAACAGGAAACAGGGCTAAATCCATATTGATTCCAAAAACAGACCAGTGGGGTTTTTTAAATTACAATATCATGTTTTCCTTCCTTCTGCTCTGTCTCTCTCTGTCTCTTTCTCTCACTCTCTTTCTCCTTCATCAAAGCAGAATGCATACGTAAAATACTAATTAATTGAAACATGGAATGATTAAGACTTTTACTCTAAGAGAAATATATAGACTTTGGCTAAGAGAGGCAATTGAATAAATGCACATGCCTCCATTCCTTCTTTACATTACATTAAAGTCACAGTGAGAGGATCTTAAAAATATAACCCCTCAAGCATAATAAGAAGAGAAAAGACAATACCTACAGCACTTAGGAAGTTGGGAAACAGAAAGTATAAGTGGTACCTGACATAGCAGACCCAGGAATGCTGAACCCTAAGCCAGCAATGGGAAAGCAACCAGAATCCCCTAAACGTTCAAGAGGTGAAAGTAAGGAAGAAAATAGGGTTGAATTCTATTTAAGTAGCAGTAGAGCCCAGAACTTCTACCAGCTCTGCCCCTCCCTTTAGGTGGTACCACCTGGAAGTTTCTTTTCTACAAGGTCTCTCAGCAGGAGCTCTCCATACACCAAGTGCTGAAAACAATAGAAATAAGTGATCATTTATATAGTGAATACTGATATCCTCCAGCTTTTCCTCCTACTTGGTTGCAAAGAGGATCGCAGACACTCAGGCAGGAAATAAGAAGATTCTTCTCTGGAGAGAATCTTACCTGCCCAGCTGAAGATATCTAAAGGTGCTGGTATTGGGGTACAGTTCCCAAAAACTGGCCCAGCCTGACCACCTTCCAAGGAAACCCACAAACACAGAGTTCTAACAGCTTTTAGGAGCTCCGTTTTTTAACAGAAACAGACAGCTAAGGGTCACCAGATATCTGAGGAAAGTTTCTAACATAAAGGCAGAAACCATGGCAAAAAGACAAATAAAAACCACTTGGATGAAAAAGGACTGGGTAAGGAGGTAAAATCTTCAAAAGCCCATCACAAATATTCTCAAAGAGATAAAAGCAAATCTTATTTTCACGAAACAAGAACTCAATCCACAGAATGAGGAAGTTCTTTAAAATTAAGAATATGAAAGCAAAGTATTTTAAAATTCACATCAGAATAGGGAGACAAAATTGAGTAAAAGCTTTTTATTTTCCCCAGAAATAAAGTTAAAAGAAAAAGTTTAAAATAGGAGAAAAAAAGCAAGAAAATTAGAAGGGATTCAACATCCATATGATCAGAATTCCAGTGAGAGAGAGAAAAAGAGACAGAGACATAAAACAGAGAGAAAAAGAACAAGACACCCAAAAACATAAAGAAAATTTCCTGAAGTCGAAAGACATCATTTCCCAGATTGAAACACATGGAAAAACCCACACCAAGGTACACCATCTCAAAACATTGGAAGATAGAGCAAAGAGAAGATCCCATCAGTTTCCAGAAAGAAAAAAACAAAAACAAAAACATATTATTTACAAAGGATCAAGAATCACAATGGTTTCAAGTTTCTTAATAGCAATACCAGAAGCTAAAAAAAGACCTACTAGAGAATGGACTTGAGGATATGGGGAAGGGGAAGGGGAAGCTGTGACAAAGTGAGAGAGTGGAATAGACATATATACACTACCAAATGTAAAATAGATAGCTAGTGGGAAGCAGCCGCATAGCACAGGGAGATTAGCTTGGTGCTTTGTGACCACCTAGAGGGGTGGGATAGGGAGGGGGGGAGGGAGGGAGATGCAAGAGGGAAGAGATATGGGAACATATGTATATGTATAACTGATTCACTTTGTTATAAAGCAGAAACTAACACATGATTGTAAAGCAATTATACTCCAATAAAGATGTTTAAAAAAATTAAAAAATAATGGAGTAATATCTTCCAAATTTGAAGCGGAAATAGTGAACTAATCACTAAAGTGTAAAAAAGAATAAAGTCATTTTTCAGAAGAAATTTGCTTCAATGTATCTCTTATCAGTAAGCTATTGGAAGACGTGTTCCACCAAAACGAGAGAGTAAAAAAAAGAACAAAGAAATATATGGGATCTAAGAAATAGGGGTCCAACCCAATAAAAAAGGCAAAGCAATTCCCATGTTGATGGTAAAGGGAGACTCCAGGTTGACAACAGTACCGGTAACTAGAAAGCAACCATTCCATACTGCAACAAGGAAAAAGCTCTAGGAGAGAGGACACCAAGCATATAAAATTTATGGAATACTTGGTGTGGTTTAAAGTAACTGGAAGAGAATCAAGCAACAGGGAGAGGTTGAGAATGATTTAACTACAGAGAAAACTAAACATCACAGGAAGCAATTATTAACTCAGAGAAAGAAAATATTATGCCAGAAAGGAAAATTTATCATAGCATATATGGCTCTGCTATGACTAGCATATATGTGTGCCTGTGTGTGTGTGTGTGTGTATATATATATACATAAAAATGTAAATGCTGAACATTGATCTAACCAAAATGATAGAGCTATTTGAGGAGGATGGGGTGGAGGGGAGGATAAGAAATGTGCTGTATACAGAAAAGTAGTGAAAAGAGAAATTAGAGAATGCTTAAATCCTCCAAAATAAAGCAGTAACAGAATAGCATATTATTTCGAGATAGGAAAGCAAATACCAAAAGAAGAAGCTACAAGAATTGAAACTGATTACCTTGAAGAGCACATAATGGGGACACTGGAGGCAGGAGAATGCTAGAATTCATGATAAGCCTTATGGAATTACTTGACCCTTTAAACAATATGCATGTTAAAAGTTAAAAGACAACTTTCTGTCTCCACATACGCACAAATATACACAGATATATGACATATCCAACACAGGAAAGCAATCCTATATCTAGAAAAAGAGGGAGGTGGAAGAAGGACTTTGGTTGGAACCAAAAGGAGAAGGCATCAGGGAGAGATGAGAGAGATTGACATCACAAATAAGAAGGAGAGGTCAACACATAATTTTCATCCTTCCAACATTGCCTAGGGCTCTCCACTTTGGAGGAGCATATATGGACTCCTTGTTGAAGGCCCCCTCACCCCACCCCATCAGTAATCATTAGAATACTGTTTCCCAATCATTTTCATTACACATATTATTGAAATAGGTGTTTACACTGCATAGTTGATTAAAGATATGGATCAGGGCAGTGCGAAGGGAGAGGAAGGGAGAGCATTAATATGTTGTACAATCCATGCCCATCAGGGAATCCACAGAGGCCAACTGATTGACAGGTGCAGGCCATATAACTGGGAATGGCTGACTGTCATGGATAAAGGAATCTCCCCAGTCCTGCCCCTCCCTCTATTACACCGACAGTTGGAGTGGGATAGATTTGGAATGGTGGGATTTTCCTCTCTTGTAGGCCCTTGTCTGTGCAGAGGTCTGTTTGAGAATGTCCCAAAAGTTCCCTCAGAGCCCCAGCAAATGCTTTATTATACCCAAAACTCCAAAACTGGATTTCTCTCTCCAGTTTACAAACCTGTTATAAGACAATTTTAAATCAATTCTGCTCACCAAAATGAAAGGTTTCAACACTGAAGGTATTCCAAACAAAATGTTGTGGCCTTCCCTAGGGCAGAGTGGTGCAAACCAACAGTGTATTTATACCCATATTTTTTCCAGAAAAAGAAGATATTTTTGTATTTTTATTTTTCTAGGCTTGTGTGATGATTTTTTAATTAAGATAAAATTGACATATAATATTGTGTAGGTTTAAGATGTACTACATGTTGATTTGATACACTTATATATTGCAATATGATTACTTCCCTAGCGTTAGTTAACACTTCTATCATATAATTACTGTTTCATTTTTGTGGAGAACATTTAAGATCTAGTCTCTTAGCAACTTTGAAGTATATAATACAGTACTGTTGCCTATAGACAATATGCTGTGCATTAGATCTCCAGAACATATTCATCTCCTAACTGCAAGTTTGTACCGTTTGACCAACATGTCTCCAATTCTCCCACCACCCCCACCCCCATGCCAGGATCAGGGTACACTGGGAGAAGTCCCCTCCAATACCTTCCAGGGCTTACAGCTCTCTTTCCCATATTCATCTGTTCCACTGCTGCCCATGAATTCTGATCACATATATCTCTGGTAGAAGCATTTCTATTACTGATTAGATATAGTCAAGTGGCTCTTGTTGGGGCTACAGGAGGCAATCTATTGCTTACCGTTAAATGTCAATTTGATTAGTTTAACTGTAAGGTCAAAGCTATTGCCTTTATCTCCGTGTTCTTGGGGGAAGTTCTCATGGATTGCCTGAAGAAGTTGGCCTCTCTACCTCTGACTTGTGATCCTGGGCAAGTTATTTAAATGTTTCATCTGTAAAAGAAAATATAGTATTAAGGCCATCATGAGTCTGAAACAAAGTAATGAACATAAAGTTCCTAGCCTAGGGTCTACACTCAAGGAATGTTGAATAAAATAGTTCCTTCCCCTCTGAGATCACACCATATGGAGGACTCTCAAACAATCACAGCCTTGGGCAGTGGGACAAACAAAAGGATCCAGACCACACTGTTAAGGCTTTTGCCCAACGGCATCTCTGACTTGGGGTTACTCACTGCCACCTGAGTTTACCAATTACCACCCCTCATAGCAAGTGTTTCAAATGCAGTTTCTGCCCCACCCTTCAGAAGAAGGACAAGAAGCAAAGAGACCCTCCCTGAAATACAGATGATAAAAGCATTCCTGCATTTAATGGAGGCAGAATTCATGATGAGCCCAAGCACAGTTTTTCAACTGGTAATCAGGAGGTCCCATCACTCTGCCCCTCCAGTCTGTCAGACAAACGGCGCCTTTTCTCTGCAACCCTAGCTCAGAGTCACTTGGTCTTCTGCCAGCTGACTCATAAAGCCAGATGAAGCCCTTCAGGACAATTCCTCTTTTAAAGAAGCCACTGCTCAAATGATGGGTTTCAGGTGACCTGAAGGTCCTATTAGGGTTCTCCAGGGATGGTGCTCTGCTCTTGGCCACTCACAGTTCAAACGCTCAACGTGTGGAGCAGTGGAGTATAGGCTCAGATATAGGAGGAAAATTGCTGCCTTAAGTCTTATCTCCCTGTCAGAGAGGAGGATGTAAAAAGCTGATTTCTGAGCTGTGAACCAGAAATTAGTTAATCTCTCCTGTTACTTGTGTTTTCCCAGGCAAACACATCACATCTCCGAGTCTCTTCTGTGAAGAGAAGGAGTAGGATTAGAAATTCTGTTAAGACCCCTTTCCACCATTAAGGTTCTGACTCCTACTTCCAAAGTACTTTACTGCAAACATCTGTACCTCATAAATATTCTGCTATACATGAGACAGTGAAGAGAAACAGATCAGCTATTGTTACAGGATAATGGATACTTGCTATCTTCTCCAAGTTTTGCATTAGAGCCGAAGTTTAAGAACCAAACAATAGTTGTCAAGAAACCTCTCATTTAAACTCAGGCTCTAAACCTTCTATACAAGACTTGCAAAAGGCAGAGTCAAAAACCAGTTATGCCAGTATAGACTATTATCCACCTCCAAGCTTTATAAGAAGAGACTAAAATTTCACTGGGGGCTTAGAATGAGGACTTCATTAAAAGGGTTGTGTGTGTACTCCCTCCTTACACCTTTCCCATAGGTGGGAAAATGCTCCCCTGACATTTTAAGGTAAGTGAACTGCATGAAGAGGAACCTCAAAACAACCACTCAGACAGATTAAGTGTTCGAAAGTTTGAAGAACTCAAGGGCCGCTATTCACAACTGAATAAAGTCCAAAGACAAGACATTGGATTGGATGAAGGGGGCAGAGAGGAGAGAAAGATTTGAATCGGGAGTAACCCATACTTCAAGTTATGCTGGACAAAAATGTGTTTTCCATGGGCCAAATATGGACTCCACAACAGGGAACCAACTGTAGATCTTGAAAAAGACTGCCACGAAAAAGCTTCCTGCCAGTAATGAGGCAACCTCAGCAGAAAAAGCCTGCACTGTGCCATCAAAGGTAGATGGTAAGTGGGTTATAAGTGACCACCCAGAAAATTTATTGTGTAAGTTAGTGAACTGCAGTCAGAGATCCTTACCGAGGGGATCTCTGAAGAAGCCACACATAGGTCCCATAAGAAAGGGATGCAAATACACATCTGCACCCAGAAGGGGGAGGCCAAAATACAACCAACCTATTCATAAGATATCTGTTCCTTTGTCTCTCCTGCGTACTCCCATCTTAGCCAGCCCTAGAATGGCCAGAAACCACCACTAAGAAGAGGTAGGGAGTGGACAAAGAGCAGCCGTACACACGGCCCTCCTCTCCCTTCCCCACTGCAAATTTCTCAGGCTGAAGCTGTCACAAAGAGGTGGAGGGGTGAAGAGGAGTTTTCACCAATATTTTTAGTATGAAGATTTTCAGACATACAGCAAAAGTTGAAAAACTTTTACAGTGAACACCTGTATACCCACCATCTAGATTCTTGTTTTATCACATATCTATTCATCTCTCTATCCATCCATTAGTCCATCTTAGTTTTTATGCATTTCAAAGTAAACTGGAGACATCACTATTTATCCCCTGAATATCTCAGCATGCATTATTAGAGTTCAGTACAGTTTTTATGTAAAATTTACATACAATGAAATATAAAAATCTTAATTATATATTTGCTGAGTTTTGACAAATGCATATATATGTGTAACCTAAAACTCTATCAAATAAAGAACATTACCATAATCCCAAAAAGTCCCTTCATGTCCCCTCTCAATCAATCTCCACTCCTATACTCTTGGATTATCTTCCAGTCTAGATTAGGGTTGCCAAATTTTAGCATTCTATGTAAATGGAATCATATAGCAATCATTCTTTGGTATGTCTTCTTTCAGCCAACAAAATGCTTTTGACATTCATCCATATTATTGCAAATATCAATGGTTCTTTTATTTTTATTGCTGAGTAATATTCCATGGTATAAATGACTATAGTTTGGTTATCAATTCTTCTGTTTATGGACACCAGGACTGTTACAAGTTTTTGGCTATTATGAATAGAACTGTTATGTTCTTCTACAAGCTTCTTTTTTTAAATATACATTTTCATTAGTCTTGAGTAAATACCTCACAGTGAAATTATTGAATTTTTAAGGTAGGTATATAGTTAGTTTAAGAAAACTCCAGAAATTTTCCAGAAATTTTATATTCTCACCAACAATATAGCAGAGTTCCAGTTGCTCCACGTTCTTACCAACACTGGTGTTTAGTCTTTCCAAACAGCCGTTTTGGTGGGTGTGTACTAGTGTCTTATTGTGGTTTTAATTTGTATTTCCTTGATGACTAAGGATATTGAGCATTTTTCCCATTTGTATATCATCTTTGTGAAGTGTCTCTTGAAATTGTTTCCCCTTCTGGAGGATTTTTTTTATCTTTTATTGTCTGGTTATAAAAATTCTTTATATATCCTGGAAACCAGTTCTTTGTCAGCAAATGGATTTATAAATATTTCCTCCCAGATTGTGGATTGCATATTTATTTTCTTAATGTATCTTTTGATTAGCAGAAGTTTTTGATTTATCAGTTTTTTTCTGCTAGATCCTGTGTCAGTTTTTGTAAGTTGTATTTTTCAAAGAATTTGTTCATTTCATCCAAGTTGTTGAATTTGTTACCATAAAATTGTTGATAATAGTCTCATCATCCTTTTCATGTCTGTAGGATCTGTACTGATAGCTCCTCTTCACTTCTGATATTGAGAATTCATGTTTCTCTTTCTTTCATGATCAGAGTAGCTAGTGGTTTATTAATTTTGATCTTTTCATAGAGCCAACTTTTGCTTTGTTTTCTCTACGTTCTTTTTTGATTTGGCTAGTGTCTGAACTTTTATCTTTATAATTCCCTTCATGCTGCTTCCTAGGGGTTTTTGTTGCTTTTTTTTTCCCCCTATCTTTTTCAGGCCATTGATTTTAGGCCTTTAATTTTTTTCTAATATAAACATGTATAGCTATAAATTTCCCTCTAATCACCACTATAGCTGTATTCTACAAATGTTGATGTGTTTTATTTTCATTACCATTCAGATTGCAATGTTCTCTATCTTCTCTTATGATTTTCTCTTTGACTCATGGATTATATTTAATCTCCAAATATTTGAGGCTTTCCTAGATATCTTATTGTTGATTTCTATTTTGATTTTATTATGGTCAGGGAATAAACTCTGTATGATTTCAATTTGATTTAATCTATTGAGTTTTTTTTATGATGCAGACAGTGATCTATCCTGATGAATACCATACACACTTGAAAAAAAAGTGGTTGTTGGGTGTAGTCTTCTATAAGTTAATTCAAGATGGTTGAGGAGATTAGATGAGATTTTTGGATTTTGAAATTAAACTGGACAGAATTCTTTAAACCTAAATTTGCTCAGGAAAATATAGGATGCCAAAGACTTCATCCAATGGATCTGTAATAAGTCCACAGGGCAAATTTTAAGAATAGAGAGGGAAAATTAACCATTTCTGATTGCTTCTTGCTAGACCCAGTGCATTCAATAAAGTTTTTATAGTGCTATGTTATTGTTTTTTCCTTGTTATTACAATTATTCCCAGATGGAAAAAATAAGAGCAGTGGGAAGTTGATAATGAGAAAACAAGAATGATTAAGCACTGCCTTTATGCCTCATTTTACCATTTGAGAAATATAATCAACATGATGGCTTTTCACACTGAGGGTAGAAGCATTTTTCCATCTGTTATGTTTCCTGTTATATTCTGGATAGAAAATAGATTTCTTCTCTCCCTGGGAGCCTGTTAAAGATATTTGAGAAGAATGCCAGCTCTAGACAAAGTCTGATACAAATGGGAATGTGTTTTATTTCCCTGTTTTTCACCCTTTTCCTTTGCTAGGAGCTGAGGTAAAAGGAGAAGGAGGTGAAAGGACAAAACACTGATTGAATACCTACTGTGGTCCAAACTCTATGTATGGTCTATCTACACATTATCTCTTTTCAACCCCAAAACTACCCTGCCAGGTAGTTACAATTACTTCTGCCATATTATACAGACATAAAGCTCAAAGAATCTAGGTACCATGTCCAAAACCTACTTAGAAGGCACCAATTCCACAGGAACTTAACAAATTAGGATGTAAACAGCACTTCTAGGAATTTCTCACAAGGCAATTCTCACACTGATATCCAAAGACATTTACAAGAATGTTTTCAACAACATTGTTGAAATAATGGATAACTGGAAGCAATCTAAATGCCATCATTGGAAGAGTTAGGTTAGTTATGATACTTTCATATTACAGAATACTGTGCAGATGTTGACAAATAACATTAAGTTAAAAAAATCACATTCAACTTCTACTCATGGGCCCAAGGAGACGTGTTCAAGAATATTCATTGTATTTGTACATATACACAAATTTGAAGGAACGAGTAGAGGTTATCTACAAGCAGTTCTTTACTGGGGAAGAAGGAGAATTAAGGGGGGCTTGTACTTTTTAAAATAAATTTTTATTGGAGTATAGTTGCTTTACAATGTTGTGTTAGTTTCTGCTGTACAGCAAAGTGAATCAGCAATACATATACATATAACCCCTCTTTTTTGGATTTCCTTCCCATTTAGGTTACCACAGAGCATTGAGTAGAGTTCCCTGTGTTATACAGTAGGTTCTCATTCATTATCTGTTTTATACATAGTAGTGTATAAACATCAATCGCAATCTCCAAATTCATCCCGCCACCCCCCTTCCAAGGGGGGCTTGTACTTTTAATATGCTTTGGTATTGCATGTTTTCATGTATAACTTGTGTAATTTTTATAAATATAGTATTTTAATATCTACATGATTACTAGGTTAGAAGGCCATAAATTTGCTTTGATAGAATCCTCCTTATTACTGCAGTTGATTTCTATATCTAGGACCTTCCCAGTCCCTGAGGAAGAACAGTAGAACTGGAAGGCAGAAATATTAATGCTGGTGATGTAGAGCTGGAGAAGGTGGATCTGGGCAGCCAGATCCATCCGCAGCCCTGAGTAGCAACCTTGGGAAACCTTGCATTTGATATGTTGATCTATGAGTTGATATTCAACTTATATGATTTGAATTGAAAACAAAATGCCAGTTGTGAATTTTAGAAATAAAGGTTACATTATCATCAATAACGAGGTATATGTAACATTAAATTACATATACCATTTTACACTCTTAAGCTTGGCAAAAATTTTAAAGCTTAACAATACCAAGTGAAGCTAAAAACAAAACAAGCTATCCAATGTCACTTGTGGGAATACAAATTGTTATAACCACTTTAGACAATTAGTCAATTCCTGGTAAAGTTGGAGACAAGCCTACCCTACATGTTAGCAATTCCACATATATAAGAGAGATTCTTCTCAAGAGATCTACACAAGAATGCACATGGCAAGAGTGTAGTACTTACATTGTTGTGTGTCCATGTGGTAGATTATTCAGCAGGGAAATTAAATAGACTAGAGCTATACATTTCAATAATCCTGACAAGATAAAATTGAGCATAGGGAGCTTCAACTGTATCATAATGCTTTGTTTTGACAAAAATAGGGAGGAGGAGGGGCATTGGACAACAGAAAAATTTAAAGATTCTGAAGTATATGGAGAAAAATATCCATATTTAAAAAATTTTGATGATGGGTACATAAATGTTTGTTATAGTATTCTCTGTCTTTTCTGCATTTTTGAAATATTCAATAAGAAGGAAAAAGAGAAAAGACATGGGAAAGAATATTCTGAGAATAGACACCCGAATTTTAATGGCGATTATCTCTAAAAGGTAAGATTCTCAATGACTTTAATTTTCTTTTCTATATTTTTCTATATGTTATATTTGTACACATAAAACATGAGTTTTATTTATAACAATAAAAATGCATTAAAGTTACAATATACAACTTTTATGACATATGATGAAACTATATGAAATATAGACACAGCATGAAGAACTAGTACTAGAATAAGATATTAAGAGTTGTTAATCCTTGGAGCTGGGATTATAGGTGCCTTTGTTTCTTCATATTTTTCTCTAAATACTAATTATTCCATAGTGGGAAAATAATATGTTTGGAAAAGTTGGACTAAATAAAAAGCTATAGGTTTTAAATGAAAAGAAATTCAAATTTTTTTCAGCATTGTAAAATTATAATTTTTAAATGAAGTTAGTTATGATATTGAAATTTATATTGATATTCTGTGAATGCTCATTCTGCTAATCAAAATATTGAGTTAAATAGCATGAGCTATTCCCTAAGTAAATTCTATGGTAGGGAGCTGGTTATTAGGAAAGGGGGAACAATGTTTCTTCTTTTTTAATTAATTAATTTATTTATGAATTTTTGGATTTTATTTTTTTATTCAACAGGTTCTTATTAGTTATCCATTTCATACATATTAGTGTGTATATGTCAATCCCAATCTCCCAGTTCATCAAGGAAAGGGGGAACCTAAATTTCTAAGTGGCCTGGTGACCTGAGCTGTTTCCACTAAGAAGGAAGCATCAGAGACATTTAATCAATGCAGTGTCTTTTATAAATCTGCAGGAACTCTCCTAGGAAGCCTTCAAGAGATGGATTCCTTATTATTGTGATATATGTTCCAATTAAATTTTTAGTAATGCTCTCCTGGGACTTCCCAGCCTGAAGGAGGGACAATGTGATCCCAGCCTCCTGACTCCCCACCCTGGACAAGATTCTTTCACGTTAAGGAGGCCATGAACAGTCTGTTAACTACAATCTATAAGGTAAAATGATGGCACTGCTCCAGCAATCCTGAAGTTCTGCTCTAGAATAAATGCAAAGCTCTGACAACCTTAGAATTTCTGTATACACGTGCAGGTAGGTGTCTTCAATTATAAGAGCAATGTTATTTTCTGAAGGAAAAAATGAGTCTAAGAAAATTCTACAAGCCTCTCCTCTGCCACTGCTCTCCACTCCATCCCATTAGTACCAGCCTAACACCAGGAAGCAACTGCCCTCAGTCACCTGAATTTGCCCATGGTGTATGTTGGGTGATGAGTTTCATAAAGCACATAAGCAATCCATTATCTTAGGAGGTCTGAGCAGCGAGGACTCAAGCCAGAAAAATCAAGGATTATTGCCCCAAAGTGTACAAATCAAAAAAATGAGGCTTAGGGAATCTAAGCAATTTGCCAAGGTTGCCCTTGTAGCTAGCTGATAAGCCAGGGTGGCCTTACACAAGAGGGAAAAAAAGTGAGAGTGAAAGTTGGAAGGCTTCAAAGGCAGATAAGCAAATTAAATAATGAATTTTAAATTTTCATCTCTTTTAACCCTTTGTCTTTTGCACTTTTCTTGGGTTAATGAGACCCTACAAACACATTTCAGTCCACAATTTCATCTTCATTGCTTTAGGGATTTGCATCTGATAGCCATAGGAAATGCAGCTGACCCCTTCCCTAGTTATTTAATGACTTCCTGCGCACTCCTCTTCTCATTTTGGTTTCCCAACACCCACTTAAGACCCATTTAAGGATTTTGCTGCCCCCAAGATTTTGCATCTTTCTACTCAACTAATTACCCCCAACGGAAAAATGACTGCTCCACATACTTGGAGATATATGATAATCAAGCCACTAAATTCTCCTTTTGCTAATGACATGTTTTTTCAATATGTTCAAATGAGAGGCTCATTGGAAATTATTCACTTTCTTCTAAGTTGCAAAGGAAAATAAAAGGCAAATTATGGCTGTGTAAGCACGTGTTTTCTCAGATTCTATTCCACTGAATTAATTTGCCATCCACAGAGCTATTGACAGCTAGCTCTTTCCTTGAGCCTTTTCACTTACCAGGTGGAAATGATTAAAAATTTAATTTGCTTGAAGGGTCATTTAGGTTGGAGACTGCCCCTTTGTAATACAGAAGCCTCAAAGTCCACTAGAAAGAATAAGAGAACAATGGCTTCCATAAATGTTTCAACAGTGGGGGGAGAGAGTGTGAGAGTTGAAAGGGATTCAGACCATCACTGATTTTTCAGATGAGGAAACCGAAGCCCAGAAAGGTTAACAGGGTTGATCAAAATCAGTTTTGTTAGTTTGTAGCAGAGCTGAAACCAGGAACTAAACGTTTTAACACTTGTCCCCTCTCTCCCTCCCTTCCATCCTGCTGCCAGTGTCAGTGGCAAATAAATATAAAGGCAAATAAAATAAAAGCAAATTCAAGAAAATGTAGCTTGGAGAGAAGTACTAGGACAGAACAATAATGCACACTTGCAATTTTCTACAAATTCCTTAATTACACAGCTTCATTCATTCACAGAAGTTGTGCCACTCACACATAGCCCAAGCCACACACAGTCCAAGGGAGATAACTCATCCTTATCTTACAGCACTCAGGGTGGCCAGTTCCAGCCAGAATGAAGAAGAGAGCAAGGGTCAAGGGCAGTACAGATGGAGCTGCTCTCCTTCACTCTCCAACTCCCACCCCTCCCATCAGCCCAGGTTGATCCATTTTCATTACATTTCTCTTTAATACAAAATCCAGACACTTTGTTCAGGAAACTCCGCTTATCAAATCTGCTCTTAATAATCCTTTTTTTTAATCAAACTTTATCTGAGGGAACCAAAATATGTTTGATCTTAGCATAAAGTGCACTTATCAGTCCCACTGCTAAAATGACACTGCCTGAAAGTGAATGGTGTTAAGGGCAAAGTCTTTAGAGCCTTAGAGCCAGAAAGAAGTGAGTTTAAATCCAAAATCCATCACTTCTAGCTGCAATGCCTTGCCCAAATCATTCATTTGCTCAACAATATGTTACTGAGCACACTAGGCTCTAGTAATGCAAACAAATACTATCCCTGCCTTTTATCTTTACACTTCAGAGGCAGAGCCAGACACTAACACACCTGTCACCCAAGTTAATGCAAAGGGTTAACTGTTACAAGTGTTGCCAAGAAAGGTCTCTGGAACAATGAGAGCACCCAGTAGGAGGGTTTGCCTTAGTTACAAAGATCAGAAAAGACTTCTCCTAGGAAGGGTGACTGGAGCTGAGATCAGAAGGATAAGTGGACAATAAGTCAGTGAAGTAAGGAGGAGCCTTCATCCCAAGCAAGGTGCTGTGCTGAGGGACCACATCCTGTCTGGGAGATTGAGTCTGTGCAGTGTGAGCTGAGAGGTAGGGCACATGCTGAGGTCAGAGAAATGGACAAGGGCCTGTGGCCATGGTACGGAGGTTTGTCCTCGTTCTAGGTGGCATGGGGGATGTGGGGCATGATGTGTTCTCCAAGCAGGGAGAACAGACTGGGGGATAGCATGGACACAGGTGTACAGGTGGGAAGACAGTGCAGTAATCCATATAAGAACTAGGAATGCCGTAGCTGGAAAGAGTAAACAGAATCTTGGGGATTTTTCAGAGGTAAAATCAATAAGCCTTAATAATAAATTGGATATGGGAAATGAGAGAAAAGGGTATATAAAACCTAACTCGTGAGACTTTGGCTGGTGTGACTGGGTAGGTGGCAGTACCATTCTCTGAAAAACAGAATTCAAGGAGGACAAGACTAGTGACCTAAACCTCTGAGCCTCAGTTTCCTCATCTGTAAAATGAGGATAGTAATACCTATATCACAATGTTGTTAGAAGCATTAGAGAAAGTTCCTAGAAATTGACTGGTGTACAGCACTCCCCCAAATAAATGGTACTTATTCTTACAGGCTGTTCTTTCTTGATCTGATTATAAATTCAGGATATCAAACATCCATTTATTTTCATTCTCTTCTTTGATTGTTCTATCAAATTGGTGGTTTACTGATCTAATAGTCTCTATTATGCTATTCTAGCAAAATAGGCAAGGTAGCAATTGCTCCTATAAACTTATTATTGTAAATGGCACTGCTACAGTTTAGCTCGCAATGGTTTACTTTGCTTTTCAAGGGAAAACATCGATTGCAAATGCCATTCCTATTATTAAACAAATGTTCATGTGCAAATGTATTTAGTACCCAGGGGTGTAGTGCTGGGTCATTTAAAGGGAACTGAAAAACACTGCCCCCAAATCCAAGGGAGAAAACAATAACATGTACACAGCACTTTAGGGTTTATTAAGTCCCATCACACACATTGTATCAATGGAACCTCACACTGTAAGGGGTTGGGAGGAAGAACGGGTGTTTTCACTGTTATTTTTATAAATGAGATTAGCTTAGAAAAGTAACTTGCTCTAACCCACAAAACAAGGAAGTAATAGAAGTGACTAAAATACAAGTCCTGTGGCTCCCTTTCTATATGTTTATCAAAATCCCCCACCTGCCAATGTTAAACCATTCAATGGAAACAGTAAAAATCATGCAGCCACTAAACAGAGGACGAGGCAACAAGATCACTTGAACTTTCATGGGAATATTTCATCAATTTGTTATTATTTACTTATTTATTGTTGTGGCTGTCATTAATAGACAACAAGTGATGAATTATTAGTCTAAGCCAGATCGTATGTTAAACACTTCAAGTTCATGGTCTCATTGAATCTTTACAGCAACTTATAACTTAAGTGGTTTTAAACATCAGAATTATAAAAAGTACAGAGGAAAAGGGAGACTTAGAAAACATAAATTCTTGTCCAGTTCCTAAATCCTGATCTCCTCCCAAAGCCACTGTACTAGACTAGCATGCTTCCGTGGGACATTTAATGTATAGCAGAGTCAAATACCAATAAGACCAATATCATGAGTGACTTCACATTATCCTGGGTTATTTGGAAACTCATGTGATGTCTCCCATCATCTAAGAGACAGGCATTTTCTCTAGTTCCACCCACTCAGTGAACAAACAGGTATGAGCCCTTACCTGGGTCAGGTACTTCTCTGGGTTCTCCAGGTTTTGTGTACAGAGGTTTATATCTCAAATTCCAATCCTAGCCCTTCTCCTTACCAGCTGGAAAACCTTGGGCAAGTTACTTAGCAGCTCAGATACTCAATTTAATAGTCTGTGAAATAGGGGTGATAATATTTAGTTCCAACATCATAAGGTAAATGGAACCTCATGCATAAAGCATTTAGCATGGTGCCTGGGGCATGGTTGGTGCTCCACACTTATTAGCTATGGTTATTTTATATTTTGATGATCCTCCAGATAACAGAACAGATGTTAGTTTCATTTTGTAGAAAGGAAACTGGTTCCAAGACCTGAAGAATTTTGTATAATCTCACACATCTTATAAATGGTAAAACAGAGATAAGAAACCAAGTCTTCTAAATACTAAGAACAAATTTTTATTAAACCCCCCCAGAGCTCTCTAAGGAGGGTGGGTCTTGGTATCTGGAAGATTTTGAAGGTAGAAGCAGCACAGAGCCAAATTGCTCATCATAAAGGGTTGAGCGATTAAGAGACCTGGATGATTCAGAAATGGGAAGACAGAACATAGGAACAGAGGTTTGGAAGGGAGGGTCAGAGAAAAGGGAGGAATAATAAGACAGAAGGGGGGAGCAGGGGGGGGGAGTGTGTGCTCAAAGGGATTTGAGAAATTTGCTCCAGGGTGTGCAATGTAAACTTGCTTCCTTCTATCTTCCAAATCTCCATGAAAATCTAGACTACTTCTAAAAGCTCTAGTGTGAGTCTAGACAGGTAAAGAGGAGCTGATCCCCATCTAAAGCTAATGAGGAGAGACAACAGACACACAAAAGGACAGGCCCCACCTAGGCATTCTCATGGAAAAGCAGTGGGGCCCATGCTATATGTTGTGTAAGAAAGATGAAAGGTGTGGAATCAGATTGTATTTATCAGGTGAAGGCAAAAAGAGGGAGGAAGGGGAAGGAAATCACCAAATTCTGCACAATCTAAGAACATTTGACAAACAGCTTTAGTTTCTACAACACCGTTCTTAGTCTAGCCAGCTTGTGGTGGGGACCCAGATCATTCATTCAGAAAGCCATCTTTCCTGCCACAGAGCCTGGAGAAGGATCTTACATGTAAATACTCTTTGATAGCCCTGAAGGAATACGCCTCATTTAAAAAGGAGGAGTGAAACTAGAGAATTGTCATTATTGTTCCTATTTTGCTTTTTCACCATGGTAAATACAGGCATACCAGGAGTTTCCTTATAGCACACTGAAAAATCATGAAATCTCCTTCACTCTGTCCTTCCCCTCTCTGCCAAAAACAAAATGTGACTGGTGGAAAACAGAATCTGTATTGGCCACACGTTCACTGAAGTTCAAATACTTGGATCATTGTAGTTTAAAATCATATTTGCCTTTATGTCTTTTGGCCTAGACATAATAATAATTGCTGTAATAATTACACCTGCTGGTAGTAGGTAGCAAGAGAGATGGAGAAGAGAAACAAGGGCAGGGAGGAAGGTGGGGGTAGTCAGTGAATAAAAATAGACTGAGAAAGCTGATCTCTCCTTAGGGACTGAACAAATTCACCCCCCTCATGCTTCATTTGGAAGAAGGCAGTCTCCTGGGTGCTCCGTTCACCCTCCCTTCTCTCCTCATGCCTCCCTCATCCCCCATTCAAAAGGAACTAAATAAAAGACCAGGTGGGAAGGGAGAAAGATAATGGCATTTGGTACCAAATCATCTGGGTGTGAGTCCCAACTTCTGCCATTGATTAGCTGTGCAATTATAAACGGAAATAGGTATCTCTTTTGGCTTTGCTTCTTCTCATGTGTAAAGCAAGGTTATGAGTATTGTCAATGAGATAAAGCAAGTACTCAGTACATTTCTGTGAATACTTATTAACATTAAAGGACAAAAAGAAACAGGAATGAAGATTTTAACATAAGACCTAAAACTGTAAAACTCCTAGAAGAAAACATAGGAGGAAAGCTTTATGACATTGGGCTTGGCAACGATTTCTTGGATATGACATCAAAAGTACAAACAATAAAAGTAAAATTAGACAAATGGGACTATATTACACTGAAAATCTTCTGTGCAGCAAAGGAATCAATCAACAAAGTGAAAAGTCAACCTATGGAATGGAAGAAAATATTTTCAGTGCATATGTCTGGTAAAGAATTACTATCCAAAATATAATATATAAGGAACTCCAACAGCTCGGTAGTATAAAAACAAATAATCTGATTTAAATGTGGGGCAAAGAGCTTGAATAGACATTTCTCCAGAAAAAGATTTGACTTTAAATTGCTCAACTAAATGTGTCAGATTCACATCTTCCCTTTCACCCAGCTCTTCCATTACCACCCAACAAGCACATGCTTATCTTTCTTGTGAACCAAGCAATTCTACCCATTGACCTGACTTTGTCACAAGCCCAACCAACCTGGGACGGCTGGTGCGGAGGCATGTGAAAAAGTCTGAGTCAGGAACTCAGGGAGGCCCCCACCTGCCCACAGAATCTCAGTAGTCTGTAGGAAGGATGGTCTGAGTAGGCATGCACTCCTCTCCTTGCTCATGCTCAAGTTTTACTATTTTTGAGTGTTTTAACTCCAAATAGGATGTGGAGAAGACTTCTATGAAACAGAAAGTTGCTTGGTGAAGTTTGCATTTACTATGTCTGGCGTGGATGTATTTGCTAAGACCACTCAAGTAAATATGGCAATGGAATTTCAATAACCTACACAGGGGTGAGCAGACTATGGTCCATGGGTGAAATGATTCCCATTGCCAGTTTCTGGAAGGCCTGTGAACCAAGAATAGATTTTACATTTCAAATGGTTGAAAAAATGCAAAAGAATAGCATTTCGTGATATGTGAAAATTATATGAAACTATGTGAAAATTACATAAAATGAAAATTTATCATCCGTAAGTAAAGTTTTATTGGAACACATCATGTGCAATCATTTTCATATTGCCTATGGCTGCTTTCCCACTACAGCAGTAGAGCTGAGTATCTGCAACAGAGACCATATGTCCAGCAAAGCCTAAAATATTTATGATCTAGCCCTTTATAGAAAAAGTTTGACCCCTGAGCTATGGCACATTACTGCTTATAGGCTACAAATCCATTTATCACCACATTGCAGGTCACCACTAAACTCCCTTTCATTCCAGCCTGACCGGTTTCATCAGCTATGAACTTATTGCCTTCATTCTTGCCCTTTTTAAAGCATATTTTTCATAACCTTCTTCATGCCATCTCCCTGTTCAAAAGCCATCTATATACTTTTACAGTCAGGAGAAATAATCTTCCACTATGCCAATTGTTCTCTATCATTTATAGAACAAATTCCAAAATAGTTGTGATGCACATATAAAACCATTTAAATCTAACCTCGGTCTCCCCATCACTTCTGAAACATCCTCCTGCCAAGATTCCCTCTCTGCAGCAATGCCTTTCACCTTCATCTACCTAACAGCTCCCTTACTGCCATCAAAGTCCAGCCCAAAGTACCACTCCCTTTTCCTCATATCCTCAATCAGAAAACTATATTTTATTCATCAATTGTTCCCCCAAAGCACACACTTTTTTTTTGAATGTTATTTTATTTTTTTATACAACAGGTTCTTATTAGTTATCTATTTTATACATATTAGTGTATACATGCCAATCCAAGTCTCCCAATTCATCCCACCACCACCTCCCCCCAGCTTACCCTCTTAGTGTTCATACGTGTGTTCTCTACATGTGTATCTCTATTTCTGCCTTGCAAGCTGGTTCATCTGTACCATTTTTCTAGATTCCACATACATGAGTTAATATATAATATTTGTTTTTCTCTTTCTGACTTACTTCACTCTGTATGACAGTCTCTAGGTCCATCCACCTCACTAAAAATAACTCAATTTCATTTCTTTTTATGGCTGAGTAATATTCCATTGTACATATGTACCACATCTTCTTTATCCATTCGTCTGTTGATGGGCATTTAGTTTGCCTTCATGACCTGGCTATTGTAAATAGAGCTGCAATGAACACTAGGGTGCATGTGTCTTTTTGAATTATGGTTTTCCCTGGGTATATACCCAGGAGGGGATTGCTGGGTCATATGATAATTCTATTTTTAGTTTTTTAAGGAACTTCCATACTGTTCTCCATGGTGGCTGTATCAATTTACATTCCCACCAACAGTGCAAGAGGGTTCCCTTTTCTCCACACCCTCTCCAGCATTTGTTTTTGTAGATTTTCTGATGATGCCCATTCTAACTGGTGTGAGGTGATACCTCGTTGTAGTTTTGATTGGCATTTCTCTAATAATTAGTGATGTAGAGCAGCTTTTCATGTGCTTCTTGGCCATCTGTATGTCTTCTATGGAGAAATGTCTATTTAGGTCTTCTGGCCATTTTTTGATTGGGTTGTTTGTTTTTTTAATATTGAGCTGCATGAGTTGTTTATATATGTTGGAGATTAGTCCTTTGTCTGTTGATTCATTTGAAAATATTTTCTCCCATTCTGAGGTTGTCTTTTCTTCTTGATTGTAGTTTCCTCTGCTTTGCAAAAGCTTTGAAGTTTCATTAGGTCCCATTTGTTTATTTTTGTTTTTATTTCCATTACTCTAGGAGGTGGGTCAGAAAAGATCTTGCTGTGATTTATGTCAAAGAGTGTTCTTCTTATGTTTTCCTCTAAGAGTTTTATAGTGTCTGGTATTACATTTAGGTCTCTAATCCATTTTGAGTTTATTTTTGTGTATGGTGTTAGGGAGTGTTCTAATTTTATTCTTTTACATGTAGCTGTCCAGTTTTCCCAGTACCACTTATTGAAGAGGCTGTCTTTTCTCCATTGTATATCCTTGCCTCCTTTGTCATAGATTACTTGACCATATGTGCATGGGTCTATCTCTGGGCTTTCTATCCTGTTCCTTTTATCTAAATTTCTGTTTTTGTGCCAGTACCATACTATCTTGATTACTGTAGCTTTGTAGTATAGACTGAAGTCAGGGAGTCTGATTCCACCAGCTCTGTTTTTTTCCCTCAAGACTGCTTTGGTTATTCAGGGTCTTTTGTGTCTCCATACAAATTTTAAGATCTTTTGTTCTGGTTCTGTAAAAAATGTCACTGGTAATTTTATATGATTGCATTGAATCTGTAGATTGCTCTGGGTAGGATAGTCATTTTCACAATATTGATTCCTCCAATACAAGAACATGGTACATGTCTCCATTTGTCCGTGTCATCTTTGATTTCTTTCATCAGTGTCTTATAGTATTCTGAGTACAGGTCTTTTACCACCTTAGGTAGGTTTATTCCTAGGTATTTTATCCTTTTTGTTGCAATGGTGAATAGGAGTGTTTCCTTAATTTCTCTTTCTGATCTTTCATTGTTAGTGTATAGGAATACAAGAGATTTCTGTGCTTTAATTTTGTATCCTGTAACTTCACCAAATTCATTGATTAGCTCTAGTAGTTTTCTGGTGGCATCTTTAGGATTCTCTATGTATAGCATCATGTCATCCACAAACAGTGACAGCTTTACTTCTTCTTTTCTAATTTGTATTCCTTTTATTTCTTTTTCTTTTCTGATTGCTGTTGCTAGGACTTCCAAACCTATGTTGAATAATAGTGGTGAGAGTGGACATCCTTGTCTCGTTCCTGATCTTAGAGGAAATGCTTTCAGTTTTTCACCATTGAGAATGATGTTTGCTGTGGGGTTGTCATATATGGCCTTTATTAAGTTGAGGTAGGTTCCCTCTATGCCCACTTACTGGAGAGTTTTTATCATAAGTTGGTGTTGAATATTGTCAAAAGATTTTTCTGTATCTATTGAGATGATCATATGTTTTTTTTCTTCAATTTGTTAATATGGTGAATCACATTGATTGATTTGTGTATATTGAAGAATCCTTGCATCCCTGGGATAAATCCCACTTGATCATGGTGTATGATCCTTTCAATGTGTTGTTCAATTTTGTTTGCTGGTATTTTTTTGAGGACTTTTGCATCTATATTCATCAGTGATATAGGTCTGTAATTTTCTTTTTTTGTAGTATCTTTGTCTGGTTTCGATATCAGGGTGATGGTGGCCTTGTAAGATGACTTTGGGAGTGTTCCTTCCTCCACAATTTTTTGGAAGAGTTTGAGAAGGATGAGTGTTAGCTCTTCTCTACATGTTTGATAGAATTCACCTGTAAAGCCATCTGGTCCTGGGCTTTTGTTTATTGGAAGATTTTTAATCACAGTTTCAATTGCAGTGCTTGCGATTGGTCTGTTCATATTTTCTATTTCTTCCTGGTTCAGTCTTGGAATGTTGTGCATTTCTAAGAATTTGACCATTTCTTCCAGGTTGTCCATTTTATTGGCATAGAGTTGCTTGTAGTAGTCTCTTATGATGCTTTGTATTTCTGCGCTGTCCATTGTAACTTCTCCTTTTTCATTTCTAATTTTATTGATTTGAGTCCTCCCCCTCTTTTTCTTGATGAGTCTGGCTAAAGGTTTATCAATTTTGTTTATCTTCTCAAAGAACCAGCTTTTACTTTTATTGATCTTTGGTATTGTTTCCTCTGTTTCTATTTCATTTATTTCTGCTCTGATCTTTATGATTTCTTTCCCTCTACTAACTTTGGGTTTTGGTTGTCCTTCTTTCTCTAGTTCCTTTAGGTGTAAGGTTAGATTGTTTATTTAAAATTCTTCTTATTTCTTGAAGTAGGCTTGTATAGCTATAAACTTCCTTCTTAGAACTGCTTTTGCTGCATCCCATTGATTTTGGATCATTGTGTTTTCAGTGTCATTTGTCTCTATGTATTTTTTGATTTCCTTTTTGATTTCTGCAGTGATCTCTTGGTTATTTTGTAAAATATTGTTTAGCCTACATGTGTTTGTGTGTTTTACATTTTTTTCCCTGTAATGTATTTCTAATCTCATAACCTTGTGGTCAAAAAAGATGCTTGATATGATTGCAATTTTCGTAAATTTACTGAGGCTTGATTTGTGACCCAAGATGTGATCTATCCTGGAAAATGATCTGTGTACACTTGGGAAAAAAGAGTAGTCTGCTGTTTTCAGATGCAATGTCCTAAAAACATCAGTTAAATCTATCTGGTTTATTGTGTAATTTAAAGCTTTTGTTTCCTCATTAATTTTCTGTCTGGATGATCTGTCCATTGGTGTAAGTGATGTGTTAAAGTCCCCCACTATTATTATGTTACTGTTGATTTCCCCTTTTCTAGCTGTTAGCATTTGCCTTGTGTATTGTGGTACTCCTATGTTGGGTGCATATATATTTATAATTGTTATATCTTCTTCTTGGATTGATCCCTTGATCATTATATAGTGTGCTTCCTTATCTCCTGTAATATTCTTTATTTTAAAGTCTATTTTATCTTATGAGTATAGCTACTCCAGCTTTCTTTTGATTTCCATTTGCATGGAATATTTTTTCCATCCCCTCACTTTCAGTCTGTATGTGTCCCTAGGTCTGAAGTGGGTCTCTTGTAGAAAGCATATATATGGGTCTTGTTTTTGTATCCATTCAGCGAGCCTGTGTCTTTTGGTTGGAACATTTAATCCATTGACATTTAGGGTAATTATCAGTATGTATGTTCCTATTACCATTTTTGTAATTGTTTTGGGTTTGTTTTTGTAGGTCCTTTTTTTCTCCTGTGTTTCCCAGTAAGAGAAGTTCCTTTAGCATTTGTTGTAGAGGGCAGGTTAGGTGGTGCTGAATTCTCTTAACTTTTGCTTGTCTGTAAAGCTTTGGATTTCTCCATTGACTCTGAATGAGATCCTTGCCAGGTAGAGTAATCTTGGTTGTAGGTTCTTCCCTTTTATCACTTTAAATATGTCCTGCCACTCCCTTCTGGTTTGTAGAGTTTCTGCTGATAAATCAGCTGTTAACTTTATGGGAGTTCCCCTGTGTGTTATTTGTCCTTTTTCCCTTGTTGCTTTTAATGCTTTTTCTTTCTGTTTAATTTTTTCAGTTTGATCACTATGTGTCTCGGCATATTTCTCCTTGGGTTTATCCTGCCTGGGACTCTCTGTGCTTCCTGGACTTGGGTGGCGATTTCCTTTCCCATCTTTTCAAATATTTTCTCAAGTCCTTTCTCTCTCTCTTCTCCTTCTGGGACCCTTATTATGTGAATGCTGTTGCATTTAATGTTGTCCCAGAGGTCTCTTAGGCTGTCTTCATTTCTTTTCATTCTTTTTTCTTTATTCTGTTCTGTGGCAGTGAATTCCACCATTCTGTCTTCCAGGTCACTCATCCATTCTTCTGCCTCAGTTATTCTGCTGTTGATTCCTTCTAGTGTAGTTTTCATTTTAGTTATTTTATTGTTCATTTCTGTTTGTTTGTTCTTTACTTCTTCTAGGTGTTTGCTCTTTAATTCTTCTAGGTCTTTGTTAAACATTTATTGCATCTTCTTGGTCTTTGCCTCCATTCTTTTTTCGAGGTCCTAGATCAACTTCACTGTCATTATTCTGAATTCTTTTGCTAGAAGGTTGCCTATCTCCACTTCATTTAGTTGTTTTCCTGGGGTTTTATCTTGTTCCTTAATCTGGTTAATAGTCCTCTGCCTTTTCATTTTGTCTATCTTTCTGTGAGTGTGGTCTTCATTCCACAGACTGCAGGATTGTAGTTCTTGCTTCTGCTGTCTGCCCTCTGGTGGATGAGGCTATCTAAGAGGCTTGTGCAAGTTTCCTGATGGGAGGGAATGGTGGTGGGTAGAGCTGGCTGTTGCTCCGGTGGGCAGAGCTCAGTAAAACTTTAATCCACTTCTCTGCTGATAGGTGGGGCTGGGTTCCCTCCCTGTTGGTTGTTTGCCCTGAGGAGGCCCAGCCCTGGAGGCTACAGGCTCTTTGTTAGGGCTAGTGGTGGACTCCAGAAAGGCTCATGCCAAGGAGCACTTCCCAGACCTCTGCTGCCAGTGTCCCTGTCCCTGCAGTGAGTCACAGCCACCACCTGCCTCTGCAGGAGACCCTCCAACACCAACAGACAGGCCCAGTTCAGTCTCCTATAGGTTCATTGTTCTTTCCCCCTGGGTCCTGATGTGCACACTACTTTGTGTGTGCCCTCCAAAAGTGGAGTCTCTCCTTCCCCGAGTCTTGTCGAAGTCTTGCGATCAAATCCCACTAGCCTTCAAAGTCTGATTCTCTGGGAATTCCTCCTCCCATTGTCAGACTCCCGGGTTGGGAAGCCCAACATGGGGCCTAGAGCCCCCACACCAGTGGGTGGACTCCATGGTATAACTGCTCTCTAGCCCATGAGTCACCTACCCAGCAGCTATGGGGCTCGATTTTATTGTGATTGCACTCCTCCTAGAGTCTCATTGTGGCTTATCCTTTGCCTTTGTCTGTCTTCTCCTTTGTCTTCATCTCCCCTGCTGAGTTCCAGTGTCTTCCTGTCAATGATTGTTCAGCAGTTAGTTGTGACTACAGTGCTCTTGCAAGAGGGAGTGAGCACTCATCCTTCTACTCCACCATCTTGAACAAATCTGATCAGCACATACCTTTTATAAACTTCTGTGGTGAAACTTACCATAGTACCTTGAAATGACTTATGTGTGTCTGTCTGTCTGTATGTATGTATTTCTAGCCTGACCCACCATATCCAGCAACCAGTGAGCCACAAACCACATTTTCTTCATCATTATGACTACAGCATTTGGCATGAAGAAAGAACATATTATGTGTTTATAGAATTTAATAATAATAATAGTTATGATTCCTTTTATTGTCTTCTTTTATTTCAGTAGTTTAGGACATGATTCTTATAAATAAAAGTGGCCATAGACATAAGAGGTCTCTACAGGTTTATCCTAAGTAGCTCTGTGACATGAGATAAGCCACTTGACTTTTCTGAGATGCAAATTTCTCACATGATAGAAGATAAGGATGAGACCTAACTGGTTGACTTTATCTACCTCATGGGAGAGGATGATAATCAATCATAAAAATAACAGCCAGCATGAATTCACATTTATAAACACTGCTAGTTCAAAATATACTCTCGTAAATGAGATATTTTATACTGGCAAAAAAAAAAAAATTGAAGCCCAAATAACATAATGTCAGTAAAAGCTCTTTATAAATTATAAAGTACACATGTGAAATAAAATGGATTCTAATTTCTATGATAATAACCACCTGGCACAGCTCAAAAGATCACAACGTAGCCTGGCAGATAGCAGAGGCTGTTTGGAGGGCTCATCATACATTGCAGAGGAGCAGGTAATTTTATTTTGCATGGTAACAATATGTCTTCTGGCTTCCTCCACTTCAGCTTCCTCATGTGGAAATTAAAACACCTTACAAGTGTAAGGAAGTTAGATTTACAAGAAACTTGACATCCATTATCACTCTGCAAATCAGAAATCCATTCTTCAGAGCTGGAAGTGATTTGCCTTAGACCTTCCAGCAAATGAGAGGGAGTTGGAATTCAAACCAGGGTCCTCAGATGGTGAGTCTCTGATTTTTCCATCATACCAAGAGCTTAGAGCATTAGAACACTTGAGATCATCTATGCTAACAACTTTAGAGATTAAGAAACTGAGACTAAGAGATTACAAAAATTGTCTGTCTAAGATCATATAATTAAGGAGAAAGTTAGGAATCTAGCCAGGATGCTCCCCCCACCTCTGGTCCCTACATAGTTATATTTTATCTTCTGTAGTAACCAGCCTCATTGATGACCTCCAATGATCCCTATTCCCTGGCAATCACACTCTTGTATCATCTCCTCCCAGACTGAAGAGGGCTGACTTGTATAACCAATAGGATATTGTGAAAATGGTAATGTGTGACTTTTGAAACTTGGTCATAAAAGACATCATGGCTTCTGTCTTACTCTTATGTATCATTTGCTCTGAGGGAAGCCAGCCATTATGTTGGAAGAATGCTCAAGGGCTCTTTGGAGAGGTCCACATGACAAGGAACAGAAACAGCCTTCCTATGTGCATGAGTCTTTTTAGAAATGGATCCTACTGCCCCATTCAAGCCTTTAAATGACTGCAGTCCCTGACAATATCTTGACTATAGGCTCATGAAAGACCCAGAGTCAGAACCACCTGGCCCAATGGCTCCTGAATTCCTGACATACAGTAACTGTGTGAATAATAAATGTTTATTGCTATTTAAATCACTTAGTTTTAAGGCAATCTGTTATGCAGCAATAAATAACGAATATACTTCCCATTGTGAGCAGTAATTTCTCCAAGGTTTGTGCACATTCACTTTTCTCCTCCTGAATTCCAAGCTTCTCTTCCTAAAATGTAGTCATAAATCTACTTTTTTAGTAGTTCCCTAAACTCACTTTCAGAGACATTAATCAAATGAGAAAAGTTACTTCAATAATCTGATTTCCCCATAGCCTTCACCCAGCTGCCCCAGAGGTTTTCCATCTTGTCCCCAAGCAATTTCCTCACCATATACTCACGTCTAAAGCCTGAGATAAAGTTGACTAGGCAGCGTGAATGTCGCATACTCTATATCTCATCTGTCCTCTGAGGAACGCATAATAAGACCTGAGATGCATCTTGTTGAAAATTGGATGCTGAAATGATAGGATCATGACACTTAAATATATTCTTGTTTATTTGGTCCAGATCCCATGTTTCTCTCTTCTTTAAATACTTCTACCATCCTCCTGTCCTTCATGATTTATCATCTTTATTACTGAGAAACCAAAACCACAGAAACTGGTTGTTAACAATACTCATCCTTTTAAAAAATGTATTTATAAATCAGAGCCCCTTCTTTTTCCAAAGCAAATAAATTGTGAAACCTCTAGTCCCCCAGAGACTTGACTATTTATGCAACTCCCTTGAGAAAAGGAAATAAGAAGTAAAGATCCTGAACTCATCCCGTCTCTGCCCTAGGAAACCTAAGATACTTGTCAAGATGAAGGGAACAAGATGCTGGCCTATCAAGGGATTGATTGTTCCTCATCCTAGCTGTATGGCCAGGAGCAAATGTCATCAAGTCCTTACAGTGGGGATGAGAGTGAAGCAGAGCCAGCAACACCTTCCAGAAATATTCAAAATTATAATGAGGAATAAATTAGTTAACTGCAAGTGCTTCCCAAACTTTCAAGAGTATACAAATTACCTAGGGATTTTGGTAAAATGCAGATTCTAATTCATAATGCTAAAGGATGGCCTGAGATTCTGCATTTCAGCAAGTTTCCAGGAGATGCTAATGCTGCTGCTCTAAGGACCACCTTTTGAGTAATGAGGATATAAAAGAATCGTAGCTCTTAGCAATTATTATTGGTGTTGTTCATATGATCTCCATAGCAAGAGTAGTAATGCTGGTAAGTGGCAGAGTTGAGATTTAAATCCAAGACTAACTCTCCCTCCCCACTCCTAGGTTGCCTCTGAAAAGGAGCAAGATATGCTTAGAGCAGGGCTGGGTGACAACTTCATAGAATCATTATGCCAGTGGTCTACCATGCCAGTAACTTTCCTTGCGACAATTCAGCCCTGATATCTTAAAGGCTCCAGAAAGTAATTCCAGCAGAGGAGTGAGGAATTCGTTAGAGCCTCCACCACATTATCACATGCTGAGGACTTTCCAGGTTGCCCAGAAAACATCTGTCAGCAAAGTTAGATTCTATCAAAAATGAAAATTGAGGCTTAATTCAGCCTGGGGAGGAAACTGATTAACCAGAAGATGGGAGATTAATCCCCTGGGCCACATCTCAGGGGTGAGAAGGGGCTGACTGTTCTATGTGCATTAGAATCAATTAAGCACTGTCCACCCCAGGAATCACAGGGAGGAAACTCTCTCCCAGGACTGAATAAGCCCGGAGACAGAGGCACAGACCTTCACTCTTATGGCTTCTCAGTGGAGGGTTGGGCCTGAATAAGCAGACTTCTGGCTTTATAGGGGGTGTGGCAAGGCTGCTGAGACAAGCCTGGCATTATCTTACACTTACAGCACCTTTGAGGCAGGAGTGCTTGGCATGTTTATATTATTTTGTCTTAAATATGCCAGTAGTCATGGGGAAAGGAAGCAGAAATAAACTCTGAGAAAGGAAGAAGTGGGCCATCCTCACATTCTAATACATTGGCGTCAGATCTTGGGAGCTGGTTACAGATGCATCAGCAACTAGTTGTGGAAGGTTAAGGACTAGTGACGTACTTGCAATCACAGTAAGTTTAAAATTTGACTAATAAGACTTATGACTAATAATAGCTACTCTTCTGCCTCAGATGCTGCATTAGCATGATAAATGCATCATCACAGGCAATCTTTCCTGTAGCCTTACAGGGGATGGATCTGTGACCCCTGCTTTACCAAGAACTGGAGTGAAGTTGCTTGCTGGCTTCCAAAGGCACAGGTGATGCTACAGAGAAATTTGCCTTTCATAGCAGTTGAATATGTTGGTAGAGAAAAGAGATTGAGCATGAATCAGAACACAAGATTTGTGAAAGCACACGAGGGAAAAGAGAATAGAAGGGTCTCGTCATTACTGACGAAGATACAAGCATGATCACCCAATCTTTCCTAGCTATACAAAGCATTCACTAGAATATTTGTGAGCTTTATTTGTGGGCAGTGTGTTGGAGGTTCAGACTCGTTCTAGATGTGGCTACAGTTTCTTAACAATGCTTCTCTCTCGCCTCCACTTACAGCCACATTCATTTGAAGAAGGCAGTGATGATCTGAATTAATTCTCCCTAGGCTTGGCATCACAAAGCCTACATTTATTTTCACCCAGGTCACTGGTGTGCCCTGGAAACTGAGGAATAGCAGCTACCTTTTCTGATCCTGTATCCTCATCTGTAAAATGGGACTAACCCTACTTACTCTATAGGACAGTTGAGATGAGCAAAAAAATAATAGTTGTGAAAATTACTTGAGCATGCTGCACAAGTGTTAGGTGTGGAACATGTGGAGGGAAACCACTCTCCTTTCTTCCCCAGGGAAGCGCCCAGCCTCAAGCAGGTGTATTCCTATTTTCTAGTTCTCTCTCAAAGAGAATGGCAAAGGATGCATGAATCAGCAGAGCATACAGCACTGCCTTTTCTTTTCTCAGGGTCATTTTTCCTTTTTCTTCTCTTTCTACTGGCAACATGGCTTTTTGAAGATTGACAGTGACGCTTATTGGTTGGGTCGCTTCTTTATGACCAAACAGAAGTTCTCTTTAGGAAACTGAAACATGCCTCCTTCCAACATCCACACTGAGAGAGGGAAGTCGGCATGAAGATAATCAAAAAAATCACAGGCAAACTGGCCAATCCAGTTATATCTGACCTTAGGTCATAGACCAACCCTCCAAAATCTCAGGAGCAAACACAGCACACACTCCTGAGCGTGCGCACACAAGCTATGCATCCTCAGTATGAAGGGAAACTCCCTGTCCCATCTCACACCCCATGTCAAAGCAGGGTCTCTACCAACTGTCAGTATCAGCCAGGAGGACCAAAGCTGGAACAGAAGTCAAGGTGGGGCCATTAACTAATGGTCATGGAACCAAAACCTCATTGACAGAGCAAAAACAAGGTTAGGAACGGGCTGAAGTCTTCTCAATATAAGAGCAGAACTTCCTAAATTCTGTGATGCTCCCTCAGGGCTAACGTGGTCTTGCCTCTGAGAGTATTCACTCAAGATCAGCATTCCTGGACATGTTCAGGCAAAGTCTGCAGAGTCATTCCAATTTGGACGTTTCCAGAGAGGATGGGAAGCTCCACTTCCTGAATAACTTCTCCAGTACTTTCCAACGTTTGTCTCATTCCCACAGAAGAAAACTTGGGAAGGAGGGACATGAAACTGGCTTCTACACCTGGTTTTTGTTCTCTTCTAAGTTTGTAATTATTTTCACTTCTTGCTTCTTTCTGACTTTTTTCTTTCCATTCATTTCAATTCTTACGCTTTGGGGGGTAAAATTAATTTGTGCTAATAATTTGAGAAAGGAAGTCCAATATTTTGAAAAACATTGGAGGCACAGAGGTTTTTTTAAAAAATTTTTTTAACATCTTTATTGGGGTATAATTGCTTTACAATGGTGTGTTAGTTTCTGCTGTATAACAAAGTGAATCAGCTATACATATACATATATACCCATATCTCCTCCCTCTTGCATCTCCCTCCCACCCTCCCTATCCCACCCCTGTAGGTGGTCACAAAGCACCAAGCTGATCTCCCTGTGCTATGTGGTTTCTTCCCACTAGCTATCGGTTTTACATTTGGTAGTGTATATGTCTCTGCCGCTCTCTCGCTTCATCCCAGCTTACCCTTCCCCCACCCCGTGTCCTCAACTCCATTCTCTACATCTGCATCTTTATTCCTGCCCTGCCCCTAGGTTCTTCAGAACCTATTTTTTAGATTCCAGATATATGTGTTTGCATACAGTGTTTGTTTTTCTCTTTCTCATTTACTTCACTCTGTATTACAGACTCTAGGTTCATCCACCTCACTACAAATAACTCAATTTCATTTCTTTTTATAGCTGAGTAATATTTCATTGTATATATGTGCCACATCTTCTTTATCCATTCATCTATCAATGGACACTTAGGTTGCTTCCATGTCCTGGCTATTGTAAATAGAGCTGCAATGAACATTGGGGTGCATGTGTCTTTTTGAATTATGGTTTTCTCTGGGTATACGCCCAGTAGTGGGATTGCTGGGTAGTATGGTAGTTCTATTTTTAGTTTTTTAAGGAACCTCCATACTGTTCTCCATAGTGGTTATATCAATTTACATTCCCACAAACGGTGCAAGAGGGTTCCCTTTTCTCCACACCCTCTCCAGCATTTATTGTTTGTAGATATTTTTACCATGGCCGTTCTGACTGGTGTGAGGTGATACCTCGTTGTAGTTTTGATTTGCATTTTAGAGGCACAGAGTTTGAAATCCTAAATTCTTATCCCAGGAGCTTCTTTGAAGAATATGCCAAACCTCTTGTCTTCCTCTTCTGCCGTTAATTTTGATTTGAAGTCATGTATTAACCTATCATCCATTTCCTTGCCAAGGAATTATGAGGGTGTCTTGAATATATTAACCTTACATATCCTAGGATTCTGTCATAGATTGGACAGTCTTTAGCTCCACAACTTCTAAAAGCGCGATATTCAAAGGGAAACTTGCAGCTTGACTGTTCCCAAATTTTGTCAGAGATTTTAAAAAGCCTGGCTGCCCTATTTCGTCTACTACCACGTTGAAATACAAGGATCAACACTAGGGCTTAGAATATATGGAGATAATTAGGAATTCCCTAGGGAAAAAAAGGAAGTAAAGGATTAACCAAGGAGAGCTATTAAATAAAGGATTCATTCTTTCTTCTCAGTTATCACACATAGAGTCTTCCTCCCCACTCCAAGCTCCTCCTCAAACCATCCTCAATCAAAGCAGGAGCCTATCAGAGGGAGAAGAATGTCTCTTTTTTTTAATCCCTTAAATTAGAATTCTCTACCTGAAATTGTGAATGCTAGTTAATAATAAGCAAGGCCCTAGGGCCTTGAAAGGACCTATGAAGCAGAGTTTGAAATACAGAGTGGATTTGCCAGTTGCTTTGGTTATGCATCCAGCATACTTTTTAAACACAATAATATCTATCAACTGGTTAGCACCTTACATGTGTCTAGTTTGGGATTTTCCCATAAACAGAGACTGAGTAAGGAGTTCAGAAGGTGATGCCTGAATACACAAGTGAGGGAATGGAGACAGTGAGGCAGGGAGCAGGACAGGCCAGAAAAAGGTGCCTTTTCAAAGTCACTGTGCAAAGCAGCAGGGCTGTGCTCTGCAGGGAGCTCTGAGGAGTGTATAGCACACAGCACAACTGAGCACTGGGGCACTGACCCACTGCCTCCCCTTCTCCCTTGGATAGGGCTGCTCTAAGGGGTCTTAACTGCTCCCAGCCCCACTTCCTGTTGCTACTGTGCACTGGCTGAGCCAGCTCCAGATGCCTGTGGCTAAAAGTGGAAAGAGGCTCTGTGCATTGGAGGAGGATTAGAATCGCCGCCAATGGAAGTGGTTGCACAACTGCCCAGCTGAGCCACAGCTGAAATCAGATGTGGACGGCCAGGATGTGACAAGCAACACAAAAGGGTCTGATACACATAGACACACATCATAACCCGTCTGCTCCTTCCACCTCATGACTTTTGTGCAACCTCTGTGGAAAGCAATTTAGTCATATCTTTTCAAATAAAAAATATACATACCACTTGATCAAGAAGCTCAGATTCCAGGGATTTGCCCCGTGAATATTCTTGTTCATGTGTGAAATGTCGTATGTACAATGATGTTTACTGAAGCATTATTTGTAATGGCAAACAATTGGGAGGAAAAATCTCAGTGTCAATCAATATGGAGCCCATCAAATAAATAATGATATATCCACAGAACAATGGAATTAGGGTGATAATTAACTATATTCGATAAGTTGCATGAAACTGTCATTAACAAATCAGAATGGACACTCAATAGACAAGAAGAGCAGCCAACTGGCACGCCCATAATGATGCATAAAATGTCAGTCATGGGGCTTCCCTGGTGGCGCAGTGGTTGAGAGTCCGCCTGCCGATGCAGGGGACACGGGTTCGTGCCCCGGTCCAGGAAGATCCCACATGCCGCGGAGCGGCTAGGCCCGTGAGCCATGGCCACTGAGCCTGCGCGTCCGCAACAGGAGAGGCCACAACAGTGAGAGGCCCATGTACCACAAAAAAAGAAAAAAATGTCAGTCATGAATGGCAAACCTTGTAGCAGTTAAAAAATGAAACTTCCCTATAGTCACAGTTATAATTCCCTTTAGATCATCATTCTGTTAAGCTAACACATATATATGGAATTTAAGAAAAAAAAAATGTCATGAAAAACCTAGGGGTGAAACAGGAATAAAGACACAGACTTACTAGAGAATGGACTTGAGGCTATGGGGAGGGGGAAGGGTAAACGGTGACAAAGCGATAAAGAGGCATGGACATATATACACTACCAAACGTAAGGTAGATAGCTAGTGGGAAGCAGCCGAATAGCACAGGGAGATCAGCTCGGTGCTTTGTGACCGCCTGGAGGGGTGGGATAGAGAGGGTGGGAGGGAGGGAGACGCAAGCGGGAAGAGAAATGGGAATATATGTATATATATAACTGATTCATTTTGTTGTGAAGCTGAAACTAGCATACCATTGTAAAGCAATTATACTCCAATAAAGATGTTAAATTAAAAAAAAAAAAAAGAAAGAAACAATATAGAAAATAATTCTAGACTGACCAAACAAAAAAAAAAGAAACTCAAGCTGAAAGTTCAAGCATCGTGCCCTCAATTCCCTTGGCTAAATTCTTCTGCCTTTGATGCTTATTTGAAGGGTGAATGGAAGGATATATTTAATATATTAGGCTTATTATGCAGTTATTAGTAGAGTGGTTTTTCTCCATTTTATTCTAGATGTCTAAGCACTTGATTGAATTAAAAGCAGGAGTCCTGTGTGTGAACAGCCAGACCTCACAGAGTTAAACTAATTCCACAGCAGGATCACTTCATCAAGCAAACTGATAAATCACACTCAGCGGGGGTTTTCCTTCTTCCTGATAGCTTTCTTCTCAACTTTAGTATGCAAACAAAATTGTATTAGCCTTAAGAAAAAGTATCCAGAATCTTGAATCCTACTTAGTCTTCCCCATGGAAACCAAGATCCTGGAGAGGTATGTCCAGACCCATGTAAAACAAACCTCCCCATCCAGCCTCCTGCATTCTCTGTCTTTAAAGGCAGAGAAAACTCACAAACCCAAACCACATCATGCTTTTTAAATCTCAAAAGGGGCTCACCTAGGATCCCATGCCTAGAATCATGGCTTAAATTCAAAGTGAAAAAAAGCAATTCCTGGATTGGAGCTTCCTGGGGAGTTGGTTATCCCTATAGGGTCTCTCCTGCACCTATTCAAGCAGCCATCCCGTCCTCTGGCCTCAACATGTGTTCGGCCAAGTGTAGGATATACACACAGTACAATACACCCGAAGCAACCATCATAATTTAGACTGTCAAGGAAGCAAAAAGCAGTCCCTACCTAGAGTTCTGTCTGGCATTCTGCTTTCTTTGCCAGCAGGGAGATATCCCTGGGGATAAAAGGAAAACCTCCTATATCAGGGTTAATTCCAAGAGTGGTAAGGATTCAGCACAGTGTAGGAGTTAAGCCTCTGTTCATTAAAACCATCGTTCTTCGACTGGATGTTTTATGAAGGACTGTGAACAATCCCATAAAACAAAAGCACTTGCCCCTCTCTTTTCCAGCCTTGGAGATTACAGTTTGGATCCACAGTAGTTTAAAACAAAGCACATGGTGAGAAGGCTAGTTCATCACAATGACAAGGACTGCAGTAAAATTTCAAGGAGTTGAACACCATTCAGCTCTGTTCACAGGCTGAATATGATGATAAAACTTGTTGATTCCCTAGTCTTCACTAGGGATTGTGGAGCCAAGGGTCCATGTGGAGTTCTGGGGCTTAAGGGGGAAGCAAAGGGGTTTGTGCGGAAGTGAGTTCTCACAGCAAACAAGACAGGTGTGTATGCTGGCATCTCTTTGGAACATCGGTCTCCAGACAGGCTTGTCCTATTTCCCTGTCATGTCACTGAACCTTGCCCATAACTGAAACAGGGATGCTAAGTTCACTTCATGAACTCTGCAAAGTCCAAAGTGTAGAAACACAGGTTAGTAATTTCCTGTCTAGATTTTGTAGTTAATGGAAGGGCAAACATGAGACAAGCATATTTTAAATTTTCTTTTATAAATAAAATACTATTTAAATTAGTAGCATCAAATTTCTCTTCCATTAGGACATTTATTTTCCATTTGTCGTTAAAAACAAAAATTTCAGGGCTTCCCTGGTGGCGCAGTGGTTGAGAGTCCGCCTGCCGATGCAGGGGACACGGGTTCGTGCCCCAGTTCGGGAAGATCCCACGTGCCGCAGAGCAGCTGGGCCCATGAGCCATGGCCGCTGAGCCTGCGCGTCCGGAGCCTGTGCTCCACAACGGGAGAGGCCACAACAGTGAGAGGCCAGCGTACCACAAAAAAAAAAAAAAATTCAGATAAATAAAACACCTTTACCCCCACCCATTTCATTCCCTTCCCTTTACACATGCCCCACGACAATTACTCAAGTTTGGTATTTATTTGTCTCACATATGTCTCTATAATTGTATATGTATATACTACTGCACAATAACTAGTATTACTTTGCATGCTTTTAACTTTTAAAAAGTATATGTATTTCATTCGCGTTTGGTATTTACCCATACTGGTGTCACTGCTCCAGTTTAATCTGGCACCATTTAATAATGCATTATATGAATCTACCACAATTATTTATCCCTTCTCCTGCTGGTGTGTAGTTAAGTTGTTTCCAACTTTTCACTATTACAATACTGCTACAATAAACATCAATGAACATCTTTGTACTTGTCTCTGGCACATGTGAAATGGTTGTGGCATGTTTTGAATAAAACAGTATATCTTGGAGATCTTTTTGTGCCTGTTCATGTTGTTATCCCTCATCTTTTTAACGCTTAAACAGCATCCTAGCAAATGAACTCACTAAAATATATTTAAATGTGGATTGCTGAACATTTAGATTGCCCTTCTCTTTACTTTGAGATATTAACAACAATGCTACATGTCTCTATGAGCTCACGTGACAGTTTCTCTATTGTATGGACCTATAATTGCGATTGCTTGGTCAAGAAGTGTGTGCTTTCAATTTTGCCACCTACTGCCAAATTGCTCTCCAAAATAGCTTTACTGATTTGCACCACGACCAGCAGTGCATGAGGATATCCACTACTCTACCACCTCACCGTCTCTTAGTACCATCTTTCCTACAGGTTTTTGCAAGTTGATAGATTTGAAGTGACATCTCAAAATGTTTATTTTCATTTACATGATTACTTGTAAAGTTGAGCATCTTCTCATGTATTTCATCATCTGCTGATTGTGGGTCCATATCCTTTGTTCCCTTTTCTTCTGGGGTGACCGTTATAAAAGTCTGTTTCCGATAATCCCTATAGTCTAATAACTTTAGGAGAGGATAGTCCATTGAAAACTTAATTGAGAAAAGTCGAAGTAAATAACAAATAAAACGGCTAACAAGTAAAATAATTCTAAAATCTAGTAAGTAAATGAAATTAATGCATATCTGGTTCTCAGAGCTTTGGAAACTCGACAACGATGGCTGTTCTATAAGTGAGAGATGTCTGCTCAGAAGCATGTAAGTCTCTGCTAGCAGTGGAAACCCAACACTGCTTCATGCCCGCTTTGCATGAATAGGGGAATAGGGAAGGAACTAACATTGTCGAATATTGACTCTGTACACAGTGCTTAACAGATATCATCTCATTTAACCCTCGCAAAAAAACTGTGAAAGAAGTATTATTTCCCCCCCTTTGAGGATGAGGAAATAGAGACTCAGAGAGAATTAAATGCTTACCTTGAGGTCATGAAGCTTGTAATCAGCAGAGCCAGCATTCGAACCCAAGTTTGTCTGCCTCCAAACCACATGCACTTTCCACTGTACCAGAGATTCATAATCCTTATGGATACTGTAGTTTGAAAAGAAGGATGGCATTTGGAATGGTAGCCATCCTTCCAGAAATAATTATTTAGGGAGCTTAATAATGCCCAAATTTTTCTGAATCTAACCATCAGGGACCTTCAGAGGCACCCTTTCCCCACCACAGTTTCCCTAAAAGGAAACAGTGGCCATCACATTATTGTTCAAATATTGTACCCTCTGTGGGGAATTAATATGCATTCTCTTCTGCTTGCCTTACACTTGTCCTCCTACTAGGAAAGGAGTGGTTAGTTTTTCAGGAAGCAATATTACCTGCTTCCTCAGGGGGTTGATGACTTGACAAGGCATGCTAAGGAGGAGAGATGAATCAGGTTTGAAAGAATATAAAACAAGGTTTTTTTCAGTGAGCACTAGAATTTATGCTAAAAATTTTTGAATTAAACACATACCCATAGAATATATTACACATTTTTTAAACTAGTGGTTTATTTCCCAACTACAGCTGTTGGGTGATTACAGAAGGAAGCCAAATTGAGCCCTGACAGTATGCAATTTGGGGAACTTTACAGGAATTTTTGAAGTAGTTTTCATAGCTCTTAAAATGTCTTGAACTCTGACAGACTTCCCAGGAGTTTTAGGGCAAAGCATTTTTTAAACTCCCAGTGGGGAGATGGCCAAGGTCCTCTGCATTGTACATCATCACCTGGATGTGATTTCAGCCAAAGCTCTGCTGGACAGTTCCCACTGCATCCTCCCACTTCCCACAAGCACTTTTCCACTTTCTGCCTTCAGATTCTTTTGAAGTCAAGGAAGCTTGTTCAGTCTTTGTACAGAGCCAGAAATTCAAGAGAGTTAACGCCTCTGGAGGCATTAACTCCAGAGGAGTTAATGGAGATTAACTCACCCAATAGGAGATAAAATCAGTAAGTAAATGTCCCATCTCTGGCCCTACAAAATGAAATTCTAAAGCATATTCTACATACCCATTTACCCATACCCATCGATTCAATAATGAATGCACTTTTTCTTGGATTTCCTTCCTTCCCTCTCTCATTCTCCTTACTTTCCCCCTCCCCCCTCCCCAGAGCACTTCCCAAATAAACTACTTACACTCAAGTCCTTTTCTCAGGTTCTGATTTTGAGGGTACCTAAAACAAGGCCCCCAAATTCTCACATATATCTATGTATCATTTTAGATATAACCTCCTCCTTTAAGAAGCCTTCCCTGATTTCTTCTAAGTATTAAAAAAAAAGCATAGCTAAACTTCCATTTTATCACACCATATTTTAATTAGCTACTTATTTTTCCATGTCCCTCACTGAACAGTGAGCTTCTTGCAGATAGAGACTGTATACAATTGCATGCCGAATCCCTAGCACAATATCTGACACATAGTAGGCACTCAGTAAATATCTGATGGATAGATAGAGACAATAATGTGTAGGTACCAGGCAAAGTACTAGACAGTCATATACCAAGATGAACAATATTCAATATTCCCTTTGGTCAAGAGGATTCAGTGCACTGGAAGTGACAGATGTTTAAACAGATAAATTGCAAAGCATCATGTTTTGCTCTCCAGTGGAGACGTGAAACAAGCATTGCTTAAACTCTACCTTGAAAGGCAGAGAAAGGCTCTCAGAAAGATATTTGAGCAAGGACTTGGAGAAACTTGGTGTGTCTTTATTAAATTAATAAAGACAGTTAAAATAAAATGACTCACATGTGTTGAGCCTTTATTTGGTACCTGCTACTTGTACAAAGGGCTTTTCTGGCAGTATCTCATTTAACCTCCAGAGATAGATATTGAACAGTTCCATTTCCCAATTAAAGAGACTGGAGTTTGTGAGGTTAAGAATTTGTCTCAATTTGCACAAATAGCAAAAGGTTAAGCCAGGATTCTGGTTTATTTAATATCCAACATTTATTATAACAAAACTTGTTATTCTGGGGGTTACAATTCAAGATGGTGCTATAAGAGGATCCTGAACTCATCTCCTTCCCTAAATACACTGAGTCTACAGCCTCATATGAACCAACTTTCTCTGGAGAAAAAAAAACAACAACTAAAAACTGACTGAGCAACTCCTACACCTCAGGTGAATGAGAGAAGACCCACATTGAAGCAGGTAGAAGAGACTGGGACACAATCTTGTCATAAACCCCAACCCCAGTGCTTCCACCTACAGTTGGGAGAGAACTCAAAACCTTCTCCCTGAGGAGCAGAATTTGAACCTCACATAGGGCACCACCAACATTTAAGACCTGCACCTTAGAGATGAGCCCCCAAAACATCTAGCTTTGAAAACCAACAAGGCTTACATCCATGAGACCCACATGGCTACAGCAATCCGAAAAACAGCTCTTAAAGGACTCAAATGCTCAGACTCACCCACCTCAGGGCCTATTGCAGAAGTGGTTGATACAGGGCACCCAAATTTCTGTGGGAGAGGCTCACTGGCTTGTCTTAGAGCTCTGGCTAGGGGCAAGCACCTTTTGGACAGACATTTGGGGGCATGCTCTTCAGACAGAGACTGACGGGTCTATGCTCTCTCTGCCTTGCTCTCGCTAGAGAGAATCATCTTCTTTTTTTTAACAAAGACTTTTTTCTCTCTTGCTCTTTCTCTTTTTACCCCCAGCAAGCACCATTTATATTCCTGTCCTCCCTCTGCCTTGCTCCAGCCAGTGGATGCCATTTCTTTTTCTTCTTTTAAATTCTAGACATCTTTTTTTTTCTTTATTTCTTTCTTCCTCTCTTTTTCCTTTCTTCTGTCCCAGTGGGAGCCATTTCTACTCTCTCCCTCTACCTCACACTCCCTCTGCCATTCTCCAGACTACCCGTATCTCTAGGAAAGGAGCTTTTACACACATCTGGTTCCCTGGTTTTACATCTGGTGACTGGGTTTTTGTGGCTGATGCCAGGGGACACTTCTACATCACCTGGCTCTGGTAGCCAGTAGGGCTTATGCTCATGGGCTTCACAAGACTGTAGCCAATGGAGAAAGAGTTCTTAAATGGTTACCACCCCCAGGGCACAGCAAGAGGCAACAGACCTAGGAGTTTCTTTGGAAAAAGACCTAGGTCTTTCTTTGGAAAAAGCTCAGTAGCTAATCATCATAGCTGCAGCCTGAGGGGCAGGCTTCTAATTAAACACACATCTAAAGGCTTACTGTAATCCCTTCCAGAGACTTTGGATGGTGAGCATTATCTTTATGCTCTCCCTCTGCCATGCTCCAGAGCATGAGAATCTCTCAAAGTGAGGGTTACATGCATCTGGTGCCCTGGTTTTTATTCTAGTGCCCTAGTCTTTGAGGCTTCTGCTCAGGGGATGCTCCTTGATCATCTGACTCTGGTGGCCAGGGGGACTTGTGTTCCTGGGTCCTACAGGACTGTAACAATCAGAGAGATAGTTCTTGGCAGGCCACCCCCTCCAGGGCACTGCACAGACAGCAGACTGAAACACCCCCAGTCTTTCTGTGAAGGAGGACTCTTTGCTTGTCCTGGAGCTTCAGCCTAAGGGACAGGTTTCAGGCTTGGCAGACGTCTAGGGGCTAGAGACGTGCTCTCAGAGAACGCAGGCTGGGGATGCCATCTTTGGGCTCTACCAGAATGTTGCTTGTACAGTCATCTGGAGCCCCAACTTTTGCTACTGCTACCCAGGGGATACCTCAAGGTCACTTGGCTCTGGTGGGCAGTGGAGCTTATGCTTGTAGTCCCATAAGACTATATATATTGCATACTTTGAAAGCTGCTACCTAAAGCTTTGGCTTCAAGGCAGCATGAATCTAGCTGTTGACTGAGCTCCTACCCTTTGGGACACTGCCAGGTCTTGGCACACCTTCAACTACTCTGAGCCATTAAAAATGAAATAGGCTGCTTGGATAATCACAAAGGTTTGAGAGACAACCAAGACCTAGTGCAGAGTTGAATGATGTTTCATCTCCTACATGAGGCCACTCTTTCAAGACTGGGAGAAGTGGCTGTCTTATCTTATGCATAGAAATCAATACAGAGAATCAAGCAAAATGAAGGAACAAAGGAATATGTTCCAAAAGAAAAAGCAAGATAAAACCTCAGAAAAAAATTTAATGAAACAGAAATTAGTAATTTATCTGATAAAGAGTTCAAAATAATGGTCATAAAGATGCTCACTGAATTTGGTAGAAGAATGGTGAACACAGTGAATGGTGAACATCTTCAAAAGAGATGGAAAATATAAGAAAGTACCAAATGGAAGTTACAGAGCTGAATAATACAATAATTGAACTGAAAACTAAACTAAAAGGATTCAAGAGCAGATTAGAGGAAGCAGAAGAAAGGATCAGTGAACTTGAACACAGAACAGTGGAACTCACCCAATAAAACCTGCTACTCTAGTGGGATAAAAGTCAAAAGATGGGTTATTCCCTATGTGCCAAGGACTTTCATGTGAATCCAGGCATGGGAAAAAACAAACAAACAAACAAAGCCTCAGGGAAAAGGGGTATGATGTCATTTTTGAAGAATGACAGGGCTTCCCTGGTGGCACAGTTGTTGAGGGTCCACCTGCAGATACAGAGGACACGGGTCCATGCCCTGGTCTGGGAAGATCCCACATGCCGCGGAGCGGCTGGGCCCGTGGGCCATGGCCGCTGAGCCTGCGCGTCCAGAGCCTGTGTTCCGCAACAGGAGAGGCCACAACAGTAAAAGGCCCATGTACAGCAAGAAAAAAAAAAAAAAGAATGACAAACACTACCACATACCCCCACATAGCCTCAGCCACATGCTCACTCCACACCAAAGTTCAAGTTTATCCTTCTGCAGTTGAAGAGTTACAGGTTCTGCCTCCCTATCTAGTTAGAATGGTGTGTACCAGCCTCTTCCCTCTCCCTCCTTTGATTCAACTTTTCTTGAAAAAAAAATGTATACACACACACACACACACACATATATATATGTATATATATATATGTATGTGTATATGTATATATATGATTCTACTTGGAATCACTTGTTATTTCTTCAAGCACTTCTCAATTGTTTTAAATCAATCCTCAGAACCTCCCAAAAGGTGCATCTGTGCGCATCTCTCTCTCTCTCTGACACACACACACATGTGCCAAAGAAAGATCACCAACGATCACCTGAATTATATACATAAGGGTGATTTGGGGATATTACTCAGTAATTAGGAGATAATGCTAAAATTTTAAGGCTAAACTCTCAAGACTTCAAATTTCCTCTCAAAATGTGATCAACTCTGCTGTAGAAGCAAATTATTTCAGCGCTTTCATTCTCAGTAGAGTCATAGTACTATTTTAGCAACTTCGTACAGGTGAAATATGCTTAACATGATCTATTACAGAAGTCATTTCATAAAGGTGGGAAAGAGAGAAAGGGGAAAGAAGAAAGAAAGAAAGAAAGAAAGAAAGAAAGAAAGAAAGAAAGAAAGAAAGAAAGAAAGAAAGAAAGAAAGGGAGGAAAGGAGGAAGGAAGGAAGAAAAAGAAAGAAGGAAAGAGAAAGAGAAAAAGAAAGAGAAAGAAAGAGAGAGAAAGGAAGGAAGGAAGGGAGGGAAAGAGAGAAAGGGAAGAAGGGAGAGAGGGACAGAAATTGACAGAAGGAGGAAAGGGGGAAAGGGAAGGAGAAGGAGAGGAGAGGAAGCTACTTTTCTTCAATGGGAATAAGTGTAGCTGCTGAATAAAGAAAAATAAATGGTAAGGAAATAAAATCCACTTTCCAGGTTTCTTTTCCATTAAAAAACAAGAAGCTTCTTTCATTGCCTCTGTTCTGCAGTACACCAGGCAGGAGGGGAAATTCTAGAGGAGAAAAAATATCTTTGCTCTTATTTGAAATGCAGCATGGATAGATGAAGAAATTGAGATCTTCTAATGGCTCAGAAATAGCATAACTGATTAAGCAAGGATCCTGGGATGAAATGAGTAACTCCACTTTATATTATTTAAAGGAACTGGCTCAAAAGAAGGGAGAGAGACTAATCACAGAGTGATGGGCAGTTATCAGTACCATATCAAAGGTCTGTTAATGGGATCTTGGAATGAGAATTGGGCTGTGAGTTGGTTTAGTTGAAGACTGTTAAGAACCGCTTCCAGTAAGACTCTAATCCCCACAGGACTGAAGAAAGTGACGGCACTGCATAAAACATGACCACGGTTTATGGCACACTTTCTTGCAAAGATCTCAGGCAGCCTCTGAGGAATTGACAAAGCTATGATTCCATGTTAATTGATACAAAAGTCACTGCTTTCCAGATGACCTCACACCTAATTGAATAAGGCAGACACACTTACCGCATGTGATCATGTCTATTGCATGCATTATCATCATTTAGCATTTATCAGCCTTTACCAGTAGCCTGTAACAGTTAAGAGGGCTGATTCTAAGATCTGATAGACACAACCCCTATCAAAAAATTAGCTCTGTGAGTTTAATCATCTTTAAAATAGTGACAAAAAAACCCAGTACCTTCCTCAAAAGGTTGTTGTGGGTGAGGAAGACTAATGCATGAAAAATAAAATACCTGGCACACAGTGAACGTTTGTAAATATCAATATTATTTGCATTTTCTGAAAGCAGTGTGGGTGGATTTATTAGCTAGACTCTGCTCCTTGGGCAAAATCAGCTAATAATTTTCAAGCACCTATTTTGTACACAATGCTTTCATATATGCTTTTTATTCCTCATAGCACTTCAGTGAGGTATGCATTATTATTCCTACTTAAAAGTTGAGAAAATTAATGCTCAGGTAAGATAAAATAATGTGCTGTTCATCACTTGACTATAAAGACGTTTGACTTGAGCTCAGGTCTTCTGACTCCACAGCATGGACACTTATACTATATTATACATTACAGTGTTATGACTTTTTACATACATGAATTTTTATAGCCCATATCCATTCGTGTTTTCATAAGCCAGTTCTCCCAAACCAAGCCCAGTTTTATCACATTTGCCAATTTCTGTGGTGTAAATACTTCCACTATGGCCAATGTCAACAATAAGCTTGGAAAAATCTTCTATACTTAACAATCTGCTCTTACTAGCCATTATAAACCAGCTCCCAAAATTGACCTATTCTTTTATATAAAACTCATAGAAACAGAGAGTTGGAAAAGCGGTTTCCAGGGGCTGGGGAGAGGGGAGTAGACAGGAATAGGGAGAGGTTGGTAAAACGGTACAAACTTTCAGTTGTAAGACAAATAAGGTACAAACTTTCAGTTATAAGACAACTAAGGTCTGAGGAGTTAATATATAATATGGTGACTATAATTGTTAACACTGTGTTGTATAATTGAAATTTGCTAAGAGAGTAGGATTTAAATATTCCCACAGAAAAGGGGGGCGGGTAAATATGTGAAGTGATGAATGTGTTAATTAACTTGATGGAGGGAATCCTCTTGCAATGTATACATATATCAAATCATCATGATGTACACTTTAAATATCTTACAATTTTAATTGTCAGCTATACCTCATAAGGACCTACCATATAGCGCAGGGAACTCTACTCAATACTCTGTAATGACCTATGCAGGAGTCAAAAATACATACATATAACTGATTCACTTTGCTGTACACCTGAAACTAACACAACATTGTAAATCAACTATACTCCAATAAAAATTTTTAAAAACTGTACCTCAATAAAGCTAAAAAAAAGTGGGGTAATAATTAAATATTATTAAATGTATGTGTGTATATATATCCATATCCAGTTAGCACTAAAATAAAACTTCAGACTAGTGGTTCTCATCCTTGACTCTACATTGTAGTCACCTGGCAAGCTTTTTCAACGTCTTGATTGCCTAGGCTGTACCCTGGCCTAGTTCTATCAAAATCTCTGGAGATGATAGGACAAAGTGCCCACAGCTGAGGGAAGTTAAAGCTTGATCCTGTGCCTCTTTCTGCCTATTGCTGACTGTGTTCTTTAGCTCTCAGGCTCCTGACTTTCTCAGACCTTGTGGGTGCAACCTTGGAGCCTACCTTGGAGAGGCAGAGTGTGTTACAGGGGCCAAGCCCAGACCAGGGCAGAGCCAGCCTGTAAATCAGAGCCAGCAAACAGCAGGGAACAAGGAAGTATAACACAAGCAATGACTCAGAAACAAGACTGGCAGCTGAGAGCAAAGGAGAAGTCCAATTCCAGACCAAGAAGAGGACCTAAGGAACTGAAGGGACACAGAAGCTAAGTAACAGGCAATCAAACGGGAGTTGCCAAGGCTCAGGGTGGGAATCACACCAATTGGTTCTACCCTCTGCCCAGCCACTGCTCACAGCATACCTGTGGGCAGCTCATTTAAATTCTCTTTGCCTCAGTTTCCTCTCCTATGAATGGGAGCAATGGTATCTTCATATAATGGAAGCTAACTTTGCCTCAACCAGAAAAGACTTTTTAAATTTTACTTTATCCTATTTTTCGAGCTCAGGTACACAGATCTGATCACCCACTTAAATACATGGCACACTTTTATCATCAGTCCATCTGTGGGTCTCTTTTTAATTTGTTTTTCACTTTATTTCTTGTTCTAATCTCATTCTCTTACCCTCATAAGCACCTTCCCTCCAGTATTTAGTATACGTACTTCTAATCTACACCTATGTTTATTGTGTTCCCTTTCTATCTATGGAAATTATAGCTTATGAGTGAACCCTTTAAATTTACATAAGTAGTATGATAATAGTTTACTTGGGCTGCCGTAACAAAATACCACAGTTGCGGTGGCTTAAACAACAGACATTTCTCACAGTTCTGGAGGCTAGAAGTCCAAGATCAAGGTACCAGCAGGGCTGGTTTCTTCGGAGGTCTCCTTGGCTAACAAATGGCTGCCTCTCACTGTGTCCTCACATGGTCTTTCCTCTGTGTGAGTACATATCTGGTATCTAAATTTCCTCTTCATAAAAGGACACCAGTCAGATTATATTGAGGCCTAACCCCAAAACCTCATTTTAACTTACCTCTTTTAAGACCTTGTCTTTAAATATGGTTACGTTCTGAGATCCTGGAGGTTAGGGCTTCAACATATGAATTTGGGAGGACAAACAAATTCAGTTTGTTATCAGTCCATAACAATTATTGTTTTATTATAGTAGATTTTTGCAGTCCTGGCACCCAATGAGCTACACACCTCCTTGGAACCATGTTCTGACTCCAGACTTGGCACATAACTTACTCTGGCTAATGGGACATTAGCCAACATGATCAAACAAAGGCTTGATAACTGTTTGTGCATTAGGGCTTGCCTTCTCTTGCTGCTGGCAAGTCCTCTGCCACCATGTGAGAAAGCCCAAGCCAGCCCACAAGTTGTTGCTGACATGAGGCCCTCCCAGACATAAGGAGCCAACGTCGTGGCTAGATGGGCAGGTGAAGCCATCGCAGACAACCTAGTAACACTTCTTCCAATTGCCAACCAACTGCAGGGGAATGAGTGAGCCCAGAAGAGACCAGCAAAACTGCCCTGCTCATCCCAACCCCAAATGTTGACTCACAGTTAATAAATAGTGGTTATAAGCCAATAAGTTTGACATGGTTTATTAAGCAGCAACAGATCTCACAGCAGCTATGGATCTCATTCTATTTCTTACTTTTTTTCATTTAACATTATGTATTTGAGACATTGCTATTTGTAGATCTGTTTCACTCCTTCTGGCTGCTATGTGGCATTCTGTCATATGCACATGTCATATTTTACATATCCATTCTCCTAGGGAGGAACAGTTGAGCTGCCTCCAATTTTTTACTCCACACACATTCTTGGAGATATCTCATTATCTGCCTGTGTGAGAGTTTCTGTGGACACACTACTCAGAAGTGAAATTTCTGTGTTGCAAGGCATATGAATACTTAATTGCACTAAATATTGTTGCATTGGTCTTCAGAATAGCTATAGCAATTTACATTCCTTCCAGAAGTGAAGCAGGGTCAGCCAGGGGACTTTTATATTTCATATTGGAGCAGGAATCATTCCCTGATGGCAGCTAGCTTTCAGCCTGCAAGAGAAAGTAAGTATAAGTCCTGAGCTGGAACAGAAAGGAATGGTCTAGAAACCAAAGCCCAGCTTCTGCCATAGGCAGATCTTAACACTCTTCATATAATTTATAAAGTCTGTAAACTATAGACTTTAGTTAATAATAATGTTTCAATATTTGTTTATTAATTGTAATGGGTGTTACAATTAATGTATAGTTTAGGGATACATGTAAAATTGTAAAACTATACAGACAAGCTAAAAATATATAGTGATTATTTAAAGGGAAGATTAGAGGTTGTGATCACAAGGGCCATGTAGGTATTTTCTGGGATGCCTATAATGCTGTATTTCCTGACCTTATTGAATAAGGGGTAAGTGTGCATTAAAAGAGATGTTTGGTTTAGTAATATTCATTAAGCTTTATTACTATATGTTAGCATATACATGTACATTTTATGTACGTTTATTACCATAAAAATATTTTTAAAGTAGAAATACACTGCAGTAACAAAGGAGATTTTCTCTGCCTGGTGAGATTATGGATATTTTTTCTTTTTCTACATTTTAAAATATTTTCTAATTTTTTTTGCAATGCACATGAATGCTATTCATTATGTGAGAAGAGTAAACTCTACTTATTAAAGAAGGAAAGAAAAGCAGACTGTTAAAGAGCATCTGGCCAGAAATAGCCTTTTTCTTTCCATTTACAGCTTTATGTTGTGCTAAAAGTTGACTAGAAATATACCAGTTAGGGTCATCCAATTGCATGCCAAATGGAAACGTAAGGTAGAGTATAATGCACAAAAAATCTAGAACTGCTATAATACAGTTTTCCATAAGTCATTCTAATGATGTAAAAGATCATTTTTTCATAATTCCCAGTTTGGAAATAGGCTCACAAATAACAAAACTACGATGACTTTGGAGAAAACACAACGACCCACAGAAAAGATGGCAAAAAATTTCTTGCCATTTCACAGCTTCCATTTAGAAGCAATTAAACATCTGGGCTGGTGATTTCATTTGTGATGTCAAATATCACAGGGGAAATTATAAGTGAAATAGACAACAGCCTAAGCTTGATTTTGGGCAGGCATTTCAAGGGAGCCACTCACAAGATGTTTATCCTTAGATAAGTCCAACATATGATTGTATGTGAACTTATGCAAGTCATATAAGCCTCCCTGGACCTCAGTGTTCTCATCTGTAAAATGAAGACTTGGAAGAAATGACCTCTGAGGACCTGCTAGTATTAAAATATTATGACTGAGTCTATCCAACATGCAAGAGGACAGGTCTTATGATAAAATCAATGCTGAAGATAATAGCATTGAATGTCCTATAACATTTTAATCTATAACAATACTTTTCAATCTATGTTCATTTTATCCTCAACAACTTCTCTTTTAAGTAGAAATAGATATATCATTACACCTATCTTGGAAATGAGAAAATTGAAACAAATATTGACATAATGCAATAGACAGCAAAAAATTTCAGTGTCTTCTGAAAATGTAGGTTCTGCCATTGTACACCTGTGGACTCTTGAGAATTCTGGTTCTCAAGGTTTGGGTGTTTTGTTTCTTTTTTATTCTCATCTGTAAAATGAGAGGTTGAGCCAGACTAGATGATATCTATGATTCTTTTATTTTATGACTACAACAAATTCACATTCTAGTAAGTAGACGAGGTCCTGATTATGAAAATAGCCTTCCCCCAATCAATGGTCACCTTATATAGCTCAGAAAACTTCGACGTGTGTGGAAATGGCCTAGAAGTCACTTACTTGGATACTCTTCATGGTCCCAACAGCCAATATAGTGCACACCAGTCTCTTCTCTGTCACTGAACTGAGTCAACAGAGACCCACGCTCTGATTCCAACTCATGATCGCTGAACCTCAGTTTTGTAATCTATAAACTTAAGGGCTTTATCAACAAATTGTGATTCTGGCAGTTTTCGATTCTGTGGCCTGGCCTTCATGACAGTGGGTCTCAAACTTTAAGGGGCATCAGAACCACATGCAGGGCTTGTTAAAACAGAGAGCTGGACGGCAACCCCAGAGTTTCTGATTCAACACACCTGGGATGGGGCCCTAGAATTTGTATTTCTAACAAGTTCCCATGTGACGTTGATGCTGTTGGCCCAGGGACCACGTTTTGGGATGTTCATTGCTCTGAAAGGGATACAGCTCCAAGAGTAGGTGGACATAATAGTCAGCAAGTTTTTCATACTAAACGCTCCCTTTACTTTTCATCCATTGGAGAAGGCTGCCCTTTGTCCACGTGACTGTGCTTCAAATATTTGGAGATAATTTTCCTGCCCAGCTCCACCCTCTTATGGTCGTTTTCAAGCAGGCCATCATAAAAAGTTGTCTGGTAAAATTTAAACTATTTTCTCTAACTTGGTGGAGCAGTAGTGATTGACCATGTCAGCAATAGCAATGCTTTCAAAAAATAAACTAAAAAAATAAACTAGTGAGGCTGGTTCATGTTGTTCTTAAATTTCTTCAAATTCTAGGACATATGTTCGAAAAATAGTCAATATGCCACATTCTGCATTGCATTATTAGCTGTTAATTTGAATATACCTTCTTTCCCCAGTTTGATTATGTAGGTTGGATTCCAAGCTCCACCACTAATTATCTCTTGACCCTGGGCAAATTTTTTTAATTCCCTGTGCCTCAGTTTCCTCATATGGTTAAGGACCAGAATGAGTGTGCATGTGCACGCACGTGTACACACATACACAACATAGAACAGTGCCTGTGCAGAGTAAGCCCTATGTGTATTTCCTCTTATTGTAAGTTGCTTAAGGAAAAGGACAATGTAAATAGATATGTTTAAATAAATGATTGTCTTATAAAGGAATTGATTTCTCTAAGTAACTAAATTCATTAATAATAGAGGCTAATAGCTCATACGCTTAAAAATCTACAACTGCTCACTTCCTAGGAAAATGGATTGACTTAACTTAGCAAAACTAGTGAATTCAGTGTTTGCTCATAAATACATTGACAAGTTGCTGATTTTCATGCTTATTTTTCATTTTGCCAGCACCCTTGCCCTTCTTCTGATACCACCTACCACATCTGATCACTCCATACACAGGGCTACCAGGTAAGTCCTCACAATCAGGCTTACCTCTCCCAAGGTAAGCCAACCAGAGTGCTGGCATGAAAATCTTGAAACTAGAATGGAGAAAGAAAGTCAGTCCTTGAGCGGTTTACTATAGGATGGGAAGCTCAGGCTGGATTTATATTCTATTTTCTTATGACATAGACAGGAGAAATGAAGGAAACATTTGTACATAAAAAGGAGGAAGAAAGAAAGTGGTACGTAGAGAGAATTGTATGTAAAAGAAATAGAAAGTCAATGCTAAAGAGCATCTGTGTTTCTGATCCCAGGTTTTCCTGAGAACTGATAACATCTGTATTCTCAAGTTCTGTGAGATACCCCCGTATCTTTAAAAGAAATCCCGTTTCGGGCTTCCCTGGTGGCACGGTGGTTGAGAGTCCGCCTGCCGATGCAGGGGACACAGGTTCGTGCCCCGGTCCGGGAAGATCCCACATGCCGCGGAGCAGCTGGGCCCGTGAGCCATGGCCGCTGAGCCTGCGCGTCCGGAGCTGTGCTCCGCAATGGGAGAGGCCACGGCAGTGGGAGGCCCGCGTACCGCAAAAAAAAAACAACAAAAAAAACAAGAACTCCCGTTTCTGCTTGATTCAGCTGGTGTGATTTTCATCCACTTGCACTTAAATGATCCTAAACAATAATATGTCCTCCCAAGGTGACGTCTTAAGGTCACCATTCATTTAGATGTAATTGAGGCTACACCCAGAACTCTCCAGTAAACTTGGGTTTTTAAATGACAGTAAAAACTACAGGCATAAAAGTATTCCTCTACGAGGTAATACCCATGATGCTCAGTTCTCAAAAACGAAAAAAAAAAAAAAAGATTTAGTGAAATTGCAGGAGGTCAAAGTCTGAATCTTACATAAGGTCACAGTCATTAGAAGAAGAATTCATGAAAGAAACAGGTTTAACCCAGGCATAACTAGGCTCATACTCCAGTTCAGCCCTGAGATTCTGGCTTCAGGGTATAAAAAAAATAAAAATCTCAGCCTTCAATGAGTTCTGCAAATTCAAGTCCTGCCTTATCACATGAAGGAGCCAGACTGTAATAGACAACCTTGATCTGAGAGAGAGAGAAAATAACTCTAAGATTAAAAAAAAACAAAAAAAGATAAAGCTTCTTTTTGGATCTTCTTGAAAAGTCTTAAGCCACATTTCTACTCTCTCGACAAAGCAATCAGAAGACAAGCTTCCAGGGTTAGACAGTGATGGATGAGAAAGATCTGCTGGTCAGTTTTGGAGCTGCTCCCGAGAATGGCAGCGTGTCATCGTTTTACAGGCTCATTGTCTAGAATAGTGTTAGAAGCTGCCCTAACACGCACTTCCTAGAACTAACAAACTGTAATCTGGGTTTAATGGTTTCTTTCTTATCTCCAAAGAAAACTTACCAAAAGTAATCAGGAAGGCTTACCATGCAAGTCGTGCTATAATTGATATTATGGCTGGAGCTAATATGGCTTTAGACTCCAATTTTCAAAGGGAAAAGAGGGCCACCCATCTGTTCTCACTGATATGTTCTATCTCACTGCCCCGGCTGACTGAAAACCTGAACACCAGAAGAGGCTGCAGAGGAAAAATTTCACGAAAACACAGGAGTGTGAAGCTTTTGCTTAATCAAGGCCTCCTAGGTTGAGACCTTGCTGTCAGTCCCAAGGCCTATAAGTAAGTATTTAGGCAATATTAACCTTTTAGCTTCCATTATGATTAATATCATTTGTTCGCTTATTCCCTCTTTGTTAGATCTCTGCCTTCACAAGTTAGACTTTAATTGACCCTTTTAATTGGCCTCTGTAGGATGTGAAAGTGCAAAATTTCCCACAGATTAAGAGAGAGAATAGTCTGTCCCAGGAAAGCATTCTAATGGAGAGAGAAAGACAGGGATCATGACAGGGTTGTAGTTGGAGCTTTCCTTTAATTTAAGACCCCCAGAAAATATACTGTCTTATATCAGTTAGTTTAAAAAAAAATCATCACAGTGTGACCCTCTTGATATAACTGCTGAAGTGGCTAGAATATCAGGTGGTTTGTAAACCCTAAGATGCATATCGGTAAGAGGCCATAGCTACTCTTTTCATAAGAGTTCTCTTACTGACCTAATCAATTCTGCCTTAAAAGTGATGCTCCTACAGGGAAGAGTCTGGGGAAGAAGTCTCTGAAAACTTAACTCTTAAGCCTGCTTCCTAAAATCAAGGCTGAAGCCACGGCTCCACCAGCAACCACTTATATGACCTTGAACAAGTCACCAAATCTCTCTAAGCTTTACTATCTCATTTAAAAACACAAAATAAAAAAAACAAGAAAGAACCAATGCCTACCTGCAAGATGGGCTGCTAAGTACTCATCCATTCATTCCTGCAACCAGCAATCACCTTGTAATTCAAGGTGATAACTGCAATAGATGGGTTTGTATAAAATCCTGGGGCACAAAGAAGAAGCAATCGATTGCATCCAGAGGTGTTGGGACAGGATGCTCAGGGAAGGCAAGTTGGAACTTGGAAGATTCATCATGTCATCCATGCCTAGGGATCCATGTGAGAAAAGGTGGGAAGACAAAAGAACTTGGCGGGTTGAGAAAATAGGTCCGGGGCTCCGTGAACGGAGCCTCCCATGGCGGGGGAACTGTGGGAACAGAGGCTGGAAAGGGAGGCTGGGGCCGGATTATGCAGCCTTAAAATCAAATGGCAAACTGCATTGGGAAACACTTTCTAAATGGCAAAATGAACATAAACGTCTGCTATTATGATTACTTCTTTTCCTCTTTCCTTCCCTAATCTCCTTAAGTACTGCAGAGAATGCCAAATTCTCCCATCAGTGTTTCACAGAGAGAAGCTTTGAAACCTTCAGACTTGAGCTTGAAACTAGGCTCTGTATACATGCTGCAGTAAACCTCAATTTCCCCATCTTTAAGCTGGGCTTCATAACACCTACTCTGCAAAAATGTTATGGACGGTAGGAATCATTTACATAAAATGCCCGGCACATTCTAAGTGGTCAATAAATGGTAGCCATTAGCATATTTTTATTGGCAATAATGTATATGAAGTGCCAAGATCAATGCCTGGCAGAGAGGAAGTGTTAATAAATCCCCTTCATTACTCTTGGAGGTGGGAAGAGCATTAGCCTCATTTGAAAAGGGGTCAGAATTCCACTTCTCCCAACAATTCTCATCTGAAAATTTCCACCCTCAATCATTCAATGGATCATGGAAAAACTTCTCCAAAGTGTGTTTTTCAGGCAAAGTAGTTCTATGGTCTGAATATGTAATAGAAACACACACACACACACACGCACACACACACACACACACATACACACACGCATGCACGCACGTATGCGCGCGCACGCACTTACATACAAACACAGCTATACAGCATTTCCCAAACTTCTGTGACCACAGAACACGTGCCTCTGTAGAGCTGAACTCAGTTGGAGAAAAGACAGGTTAGAGCTTGATAACATGCAGACATCTTATCCAAGAGGAGATAAAACCTGAACAACTTACAGTAGTAGTAGTGATATCCATAATTCAGTGTCTTCTATATGCTTAGAATGTTGCATGCATTATCTCATTAATTAATGTTCATTAAAGTCTTAAGATAATAACAGCCACACTTATACAACACTATGTGCCAGGAACTCCAAGCATTTTAATAATTGTTCAATTCTTGAATTAACCCTATGAGGAAAGTATCATTACTATCTCCATTTTACAGGTGAGAAAATTAATGTGCAGAGAGATTAAGGGATTTGCCCAAGGTGACAACTTCTGAGGAGCTGAACCAGGAATCAAACCCAGACAATCTGGCTCCAGAGTCCATGCTCTTAACCACTGCATCATGTATCCATCAATTCAGGGATCCATTGCTAGACGTGTGAACTGAGGCACAGAAATAGAAGAGACACTTCTAGGGAAATCAAAAGATGCTCACGAGAGCCATGATGGATACTCAGATCATTCTCTGAGGTTCCTGGGCAAAGCTAAGAGGAGATGTAATTATTTCTGGAGAGTTGGTTATGATGCAGTAGAGAGTTTGGGACACACAAGGAGCCAGTCTCACCTCCACTGGACCCCGGGCAATTCACAAAAAAAGTGTTTATCAGACAACCCTCAACAAAAGAAGTCCCTTTTCCTGCCTGAACCAAACCCCTAGTTTGACATGGATCTTCTGGAGTCTAGTCATGGTACTAGTCTCAGCAACATGGCTTGATGCATGGGCCCCAAAGAGACCAGTGGCTTGCGGCCCCAAACTTCCCTTATTGGACAAAACCTGCTCAGGTAGCAGGGTCCACCTGCTGCTCCCTGCTGTGGTTTAGCCACATCCTCGTTAAATCCATTCTATTTCCGCTTCACTTACCGCTTTTCAATTTAACAGATGAGCCGATATGGCTCCTCCGTTGAATTTACAAAGGCGCAGATTCAGCCCTATGTCCGGCTAAAATACTTTAGACACAATCAACTCGGTAGGACTGGAGCTGGGTACCCTGCGCCATTGTCATGGAGCACCTGCAGATGGCTTTGTTTTCCTCCCCCAGGCACAGTCACACTAATAGAACATCGAGGACTTTATTTTTCCAACACACTTGCTCGTCTTCTAAGGGAAGAGAGGATTTATGGGAGCTCCGGGACCCCTCAGGCCCTGAGATCCGCCCCACCATCACTCAGCAGGTGCCAGTGCTCTGAAACCAACAGGACACCAGCCCAGGTAACTGATGCTGAGGCTGGAGGCTTCAAAACCTCTCCATGAAATAATTTACCTCCTATGGTTCAGTCAAATGATAAACTATCACACAGCCACACACAGACACACAAACACATACACACACAAAGATTACTAGAGAAACAATGCAGAAGTATAAGACAAAGTTTTGTTGTAAGAAATCTAAAATGGCAAAATTCAGACTGGCCCATATGCTCTGGATCCAACTGTGCAGAAGTGTTTATGCAAGTGGTATGTAATAGGCTACGTGAAAGCCAGTCTTGTATTCAAGTGTTGGAAAAAGCATTTTTTTAAATTATTGCATACGCTTTTTTTATTTGATCAATTTGACCAACGTTGTGTAAGATTTTGAACATAAAAGAATCACATATTCCACAAGAGCTTTTGTAAAGCAAGGAAGTTAATAGCCATTGATTATGTACTGCATGCCAAGGGATGTACATACAATATTGCAATTAACCCTTGAGACAAAATTACAAGGTGGGGAGTATTATCTCCTTTTTTCAGATAGCGCAAAGTAACTTGCTGGTAAATGAAAATAACAGACAGAATCATGGCTCCAAATCTTTACTCCATCTCCAATAGGATCATACATGCATGTCCTTGGTCATGTAAACTTTCATCGCCCCTTGGACTCTGAGTTCAGCCTACATGACTTGTTTTGGCTGACGGCATCTTAGCCCACAGGATGCACACAGAGACTTTGAAAGTGCTTTTGCACTTGGACATGTTCTCTTCCACCTCTGCCATCACCAGCCAAGTCTTCTGGTTCCAAGAAGACACAAGAAACGGAGCTACCCCAACTGAACCAAGCCCAAATCAGTCTACCCACTACCCACCCAACTCCCACACTGTCCCACAGACACACGACCTAAATGAATCCTTATTTTTGTATGCTACTGAGATTTTGCAATTGGTTGTTACTTAGCATTATTGTGGCCATGTTTAAATGAATCTGTGACTAAGTCAGGATTCAAACTCAGACCTCTCACTCCAAATCCACAGTCTTTTGGGTGCCATATTACCACATAAAACTAAAACTTTTAATAAAACCACACTCAATATATGGGAAATTGGGCTGAACCAAATGAGATTTAAACAAGTTCATCTTTGTCATCCTTTCTCTTTTCCCACTACGACTTCTCACACCTAATATCCAAATCAGGCTGGTACACATCCTGCAAATGACAATGAATTTTATCAAGCCTATTCCAATGCAAGTATTGCCCTGAAATTCTAAAACTGGGCTAGACTTGTTTGCAAAGAAATTTTACATAGTAATGTCTGCTATTAGGTAAACAGAATCATAGCAGAGAAACGGTTGAATTGAGAAATAGCTAAATAAATCGTGGTACATCCAAACAACGGATTATTATCCCTCTGTCTTATATATTAAAAAGCTAAATATGTATATGTGTATTTGCTCATTTTTGCATGAGCATAGATAAAAGTATGGAAAGATACATACCAAACTGTTACATTGGTTACCTCGGGGTGGGTGGGGAGCACACGTGTGAGTGAAATATTATCAGCATTTAGTTTACACATCTTTATATTGTTTTGCTTGTTACAACAATCTTACATAACTTTCAAGCCATTATTTCTTTGAAAATATTTTCTCCTCTTTTCCCTCCTCTCCTCCATTATGCATATGATGCTGTGCTTGATGGTCTCCCACATTTCTTGGAGGGGGGGCATTTTTATTCATTCTTTTTTCTCTCTATTCTTCATCTTGCATAATATCTATTGATCTATCTTAAAGTTCATTAATTCTTTTTTCTGCCACTTCAAATCAACTCTTTTTTTTTTAACATCTTTATTGGGGTATAATTGCTTTAAAATGGTGTGTTAGTTTCTGCTTTATAACAAAGTGAATCAGTCTTGCGTCTCCCTCCCTCCCACCCTCCCTATCCCACCCCTCCAGGCGGTCACAAAGCACCGAGCCAATATCCCTGTGCCATGTGGCTGCTTCCCACTAGCTATCTACCTTACGTTTGGTAGTGTGTATATGTCCATGACTCTCTCTCGCCCTGTCACAGCTCACCCTACCTCCTCCCCATATCCTCAAGTCCGTTCTCCAGTAGGTCTGTGTCTTTATTCCTGTCTTACCCCTAGGTTCTTCATGACATTTTTTTTTCTTAAATTCCATATATATGTGTTAGCATATGGTATTTGTCTTTCTCTTTCTGACTTACTTCACTCTGTATGACAGACTCTAGGTCTATCCACCTCATTACAAATAGCTCAATTTCGTTTCTTTTTATGGCTGAGTAATATTCCATTGTATATATGTGCCACATCTTCTTTATCCATTCATCCGATGATGGGCACTTAGGTTGTTTCCCTCTCCGGGCTATTGTAAATAGAGCTGCAATGAACATTTTGGTACATGACTCTTTTTGAATTATGGTTTTCTCAGGGTATATGCCCAGTAGTGGGATTGCTGGGTCATATGGTAGTTCTATTTGTAGTTTTTTAAGGAACCTCCATACAGTTCTCCATAGTGGCTGAACCAATTCACATTCCCACCAGCAGTGCAAGAGTGTTCCCTTTTCTCCACACCCTCTCCAGCGCTTATTGTTTCTAGATTTTTTGATGATGGCCATTCTGACTGGTGTGAGATGATATATCATTGTAGTTTTGATTTGCATTTCTCTAATGATTAATGATGTTGAGCATTCTTTCATGTGTTTGTTGGCAGTCTGTATATCTTCTTTGGAGAAATGTCTATTTAGGTCTTCTGCCCATTTTTGGATTGGGTTGTTTGTTTTTTTGATATTGAGCTGCATGAGCTGCTTGTAAATTTTGGAGATTAATCCTTTGTCAGTTGCTTCATTTGCAAATATTTTCTCCCATTCTGAGGGTTGTCTTTTGGTTTTGTTTATGGTTTCCTTTGTTGTGCAAAAGCTTTGAAGTTTCATTAGGTCCCATTTGTTTATTTTTGTTTTTATTTCCATTACTCTAGGAGGTGGGTCAGAAAGGATCTTCCTGTGTTTTATGTCATAGAGTGTTCTGCCTATGTTTTCCTCTAAAAGTTTGATAGTTTCTGGCCTTACATTTAGGTCTTTAATCCATTTTGAGCTTATTTTTGTGTACGGTGTTAGGGAGTGATCTAATCTCAGACTTTTACATGTACCTGTCCAGTTTTCCCAGCACCACTTATTGAAGAGGCTGTCCTTTCTCCACTGTACATTCCTGCCACCTTTATCAAAGATAAGGTGTCCATATGTGCGTGGGTTTATCTCTGAGCTTTCTATCCTGTTCCATTGATCTATCTTTCTGTTTCTGTGCCAGTACCATACTGTCTTGATTACTGTAGCATTGTAGTATAGTCTGAAGTCAGGGAGCCTGATTTCTCCAGCTCCTTTTTTCGTTCTCAAGATTGCTTTCGCTATTCAGGGTCTTTTGTGTTTCCATACAAATTGTGAAATTGTTTGTTCTACTTCTGTGAAAAAAGCCAGTGGTAGTTTGATAGGGATTGCATTGAATCTATAGATTGCTTTGGGTAGTAGAGTCATTTTCACAATGTTGATTCTTCCAATCCAAGAACATGGTATATCTCTCCATCTATTTGTATCATCTTTAATTTCTTTCATCAGTGTCTTATAATTTTCTGCATAAAGGTCTTTTGTCTCCTTAGGTAGGTTTATTCCTAGATATTTTATTCTTTTTGTTGCAATGGTAAATGGGAGTGTTTTCTTGATTTCAATTTCAGATTTTTCATCATTAGTATATAGGAATGCCAGAGATTTCTGTGCATTAATTTTGTATCCTGCTACTTTACCAAATTCATTGATTAGCTCTAGTAGTTCTCTGGTAGCATCTTTAGGATTCTCTATGTATAGTATCATGTCATCTGCAAACAGTGACAGCTTTATTTCTTCTTTTCCGATTTGGATTCCTTTTATTTCTTTTTCTTCTCTGATTGCTGTGGCTAAAACTTCCAAAACTATGTTGAATAATAGTGGTGAGAGTGGGCAACCTTGTCTTGTTCCTGATCTTAGTGGAAATGCTTTCAGTTTTTCACCATTGAGGATGATGTTTGCTGTGAGCTTGTCATATGTGGCCTTTATTATGTTGAGGAAATTTCCCTCTATGCCTACTTTCTGCAGGGTTTTTATCATAAATGGGTGTTGAATTTTGTCAAAAGCTTTCTCTGCATCTGTTGAGATGATCATATGGTTTTTCTCCTTCACTTTGTTAATATAGTTTATCACATTGATAGATTTGTGTATATTGAAGAATCCTTGCATTCCTGGAATAAACCCCGCTTGATCATGGTGTATGATCCTTTTAATGTGCTGTTGGATTCTGTTTGCTAGTATTTTGTTGAGGATTTTTGCATCTATGTTCATCAGTGATATTGGCCTGTAGTTTTCTTTCTTTGTGACATCCTTGTCTGGTTTTGGTATCAAGGTGATGGTGGCCTCGTAGAAGGAATTTGGGAGTGTTCCTCCCTCTGCTATATTTTGGAAGAGTTTGAGAAGGATAGGAGTTAGCTCTTCTCTAAATGTTTGATAGAATTTGCCTGTGAAGCCATCTGGTCCTGGGCTTTTGTTTGTTGGAAGATTTTTAATCACAGTTTCAATTTCAGTGCTTGTGATTGGTCTGCTCATATTTTCTATTTCTTCCTGATTCAGTCTTGGCAGGTTGTGCATTTCTGAGAATTTGTCCATTTCTTCCAGATCAAATCAACTCTTGAGCCCCTGTAGGAAATATTTTTATTTCAGCTATGTAGTTTTCAACTCCAGAATTGTCACTTGATACTGAGTTATAACTTCTATTTCTTTATTAATATTCTCTGTTTGATGCCTTCCTTACTTCTTAACTCGTGGTTTCCTTTAGTTCTGGGATCATATTTATAATGGCTATTTTGACAATGGTTGCTGTTAAAGCTGACATCTGGTCATTCTCACAAGCAGTTTCTATTTGTCTTTTTTTCTTTTTCCGTATGTATGGGACATACTTTCCTATTTTTTTATATGCCTCATAATTTTTTGTTGGTAATTAGACATTTCAGATTATATATTTTAGCAACTCTGGATACTGGTATCCCCCTCCAAGTCTTGTCTTCATTATTTGCTCGTGTGAAATAAATTCATATTTTATGGCAAGACAATAAGAATTTAAACATAAAAATTTTTCTTTGCTCTTTGGCCTCCTCTTTCCCTTCACTGTGCATTCTGTATCTGCATTATGCATCGACCAAAACCTCCCCCATCAGCAGAAATACCTGCTCAGCCATAAAGAGTAACATTCTTCTAGCATCAACAAGACAACTCCTTAAAAGATAACATTCCGTCTTGATCTCGCAAGGGGCAGCTTAGATCTGGATTGTGTAAGCTGTCAATAATACATCATTTGGGCTTCCCTGGTGGCACAGTGGTTGAGGGTCTGCCTGCCGATGCAGGGTACACGGGTTCGTGCCCCGGTCCGGGAAGATCCCACATGCCGCGGAGCGGCTGGGCCCGTGAGCCATGGCTGCTGAGCCTGTGCGTCTGGAGCCTATGCTCCGCAACGGGAGAGGCCACAACACTGAGAGGCCCGCGTACCACAAAAAAAAAAAAAAAAAAAAAAAAAAAAAAAAGAATAAATAATACATCATTAAATGCACAGCCTTCTGTCTCAAAAACCTTATATAACTGTGCCTTAACTTCTAACGGTTCTCAGAGCTTTCTGAGATGCTCTTCATGGGTTATAATTTTTCTGAAACGCTCTTCCTGGGTTATAATTCTCAAATTTGGCTCAAATAAAATTTTCCATTTCTTTCCTAGATCGACTGATGAAATTTTCATCAATTCTGTATTTTTTAGTGACTGATTAGATTTTAGTGAAGTCCATCTCCCCCACAAACACAGAGTGTTAAGCCTTTGGTGTTGTTCTCAGGGAGGTACAGTTTTGGGGATTCCCACAGCACGCTAAGATGACAATGGTGTTGGCAGGGCTCACTTATCTTTCCATGACCTCACCCAGCTGTTAAACTCTACTAATTGCCTACTGATTGCTCTATTGCTTTCAATAATGCCCTGGGGCATAAATTGCTCTATGAACTAATCCAATCACACTGACTCCTCTGGAGGAACAGTTTCTGATATATATGTTTGATATTTGTTCTGACCCCAGGAAGGCTCCTACCAGCTGTCTTATTCCCCAGTTCTCTACTGCAAAGTAGCCTGCCTATAACCTAAATGTGTCTTCATTAAAACCATGAATCTCCACCCAATTTCCTTTTACCACAACCTTCACTATTCTTGAGAGTGTCCTTAGGTTTGAACTTCTCCACACTCCATTGCAACTGAAGTCAGTTCTTTGGGGAAGAGATTAGGAGCTATCTGTTTTATGGCTTACTTCTCTCCCAGGAAAAATCTTAGAGCCACCTCTCTGCAGCTGGAGGTGAGGAAAAATAGCAGAGCAAAGCTTTACTCTGAGTGATAACCTGCTCTATTTGCTGACCACCTGGTTGGGGGTTGAGAGGGAGCTATAACCTAAAGTCCTCTCAGCTTGCCTCTCCTGGTACGGGACCACCACTCACAAACCCCGGCAAAGGCAACAAAGCCCCAGTATTCACAGCATAGCATGCCAAAGGTAGGACATTGTCCCACAAGTGGGGACTGGGACTTAGCCTCAGCCTCAGGTAGTTGGGAAGCAAGATGTGAAATATAGAAGACCTTCTTTTCCTGGGAAGAAAGCCCTCCAACTGGAAGCAGGGGGAAAGGAAGCCTGTGTTCCTGGCTGCAGCATCTGGAGTGGAGTTTCCATTTGGCCCAGCAGGAGTCATGAGAAAGGGAGTGGTCTTGGTTCAAATACTACGAACTCCCTTTTTAAATCAAATTTTCATAGATTTTCTTGTAATGCTGTTTTTTTCGCTTATTGTTTGCGCATAGGACCATTTCCAGAGGTTTTACATGGTTAGGGTTTTTTAAGTAATTTTCACCAGTTTCACGGGTGAGTGGATCAGTGGAGCCCCTTGTGCTGTTGTGTCAAAAGTCTCTGTCCAATTGATGGACCTTAGATAACATTTTTTTTTTTTTTTTTTTTTTACAGTACGCGGGCCTCTCACTGTTCTGGTCTCTCCCGTTGCGGAGCACAGGCTCCGGACGCGCAGGCTCAGCGGCCACGGCTCACGGGCCCAGCCGCTGCGCGGCATATGGGATCTTCCCAGACCGGGGCACGAACCCGTGTCCCCTGCATCAGCAGGCGGACTCTCAACCACTGCGCCACCAGGGAAGCCCAGATAACATTTGTAATTAATGAAGATGTAAAGTGAAAAGCAAAAGATCTGGCAGAGGTTTTACTCCAAACCTGACCATTTATTGATGTAGAAGCTGAGGCCCAAAGTCAGTGGTTCATCCTGATCATCCTTTCACTATCTCTCCCCACAGCTGGGATGAGCTTGGGAGCCCAGGCAAACCCACAAGAGATGTGGCAGGTGCAGTCCTGGAGACAGATTAAGGGAGGATGATGGGAATCTTCATGATGTCCAGCTCATCCTCTCTAGTTCAACAAGGTGGCTCCCATGAAGGGGAGATTTTATTCACGTGACACAGAGACCCCAACGAGGCCAGCCAGATCAAACATCACTGTACAGCCAATACCCAGGTTTCCTTAGAATTATTACATTCAGTCTTTGCTCCTTTAATCTTATGTTACTAAAATAACTCTGCTTTGTTTGACAAAAATGCATCTGGATTACAGAATCTTAAAAGAGGATATGCCCAGATGGTAGTGGTATTTAAGGAAATATAGGTTTCCAATTTGAGAATTTGTAACCCCCTCTGATTTTATTTTGTATGATTTTCCAAACCCCCCTTTTTGCCCATATACTGTTCAAGTTGCCAGGGGAGTTTTCTGGTGTAGTCATGGTAACCATGAAGCCTCATTATGCTACCCACCCTCTACACACACACACACACACACACACACACACACACACTTCACACACTTTACCCACCAACCATAAATTGCTCAAACTCCAAAAATCATTTATAGCCCAAAAATGAGTTTAAAATAACAAATCCCAAAGTTGTATGAACCACCACATGTTGTGTTTTTGTCACTCTGTCTAATTACTATTCGCACCATAGGTAAAAAATATAAATGGGATTCAAGAGCAGATTGCTTGTAGCTGAGGACTTCCTCCTTAATAGAGAGGAGAATGTGGGAGTTGTACATTCCCTGCTCTAAGAGGAAAGCTGAAATTGAAGATGACTTTAAGACGTGCTCCTTCCTTATTGTTTTCACTTTCCTTGCAGTCATAATTATTCTTGGCTAATAATGTTGGTTTTTAAAACAGGTAATTAGTGCTTCCAACACTGTAATTGAATTTCCTGAAAGCAAAGGCCTGCATTCTACAATCCAAGACCCAATTATTTGACCAAGAACTGAATCTCGGTGACAAGAGGCAAGAATTCCCCTGCATTTGCTTTAGTCAGGCCACACTTGGTGGGAGGTCCAGAGCTCAGGAGACTGGCTTCAGGAGAACACTGATGTATACTGTATACAGTATACAGTACACTGTATACTGTCTGTATTCAGGGGCAGGAGACCAAGTCAGTGAGCAGATCTGCCAACCATGACCTAAAATTAAGCCCTGGAGAAACTGAGTCTTTGGTCTAGAGAAATGTGTGGGATTTGAAATCCCAAAGTCTGTGTTTTAGGTAAAATCATCTCTAAAGAGCAGAGGAACTGCTCCTGAAAAAGGAATATCATTAACCAGAGAGATACATGCCCCATGCATTTGCCACCTCTCCAAAGCAAAGGATGGGGGAAGCGCCCTCACTATTTGTGCTGGGGCTCCTGCCTGCCCCTGCTCTCTATGGTCATGTGTTTTGTGCAAGAAGCACAATCCAGGGGAGTGATTCCCATCTCCTTCTCACTCTCAGTCTGTTATTTCCCTAGCCTGGGTTACCCCACGGTAGAGCCTGAGATAAAGGTGTATGTAAGAGTAGTTTATTTAGGAGGGTGATTCCAGGGAGCAAGACTGAAGGACATGAAGAGTGAAAAGGAAATAAAGAAGGAAAACCAATGCAAAGATGCACTTGTGTTGTCTAACTGGTCCTTGCTCTTGAGTCCCTTACTGGCATAGGATCACCTGAGAAAACATGCAATGTGTCTCCAAGGCATCTGGGTAAGAAGGGGGAAGACATTTACCCTGGGCTCCTTCCCCAGTGGGTCCAGGGCTTCCCCACAGGGTACGAACTCCCTCCACGTCACAGCTGAGCATTTGTGGGTCCTGGGAAGTTCTTCAGGTGTGCCCTGCTGTGGAGTCAAAGCAGCAAGTGAGGACTGAGGAAAGCTTGTCGAAGCCTGTGTGGCTTGACTGTCCAGCAGCCATGATGGAAATAGGACGCCAGGCCAAGAGGATTCGAGGTGATGCCTCGAGGTATTCAACCCACCCTTCAGAAGGGTGACAGTCAGGGCAGAGGGCAGGTGGACGAGGCCCCGGACTCCTCAGTCACTCACTGCGTGTGAAGTGGTAAAGACTTTACTGTCCATTTCTGACCCAGGGATGCAGTTTCCCATTTCCTTCTCTAGCATCTTCTCCAACAAGTTGGAGAGAAGAATATAGCATGCTTGATTTACATCCATCTGAAACTGCCTGTGTCCCCAGACAGGAATCCTGTCCCCCTCTGACCAGCTGGAATGCACGGAGCTGACCCAAGCCTATGATTCTGCTAAGGAAAAAAAAGTGTTCCCTGTTTCATCTATTCAGTACAAATAACTCCCTCTGAAACCAAATGAATAGATAGGATACCACCGGGTATAGTAGGAAAATCAGGGTACATTAAGTCTGGCCTGAAGGACCCATGCTTTTCCAGAACGGTCCCCACCTAAAGATGAATCTACAATTTGCCACCTTTTCAGTTTCCCCCGTTGGAGGACTCAGGATCTCTGAACACACTCTCCATCTGTATTACTAGAACTTCTCATGATGACCTTTTTCTTGCTTCTGTAGGCACCACCTGCTGTCCCCTTGTGACCTGGCCTCGTTCCACATCCTGGCTTCCTCCTCACCTTCTGTGCTCCTCTGTCCCCGTCATCTGATGCGTTCTCTCTCTCTCTCTCTCTCCTCTTCATCCTCTTTTATTCAGGCTAGGTTTTCCCCCGAGAAAATCTTATATACAGTGTAAATTACATTTGAGAGCTCGATGCAAATGCAACAGCTATTTTTTTAAGCAAGATTATGTAAATTGTGGGTAGTTTATTAGTTTGCTCGCTGAAATTTAAAATTATGAATTTGAAGTTCTTTAATATGAGTCAGGCCAAAAAAAGTAAATACATAATGATCAAATCATAAAAACATGTGATACTGAAGCAGTCTGTTGGTATCACAGACATCGCATCCTGACTCAAGGAAACCCTAACACAAGAATTTTGGAAGAGACATAATTCTGCTGAACTTCACCCAGTCCTTTTACATCTCTTTTCCATGTAAGAATCTTTAAACTCCCTCAACCATTCTTTCTAGGGTGCATGGCCTACATCAAGCTTCTTATAAACTGGGTCTCATTTACAGTAACCACCCATGTTTCTTAGGATTTTCTTCAGGCTTTTAATATAGAATTTCCAAACACATTAAGAGTTTCTCCTGGAAAACTATAATTCAGAAAGATACATGAACAGCACTACTTACAATAGTCAAGATGTGGAAACAACCTAAATGTCCATCAACAGATGAATGATAAAGAAGGTTTGGTATATATATATATATATATATATATATATATATATATATATATATATATATATATATATATATTCCAAATGGAAAAATGGAATATATATTCACATATAATAAAATATATATGTGTGTGTGTATATATATAAATATATATACACACAATGGAATTTACTTAGCCATAAAAAAGAATGAAATAATGCCATTTGCAGCTACACGGATGGACCTAGAGATTATCATACTAAATGAAGTAAGTCAGAAAGAGAAAGACAAATACCATATGATATCACTTATACGTGGAATCTAAAATATGACACAAATGAACTTATTTACAAAACAGAGACAGACTCACAGACATAGAGAACAGACTGTGGTTGCAGAGTGGGGGGAGGGATGGATTGGGAGTTTGGGGTTAGCAGATGTAAACTATTATATACAGAATGGATAAACAACAAGGACCTACTGTATAGCACAGGAAACTATATTCAATATCCTGTAATAAACTGTAATGGAAAAGAAAAAAAAAAGCATTTCTCCTGATTATTTCAAGAAACTCACAAGGGATGCCACACATTTGCGTATGTGTTTTCCTCATGTTCTTCTGCCTGTTCCCCCCATTTGATGTTTAGTGCCCCCCACAAAGCCTTTCCCCACTGTCACCATCACCGAGGCTGCTGTGCACAGTCTGTCCTGCAAACTCCTCTCCCATGGGGCTCCCATTCAAGTCCAGGGAGATGGCCAGTGACCGATCTCTGAGATGACATTGTCTTCCTGCCCTTCTTTCCCCTGGGCCCAGTGCACACATCTGATCTCTCCTCCTTTCCAGACAAAAAGAATTCTGCCATGCATACCAATGCCAGAAAGGTCCGTTTCATGAAACACACCAGGCCTCACACTCAGATACACTTCCACATCCTTCACCCATCTGTCTTTTCTGGGGAACATTCTGGAAAAGCACAGTTCCTTCAGGCCAGACTTAATGTACCCTGACTTTCCTACTATACTTGCTGGTACCCTTTCTATCCATTTGGCTTCAGGGAGAGTTATTTGTACTGAATAGATAAAACACGCAACACATTTTTTTCCTTAGAACTACAGATTCAAGTACAGTAAAGGCAAAGGGGGCAAGGCAACTAACATTTACAGACATCAGATGAGAAAAAGGAGGCTCAGAGAAGTCCCCCACTTGCCCACGCTTACCCATCTAATAAATGATAAAACCAGGATTTGCTTCCATCAATATCTCTTTCCCTCTCTGTCTCCTCTCTCTTCCCCTGATGACTTTCTTTCATAGTTTTCATAGATGTGACTGAATGAAGTTCCCTGTCACCACTTTGTGTGTATCTTAGTTGAGATCTGACTATAAAACTAGATTCCATTTTCTCTGTGGCTACTTCCTTTTTCTTTAAGTTAGCCCTGAGCCCAGATCTCCTTCCATATTACGTTTACAGATCATCTGTCGCTTTTTCCTTCAGCAGAAGATGCCGGTAAGGAATAAGCAAAGTCCATCCTGTCACGTGTCTCCAGATGAAGCGTATCTAACCTTGCAAGCATTCTCTTCCTTGCATCCTACCAAGATTCAGACGCAGAAGATTCTATTTCTGTGTTTTGTTTCGTGAGCCTTCCCTGGTGGACATTGTTCGCATTGTAGAAAATTAGAACTTGGAGAAACCTTACAGCTATTTGTCCACCTCTTCTATCTTAAAGATGAAGAAATTGGGGTTAAGTAACCAGCCTAAGACCTCCCAGCCCTTTCCTAGATCACGCAAGTTAGGAGTGGAACCAAGAAACTCTGGGCTCCCAAATTGAGCTTCTCCTAGGATATCCAACTGCCTTTACAGGGATCAGATATGCTGAAAAGATTTGCTCCCATAAGCTCAGCGAGGACAGTGGCTACCTGTGTTTAAACATCGTTAATGTCAGGAGCGGCCTCCCATACTTGGAAGATTTCAATTTTTAAAGAGACACATTATAAATATACAAACAACACTCCTGCATTCTCATTTATAACGCTTAATCTTCACAAATTCCCAGCCACCCCCAGAGGTTTCGCCTGTATGAAACTACCCAGCAACAGTAAATGGGGCAGGACTGCTTAAAGAAGCATGGAGTAAATGTCAGTCGTCTGCTAGAATGATGTTAGGTGTTTCCACATGGACATATAATAAATGTTTGCTCGATCTGAATCTAGACAATTGCCCCCAACGATTAAGCAAGTCCTATTTCAGGCCTGAGCATATTACAAATGATTGACGAACACTCTGGGCCCTTGAGAAACTATTCTGGAATCATCTCCATATTCAGATACATCCTGAAGAACAGAGGGAAATGTTCATCGTTTTGCAAAAGCCGTCTCGTTCCACTTGACAGAGCAGGACCAAAGGCTAACCACCCTCGGAGTACAAACCTGTTTTACATCTTCAAGGTAGCTACTGCCCTCTAGTGTTCTGGGAGTACAGCAAAAAGTATACCTGGTAGAATCTAAGCCAACCTCACAAAGTTTTTCAATTAATGATATGTCTCAGTCACCAGTCACCTTAGTAGGTCCTTAGAAAACAAGGATGCTCCATTGGGATTGACCAGGTGTGGCTCCCAAGGTTTCTATTCAGCCAATTCACAGTGGTACTTCCATGCTCGTTAAAATACTGAAATGCTTCCGTACCACTAGGCAGAAAGCCACTATCCTAAATTCCCTGAGCACCCACACCGTCGCTCCAGGACCAGAGCCTTCCCCTGCACTCCCCAGCGTTCTCCACCACCCAGTAACTAAAGCTTTACTGCTTGGCCAAGCAAGTACCTCCAAGACCCTGATCCAGAGACACGGCTGCAGTGTTAGGTCAGCATTTGAATCAATCCAGTGATGAAACATTTTGAATGTGACACTTAATTGCTCTTCTCCATTCAACTAGCATGTCCATTCATCCATCCATTCATCATTTATCGACACCTACTATGTCCCAGACGCCATGTTAATCACTATGCATGGGGGGAAAAGGAAGATTCTATTAGATTGCAGTCCTGTGGAATCCTCTGAACTTAAAAAAGACATCTAATTTGGTTAATATTGTCCTAGTGGCCTGGAAACCTCTGCAGCCAATTGCAAATCTACATCCAGGCTTCTTCGGGTGATTACACTATAGTATATGCCAGGTGATGAGGGGCCAGACTTTGCCTCCACCTCTTAATAGCCCTTTATCTTTCTAGATTTCAGGTTCCCCATCTCTAAAGGGAAGAAAACAACACTTAGATCACTAGATTATTGTGAGTATTAAGGGAGATAGTATTTAACATGGCTTGTGTCATAGAGTAAGCTTTCCATATGTGTTTGCTAATATTTGGATCACAAAATATTAAGGGTTAAAAATTTATTAGCCAAATCAAATGTTTCTACTACTGTAGTACACTAAAGAACAAAAAAGCTGAGGTCATCAGAGCAATTCTACTTTCCAGGGACAGCGAGATGGAAAAACACTTAAAGGAAAAGAGAAACTACAGCATGAAAAATATGAAGAGAAAACAAAACTGACTTTGGCCATTTCACATTCACCGCATCGGTTTAATCATTCTGTAGGTGCATTCACTACATATGGTATTATTTACAGACTTATCCAGACAGCTCTAAATGGACATACAGCAAAGCTTTATCCAGCCAGCTGTCAAGTCATAGTAAACCAGGCAATGAGTCCCTTTGCCCATCATCTGCAGACTTCCTTTTCGTAGCTCATGGTATGTGGCTCTGTGTCCTCCTCGTGGCCATGGGACCAAGGACTGGTCAGTGTAATTCACGACCATGAAACAAACTGACTTTTCGTCATCTCCATTTGCAGGTGCTTCCAAAGAAAGATGGCAGGCTTCTGAAGAAACAGCTCCTTCCTCCACGGGCTGTCTATCAGCACATTTCATCAATTACAATAGTACTGCTTCCTATGTATGTATTAGTATAGCTTTATGCAATAGTGCTGCTTCCTATGTATGTATTAGTATAGCTTTATGCAATAGTGCTGCTTTGTATGTATGTATTAGTATAGCTTTATGCAATAGTACTGTTTTCCATGTATGTATTAGTATAGCTTTATGCAATAGTGCTGCTTTCTATGTATGTATTAGTATAGCTTTATGCAATAGTACTGCTTTCCATGTATGTATTAGTATAGCTTTATGCAATAGTACTGCTTTCTATATATGCCTTTCTATAAATTCCTTCTATACCTATAAAGAATTCTTTACAAATCTTAGAGCACTTCACAGGCCCACAACAGAGACTTGGCAAGATTGTCTTTATTAACTTTGTTCCCAGACACCCATTCAGGAGCAAATGCCATACTGGACATTACTACGCAACTTCTCACATTTGAAAAGCTAGAAGTACCCCCATCCAATCAAAGGACTGAGATGGCCATGTTTGTAGCAGTGACTATAAAAAATGTTCAAAACTACTGGTCAAATATTCAAGGAAGACTGAGTATTCACTCACATCTGGATACTTTTGGCCTCCCCCTCCCACAATGGCCCCTTATTAGCCCCCCTCCAGAGGGAATAAAACCTCTTAATCCCCCAGTATTGCTTATTGGAGCCCAGAGGCTTAGTTTGGACTTTCTAAATTTAACCTACTACTTTGGAATTTTTTTGAAAAGATTCATAAGAATAAATCAGATGGAAAGATGGACCAAAAAATCTTGAAATTCTCTTCCTAACAACTCAACCTGCTTTATATACTTAACCTATCGTGTCAAGAAAAGAGAAGGAATAACAAAAGATAGACTCTCTTAGTCTGTTAGGGCTGGGGACCTCTAGGAGTCAGACAGACCAAAAAGTTGGGACCAAATGGAAATGCACAGATCAGCTGTTTCAATGTTTGCCCTATTCAAAATGCAGCAGAATTGACAGATCTGTGTTTAACTACCTAATATCCCACACTTTTAAATTTCAAAATATCTTTTGGGTTTTATCACATAAAGTAAAAATAGCCTGAATCAAAACTGACTAATTCATGATGTGTGTATTAAACAATAAAATCGTTTTACTATCTATATATTGTGGGGCGTATTTTTTTATGTATATAATAAAACTTGAGCTACCTTTCAAAATCATCGATTTAAGTTACTAGACACGCATATTCTATTCAGGACTACCAGTAAAATGCTCTTTTCCTGCCTCACTTGTTACAGCCTAGGTTCTAACGTACATCTCAGCAATGTACCACCTATATTCTGATAGCAAATCTTCAGCCTATCATTTGATATTTCACCTGTAAAATATGTAGAATACAGGTTTCTGAAATTATCCTTATTAGAAATCATTAGTACAAATACTAGCAAATTAGCTATTTGCAATCCACTCTAAACACTTGCTGAGTTTTCTTGACTCATCCAGACAAACTTCAAATTGGAGAGAAAGGCGTTATTATAAAACACACTTTAAATAAGTAGAGTTTTGTCACTTCCAAAAATTTTTGAGGTTGGAAAAAATTTGCTGTCTGATTCTTCGGGAGAAACACTTTTATAAATAAGAGTCATTTATAATTTTGCTCATCAATTGCTTGCCAATTTTTTCTGAGCTTTTTTAAAGTAATTCTTTGTGAGATAGTTCAAGGTCTAATTTTCCTGGAAAGCCATTTTTGTTGGCCTTTTGTTCACACCCTATTGAAGTCACACATGCTGATTTAGAGAAATCTGAATTACGGAGATTATATATTGTAGGTGAGACGTAAACAAGGCAGTTGGTTTTGAGTATTTGCTCTCCTGGGCAACAGTCACTGAGATTAAACAGATCTCCTTACCAGGTGAAAGGACCAAACGTGTAGACCACATTAACTTGGGGTAGGGGACAGGTCCTGAAAGACCTTTGCTTCCTAGAGGAATACGTATTTATGGCCTCTGAAGTTTGAAGACATTTGAAGCCAGCAGGACCAGAAGTGAATGGACAGCTAAAGCATGTGTTGTCAGGCGACATGACAAGTACTCCTTATTCCTCAGCTCATGGCTTGAACCTTCTGGAGGGTGTAGTATGGTCCTGCTCAGCAGATCCCCTGTTCTTCCTGTAATTAGCAACTTTTATTTCTCCATTTACCTTTGTGGATAGCTCTTGTCTCTGTTTCAGTTCATCATTAATCTTTTTGGAAATCAAAAATTGTGTCAGTGCTGTCACAAGAGCCATGCATATAAATCTCCCCACCGTGCTTCTGCAAATTAAATAAAATGTGCTTTAAGCTTGCCTCAAACGCAAAGGCTCCATGTGATTTATTTCCACACTGTTTTTAGGGCTGAGCCGAAGCATGACTCAGCTACCCACAAAAGCCCAAACTTTGAACAGGGGTACAATCACGTAGAGGCGGGGACCTTGGACAACATGGGACACAAGTAGCCATTCTGTAAATACATGTTGAATGAGATCCAAGTGGAGGAATTTTTGTACTCCGCCTTTCTCGTTTCAAAGGAAAACATCTTTTCACCCTTTTCAAAACACATTTCCATGCCAAGTTCAAGTTGCCTGTCAGCAGATCAGATTCACACCTAGCCATATCTTCATTGACACTCTTTAGTCTGATGCACTGCCCCTAGTTGATTGTCTCTGAACTTGAGGAAGATGGTGATTGTTTTTCATGGACTGCCCTTTTTTGTGAGTTTCTTTCTGATTGGGCAAGTTTGAAATTATCCAGGCAATAGAACTTCTCCAACAAGTCAAATTGGCAGATTGTTGGTGCTGCTCAAAATATGACCCAAGAACTGACATCATCACACCACCCGGGAGCTTGTTAAAAATGCAGATTCTCAGATCCCACCCCAGATGGGATGCAGCCTAGCAGTGTGGGTTTTAACACACCCTCTCAGGTGATTCTGACACATGCTAAGGTTTAAGAAGCATGGTCCACCTCTCTTTTCTCCCTTTCTCCATTAGCGCCAAGATCCTCAATTTGTAGGAAGGCTGGCAATGTTCCCAGGTAAACCCAGCCTCTGCTGCAACAAAGGGAGGTCGATGATATACATGTGGAAGCAACCAGAAGGGGCATCCAAGAGAGCAGTTTCAAGGGAGGCTGGCTAAGCTGGGAGGTGTAGCCCCTTTGCCTCTTGCCCTTACTTCTGCTTCCTGCTGAACTGTGGATGTGAGGACTGGTGCTCCAACAGCCATCTCAGTCCATGAGGCAGCCTTGACCATGGAAACGGCACTAAAAACTGAGGAGCCAAAAGGCAGGATTCTGTTCCCAATATCAGATGACAAAGCAGTCACACTGGCCATGGCTTTCTCTCCTCCAGATTCCCTTCATATGAGAGAGAAATAAACCTTAACTTATTATAAACATATTCTAAACCTGCTTGTTTGAATTTTCAGTTATACGTCACCCAACCTAATCCTAACTAAATCCCAAATGTTGAGAGACTGTTACTCAGCTGCCCCCTAGAAAAGCCAAACGTGGAGGTAGAAATGCCTTTCCCAGGACTACTGGGAGCCTTGTCCCACTAACAAATGTCCTGGTTGAATTCCTTGCCCCCATCCCTCTTCCATCTTCTTGCAAGTTCTTGCAAGTCGATTAAGCAAAAACAGATTAAGTTCTATAGAAAATGAGGAAGTGTGCCTTTTCCCTTACCTGGTATATAAAGAGAAGAGATTGGCACATTCCTTGAGGAAAAGAGAAGGTGGACAGGGACTTGACTGGTAAAGAAGAATCCTCTTACAAACAAAAGGTGCATTTTACTGATTGTAAGATCATTGCACTTTGGATTTGTTTTTTTGGAGGGGGTTTTGTTTTTGCCAATTTAATATCCATCTTGCCCACTCGCTGTAAGCAGAACAAAGCAAGAGGCAGGAACTTTTTTCACCTCTGTATCCCCAGAACTGAGTGTGCAGACTGGAACACAATAGGGACTCAGTAAGGATTTGTTTATTTTTGTTTCTTTGTTTTGTTTTTTTAACATCTTTATTGGAGTATAATTGCTTTACAATGGTGTGTTAGTTTCTGCTTTATAACAAAGTGAATCAGTTATACATATACATATGTTCCCATATCTCTTCCCTCTTGTGTCTCCCTCCTTCCCACCCTCCCTATCCCACCCCTCCAGGCAGTCACAAAGCACCGAGCTGATCTCCCTGTGCTATGCGGCTGCTTCCCACTAGCTATCTACCTTATGTTTGGTAGTGTATATATGTCCATGCCACTCTCTCGCTTTGTCACAGCTTACCCTTCCCCCTCCCCATATCCTCGAGTCCATTCTCTAGTAGGTCTGTGTCTTTATTTCCATCTTACCCCTACGTTCTTCATGACCGTTCTTTTTTTTTCCCTTAGATTCCATATATATGTGTTAGCACACAGTATTTGTTTTTCTCTTTCTGACTTACTTCACTCTGTATGACAGACTCTAGGTCCATCCACCTCACTACAAATAAATCAATTTCATTTCTTTTTATGGCTGAGTAATATTCCATTGTATATATGAGCCATATCTTCTTTAACCATTCATCTGACGACAGACACGTAGATTGCTTCCATGTCCTGGCTACCGTAAATAGAGCTGCAATGAATATTGTGGTACATGACTCTTTTTGAACTATGGTTTTCTCAGGGTATATGCCCAGGAGTGGGATTGCTGGGTCGAATAGTAGTTCTATTTTTAGTTTTTTAAGGAACCTCCATACTGTTCTCCATAGTGGCTGTATCAATTTACATTCCCAACAACAGTGCAAGAGTGTTCCCTTTTCTCCACACCCTCTCCAGCATTTATTGTTTCTAGATTTTTTGATGATTTTTTGATGATATCTCATTGTAGTTTTGATTTGCATTTCTCTAATGATTAATGATGTTGAGCATTCTTTCATGTGTTTGTTGGCAGTCTGTATATCTTTGGAGAAATGTCTATTTAGGTCTTCTGCCCATTTTTGGATTAAGTTGTTTGTTTTTTTGTTATTGAGCTGCATGACCTGCTTGTAAATTTTGGAGATTAACCCTTTGTCAGTTGCTTCATTTGCAAATATTTTCTCCCATTCTGAGGCCTGTCTTTTGGTCTTATTTATGGTTTCCTTTGCTGTGCAAAAGCTTTTAAGTTTCATTAGGTCCCATTTGGTTTTGTTTTTATTTCCATTTCTCTAGGAGGTGGGTCAAAAAGGATCTTGCTGTGATTTATATCATAGAGTGTTCTGCCTATGTTTTCCTCTAAGAGTTTGATAGTGTCTGGACTTACATTTAGGTCTTTAATCCATTTGAGATTATTTTTGTGTATGATGTTAGGGAGTGTTCTAATTTCATACTTTTACATGTAGCTGTCCAGTTTTCCCAGCACCACTTATTAAAGAAGCTGTCTTTTCTCCACTGTATATTCTTGCCTCCTTTATCAAAGATAAGGTGACCATATGTGTGTGAGTTTATCTCTGGTCTTTCTATCCTGTTCCTCTGATCTATATTTCTGTTTTTTGCCAGTACCATACTGTCTTGATTACTGTAGCTTTGTAATATAGTCTGAAGTCAGGGAGCCTGATTCCTCCAGCTCCATTTCTTGTTCTCAAGATTGCTTTGGCTATTCGGGGTCTTTTGTGTTTCCATACAAATTCTGAAATTTTTTGTACTAGTTCTGTGAAAAATGCCAGTGGTAGTTTGATAGGGATTGCATTGAATCTGTAGATTGCTTTGGAGGGCATAGTCATTTTCACAATGTTGATTCTTCCAATCCAAGAACATGGTATATCTCTCCATCTATTTGTATCATCTTTAATTTCTTTCATCAGTGTCTTATAATTTTCTGCATAAATGTCTTTTGTCTCCTTTGGTAGGTTTATTCCTAGATATTTTATTCTTTTTGTTGCAATGGTAAATGGGAGTGTTCTCTTGATTTCACTTTCAGATTTTACATCATTAGTGTATAGGAATGTCAGAGATTTCTGTGCATTTTTTTGTATCCTGCTACTTTACCAAATTCATTGATTAGCTCTAGTAGTTTTCTGGTAGCATCTTTAGGATTCTCTATGTAGAGTATCATGTCATCTGTAAACAGTGACAGCTTTACTTGTTCTTTTCTGATTTGGATTCCCTTTATTTCTTTTTCTTCTCTGATTGCTGTGGCTACAACTTCCAAAACTATGTTGAATAATAGTGGTGAGAGTGGGCAGCCTTGTCTTGTTCCTTATCTTAGTGGAAATGGTTTCAGTTTTTCACCACTGAGGACGATGTTGGCTGTAGGTTTGTTATATATGGCCTCTATTATGTTGAGGAAAGTTCCCTCTATGCCTGCTTTCTGCAGGGTTTTTATTATAAATGGGTATTGAATTTTGTCAAAAGCTTTCTCTGCATCTATTGAGATGATCATATGCTTTTTCTCCTTCAATTTGTTAATATGGTGTATCACACTGATTGATTTGCATATATTGAAGAATCCTTGCATTCCTGGAATAAACCCCACTTGATCATGGTGTATGATCCTTTTAATGTGCTGTTGGATTCTGTTTGCTAGTATTTTGTTGAGGATTTTTGCATCTATGTTCATCAGTGATATTGGCCTGTAGTTTTCTTTCTTTGTGACATCCTTGTCTGGTTTTGGTATCAGGGTGATGGTGTCCTCATAAAATGAGTTTGGGAGTGTTCCTCTCTCTGCTATATTTTGGAAGAGTTTGAGAAGGATAGGTGTTAGCTCTTCTCTAAATATTTGATAGAATTCACCTGTGAAGCTAACTGGTCCTGGGCTTTCATTTGTTGGAAGATTTTTAATCACAGTTTCAATTTCAGTGCTTGTGATTGGTCTGTTCACATTTTCTATTTCTTCCTGGTTCAGTCTCAGCAGGTTGTTTATTTCTAAGAATTTGTCCATTTCTTCCAGGTTATCCATTTTATTGGCATAGAGTTGCTAGCAGTAATTGCTCATGATCCTTTGTATTTCTGCAGTGTCAATTGTTACTTCTCCTTTTTCATTTCTAATTCTATTGATTTGAGTGTTCTCCCTTTTTTTCTTGATGAGTCTGGCTAATGGTTTATCAATTTTGTTTATCTTCTCAAAGAACCAGTTTTTAGTTTTATTGATCTTTGCTATCATTTCTTTCATTCCTTTTTCATTTACTTCTGATCTGACCTTTATGATTTCTTTCCTACTGCTAACTTTGGGGTTTTTTTGTTCTTCTTTCTCTAATTGCTTTAGGTGCTAGGTTAGGTTGTCTATTTGAGATATTTCCTGTTTCTTAAGATAGGAATGTATTGCTCTAAACTTCCCTCTTAGTACTGCTTTTGCTGCATCCCATAGGTTTTGGGTTGTCGTGTCTCCATTGTCATTTTTTCTAGGTATTTCTTGATTTCCTCTTTGATTTCTTCAGGGATTTCTTGGTTATTAAGTAGTGTATTGTTTAGCCTCCAAGTGTTTGTATTTTTTACAGATCTTTTCCTGTAATTGATATCTAGTCTCATAGCCTTGTGGTTGGAAATGATACTTGATACGATTTCAATTTTGTTAAATTTACCAAGGCTTGATTTGTGACCCAAGATATGATCTATCCTGGAGAATGTTTTCCATGAGCACTTGAGAAAAATGTGTATTCTGTTGTTTTTGGATGGAATGTCCTATAAATATCAATTAAGTCCATCTTGTTTAATGTATCCTTTAAAGCTTGTGTTTCCTTATTTATTTTTATTTTGGATGATCTGTCCATTGGTGAAAGTGGGGTGTAAAAGTCCTGTACTATGTTTGTGTTACTGTCAATTTCCCCTTTTATGGAAGTTAGTATTGGCCTTATGTATTGAGGTTCTCCTATATTGGGTGCATAAATATTTACAATTGTTATATCTTCTTCTTGGATTGATCCCTTGATCATTATGTAGTGTCCTTCTTTGTCTCTTGTAATAGTCTTTACTTTAAAGTCTATCTTGTCTGATATGAGAATTGCTACTCCAGCTTTCTTTTGATTTCCATTTGCATGGAATATCTTTTTCCATCCCCTCACTTTCAGTCTGTACGTGTCCCTAGGTCTGAAGTGGGTCTCTTGTAGACAGCATATATATGGGTCTTGTTTCTGTATCCATTCAGCCAGTCTGTGTCTTTTGGGGGGAGTATTTAATCCATTTACATTTAAGATAATTATCGATATGTATGTTCCTATTCCCATTTTCTTAATTGTTTTGGGTTCGTTATTGTAGGTCTTTTCCTTCTCTTGTGTTTCTTACCTAGAGAAGTTCCTTTAGCATTTGTTGTAAAGCTGGTTTGGTGGTGCTAAACTCTCTCAGGTTTTGCTTGTCTGTAAAGGTTTTAATTTCTCCATCAAATCTGAATGAGATCCTTGCTGTGTAGAGTAATCTTGGTTGTAGGTTTTTCTCCTTCATCACTTTAATTATGTCCTGCCACTCCCTTCTGGCTTGCAGAGTTTCCGCTGAGAGATCAGCTGTTAACCTTATGGGGATTCCCTTGTGTGTTATTTGTTGTTTTTCCCTTGCTGCTTTTAATATACTTTCTTTGTATTTAATTTTTGACAGTTTGATTAATATGTGTCTTGGAGTATTTCTCCTTGGATTTATCCTGTATGGGACTCTCTGTGCTTCCTGGACTTGATTAACTATTTCCTTTCCCATATTAGGGAAGTTTTCAACTATAATCTCTTCAAATATTTTCTTAGTCCCTTTTTTTTCCTCTTCTTCTTCTGGTACCCCTATAATTCGAATGTTGGTGCGTTTAATGTTGTCCCAGAGGTCTCTGAGACTGTCCTCAGTTCTTTTCATTCTTTTTTCTTTATTCTGCTCTGCAGTAGTTATTTCCACTATTTTATCTTCCAGGTCACTTATCCGTTCTTCTGCCTCAGTTATTCTGTTATTGATCCCTTGTAGAGTATTTTTAACTTCATTTATTGTGTTGCTCATTGTTGCTTGTTTCCTCTTTAGTTCTTCTAGGTCCTTGTTAAATGTTTCTTGAATTTTCTGTATTCTGTGTCCAAGATTTTGGATCATCTTTACTATCATTATTCTGAATTCTTTTTCAGGCAGACTGCCTATTTCCTTTCATTTGTTAGGTCTGGTGGGTTTTTACCTTGCTCCTTCATCTGTTTTGTGTTTTTCTGTCTTCTCATTTTGCTTATCTTAGTGTGTTTGGGGTCTCCTTTTTGCAGGCTGCAGGTGTGTAGTTCCTGTTGTTTTTGATGTCTGTCCCCAGTGGCTAAAGTTGGTTCAGTGGGTTGTGTAAGCTTCCTGATAGAGGGTACTAGTGCCTGTGTTCTGGTGAATGAGGCTGGATCTTGTCTTTCTGGTGGGCAGGTCCACGTCTGGTGGTGTGTTTTGGGGTCTGTGGCCTTATTATGATTTTAGGCAGCCTCTCTGCTAATGGGTGGGGTTGTGTTCCTCTCTTGCTAGTTGTTTGGCATAGGGTGTCCAGCACTGTAGCTTGCTGGTCATTGAGTGAAGCTGGGTCTTGGTGTTGAGATGGAGATCTCTGGGAGATTTTCGCCGTTTGATATTACGTGGAGCTCAGAGGTCTCTTGTGGACCAGTGTTCTGAAGTTGGCTCTCCCACCTCAGAGGCACAGCACTGACTCCTGGCTGGAGCATCAAGAGACTGTCCTTCACAAGGCTCAGAATAAAAGGGAGAAAAAGTAGAAAGAAAGAAAAAGGATAAAATAAAATAAAGTACGATAAAATAAAATAAAAAATTATTAAGCAACAAATTTTTTTAAAAAGTAAAAAAAAAACAAATGGACAGAACCCTAGGACAAATGGTGAAAGCAAAGCTATACAGACAAAATCTCACACAGAAGCATACACATACACACTCACAAAAAGAGGAAAAGGGGGAAAAGTAATATATCTTGCTCCCAAAGTCCACCTCCTCAATTTGGGATGATTCGTTTTCTATTCATGTATTCCACAGATGCAGGGTACATCAAGTTGATTGTGGAGGTTTAATCTGCTGGTCCTGAGGCTGCTGGGAGACATTTCCCTTTCTCTTCTCTGTTCTCACAGCTCCCGGGGTTCAGCTTTGGATTTGGACCCGCCTCTGCATGTAGGCTGCCAGAGGGCGTCTGTTCTTCGCTCAGACAGGACGGGGTTAAAGGAGCAGCTGATTTGGGGACTCTGGCTCACGCAGGCCGGGGGGAGGGAGGAGTGCGGATGCGGGGCGAGCCTGCGGTGGCAGAGGCCAGCGTGACGTTGTACCAGCCTGAGGCACGCCTGGCGTTCTCCCAGGGAAGTTGTCCCTGGATCACGGACCCTGGCAGTGGCCGGCTGCACAGGCTCCCAGGAAGGGCGGTGTGGATAGTAACCTATGCTTGCACACAGGCTTCTTGGTGGCGGCAGCAGTGGCCTCAGTGTCTCGTGACCGTCTCTGGGGTCCGTGCTGATAGCCGCGGCTCACGCCTGTCTCTGGAGCTCCTTTAAGCAGCACTCTTAATCTCCTCTCCTCCCGCACGAGGAAACAAAGAGGGAAGAAAAAGTCTCTTGCCTCTTCATCAGCTCCAGACCTTTTCCACGGACTCCCTCCCGGCTAGCTGTGGTGCACTAGCCCCCTTCAGGCTGTGTTCGCGTCGCCAACCCCAGTCCTCTCCCCGCGCCCCGCCCGAAGCCCGAGCCTCACCTCTCAGCCCCGCCCGCCCCGGCAGGTGAGCAGACAAGCCTCTCGGGCTGGTGAGTGCCGGTTGGCACCGATCCTCTGTGCGGGAATCTCTCTGCTTTGCCCTCCGCACCCCTGTTGCTGTGCTCTCCCCCGCAGCTCCGAAGCTTCCCCCTCCACCACCCGCAGTCTCCGCCCGCGAAGGGGCTTCCTAGTGTGTGGAAACCTTTCCTCCTTCACGGCTCCCTCCCACTGGTGCAGGTCCCGTCCCTATTCTTTTGTCTCTGTTTATTCTGTTTTCTTTTACCCTACCCAGGTACGTGGGGAGTTTCTTGCCTTTTGGGAGGTCTGAGGTCTTCTGCCAGTGCTCGGTAGGTGTTCTGTAGGAGTTGTTCCACGTGTAGATGTATTCCTGGTGTATCTGTGGGGAGGAAGGTGATCTCCGCGTCTTACTCTTCCGCCATCTTCCTACCATCAGGGTTTGTTGAATAAACAAATGAATGGCTGACTGAATGGATGCATACATACTAATCCTTTCATGTTTATACTGGACCTTCAACTTACTCTATATAAGCCAATCATGTGAGCTTTCAATGAATGGTCACAGGTAAGTGTTGGTCACATTTTCCCTTTCCTCAAAGACTATGGGAGACCTTGTAGTAACATATCAGTGACTGAGAGATTAGTCCAGAACTAGACGGACAGCATTATTGTAGGACTTGTAACCCACTCCAAGAACTACATGTCACCTTGGTCACATCATTTAACCTCTCAAGGTCCCCCTATGCAAAATAAGGAAGTTGAAGGAAATGATTGTCAGCATTCCTCCCAGCTGATCCAATCAATCTAAGAATCCAGAATAGACTGTAGCATCTGGAAATAATCTCTAGTCTCAGTTCTTTAAGGTTTGCTTACAATTATTTTTATTATTATTTTTAATGAACGAATACAAGGTGCCAGGGAACCCTGGGAATGGGGTTATTACATGACCTCTGGGTTGTGTGCTATAAACGTCACAAATAGGCACACCCCTTTCACTATTTATTTCCAGTAAAACAAAAGATCAAGAAATCAGCATCAAGGGATGACACAATACAGCTGAGACCATTAAAAGTAACTACTCCCAAACTGGGCATCATAAAATACATCATGAGCTGCAAACAGATTTACTCAATGAGGGAGAGCCTCATCGCTTTAATTCTCCACGGATGCCATAGGAAATTTCTCAGGGTAGAAATGAAATGAAAAAGAAGCGCCTGGCCAGGAATGCTGTACATTATCCCCCAATGACCTGCCACAGAGACTATTTTTAAAGAAGCATTTATCTCAGCAAGAGTGACAGCGTTTAAGAAGTGGCAGGTCCCAGTGCCAGATAATCCTTCATGGGAAAAGGCTGCGAGCATGGCTGTACCTTTACAAAGGCCTGAATGATTGATGGGATGTGAATTGCCCTTGGTTGGTTAGGTTGTTGGTATAAAGGAGCCATAAAGATAATGCAGAAGTTAGAACTTAGGAATCAAATGGAGTTTACCCCAAATCGTTGCAGCCATTCCAATGCTCAAAAATTAATCAGGTTTTAGATTTGCAAGATCCATCATAACTAGAAATGCAGACCCTCACTGCCTTGTAAACTTCTTAAGCAGTAACGGCTCATCGAATTGTATTATCCCATTGAAGAATAATGTTATAAGGGATGTGGTAATCCCAGTTTACACAACTCTGTTTTATGAACCTAGCCAGTGTATTTTGTATCACAAGCAAGTATATTACAGCTATATTACATTGGCTCTCTCATTACTGATGTAGCACTGTAGTTAGGTAACTCCTGTAAAACACTGAGAGAAACACTAACACACAATGGTATATTTATATATTTGGGGGAATCAAGATGTCAAATCAGAGTTGATGTGTCTTCCTTCCCTGCACAGAAAAAAAAAAAACGGCCAGTAAAGAGGTGGGGAACATGAGAAGCAGAGAAAACCTTTTAACCATTAAAATTGATCTCAAATCCAGGGTAGAAATGTGTTATAGAATATACTCTTTCCTCCTGTCTACCTTCTTCTACTCCAGAGAATAACCAAAAGATGGCCTGAAGTTATCACGGGACTTGGTGTTTCTCCAAAACAGAAAATACACTCAATGCAGCCATCATTTTCTTTAAATTTTTGAGGTTTCTGGTAGAGAAAGTGTGGCACTTTACAGAATTGAGAGCATTGCAAATCAATTCAGAGAACTAGTTCTTGGTGACTGGTGTTCACCTGGCCTCAGCAAGTTCACCTCTGGTGGCAGGGGTTTTACAGCTCACTGTCCCTTCCATGCAGGACAATTCTGATGGGTGAAACATTGTTCTTTTTCTATGGAGTCAAGACTTCAGTCTATTACTAACCTTTGCCAAACAGTTTGTCCTGGGTTCCTCACCCCACCCCCACCCCTACCCCCATTCATGTTTCAAACTGGATCTCAGGAAAGTGTTCTCTTGGAACACTGAAGGTAAACATATGTGACATCCACTACACTCCCTAACTCCCATGCCAATGACTGCTTCAAAAACCCTGAACCGAGACATATCAGGTAGATTTTTCATTGGACCTGACCATTATAACAAATACGGATTGTGTTTTACTGCTAAATTTACACTTTGAAGATCTGTGGCTACACTTCCCCATCCCTCCCTCAATCCCCCATGTGGTCCACCGTGTTTTATTCTCGCCTACAAAGAGGGTGCCAGAGGTCACGGAAGACTTCCCGTGTTTCTTCTGGGTGAGCAGCAACGTCAAATGCCAGGATGGAAGATGGTGAGCTTGCGTTTCACCAGTGATCTGTGTAAGAAAGGAAAGTAACTCCTCCCCCAACATGAAGAAAAGCGCCTGGATGAAAGGAACTGTACAACGTGAATTTGCTAAGTGCATCCTCTCGACAGCAAGTTAAATGTCTGTAAGAAGTTGTGCTTGCACTTCATTCCATCAGCTCCAATTTTCTGGAAACTCAAACACCAAGTCCTCTCAAAATATGGCTAAATGCTGGCAAATATTTGCAGATATCATTTCTGCAAATGAAACCCAAAGACAGTTATGTACAAAGTTAGTTTACAGAATACCTATCCCATTAAGTTTCTTTGACGAGATCAAAATAGGAATAAATGTTATTCTTAAGTTCACCACCTAATCATCATGGAAAACTTAGGACCCTTCGAGGGGGTAAAGTAGATTTCTACAGATATTGCTCACATATTTGGTTTTCTATATCAGAGTATCTTCAATGCTATTGTGCCAATTTTCAAATGGAAACTATGATAAGTAATACTTTAAATGCAAAAATATATGTATCCTGTACTTCAGTATTCATATGATGACTCAACTTCCCTGCCAAGTCAATTTGTCAGGTCCTTGGGCTCCGAGGAACTTTATGGAGGACATTGAGTGTTTCTCAAATTCATTTTGAAATGAATGAAAAAAGTCCTTGCACCTCACTTGTGGAAATACCCCTTACTTAGTTTGGAGGGCATGATCCCTCCTCCCTCGCCCTGGGCTGGGGACACCATTAGCCAAGCACACAGTTCTGGGACTCTAAGGGAGGACAGCTCAGGACACCCTCAAATCAGTCACCTGAGTTACAAACATATAGACAGCTGAAATGGGTGCTAGACTAGGGGTCACAAATTCAACTTCTCCTCCTGTGCTATCCAGGTGTCCTCTGGACAGTGATGGACAGGAAGTGTAGGTGCAGTTAAGGTTCCTGGACGAGGTTCTTCCAACATTTCCCTTCCCTGTAGGTTGTTCACATCAGGACCTGTTCTCGAGTCTCTGGCAGTCGTAGAGCAATCAGGCCACCCCCAACGAGAGAAGTAGCAGCCAGAAGGATGGGGACCACTTTGGTGATCCCAACAAAAGAAGCAAAGATGGTGTTTCCCAAGATGGCACCAAATTTGCATAATCCATTGAGGATGCCAAAGGCTGTTGCCCTGTAAAAGAAGAAGAAAGTAAATCATTCTGGGAGATGCAAACTAGACCTCCTTAGATATGTGGGACTGGGTTCTTACTTTCCCTTGTTAAAGAAGTATGGTGAAGGTGTGGGAGGGAATTTTTCTTCCTAAATGTAAAAGTAACACATTCTTATTTTAGAAATTTGGAAGTACAGAATAACATAAAGATGCAAGAATATATAACTTCACCACTGAAAGTAATCACCATTATTAACATTTTGGAGTATCTCCTTCCCCAACTTGAAAGAATGAAGAAGGATGAAGCAGAAAGTGTAAGTGTTCCCTATTAATAACACTTTGACCCTCTTGTGGCAGAGACTGTTAGTTCTCCCTAAATAACATTTCTCCAAATGTAAGACTACATTTCCCAGATTCCCTTGTTTCTGAGTCTGGCCATGTGACTAACTTTAGGCCAATGGGATGTAAGTACTCCCAGCAGCTCCTGAGAAACTCCCTTAAGAGATGTCAAGAGTGGTCCTTTTGCTCTCTTCTTTTATCCTTTTTCCTCCCATCCTGCTTCCTGGAAATATAAATGGTCTCATCTTGGACCATGGCTGAGGTCATGAAAGAGGAAGAAGAAGATAAAAAGAGGCTTTAGTGCCTATCTTCCTAAGTGTGCAGTTATTTGGGGTCTGTGTCACTCATGGCAGAAGCTAATCTTAATTGTTATTAATCACACTTCCCAGTGATAACTACTGTTAACCATCAATCCTTTTCTAACTCCACCTATATACAGAGACAATATTCCCAGCACTAGTCCTCCTCAGATTAAGCAAAATATCTCTATTTCACACCACTAGTTTATGAAGAATATGGCTATATTTTTGTACTTTAAATTCTTTTTACATTTTTTCTGTAACTATACTACACTATACCTTTATCCATTTTCACCAGCCCCAATCCCAATCCTTTTGTTTTCTGAATTTTCTTAGATATTTTCACATGTGTATTTTTCCAAATAAACTTTAGACTAATTTTTTCAAGTTCCCAGAGTGTGGAAAAATCTCATGGAGTTTTGAATGGACTCTTTAAAAACTAAAGAATACTTGACATTTTTGTAAGATTAAACCTTCGTAGAGTTCCGTAAGATATATCTTGACATATAGTTGAGTCTTCTTTTATATCTCTCAGTAAAGCTTTATGGTTTTCTTCACATAAGTGTTTCACCTTTCTCATCAAATTGATTCCTATATATTTTATGATTTCTTCTATTATTAGATGGATTTCAATTTTAATTTTTTGATATATTTTAAAATCTATAAATTATTAAATTAGTTTTATTATTGACCACCTTACCAAATTATTTTATTGTTTCTGGTAGTCTCTTTAATTCTCTTAGGTTTCCTGGATTTAAAATCACATACCATTGAACTAATGATAACTTTTCCTCCTCTTATTTCTTGTAAAACTTAGAAGTTCTTTGATTCACAGAAAAGGCTCCAAATTCACTATTCTGTGCTTTTCCATAGCTACCTCTATCCCAATACCTCTGTCATCAATCTTGGGAATATCATTAAGATTTGATGCAGAATTGCATTTACCTGCCTTCCACACCACTTCACATTCCTTTCTGGCCAAAGAGCCACTTACCTGCTGTCCTGAAAATTCCCCCTCCAAGAGGAGAAATAACTGCTAAGCAATGGCCTTGACCCTATGCCTTTAAACCAGGCCTCTTCCCATAGGGCATGCACAAAATAAAAGGAAACCCTGGGCATCCCTGCCCCATTCTCCACAAATGCCCTAGACCATCATGCCTCATACCTACCTTTATTTCTGCCCCACCCTTTGTTTGTCTAGTTCTGCACCTTTTCACTTCATTTCCCATTGGCAGGCCTGTTCTCACCTCCCTTTGGATTGCACGATACATATGGTTTAGTCCTAGTTCTTCTCTCCGGGACAAGGTTTGCCCTTATCCTTTGCATCTTGCCATCCACCCCACCCTATCAAGCCTTAGCCTTCCCACTCCCGGCCTATGCCAGCCCCCAGGCAGGAGAAACTCAATGACCTAAAAGACATTTGGTCCATGGAACACCAAGAAGACCAAGATGTGGTCATCATCAAAAAATCTACAAACAATAAATGCTGGAGAGGGTGTGGAGAAAAGGGAACCCTCTTGCACTGTTGGTGGGAATGTAAATTGGTACAGCCACTATGGAGAACAGTATGGAGGTTCCTTAAAAAACTAAAAATAGAACTACCATACGACACAGCAATCCCACTACTGGGCATATACCCTGAGAAAACCATAATTCAAAAAGAGTCATGTACCAAAATATTCATTGAAGCTCTATTTACAATAGCCAGGACATGGAAGCAACCTAAGTGTCCATCATCGGATGAAAGGATAAAGAAGATGTGGCACATGTATACAATGGAATATTACTCAGCCATAAAAAGAAACGAAATTGAGTTATTTGTAGTGAGGTGGATGGACCTAGAGTCTGTCATACAGAGTGAAGTCAGAAAGAGAAAAACAAATACCGTATGCTAACACATATATATGGAATCTAAAAAAAAAAAAAAGGTTCTGATGTACCTAGGGGCAAGACAGGGCAAGACAGATGTAGAGAATGGACTTGAGGACACGGGGATGGGGAAGGGTAAGCTGGGATGAAGTGAGAGAGTGGCATGGACATATATACACTACCAAGTGTAAAATAGATGGCTAGTGGGAAGCAGCCGCATAGCACAGGGAGATCAGCTCGGTGCTTTGCGACCACCTAGAGGGGTGGGATAAGGAGGATGGGAGGGCGATGCAAGAGGGAGGGGATATGGGAACATATGTATATGTATAACTGATTCACTTTGTTATAAAGCAGAAACTAACACACCATTGTAAAGCAATTATACTCCAATAAAGATGTTAAAAAAAAGAAAACAAAAAACACCCTAAATGCAATGTGGTATATTGGGTTGGATCCTGAAACAGAAAAAAAAAGGACATTAGTGGAAGAACTGGTGAAAACCAAATAAAGTCAGAGTCTAATAATGTACCAATGTTAATCTCTTAGTTTTGACAAATGTACCATAGTTATGTAAGATGCTAATATTAGGGGAAGCTAGGTGAAGTGTATGCAGAAACGTTCTGTACTATCTTTGGAACCTTTCTGTAAACTTAAAATTATTCCAAAATAAAATGTTTACTTAAAAAAATGGAAAAAAAAAAAAAAGAAGAAGCAGCCCAAGATGGCCATGGTGGAGGATCTTGGGGCAGATAGACTTCTGGCCAAAGAAGTCCAAGAAAGTCCCAGAGGGAAGCCCAGAGAGGAACTGACCTCTGGTTGGTGGGATACAGCTCCACCGTGATCACATCCAGAGCATTCCAGGCAGCAATGCTTGTCCCACAGAACAGGCACTGCCAGCCAATCATCGCCGACTCACTGTTGCCAAAAAATAGGAAGAAGCAGCAGACAGCCGAGATGAGCATGGAGCCACCTGCAGAGGGAGATCAGGGCAGAAAGAAACATGAAGCCCGTGGCAGACAACACCTGAAAAAACAGATGCATCTCTACACAAAGGAAGATGTGGACCCCGTACATGGTACCCCAGCCATGGGATTAGAGACTTCTATGTGGGTCATATCACCAGAATTAGCCTCCAGGAAGGATATCGAAAACCTCACCCTAGGGTGCTATCCAGCCCAGAATAACTGAGAACAAGGCAGAGGGTGTGGGTATTAGTAGAGAATTTATTATGCTCCAGACATTGTTCTAAGGTGCCCGAGATACATCAGTATCAAAAGACTCTACTCTCATGGAGCTCACGTTCCACTGAGAACACAGCTGCAAAGGGGCAACAGAAGAACACCTGATCAAGGGCCATGCTGCTTATTTTCATGTATGCCCATCTCCACCCCAGATATCTGAGCTGCCCTTGTCAGCTCTGCTCTGTGCCCCGGGAAGCTAACCCCCATGGACTGCATACCTGGGGGTTCCTTGTCAGTTGTGAGGAGAAAGGGCTTGGCATACTTCTTCTTAATTCCCATCCTGCTTTATAAGCCCTTTATTGGCAAAGGCTGCTTCCCCCCAGGACGACAGTTCCTCCCGGACACCGCCTGCTCCTTGGTTCCAGCTCTCCCTGGGCTCGGTTACTGCTGTTTTCTCCCTTTGTGCCTGCAGCCCTGGAGGTAGAGCCTGCTGCCCACTTTTGCTAGTATCTGGGTGTCTCATCTGCCTCATTTGTTCCCATAACCCTGCCCACACCTCTAAAACCTGCCGCATCATACAGTCTCTTCCCTAGAACTCTCTGGGGTAAATTCCTTTTCCCACCAGGACCCTGGGTGATACAGCTAATGATAAGAGATCCCACTGAAAGAAGGCTATGTCAAATCCTACTGAAATCCAATACATCCAGCCCAGAAGAGCTTGGGAAGCCTGGAGTGAGTGCAGGGCACAGATCAAGAGGACGTCTGGAAATGCGGTGGGACTAGTTAGCAGAAAGGAAGGAAGAAAAGCAGGTCCCAAACAATCAGCTAGGAAACAGGGCAAGAGTCCCACCCAGGCATCAGAACCCTGGAGGAGGGAGGTCTTCAGGTTGCCAAGAAACCAGAAGGCTGGTCTGGCCTCACCCACAAGTGCCTCCCTGGGGGGCCTCCATCTGGAATCTCACCCTCAGACCTGGAGCTGCTGAGACTGGTGCCAAACCCTGCTGAAGAGCTGGGGAATGGTAACTGTCTGCTTTATTTCTATTGCTTCTGAGAAGGGCTAGGGCTGTGACTGGGTAGCCTGGTAGCTTCTTTCCAACAGCAAGGAGAGAACTAGAATGGGAGGAGACTGGCATCTACTGGACCACAAGTGCCCTGAGAACTGTATCATCGACATGCATGCATCCCTCAAAGTGGCCAGCCATGGGGCTTGGCGTACAATGTTTGTTGAATACAAAATATTATCATCAAATAAATTCAGTGATAGGGAACTGACCCCTCAACTATGTTAGGTCTTCTCACTATAGGTCCCTCTGGTGCCCAGTTCTTCCACTCTCATCATTAGTTCTTATTCCCCTTGTGATGGAGAGGCCTGAGGTCAAATCCCAGCTCCCCCTGTGTGACCTTGAGTGAGGTCACAACCTCCCTGGGCTGTCTCACTTTCCCCATCACAGGGCTATGGTGAGGGTTAAATATGCTAATATTTACAAAACACTTGGAAAAAAACCTGACCTATAATAAGCACTTCCTAAGTGTTAGTTAAATGAAATTTCTAGTTTACACCTGTCTCTCCCAATAGATCATTTTTCCCTTAAGCACAAGGATGCTGTCCGTGTCAATTATTGCTGTATTCCCATTGCCAACCATACAGCCTGGCGGAGAATTATGCTGCATAAATTAATGTTTATTGAATGAATAAATGAAGAGTAGCAGGCTCATCAGCAAAACTTTCTTCTCTGTTATTAACAAGGCACAACTTCTGCCCAGGAAAGGGCACAGCAGCAGAGAAAGCAGGATAAATGATTCTCCAGCAGACACGATAGGGGATTTGTCTAAGGGTCATGGGAGAGGCAGTTTCAAAACAGGTCACCCACATCCCATGGTGACATTTATTGAGCACCTAGTATTTACTGGGCCCTGAGAATATCGCAGTTGATGTACTGTATGCCAGACCTTTTACTAAAGATACAAAGGGGGCACTGTCTGAGCTTTAAACAATCTGGCTTAGAAACAAAATACAGGCATTAATAAAAAAGCAAGATATAAAGAATAATAAATATTAGTTCCAGATATCCAGTTTGGGGGGTATGGCTCTATTTAGCATTAGAGAAATCAATTTTTATCTGGGATACATTCATGATGACAAGAAGGGCTTCAATGGCGAAGAAGAGGCTGTCCACTCTCTCCCTGCCCTGCCTGCTCCCTGTGCCCCGCCCTCCCTCTGTTCCTGGTCGAGGGGGGCCATCCATTCTTCTTCACAGATGCACCCACCCCACCCTTTATCGACCCTCATCTCCCAAGAACTTCCTCAGCTACTCCAGGACCTGACCACAGAATTCACTGTTCAACCCTGGGACTTAAAATACCAGAGACAGAAATTTACTTTCTGGTATGAAGATTGCTCTTTTCTCCTCCAAAATTGTTGGGGTTTTTTCCCATAAAAATAGGCTTGTCAGAGCTGCTCCAAGTGATTTAGTTCAAGTGCCAAGTAAAAATGTTTGGGTTCGGTCACCTGCTTTTCTTCTCTACGTTGATTAGACAGGTTGGAGAGACTGCTCCAAACACACTATTTGTCTAGCTCATTACATATTAATATTTCCAAAATAAATTTTTAAAAAAAGGGCCAGTGACAGAATGGCAGAAGTGTCACACATCTACTCTCACAGTCTTTGTCTCACTGGAGCAAACAGAGGTATTATTTTAACCATCGTGCTTCCAACTCATCTAGGAAAGAGGTCATCTTCGCTGGCTCAGGTCAGTCCCAGAGCATTACTAAGTGGCAACTCAGTGGCAGGCACCGTGCTGGGCACGAGTGTCACAGAAGTTAATAAGCCACCATCTTCCGTCATCAGGTTTCAGGTCTAACCAGGGCATCGCCGCTAACAGGGGACACAGCTCAATCTGCCATGCCTGAGAGATGACCGTCCTCACCACAAGATTAAAAGGCAGAAATCACAGGCATGTCTTGGGCTCACCATTGTACATATTCATGCTACTACTGATTGACAAAATGATTATGTGATTTATCTTGTTTCCTTTGAGCTTTGCTGCTAGGATCTTAGAATTGATTTTTACTGATCAGCTATATCCCTGGGGCAGAGCTCATGGCATGTTTATTAGCATACGGTCTGCTTCCCCTTTCTTGGCCTTTACTCATATTCTAATGGGTGTACAATTTCCCTGGCCCTGGGTGTATATATTTTGTTTCTTGTTCACTATGCCTGGCATGTGTTTCAGTAACAAACTGCTGAATGAGGCAAGGCAGACATGAGAACCTGCAACGCACCAGGCACTATGAGATGCTTTGGGTACATTATGCTCAATCTTCACAAACCCCTACCAGCTCATTATAGGTCTCCTTATCTATAAGGTAAGTCCCAGAGACGTAAAGGAACGTGTCCAGTCAAACAGCCTTTAGGTGATAGGATTCCAACATGAGCCTAACCAACTCCAAAGCCCAAAATGTTATCACTATTAAATAATCATAAGTAATAGGTTTATTTTAAATCATCAAATGAAACCCATGCTCATTTAAGAGTATTTTACAGAGTGGGTACAGTGGATGTATTTAATATCCTATTGAAGTGCTCATAAAATACGTAACTGTCACAGAATTGCTGAGTCAGGAAATGAAGATGTGTCCCTGGCATGGACCAGACCTCCACGGGGCCGTGGGGTTTTGCAGATGTGCCTCCTTGGTTCTACACCAGCAGATTCCATCTTACCTGTGTGGTTTCCTGTTGAGATTTCTTTAAGAAAAAGTCCACTGCTTTCATACATTTTAAGCCACTGCCTTAGCCCACGAGAGCACGAATGTGGCGTTCCTCACAACTCACCGATCATCTTGAGCCTTCCGACTCTATCCATGAGAAGGGCAGATATGATGTTCCCAGGCAAGACAGACAGACTGCCGAGGAAGCTGACGAGGTAAATCAAGAAGTCGTTATCTTGCTCTAAGTCCATGTGGCAGCCCTCCTTCTGCTCCAGAAAGGTGACGTTGATAAAATGACAGTTGATGAACTTATGCTGGTAGAGGTCTGCGGAGAGAAGGAAACGTCTGGTTCACATGAAATGGAGGGAGGCTGGAGAGATTTGGGGCAGAAACAGGGATAAAGTTATGCCCCTTCCTTGGGCAGGTGGCACCGCCCCCTGGCAATCAGACAGTCTCAAAATCCAGGTGATGCGTGGCCAGGTATGGATGAAGTGGGAAACCTTTAAAAATGTAATGACCTGTTCAAGTTCCTATAAGCAAGGGGAAATGAACATTCACTGAGGGACATGTTTAAGTACAGCATCTTTCAAGCCAGATAATAGTTCTGTTTGTATCAACAAGATGACGTTGAGGGCCACTGTACCTGGGCTACTCCTCTGAGGCTACCCAGTGTGTACAAGGGAAATGACCAGAGAATCAGATCCAGATTGAGCCAATCACTCCAAAGCCCATGCAGAACCCTGAACATCCTTCAGAATAAAAACCATTTGCTCCTTGGTTGTGGAGGAGGGAAAGAGATGACTAAGTAGAGTACAGTGGATTTTTAGGGCAGTAAAAACACTCTGTATGATATTATGATGATGACTCTTATCCATGTGTCCAAGCCCATAGAATGTACAACAGCAAAAATAAACCTTAGGGCTTCCCTGGTGGCGCAGTGGTTAAGAATCCGCCTGCCAAGGCAGGGGAAATGGGTTCAAGCCCTGGTCCGGGAAGATCCCACATGTCACGGAGCAACTAAGCCCGTGCGCCACACCTACTGAGCCTGTGTTCTAGAGCCTGTGAGCCACAACTACTGAGCCCACGTGCCACAATTACTGAAGCCCACGCGCCTAGAGCCTGTGCTCCACAACGAAGAGAAGCCACCTCAATGAGAAGCTTGTGCACCTCAACGAAGACTAGCCTCCACTCGCAGCAACTAGAGAAAGCTAGTTTGGGTGATGATGATGCCTAGGTTCATTAATTATAACAAATGTACCGTTCTGGTGGAGGATGATGATAATGGGGGAGGCTATGGCATGGGAGCAGGCGGCATATGGAAATCCCCGTATCTTTCTTCCAATTTTGTTGTGAACCTAAAACTTCTCTAAAAAAATAAAGTCTTAAAAAATAAGAATAACCATTTGCTTCGGAACCAGTTCCATATTTTCTGATACCTTCTAACATCAGCTATTCTAGCAAAAAGGTCACTATATAGGCTCTCAGGAAACCTAGGTTTGGGAACTGGCTCTGTGGCTGACCCACTTTAACCTCCCTGAGCTTCTACCCATGAAGTTAGAGGAAAACACCTAATGATCTCCACTGCTTCCCAGCTCTGACATTTCATGACTGCAAGTGTTTGCAAAAGACCTCAATAGACATTTCTCCAAAGAAGATATACAGATTGCCAACAAACACACGAAAGGATGCTCAACATCACTAATCATTAGAGAAATGCAAATCAAAACCACAATGAGGTATCACCTCATACCAGTCAGAATGGCCATTATCAAAAAATCTACAAACAATAAATGCTGGAGAGGGTGTGGAGAAAAGGGAACCCCTTTGCACTGCTGGTGGGAATGAAAATTGATTACAGCCACTATGGAGAACAGTATGGAGTTCCTTAAAAAACTAAAAATAGAATTACCATATGGCCCAGCAATCCCACTACTGGGCATATACCCCGAGAAAACCATAATTCAAAAAGTGTCATGTACCACAATGTTCATTGCAGCTCTATTTACAATAGCCAGGACATGGAAGCAACCTAAGTGTCCATCGACAGATGAATGGATAAAGAAGATGTGGCACATATATACAATGGAATATTACTCAGCCATAAAAAGGAACGAAATTGGGTCATTTGTTGAGACGTGGATGGTTCTAGAGACTGTCATACAGAGTGAAGTAAACCATAAAGAGAAAAACAAATATTGTATGTTAACGCACATATGTGGAATCTAAAAAAATGGTACAGATGAACTTATTTGTAGGGCAGGAATAGAGACGTAGATGTAGAGGACAGACATGTGGACACAGGGGGGAAGGGGAGGGTGGGACAAATTGGGAGGTTGGGTTTGACATAAATACACTACCATATGTAAAATAGACAGCTAGTGGGAACCTGCTGTATAGCACAGGGAGCTCAGCTCGGTGCTCTGTGATGACCTAGATGGGGGGGAAGTCGGGGAGGGAGGTCCAAGAGGGAGTGGATATAGGTATGCATATAGCTGATTCACTTCGTTGTACAGTAGAAACTAACACAACATTGTAAAGCAATTTTACTCAAATAAAATAAAATAAAAAGATAAATAAATAAAATAAAAAGAGTGTTCAAGCAAAGAGGCATCAATGAAACTTGAAAGAAGAAAATAAAAGATATGCCAAAGAGTAAATGTATAGAACTCACTAATATTTTTTTAAGTTCGGGCTAAACATAAATTAGGAAGATAAACCCCATAATTGACTATTTAAAGACCAAGGGATATTTAGAGACCAGATTTTGAACCTTTTGAGGCTGATATCATGGAGGAAAAAGATGTTCTTGCATAAACTGTGCCTTGGTGCCAATGCCAGGGAGAAAGCATTGATCTGGACATAATGCAAGTATCTCAGTGGAAAGTTCACAGACTTCAGAGCTAAACAAATTAAGAGATGAATCAAAGTCCCTCCAACTTGCTAGCTGTGGCCTTGGACAAGTTGCTTAAGTCCCTGTTTCCTTAGTTGTAAGATGGGAATGATAGTACATTTCTTACTTGAGGCAATATTGGTGAAGCCCCTGGTAAAACTCAATTAGTTTCCTTATAACCCAACTCCACTTGGTATTAATTTATAATGAGAGCAGTAAAAATAATGAGGAGTGAGAGAGTGGTGGAATTTTGTGATTTGTTTTTTAATCATGGAAATCTGAAATGGTGTAATTTTAAAATATTCTTATCATCTCATTTCACGCACGAAGCTTGAAAAGATGCAGTTTTCCCTTTTCATTTATTATTGTGAGAACATATGTCTTGAATTTTGTTTCAAATTATGCTAGGTCTTCAAGAACGCACTCCAGGTATAAAATGCAGCCCTCCTGGAATGCTGTTTTTTTCTTTTTTTTTTTTAAATATGGGTCATACTTTGTTCCTACCAAAGATCCTTAGCATATAGCATCAGTCTCGTTGAGATCAGAACACTTGTCCAGTACTTTTATTTCCATTTTACATGTGATCAAACTGAGACACAGACAAACTAAATGCCTTGGTAAAGACTGTGCAACTTCTTTGTTGCACAAGGAAGCCCCAACGTGGGGCTGGAACCCATTTCTCCACATGAAGACTCAGTATGAATATCTGTGAATACTTTACTACTCCTAAAGCTTATGACTGAGCAGTTTGATTCTAGACAACAAGCCCACCCTGTTCGTGCCCTTACCTGTGTTATAAAAGATGGTCGATTCAATGGTGCAGTTTTTGAAATAGGTATCAGTCGATGTAACATCTTCAAAATAGCACTCGTCAAATAAAGTGTCCTCAAAGAGTACATGTTTAAAGTACATCTTTGTGAACCTGTGGGAAAAAATTAGCCCCTGAATGATTCATCCAGGAAAAAAAAAAAAAAAAGGAGACTTGAGACTCAGATGGAAAACACAGAAAGGCAGAAAAAAGGAGAACTGCAAACCCAAAGGTGCTGGAACGTTATTTTCAACCCAGACTAGTTCCCCATTTCTTCACTGTGTGTTTATAAATGGGGAGGGGCCTCAGGACAGTGGAGGCTGATGTCTAGTCCAGGTACACAGCCTGTGGTTCCCATATGCAGGTTCATGGACCTCCTACATCAGACTCACAGAAATGTGAAATAGTGTGAAATGAAAATGTTAATAACATCTCACTATAGGAGTTTTAAAAACATGAATACCCCTCAGATGGTCTTAGAAGGTTTAAAGGCAGTAGATGTGTGAGGGCCTCAGAATCTTTGTTGAACCAAAAAAAGTGGGGAAATGGGCACTTTCATCCACATTGTTGGTAGAACATAATTGGTGCAGCCTCTTTGGAGAGGAGTTTTGCAAACTTTTAAATGTACAATCCCTTTGACCTAGGAATACCACCTCTAAAAATTCATCGTACACATACTTGCTCATGCATTCAAAGAGACACATTCACTGATCTTCATTGCAACATTGCTGATAACAGCAATGGATTACTAGATAGATAGACAACAGATAGATAGATGATAGATAGATAGATAGAGAGATAGAGAGATAGATACCATACAGTGGAATGCCACATAGCCATTATAATTATTAGGTAGATCTATATGTCTTAATATGGAACCATCTTCAAGATATATTGTTAACTGAAAAAATTAAATACAATATGGTGTTTATTGCATGTGACCATTCCTGTAAGAAAGGATATGGCACATATGCCTGTAAATGCATAGCATATACCTGGAGAGTGACGCAAGACACTGGCAGATGTGGTTGGCCCTGAGGAGGTACAATGGGGGTTGGGCATGAGACAAACGTCATTTTTTCTTTATATCAAGTGTACATAATACTTTTTTACTTAAAAATAAAACAGTCAATAAGAGGTAAAAACCCCTAGATGATTATGAGGTGCAGCCACATTTAGGAGCTGCTGCAAGACTCCAACTCCTACATAAACTTAAAAGAAAAGAACAATATTACATTTAAAAACATATACTGACATATATTAACATCATCCCCTATTGGTTATATTTACCAAGCTTGGTTAAACTTTTAAGCAAGAAACCTTTGGCTTCATTTACGAAGAATTACAACCTGTTCATTCATCTGTCTATTCATTTATTTAGATATTCAGTCTTCAGCAAATACTTACATAGCTTTAGGTGTTATGAGTACAGAGAAGAAAGACATGGTCCCTGCCCTCAAATCTAATGGGAAAAAAATAAGCAAACAGACAACTACAAGTCAGTGGGAATCACAGGGACAAAGGTAGCACGGGGCGCTGAGGGTCATTGTTCCTCTTTACAGCCACCAGATCATTCAATCCATGACCACATGCAATGCACAGTGCCCCTTACCCTTTATGCTCTGTTGTGTTCTGCTGAGAACGCTAAGCTAGAGCCACCTCTCATTAGCTTCTGCAAAAAGACCTCCCACCCAATAAGAAAGCCTGGGTCAGTGCTTCTCAAAGGGAAGTCCCCAGACCCCTTGCATCAGAATAAAACGGGAGGTTATTGTGAAAGATACAGTTTTCTACATTCCATCCTGGACCTCTTGAACTAAGATCACCAGAGGAAGATGCCAGATTATTATACTTTAGAAAATGTGAGAGTCACTGATCTAGGAAGCCAAAGTGTTTTCAACAATTTTTCTTACGGTTAAATTTGCTGCAGACTTTTAAACAGCAGCCTCCAAAAGTTATCACTGGACTCTTCTTATTTCCATGGAAAAACGAATCAGTAAGCCTTTGTTACAGGAAGATGGCTCTGATGTCAAAATTAATGTAATTGGTATGCTGAATGTATTTATTCAGGAAAGCTATTCCTGGAGACTGTCTCAGGTCTTTGCCCTTCTTAATATATCCTTCTCTTTAATACAGTGATAGGCTGGTGATGTGGCCTTCGGTGGTATTTTAATGTTCTACCAAAAGTGGGTGAGAAAGAAGAACCATAAATCATAATAGGTCTGACACAGACAGACCTTAAAATGTATCTCCAAGTAAGTTATAAAAAGCCAAAATCAGAAAAGAAGAGATAAAAGGAGAAAGGACCAAGGCATATTTTATGAGTCTTTTACATAAATCATCTCCTCCAATCTCTAATTTATATACTAAACTGGTCCAAGATTCTTCATTCAGGAGATTTCAAAGGCTGAAAGAAAAGTTAACAAAAGTATCTTGTGGAACTTTTCCTTTAAGGAAGCAGAAGCTATTGGCGAAAGAAATAAAAGAGTGGACTTAGGACATGGCCATCTTATATCTCCAAACAGTTGAAATATTATTTCATGGAGAAGCAGATTTATAGGATGAGAAATACTGGTGCTAATGTCAACCAAACAGACTCTCTAAGGACATATGTTCTTGTGCCTCAGAATATAAGGTTGATACCAAAGTTGAATAAGAACAGTATAAGGGGGTTTCCCTGGTGGCGCAGTGGTTGAGAGTCCGCCTGCCGATGCAGGGGACACGGGTTCGTGCCCCGGTCCGGGAGGATCCCACATGCCGCAGAGCGGCTGGGCCCGTGAGCCATGGCCGCTGAGCCTGCGCGTCCGGAGCCTGTGCTCCGCAACAAGAGAAGCCGCGACAGTGAGAGGCCCGCGCACCGCGATGAAGGGTGGCCCCCGCTCGCTGCAACTAGAGAAAGCCCTCGCACAGATACGAAGACCCAACACACCCAAAAGTAAATAAATAAATAAATAAATTTATTAAAAAAATATATATATCACACTGAATGATTAAGATATATCCCAGGAATCAAGTATGGTTGAATACTGAAAAAAAATATTATTTTAATATATCATATTAATAGGTCCAAGGAGAAAACAATATGATTATCATAATAGATGCAGAAAAACGTTTGACAGATTCAATACACTTTCATGATAAAAACTCTCAGCATACTTAAAACAAAAAAGAATTTCCTTAACTTTATAAAGGAGGCCAAGCAAAAACATACAGCAAATATCATACTTAAAAGGAAGACACCCAAAATGCCCCCACTGAAGTCAGGATACCCATTAGCATGGCTTCTATCCATCACCAAACCGGATGTCATAATCAGCACAATATTGTACATCAGCTACACCTCAATTAAAAATAGTTAAAATAAAAGAAGTAACTAGCCTAAAAGTAACAAAACTAGTTGAAACATTTATAGTATGAGAATTATACATTCACATCTATAAACTAGTATGATATTTACCTAAAATTTAAAGCACACAAAAGAATGCTGTACAATGTTTACTGATACATAAATATATTGGAAAAGTATAAAAACATACATGAATGTAAAACACCAAATTTATGACCGTGGTGATCATCACTCCTCAGGAGGAAGAATAGCATCAGGAAGGGCAACTGAGTGAGTGATGTTTAATCTATATTAAAATCTGAAGTCAATGTAGCATAGTTTATGATTTTACAAAGCTAGGTGCTCTGAATAGGGTTGTTGGTGTTATTCTCTATTCTCCACATATTTGATATATTTCATGATGGAATAAAAAGGAAAAGAAAGGAGACAAAACAATTGTTATGGGCAGGTGATAGGCTGGTATAACAATAACAAGGGGAAACTATTACAACTAATAAAAGAACTCGGTTAGAGACAAAACAAACATCCTCAAATCAACAGGATTTCTATTGATCTGCAATAACCTGGGTAAATGTCTGATGGAGGAACAGCAATCCCATTTTCAGTAGCAAATTAGTTGTAAAATATTCAGGAAGAGGCTCTATAAGACCTATGCCGGACCTAGATTAAATCACAAAATTTTGCTGAGATATTTTATTAACTCTGAAGCCTGATGGACATTACATATCAATATTATGACTTTCAGATGTGGAATCAGAGGCTTAAACAGGTTGGTCAGAGGTGGCTCAGCTATTTACTGACCCATCAAGGCTTGGAACCCAAGTCCCTCAAGCCTTGGCTACTTCCTCAGACCTGAAGCCAAAAGGTACATTTAACACATTTCCCACCCTTGCCAGCTTCGCAGAGATGTACTGTCCTGAAACACACCCACTGCAGGTGAGGAAAATTCCTACTGATGCCTCACTAAAAAATGCTTTTAACAGTGTGGGTAGCATTTCATTGCGATGTGTGAAATCAACATTCTCTCTTCTAGATACGCATTTGCTTTCTTTCTCTCTGCTCTCCCTGCTAAAAGTAATCTTCCCCCATGTGTGATAGTCAATAAAGTAAATAATTTTATTTAAATTTTTAATCAGCAAAGTGTGGATAAAGTCTAAGGGGGAATACTGGTACGAATGGGGACAATGCCCCATCCAAGCTAAAGAACTTAAAGAATTTAACTCTCCAAAGAGGCTCAAGGTTTCCAAAGGTGGCATGTTTTCTAGTTTATGACCAGCAGATGGCAGCATAACTCAAGAAAAGAAACCAGGTTCAATTCCTCAGATTAGTTTCAAAAGTTCCTAATCTTTTTCCAAGGAGAAAAACCCCATTTTTATTCAAATAAATTGCTGGGGTAAAAATTATGAGCTTCAAGTGACAGTGGTATCCCCTGGTTAAAAAACTGAATTACATATATATGACAAATTAAAATGAACTCATTGCAACTTCTGAAGGAATTTATACTTTAATAATCACACAAAAACATTTGTATGCATTTGAAACACAGAAACATGGTAGAACACCTGTGTGTGCAGAATATTTACATCCACTCCCAGACAATCATTGGCCTGCTTATGCATTTGCAGACCCTTAACAATAACTCTATTGTTCCCTGGGGTCCTGGTTCCACAGATGAGGCCACCGCCTTCCTCAAGCCTTAAGCTTTGGGAGGCTGGGACCTTTTAAAAGGACAGGGTGGAGCAGAAGTTCCCATTTTCTGTGTAGCTAAGTCTTAGAACTCCAAAACCTACTTTTAAAAATCATAACAGCTCTGGCATTGCAATTAACTTTTTAATGCAGAAAGCACCATGTAAAACAGGGCCTTTGTGGGAATGCAGTTTCCCAGTGAGACGGTATTTGTAGTTGTCAAGGTCATAGGTTGGAGTCCGAATGCATGAATTGGTGAGAGATATTTCTAATCTATTTACGTTAGCTGTGTGATTTGGGCAAGCAACTCAACCTCTCTAAGCTTGTTTCCTGACCTGTAAAAGAGAAAGCACATTTCTTGCCTCCTGGAGTTTTTGTGAGGATTAAACGAGATAATCTCTGAAAGGCACTTAAGGAAGCACCTGGCACACAGAAGTGTCATTACCATCGTTATTATTACTAACACCACAATAGAGTGTCACTGAACATTGGAAACTTCATAGATAAGGTCTCTTTTAGTGAATTCGTCTCTGCAGGGAATAACAACATATAATGGGTGACATCTAGCCATCCATAATGTCCCTTAGTTTTCAACATTTCCAAAGCGTTCTAATAAAGAAGGGCAACATTTCTTCCTTGGCAATGCCAACACAGGATCTCTGGGCTTATATTGAAGAGCCCTGACGGTGAGAAATACTGCGGAGAGTTGCCATCCACCAACCACTAGCCTTCGAGCTGCCATCCCTGGAGTGGCCACTCTCAGCAGATTCCAGGAACCGAAGTGTCCCCAAAGAGAGCATGTGCATACATGGGCACGTGAAGGTGGAGATGTTTGTGACTGAGCCTCAGCATTTAAAAAAATCATCTGAAAATCTGAATTCCATGTCCACGGATAGTCGGTCCTAACTTTCCTGCCCCAGAGGCCTTATATTTGTAGAAATAACATTCCCCTTTTTTTTGCCACACTTTCTTTCTCATCCTAAATAACAGTGAACATTTGCTAAGGTCTGGCCGGTAAGAACGTATGGACTAGACTGCCCAAGCCACCTTCCTTGGACTTCACCCAGACATACACTTCTTTCTCACAGTCACGGTCATGGCCACTTAGACACACAGGTGGGTGCAGGCTGGGGAAGTAGAACCGAGTCGGAGGAGAAAATTCATGGTGATAATTCTTGCATAGACACATTAACCTGGGGGCAGTTTATACCACTGACACTGGGCTGTGGTGTTTCTGGTGTATCATGCCCTCGACTGACCCAGTGAACTTGCTAAAGATAATTCAAGGAGGGAAACAGCAGAGGTGAAAATGCTCAGTTTAGTGGAGCATGTGGCCTGGAGGAAACTGACCTGCCCTGACCCATTTGGGGCCTTCAGAGGGCAACCTCAAAGCAGTGTTCTGAAAGCCCAACAGGCTGGACTATCCACCTCAGTCTCCCAGGAGTAGGAAGAGGAGGAGTCAAACAGATTGAGGAGGATGTGGGCGGGACTTTTCTAACACTCCACTCATTTTTGCCCCAAAGCACAACAACATTCTTGATGACAATGGGCCATGCCAATCGTCGCTTGGAGGTAATGTTAGGCGAAAGAATAACATAAGATAGTGTTATATTGGCCTCTGGATTTGCTTCTGAAGAAGCATCCAGAATCAGAGAAAAAGCTCAACAGCCAGGCTGTGAGTTGGTGCAGGACCTCACTGGTGAGAGCTCTGGGACCTCTCTCCAGGCAGGCATCACTGCGGGGCTCTCTGCGCATCACCATTAAAGATGCGAGGTCTCAGGAGAGATGATTTGGTTGACCCTTCTTGGATGAATCAACCTTAGGCAGGATGACAGGGGACAGCACAGTACAGACAGAGCCACCAGGGGCACTGTCGAGTCTCTGGCAGCCATGGTAAGCTGTGATGCTCCACCAGCCTTGGAGCTCAATCCTCGCCATATTGAATTCTTATCTTCCTAATGGCTCTCTCCCCAAGACAGTCCCCACACACAGCCCCCTTGATCTGAGGAAAGCCCATGGTCTCCCACTTACTTGTCATTCACAAGTTTCCCACGTTGGTGAATCTGATTTTCCATTGTGAAGTTGATTGTGACACCATACACGTGCTCATCGTGAAATACCTTCATTTTGGACTTGTATGCTTCATCTTGAAAATACCGGATCATATCAGGGAACCAAACTGTCAGTCCATAGTAACTGTAATACAGAAGACAGAATATTTGAGCAGCAACACCATCAGAGACTGCATTCAGGACTTGATGTAAATCAAGCCCATTTTAAATGTATCAGTATGGTTCATTAGAAATATCTAATAATATAACTCATCATATTAATAGGTCTAAGGGAAAAAAATCATGACTACATCCATAGGTGGCCAAAAAGGTATTTGATAAAAAACGACATTCATTCCCAATAAAAACAATAGATTAGGAATTCATGGACGCTTCCTTAGCATGTAAAAATATATATATCTCAGCTCAAAAGTCAGGATCTTTCTTAATGAGGAAACACTGCAGTCATTACCACTAACATAAGAAACAAGACCAGGATATGCATTATCAGCACTACCGTTTAACACTATGTTGCAGGTCTTAGCTAACTCAGCTACTCATGAGAAAGAACATAGGAATATAAAGTTGCAAAGCAAGAAGTAAAACTATCTGGAGGGCAGACAGCAGAGGCAAGAAGAACTATAATCCTACAGCCTGTGGAACAAAAACCGCATTCACAGAAAGATATACAAGATGAAAAGGCAGAGGGCTATGTACCAGATGAAGGAACAAGATAAAACCCCAGAAAAACAACTAAATGAAATGGAGATAGGCAATCTTCCAGAAAAAGAATTCACAATAATGATAGTAAAGATGATCAAGGACCTCAGAAAAAGAATGGAGGCAAAGATTGAGAAGATGCAAGAAGTGTTTAACAAAGACTTAGAAGAATTAAAGAACAAACAAAGAAAGATGAACAATACAATAACTGAAATGAAAAATATGCTAGAAGGAATCAATAGCAGAATAACTGAGGCATAAGAATGGATAAGTGACCTGGAAGACAGAATGGTAGAATTCACTGCTGAGGAAGAGAATAAAGAAAACAGAATGAAAAGAAATGAAGACAGCCTAAGAGACCTCTGGGACAACATTAAATACAACAACATTCACATTATAGGGGTCCCAGAAGGAGAAGAGAGAGAGAAAGGACCCAATAAAATATTTGAAGAGATTATATTTGAAAACTTCCCTAACATGGGAAAAGAAATAGCCACCCAAGTCCAGGAAGTACAGAGAGTCCCATACAGGATAAACCCAAGGAGAAACACGCTGAGACACACAGTAATCAAATTGGCAAAAATTAAAGACAAAGAAAAATTATTGAAAGCATCAAGGGCAAAATGACAAATAATATACAAGGGAACTCCCATAAGGTTAACAGCTGATTTCTCAGGAGAAACTCTACAAGCCAGAAGGGAGTGACATGATATACTTAAAGTAATGAAAGGGAAGAACCTACAACCAAGATTACTCTACCCAGCAAGGATCTCATTCAGATTTGATGGAGAAATCAAAAGCTTTACAGACAAGCAAAAGCTAAGAGAATTCAGCATCACCAAACCAGCTTTACAACAAATGCTAAAGGAACTTCTCTAAGTGGCAAACACAAGAGAAGAAAAGGATCTACAAAAACAAACCCAAAACAATTAAGAAAATGGTCAAAGGAATATACATATCGATAATTACCTTAAACATGAATGGATTAAATGCTCCAACCAAAAGACACAGGCTTGCTGAATGGATACAAAAACAAGACCCATCTATATGCTGTCTACAAGAGACCCAATTCAGACCTAGGGACACATACAACTGCAAGTGAGGGGATGGAAAAAGATATTCCATGCAAATGGAAATCAAAAGAAAGCTAGAGTAGCAATACTCATACCAGATAAAATGACTTTAAAATAAAGAATGTTACAAGAGACACTACGTAATGATCAAGGGATCAATCCAAGAAGAAGATATAACAATTATAAATATATATGTACCCAACATAGGAGCACCTCAAAACATAAGGCAACTGCTAACAGCTCTAAAAGAGGAAATCGACAGCAACACAATAATAGCAGGGACTTTAACATCTCACTTACACCAATGGACAGATCATCCAAACAGAAAATTACTAAGGAAACACAAGCTTTAAATGACACAATAGACCAGAGAGATTTAATTGATATTTATAGGACATTCCATCCAAAAACAGCAGATTACACTATCTTCTCAAGTGCGCATGGAACATTCTCGAGGATAGATCACATCTTGGGTCACAAATCAAGCCTCAGTAAATTAAGAAAATTGAAATCATATCAAGCATCTTTTCTGACCACAACGCTATGAGATTAGAAATCAATTACAGGGAAAAAACGTAAAAAACACAAACACATGGAGGCTAAACAATACAGTACTAAATTACCAAGAGATCACTGAAGAAATCAAAGAGGAAATCAAAAACTACCTAGAGACAAATGACAATGAAAACACGATGATCCAAAACCTATGGGATGCGGGAGGGCAGACAGCAAAAGCAAGAAGAACTATAATCCTGTAGCCTGTGGAACAAAAACCACATTCACAGAAAGATAGACAAGATGAAAAGGCAGAGGGCTATGTACTAGATGAAGGAACAAGATAAAACCCCAAAAATACAACTAAATGAAGTGGAGATAGGCAACCTTCCAGAAAAAGAATTCAGAATAATGATAGTGAAGATGATCCAGGACTCGGAAAAAGAAGGGAGGCAAAGATCGAGAAGATGCAAGAAATGTTTAACAAAGACTGAGAATTAAACAAAAAACAAATAGAGATGAACAATACAATAACTGAAATGAAAACTACACTAGAAGGAATCAGTAGCAGAATAACTGAGGCAGAAGAACGGATAAGTGACCTGGCAGACAGAATGGTGGAATTCACTGCTGTGGAACAGAATAAAGAAAAAATAATGAAAAGAAATAAGACAGCCTAAGAGACCTCTGGAACAATATGAAACACAACAACATTCACATTATACGGGTCCCAGAAGGAGAGGAGAGAGAGAAAGGACCCGAGAAAATATTTGAAGAGATTATATTTGAAAACTTCAGGGAACGAAGATAGACAAGATGAAGCGGGAAGTTTATAGCTATACATCCTACCTCAAGAAACAAGAAAAATCTCAAATAAACAATCTAACCTTACACCTAAAGGAACTAGAGAAAGAAGAACAAACAAAACCCAAAGTTAGCAGAAGGAAAGAAATCATAAAGATCAGATCAGAAATAAATGAAAAAGAAATGAAGGAAATGATAGAAAAGATCAATAAAACTAAAAGCTGGTTTTGAGAAGTTAAACAAAATTGATAAACCATTAGCCAGATTCCTCAAGAAAAAAAGGGAGAAGACTCAAATCAACAGAATTAGAAATGAAAAAGGAGAAGTAACAACTGACAATGCAGAAATACAAAGGATCATTAGAGATTACTACAAGCAACTATATGCCAATAAAATGGACAACCTGGAAGAAATGGACAAATTCTTAGAAAAGTACAACCTTCTGAGACTGAACCAGGAAGAAATAGAAAATAGGAACAGAAAAATCACAAGCACTGAAATTGAAACTGTGAATAAAAATCTTCCAACAAACAAAAGCCCTGGACCAGATGGCTTCACACGCAAATTCTATCAAACATTTAGACAAGAACTAACACCTATCATTCTCAAACTCTTCCAAAATATAGCAGAAGAACAGTCATTCTACAAGGCCACCATCACCCTGAAACCAAAACCAGACAAAGATGTCACAAAAAAAGAATACTACAGGCCAATATCACTGATGAACATAGATGCAAAAATCCTCAACGAAATACCAGCAAACAGAATACACCAGCACATTAAAAGGATCATACACCATGATCAAGTGGTGTTTATCCCAGGAATGCAAGGATTCTTCAATATACGTAAATCAATCAACGTGATACACCATATTAACAAAATTGAAGGATAAAAACCATATGATCCTCTCAGTAGATGCAGAAAAAGCTTTTGAAAAATTCAACACCCATTTATGATAAAAACTCTCCAGAAAGTAGGCATAGAGGGAACTTACCTCAACATAATAAAGGCCATATATGACAAACCCACAGCCAACATTGTTCTCAATGGTGAAAAACTGAAAGCATTTCCACTAAGATCAGGAACAAGACAAGTTTGCCCACTCTCACCACTATTATTCAACATAGTTTTGGAAGTTTTAGCCACAGCAATCAGAGCCGAAAAAGAAATAAAAGGAATCCAAATTGGAAAAGAAAACGTATAACTGTCCTGTTTGCAGATGACACAATACTATACACAGAGAATTCTAAAGATGCTCCCAGAAAACTACTAGAGCTAATCAGTGAATTTGGTAAAGTTGCAGGATACAAAATTAATGCACAGAAATCTCGTGCATTCCTATACACTAATGATGAAACATCTGAAAGAGAAATTAAGGAATCACTCCCATTTACCACTGCAACAAAAAGAATAAAATACCTAGGAATAAACCTACCTAAGGAGACAAAAGACCTCTATGCAGGAAACTATAAGACACTGATGAAAGAAATTAAAGATGATGCCAACAGATGGAGAGATATACCATGTTCTTGGATTGGAAGAATCAACATTATGAAAATGACTATACGACCCAAAGCAATATACAGATTCAACGCAATCCCTATCAAACTACCAACGGCATTTTTCACAGAACTAGAACAAAAAATTTCACAATTTGTATGGAAACACAAAAGACCCTGAATAGCCAAAGCAATCTTGAGAAAGAGAAATGGAGCTGGAGGAATCAGGCTCCCAGACTTCAGACTATAGTACAAAGCTACAAGACAGTATGGTACTGGTATAAAAACAGAAATATAGATCAATGGAACAGGATAGAAAGACCAGAGATAAACCCACACACATATGGTCACCTTATCTTTGATAAAGGAGGCAAGAATATACAGTGGAGGAAAGACAGCCTCTTCATTAAGTGGTGCTGGCGAAACTGGACAGCTACATGTAAAAGAATGAAATTAGAACACTTCCTAACACAATACACAAAAATAAACTCAAAATGGATTAAAGACCTAAATGTAAGGCCAGACACTATCAAACTCTTAGAGGAAAACACAGGCAGAACACTCTATGACATAAATCACAGCAAGATCCTTTTTGACCCACCTCCTGGAGAAATGGAAATAAAAACAAAAATAAACAAATGGTACCTAATGAAACTTAAGACAACACTCAGAATGGTAGAAAATATTTGCAAATGAAGCAACTGACAAAGGATTAATCTTCAAAATATACAAGCAGCTCATATAGCTCAATATCAAGAAAACAAACAACCCAATCCAAAAATGGGCAGAAGACCTAAATAGACATTTCTCCAAAGAAGACATACAGATTGCCAACAAACACATGAAAAGCTGCTCAACATCACTAATCATTAGAGAAATGCACATCAAAACCACCATGAGGTATCACCTCACACCAGTCAGAATGACCATCATCAAAAATTCTACAAACAATAAATGCTGGAGAGGGTGTGGAGAAAAGGGAATACTCTTGCACTGTTGGTGGGAATGTAAATTGACGCAGCCACTATGGAGAACAGTATGGAGGTTCCTTAAAAAACTAAAAATAGAACTACCATACGACCCAGCAATCCCACTCCTGGGCATATACCCTGAGTAAACCATAATTCAAAAAGAGTCATGTACCACAATGCTCATTGTGGCACTATTTACAATAGCCAGGACATGGAAGCAACCTAAGTGTCCATCGACAGATGAATGGATAAAGAAGATGTGGCACATATATACAATGGAATATTACTCAGCCATAAAAAGAAACGAAATTGAGTTATTTGTAGTGAAGTGGATGGACATAGAGTCTGTCCTACAGAGTGAAGTAAGTCAGAAAGAGAAAAACAAATAGTGTATGCTAACACATATATATGGAATCTAAAAAAAAAAATGGTTCTGAAGAACCTAGGGGCATGATAGTAATAGACAGAGATGTAGGGAATATACTTGAGGACACGGAGAGGGGGAAGGGTAAAGCTGGGATGAAGTGAGAGAGTGGTGTTGACATATATGCACTACCAAACATAAAATAGATAGCTAGTGGGAAGCAGCCACATAGCACAAGGAGATCATCTCGGTGCTTTGTGACCACCTAGAGGGGTGGGATAGGGAGTGTGGGAGGGAGACGCAAGAGGGAGGAGATATGGGGATATATGTATATGTATAGCTGATTCACTTTGTTATACAGCAGCAACTAACACAAAAATGTAAAGCAATTATACTCTAATAAAGATGTAAAAGAAAAATAATAAAAAAATTTTTTAATAAAATACAAAATTTTTAAAAAAGGATCAGAAATTTCCTAGTTGTAGAAGCCACTATAGTTGGCTGCCTGTTACTTAGAGCCAAAATCATCCAATCTGACACAGACTCTGTAAGTTAGAACCAACTGTAACCCTCAGTGTATAGATGAGGCACCTGAAGCACGAGGAAATTAATGAACTTAAGGAAGACAGAGCTTACCTTAAAGCCATGGTGAACCAGACCACGGCCAGAATCAGTGTGTTCATCCTGTAGGGCCCCATCACACAGTACAGAGCATTTTCCCAGACCTGTAACACACAGAAGAGATGGGTTGTTAAAGGCAGAAACTTGTGACTTGGAAAAGCTCATTTTTAATATTTTCTATTAAATTGCCTAGGAACCCATTATCTTCCAGAGGCGGCTATTCTGCTCAAATAACAAGGAAAGCCTCTTCTCTTCTTACTGGCTGGTCTCAACTTCTAACCGTCCTGTAGCACCTGGGAACACAACAATGCTCCATGCATGTGACAAAAAGCACACGGAGTGGAGATGTCAAGGCAGTGAATAGCCTTGAGCAGTGAGTTCTGCTCCCCGCCAGTGGGAATGGGTGATATTCCAAACATTGAACCACCTTTTACACCAGGAAGGTTATCCAGGCTCAGGAGACTCTGGCCATTGACTGCCTCAGTGTTCAATAGTTGATTCACCTCACAGGAGCCTTGCCCTTCAAGAAGACTTTCTCAGAAATCACCAACAAATCTCAAAGGGGTCATTTCTTTAACCCACTCCTTTCTTCCTATGGATTATTTAATGAGAAGGTGCTAGAGAGAAAGGTTTTTACTCAGACTAGACATTGCACCTACATTCAAAATCTCTGCCTTGGGAAGGAAGAACAAAGGAAAGAAACGAAGGTCTATAGTTTGTGGCTCAAGGGCTCACAGGTAAGCATGGACTAGGACCCGAAAGTCCCTATCCAAGGTAGCTTCCTGCCCACCACACTGTCTTGGGCTGATGGGGGTGTTCAGGATCTCTATTCTTCATCCACTGACGTTACAGATTTCCATAGAGCCTCCCTCTCAACAACCCCAGGTCCCCAGCTGTACCTGCTTGAAAGTGGTCTTGAATCTGACTAGCCAGCGCTGGTACCAAGTCCCTGTTGAACTTTGGATCTCAATGAATTCATCCATTTGCTTGGGAGTTTTAATGTTGGAAACCTGTAAAGCAAAGATTGGCTAGAGAATCTTAACCCCACTTTGACTTTTCAATTTTTTAGTTTAATGTAACTGACTTTATTAACTTACTTAGGGCTAGAGGAGCTTTCGGTGACCCTACAGTTCAGTAATTCTTAGCCAAAATTGTACATAGCATCTCTTAGGGATCTTTCTCAGGTGGCTATGTCCCACTGCAGACAAAATGAATCAGAGTTTTTTCACTCAATGATGGCTTTGGGAAATACACTGAATTCCTGTTTATATCTGATTTGCCCATAGTAGAGTTGACTCCACCTTAAAATTCACAAGTCTATCCTTAATGGATATTAACATCACAGAAGTCTAGAACCCATATAGGCAACAGTGTGTGTGTGTGTTTGTGTGTGTGTGTTAGGAAAGGGGGTTTGCTATGCAAGACATTTTTAAAACACAGCAGAATAAAAGACATTATGTCCTCCTGCACAGCAAAGGAAATCATCAACGAAATGAAAAGGCAACTTACTGAATGGGAGAAGACACTTGCAAATCATATATCTGATAAGAGACTAATATCCAAAATATAAAAAGAACTCATGCAACTCAATAGCAAAAAAAACTAAACAAAAAGATCCAATTAAAAAATGGACAGAGGATCTGAATAGACAGTTTTCCAAAGAAGACATACAGATGGCCAACAGGTACGTGAAAAAAATGCTCAACATCACTAATCATCAGGGAACTGCAAATCAAAACTACAATGAGATATCGCCTCACACCTGCTAGAATGGTTATTATCAAAAAGACAAGAAATAACAAGTGTTGACAAGGATGTGGGGAAAAGGAAATCCTTCTGCGTTGTTGGTGGGGGTGTAAATTGGTGCAGCCACTATGGGAAGTAGTATAGAGGTTCCTCCCCAAATTAAAAATGGAACCACCATATGATCCAGCAATTCCACTTCTGGGTATTTATCCAAAGGAAATGAAAACACTAACTCGAAAAGATATCTGCATTCCCATGTTCACTGCAGTATTATTTATAAAAGTGAAGATATGGAAACAACCTAAGTGGCCATCAACAGGTGAATGGATAACAATGTGATACACACCCACCCACGCAAACACACACACAATGGAATACTACCCAGCCACAAAAAATTTTAAAAAAAATCTTGCCATTTGCGACAACATGGATGGACATCGAGGGCATTACGTAAGTGAAATAAGTCAGAGAAAGACAAATACTTTATGATCCCACTTATATTTGGAATCAAACAAACAAACAAAACAAAACAGAAACAGAAAACCAAGCTCATAGATACAGAGAACAGACTGGTGGTTCCCAGAGGGGAGAGGGGTTATGGGTGGATAAAATAGGAGAAAGGCATCAAAGGTACAAATTTTCAGTTATAAAATAAGTCATGGGGATGTAACATAGAGCATGGTGACTATAGTTAATAATACAGTATTCATTACTTGAAAGTTGCTAAGAAAGTAAATCTTAAAAGTCCTCATCACAAGAAAAACAATGTTTTTAAATGTGTGGTGACAGATGGTAATGAGACATTGTGGTGATCATTTTGCAATGTATACAAATAACTGAATCATTATGTGGTGCACCTGCAACTAATATAATGTTATCTGTCAATTATACCTTAATTTTTAGAAAGAGAGAGAAATTATGTCTTCCTTGCTACCCCTGGTTTTCCTGGAGGAAATCAAAGAGATAGGGAATGGAAATAAGGCTGTATATCTCAGGGCTCCCCCAAGGGCCCCGGAAAGTGTTAATTTGTCCAATGTTAGCAGGTAGCCCCAGGGAGCAATCCTGACTCCTTAAGACAGCGATTTTCAGTTTAATCAATGTTTAAGACAACCACTGCCTTCTATAACTAACCATCATGTTAAGGAGATTCCTGACCATACAAACTCTTAGCCAAGTTATCAAGGTCCGTGCATGCAGACCAATTCAGAGCAAAATAGAAGAGTGTACTCAAAAAATTCAAAACCAGTGTCTATCACCTCCTCCAACAAACCTTTCTTTCTAGGGAGAAAAGGCTTTAGTCGTAAGTGTCTCCATCTCTTCCTTCAGCCAAGGGACTGAGAATGTGAGGAGACAGAGAGAGAGATGCGGCTGGATATCCACAGGGGGAAATACAGTTCCTGAATTAGGGACAATTGCTTCTTTAATTCCCAAGCCCTGAGCCTAGGAGAGCTCGGCTTTGTTTTTCTAAACACTGAAAACAGTGGTTCTTCTCTTGGGAGGGCCGGATACCCTTTTGAGAACCTGGTAAAAGCATAGGTGCTCTTCCTAAACATCACAGGTATATAAGCATGCCAGAGCCTCCTGGGCTGGTCCTGCCATTCCTGGGTGTGTGGCCTTTGCAAATGCTCTTCTGCCCAGGCCCACACAGGGACACAGGAGAGAGAACGCAGCAGGCCCTCCAGTGTGACTCTTGGCTGGAACTGGTCTTTGTGTTATTAGGTATCCCAGGGAGACCAAGAACCCAGCTGCAGCCGAAAGAGGCCGAGGAGAAGGTTGACCCCAAGTCAGGAAGCACGTTAAGAATCTCACTAAATGGGACTTCCCGGAGGTCCAGTGGTTAAGACTCTGTGCTTGCACCACAGGCGGCGCGGGTTCAATCCCTGGTCAGGGAACTAAGATCCCGCGTGCCTGAGGTGTGGGTGGGGGAGAGGGGAAGGAAATACAAATTTTGTCTTTGCTTTGCTCCTGGGGAAAATAACACCCTATTCCCTCCGGATCTGGGAGTGGGCGTGTTGACAACTTGCAAAGCATAATTACTCTAAGTTACAATTAACTAGGATACTTGGCTTTGCTTCAGTCTAAAGTAGAATACAGTCTGTGTGGTCTGTGCTCACCCCAGCCTTGCAGAGCATGGGTTCTCAGGGGAATACTTCAACCCACCCCCTTTCCAAAGGTGTTTCAGTGGACACCTGCCAGGGGGCTGTTCAGAAGCTTGTGAGGTAGCGACAGGGGCTGGTGAAAGCCAGGGCTCTGTAGGGGAGGGGAAAGTACTCCTCTACCATCTTAGGCTCCCTGGCTGGGTCTGGAAGTTAAACTGGCAAAGAGAGATTAACAGGAGGAAAGCATCCACATTTTACTGAATTTTTACATGTCCGTGGGAGCCTTCACGAGAGAATGAAGCCCCGAAGAAGTGACCAGCCCAGGAAGTTTTTATACCTTGTAGAAACAGTAAATTTGTGAAGAACTGACAAGACAAAGGGATTTGGGCTAGGGTGAAGAAATGGTGAAGAAGTAATTAGGACGATAAGGGTTAGTTTAACAAGGTTTGTTGATACGGCCTTCTTGGCCCTAAGTTCCCCATCTCTGCTGAGAACAATGTCTTCTTTCCTCCTGGTGCCCGGAGAGCACCTTCCATGTGGGAGACTTATGGCCTGTTTCAGGGAAGAAAGGGGAGCAGGGGGAGTTCAGAGTGACATTTCTACTTCTGCTGTTTTCTCAAGCTCCTTCAGCTTCCGATATTCAATATGCCGAGGTGCCATATCTTGGGGTATCATGTCCTGAACCCCATCAGCTCCAAGGTGGATGTGAGGAGGGCCACATCCAGGGCTCACCATGAACACTAAGAGCCTGGCCTACCCTAAGCTCTTCCTCCAGGCCCCTGAGCATGTTTACTGTGAGTACCATCTACAGAGGGGAGCGCACAGGATCCTAGCAGACGACCCCATTCGGCAGGGCTGAGTATCACTCCTGACTCCAGCCACTGCCCAGCTGTCTGAGGTCAGGAACACTTTCAGGCTGTTTTTCTTTTCTTTTCTTTCTTTCTTTCTTTTTTTTTTTTTGGTACGCAGGCCTCTCACTGCCGTGGCCTCTCCCGTCGCGGAGCACAGGCTCCGGACGCCCAGACTCAGCGGCCATGGCGCACGTGCCCAGCCGCCCCGCGACACGCGGTATCCTCCCAGACCGGGGCACGAACCCGCGTCCCCCGCATCGACAGGCGGACTCCCAACCACCGCGCCACCAGGGAAGCCCCCTTTTCTTTTTTTTTTTTCCTGGCCCATCCAGTCATCCTCTTCTACAAAATTACTATGATCATCAAGTCAGTTTGGAAATACTGAGCCCGTGACCTTTTTAATTCCCTTTTCCTGAGAAAGAGTGAAATCTACTAAAAGCAGAGGTTATACCCAAAGACTCAGTAACATCTCCTAGGAATAAGCAGGAGCTTGGAGAGAAGGCTATAGAATGGGTGGGGTGGGAGGCAGGACTGAACCAAGCATACCCAGACCCCAGGGGACAGGGCGTTCCTGCTAGCATCTGGGGTCCAGACCTGCAGTCCAGCTGCAGCAAGAAAACCCATCACAGGGAGTGGCGGGGATGGGAGGCTGGGAGAACCACCAGTTCCCTTATCATCTTTCATTTGGAGTAGCTCTGCTAATTGTGCTTCTTCTTCCTTTTTTTTTAAGTGTGGGAAATTTTTAATAAGAAAGTTAATTGAGGAAGGATTAAGAAAATGAACTAGCTAAAAGTTCTATTTTCAATTACATTTCGTTTATCCAACCAGAAAGTCTATAAATATTGTTAATGGTGCTTCTTAATAAATGTTTGTGATAAAAGGACTGGTCCCATATTTTAGATAATTTTAGGAGTGTTGGAATTGGGGAACTATTCCACTGGACAACTTTCTATAAAATCTATTATTTTAGTTTATTTATTTAAAAATATGACATAAAATATTTGGATAATAGTTAACATCTATGTAGTATTTACTCTAAGCCAGGCACAGTTTAGGCGCTTGATTTTAATCCTTACTATAACTGTATTCATAGACATTGTTATCCCTCTTTTCCCAATGAAGAAAATAAGGCACAGACAGTATCTTGCCTAAGGCCACACAGCTAGAACATGTTAAAATCAGGATTTGGACCCAGACTGGTCTGGCTTCAGGTTGTAGATTCTTAGCTGCTATGGGGTCCTGCCTGAGAATCAGGGGTTTCAAGTAACAGGTTAACAAGAAAAAGTGTTTTACTCCAGACTCAAATTACGGAAGCCAAAGAAGCAAAAGCAGTGAGTTGGAGTAGGTGGGAGTTAACTCAGGAAGGCTTCCTTGAAGAAATGGATTTGGAGTTGGTCTAAAAGGGGGTCATGCAGACAGGTGCACAGGGACCCTGCTGTGGGTATTCCTCGTGGTTGGCCACAGCTTGGTGGGAAGAGCACAGTTCATGGTAACTAACAGGACCTCCCCGTGGAAATTGCCATTGGCCAGTTTTTCATTTTTTAAACTAGTGAGAAAGAAAATCCAGGCTAACAGCCAATGCTGGTAAGGATGCTGAGAAACAGGTATCCTATCATTGGAGGTATCACAGATCATTGCAACCCTACTGAAATGTAATTTGCAATGCATCTCAAGAGCTATAAAAATACTCATGCTGTTTGAGGCACTCATTTTATTTCTAGGAGTCTACTCTTAGAAAACAAACCCAGAACATGAAAGGAAAGGAACTATGTGCAGGAAAAGGTTCATTGCAGCAATATTTGCAGGAACAAGGTAATAAAGCAGGGCATATGCATCTCTAACATTGGGGACATGTTTACGAAAACTGTGTTAATGTTTCTAATATTAATGTCCGTTAAAAGGATGATTCTGAATACTATGAGACACATATAGAATGCCTATAAGTACTCCTGAATAATCTATATGCATTGATATATGTAAATATATGTACATATGGTTATCCCCATATGAATATAGCTAGGTTTTCCCTTTGCCATATTTGAACACTTAGCAGTACCAAGAAGGTATCCATCAAAATGCAAAGAATAATTATGATGCAGTAATAGGAATGTCAGGGGCTTTATTCCCCTTTTGACAAATTTTCTGGGATATGCTTATATAATAAAATTATTTTTTAGCAAACCAAAGCAGCGAAGAGGAGAGGCCCCCTCCTGTTGGCATAGGTGACCATGCACTCACCGTGAACACCTTCTCTGGGGCCCCCTTAGCCCTCATGTTGGTGTCGTGAACGTGCTTGAGAATCATCCAGGCTTCGTCGTGTTTGCCCATCTGGTAAAACCAAGGAGAGAGACATGAACAGTCTTTTGCTGATTAAGGGTGGAAAACCCTACAAGCCCAACAGGTGCTGATACCCAAGTCTGAGGCGATTGGCCATGGATGTGTTACTATCTAGGGCTTGTGAAAGACTAGGACAAGTTTCTGTCGCAGCCCATCTTGGAAGGATAGTAAGGTTGTACCTTCAAGGTGTAAATGCTGGGTACTATTATCATTATAGGCTGTGAGTAACTACTCGTAGGTTAAGGTTGAATAGATTGCAAGGTGGGAGCCATGTTCCTCCCTGGCAGGACAAAGCAAAGACACAACATGTGATGGGTTGAACTATGTCCCCAACCCTAAAAATATGTTGAAGTTCTAGCTGCCAGTACCCCAGAATGTGACCTTATTTGGAAGCAGGGTTGCTGCAGATGTAATTAATTAAGGTGAGGTCATACTGGGGTAGGGTGCACCCCTAATCCAACATGACTGGTGTCCCTATAAGAAGAAGCCCATGTGAAGAGCCAGAGACACATAGAGAGAACACCGTGTGGTGACAAAGGCAGAGACTGGAGTGAGACAGCTGCAAGCCAAGGAATGCCAAAAAATGCAAGCAACCCACCAGAAGTTGAAAGAGGCAAGTAAAGCTTCCCTAAGGGCTTCCAAGGGAGTGTGGCCCTGCCAACACCTTGGTTGGGGACTTTTAGCCAACAGACCTGTGAGACAATAAACTTCTCTTACTATGAGCCCCTCCGTTTGTGTGCCTTTGTTAGAGCAGCCCTAGGAAACTCATACACAATGAAGGGTAGCTTTTGAGATAAGCATGGATAAAAAACCTTTTTGCTGCATCTGGAACCTGATCAATGGGATGAAAGAAGAAACTCAACAAGGAGGGTCAGTCTGCAGAAAGCTAGAAGGAGGCTTATAAGTAGACTCTGAGAATTGGGGCTGTAAGAGCCTTCAAGTCCTATCGCCCCTCCACCAGCCCTGCCTGTCTGACCACCGCAAGCACGAGAGCCTCACCACCACCACCACCAAGCTGGAAACCTCACAGGACTCCGGGAGCAGCTTTCTGGAGGAGAGAGGTCCTGCAAAGCCAAGAGTCTTGAAGGGCTTGGGAGCAGTGACAGATTTACAACCCAGCTCACAGCCGTAACATGGAAAAACTGCAGGCAGCTTTGAAGAGCCTCATAATCAGGACCTCTGGGGAGAGTGGGTGCCAGAAGCATCCTCAGCAGAGCCCCCTCCAGCTCCACCCAGCCTCGGGGAGCAGTGCTGCTGCTCTGTGCTCAGTGAGCTCCTGAGTCCCTCCGGCTCTGGCTGTCCTTGAATCCCAGGCGTGCAACCATCACGATGGATTTAATGATGGGCCAGGTCAGCCAACATGGGACCAAGGGGCTGGAGCAGCAGGGCTGGCAGCAGGGCTTGCGCTCACACGGGTTGGGGGCGCTGACTCACCTCTAGCAGAAACCTCGGGCTCTCTGGCATGAACTTCAGGGCCACCATGGACACAGTGCAGGGCAGAGCGCAGACGATGACAAACACTCTCCAGCTGTGGAAGTGGTAATTGGTGCCCATGCTGAAGCCCCAGCCTGTGAAGAAGCAGTCAGAGGATCTCTGACACACGGTCTTAGAGTGACCTTCAAGAACTGGCTTTCAAACCATGGGGCACAAGAGCATCAACTGGGGAGCAGGTTAACATGCAGACTTCCTGGCTGTGTCCCCAAAGCCTCTGATTCTGAAAGGCGCTGGGAATCTGCATCTTGTCAACCCCAGAGGCAGGCCTGGCCTGACACTTATGGGGCCTTGGGTAGGAGTACAAATAGAGGCACCATCCCATATTTCTATATATTCATTAAAATTTCAGTTAAACTCTTAGATAACAGAGGTTCCATCCTCCTGCTCAACAAATAAGGAGCTGGAAGGCCAAGCCCTGACCTGCCCAAGACCCACCTTTACAGGACCCCCTTCTGTCCCCCAACCAGCCCCTCCTGTAGAATGAGGGGCCTCATGCCAACATGTGTGGTCACACCATACACACCACCGTAGTAAGAGTGGGTGTCCTTGTCATGATCCCTTGAGTTTAGTGGGGAGTCCTAGGTCCTGAGTAGCCAGAGCATGATCTGGATGGAGTGGGATTGTGGCCTTAGGGACGCACGTTGCCTCATGGGAAGAGGTACAGCTGGAGGAAAGCCAGAGCAAGGCCTTACGTGACCCAGGGTTTTGATGGGGCATTAGTCTTACCTAAGTCAAAGGGCAATACCAGCTCTAGGTGATTCCAATGCACAGGGTTCAGGACCACATTTTGAAAAAACTGTCAGTGATAATACTAATTTTTTTTAAAGAAACTGAGCTTCTACACTCAAATGAATTCTACCATCATTGAAATGGAGAGGTGAATAGCTCCTACTCAGCTTTCATTATTCAAAACATTTCTAAAATTCATTTTCCGAAATTGCCTTCAGGATCTACAAAACATTCCTTCAAATAGCTTCGTAAGAAGCAAATTTTCCTCTTGCAAAGGACGATAACACAGTGAAAAGTGCCTGGACTTTTGCAGTCACATAGATCAGAGTTCAAATCCTGGCTTTCTCACATCGTTATTGTTATGTTGGTGGGTTTTCACAGCTGTAGAAGGCAGGTAATGGTACTTCCACAGATTTGCTGCGTGTGAAAGCTCCTGGCAGCCAAAAGTAATTCACCTGCTTTGAGGGTAGATTTGATTTGTTTCGAAATAGTTACATGACAGTTAGTGCCAAAGATGTTGAGTAAAATAGATGAATATCAGCAAAAGGATTATTTTCTTTTAAAGCCAGGTTATGAAATAGACTGGTTCTCTCATGTCACTCAAAACGATCTCTGAAGACAATTCCAACAGCATTTCTGAAAAAGACCAAACTTTATAAATAAATATATTGATTTCTAAAGTTCAAACGGTGAACATTATTCGGCTGTAAAATCTCTATTCCATTTACTTGAAAATATACTATATGGCCAACTCCGGAGGTGGGCAGTTTATGTCTTGAATTCTCTCTTACCATCGCGGTTCACTTTGTTCTACTTGCAGGGGACTCCTAACCAATATCTGCTGTTTCTGCAGATATTTCTTACTCTATTTGCACAATGGAACGACTGGCCGGAGGGAATCCCAGGTGAAAAAAACATGGGGCTGTGGCCACTTTTACACAATGGCCATAGAACATAATACACATAATACATCCAACATTCTCAATCACAATCAAATCTCTTTTTTGCACAGCCTGTCCTGTTCTCCTTCCATCTCACAGGAGTTTTTTCTTTTATAAATTTATTTATTTATTTTTGGCTGCTTTGGGTCTTCGTTGCTGCGCACGGGCTTTCTCTAGTTGCGGTGAGCGGGGGCTGCTCTTCGTTGCGGTGCATGGGTTTCTCATTGCGGTGGCTTCTCTTGTCGCGGAGAAGGGGCTCTAGGCGCATGGGCTTCAGTAGTTGCGGCGTGTGGGCTCAGTAGTTGTGATGCACGGGTTTAGCTGTTCCGAGGCATGTGGGATCTTCCTGGACCAGGTCTCGAACCTGTGTCCCCTGCATTGGCAGGCGGATTCTTAACCACTGCTCCACCACAGAAGTCCCTGTTTGTTTATTTTAATTTTAATTAAGAAGTCTTTCCTCTCTTGAGAGTGACAACAGAAAGAAGAAGGCAAAACCATAGTAAGATTTCCACATCTTCAGCTCATGTCCGAAAACCACTCTGGCGTAATCAGAAATAAAGCTGACCAAAGCTATATAGCAGTCAAACTCAGGTGGGTAACAAGAGAAGAAGGGCAGAAGCAGGTATGTTTAGAAAGTATTCTGCCTCAGAGATATTTTTTTTCTTAATGAAAATATATGCAAATTATCCAAAATCCATTATTCCCTCATGCCTCTCTGGTTTTTATGGTGATTTTAGTAATCTGCACTTATCACATTCATTAGGCACACCTTTGGGGCCTTAAATCAATTAAAATTAAACAGTGAACTGCTTCCAAATATATAAGACTACTATTAATTTGGAAACAGGGATTGTTCTGGTCACTGATCTTTTAGCTTGCCCTACTTTTCTCCATCGGGATTTCTCAAACAGCTGGTGTTGCTGACTACAGTGGGAATTAATCTTCCATAATATATCCATTCTGGGGGGACTATGCCCATGAGTTCCCAGAAAAACATTCTGAGTTTTGTAACTTTCTTTCTCAATGACTCAGTCACCCAAATTCCTGGTGCCAAGACCTCCCATCACTTCATTCCTGCAAAACCAGTTAAATGGTTTGCACAAGCTACGTACAAACATCAAGTCTCCTTTCCGGATCACCCTTGCATTTGTCCCTGCTGAGTGGAGGGGGTTTTAGAGGATTAATGTCTTAGGTCTGTTGGGAAATATCATCAAATGTCTCTGTTCACTGTGGACAGAACATCTGGTCCTGGTAAAATGAGGTTTAAAATAAATAATCACTCCTGTTGCACTGTGATTCTAGTCCGCCATATTTCTAGGATGGGTTGCCCTCAAGTTAATGCCTGTTTCAATTAAGCCTAATCATCCAAGAGGCTGGTATTTTTAAATGGAATGTAAAAGTCATAGATTTCTTATAGGCATACAAATAGGAAAATATCCTATCCATTTGGAGTAAGATACTTAACCACAAGCCCTGCTATCAGCCAGGAGCTATGCGGCCCCTCTGCCATGGGCATCCCCCTTAGTCTTGGTCAATGTGTCCCCAGCCTGAATTCTTTTATTGCTTTTTTAGAAACCAGGCACCCAGACATTGTGTGTTTGTGTGTGCAAAGTGAAGTGAAAAAATGATGTAGTTTGTAGTGACTATTGTGGGTTGCTCCCCTCACAACATCCTTCCCATCCTTCCTCTCCACTGGGTTGCAGACTTGTGGTTTGGGTGGGACTGACCCCATCCCCAGTGCCAGGAATGGAGAAGAAAGTATATGAAATGCCCAGGACCTGGCATGCTCTGGGGTTTAGTGATTGGCTGAGGTGAGCACATGACTTAAGTTGATCCAATCAGAGGGAAGCCAAGGACCTTTGCTCATTGGTTGGTTGTGAGGGCAGTTCCCTTGTGGAACAAGCAGTCTGAAAATAGGGCTAGAATTGCTAATGCAGCTTGGAGGGAAACCAGCCCAAATACTAGAATCGTCTCCAAAATTTTCTCACCATTATTTGCCTCCCAAGAACTGCTGGATGTTAGGGCTGGCACAGATCGGATCTCCACAGTCTATTCTCTTTGCTTCCTTCTCTCCATTTTATAGATAAAGGAACCAAGGCTGGACAAGCTAGGTGACCTGTCCCAAATTACATAGAACCACTATTTTGACTCAGCTTTTATCCAGTGTCTATTTGTTTCCCCCCACCCCAACAAAACTGTCTAACTCAATTTATATGTAGAAATAGTTTCTTAGTGTTAACACGTTTGGATCAATTAACAGGGGAAGTGATATTATAGCAAGAATTGTGGGGACAAAAGCAATTCCTTGGACCCATATAACCAACGGCCTGGATAATTAATGTATGCATTTTGGGGAAGGGTAGAATGCAGAGCCTGATATCAGGAGTAATACAATTTTGTATCTAAAATTATGTAGAATTACCTATGGTAACAAAATTATCTGGAAAACCCTTCAACTCTTTATTTCATTATTTTTGTTCGTATTTCTTCTCTGTTTCTGATACAAAAATCCAGTGGGATATGGCAAAGGTAACATGATGGTCCCAAACCCATTTCCTCTACCTTGTGGACACACAGCTAGGTCACATTTCCTAGTGTCCTTTGCCGTAGTGTGTGGTCATATTACAGATTTGGGGCCAATGGGATGTGAGCAAAGAAGATGTGATCCAATTCCTAGCCTGACCTTCAAAAGCACCCACATACAACTGTCCATGCTCTTTCACCGAACCAACATGTAGGTTACCTGTTGAAGAGGGTAGATCACATGCTGGAGGGAACCTGAGCCCTGGGATTACTGATAGAGCAGAGCTGCCTGCAGATCAGAAACACCAGCCGGGCTTTGCAGGAGGGGAAAACTTCTTTGGTATTAAACCACTAAGATTTCAGGGTTTATCAGGTTCTCAGGGTAATACACCCAGCATCCCCTTAACTAATAAAATAGGGATTGTCTACACCAAAGCTTCTTCTTAAAAAGATAATACAGAAGCCTCCATTAACCCAGAACACACATCAGAGAGGGTCAGATTTAAAACAAGCATACCAGGAGAAAAAGGAACCCTGCTACACTCTTGGTGGGGATGTAAATTGGTGAAGTCACTATGGAGAACATTATGGAGGTTCCTTAAAGAACTAAAAATAGAGTTGCTATATGATCCAGCAATCCTACCTGTGGGCATATATCTGGACAAAACTCTAATTCAAAAAGATGCATGCACCCCTATGTTCATAGCAGCACTATTTACAACAGCCAAGACATGGAAGCAACCTAAACGTCCATGGACAGATAAATGGATGAAGAAGATGTGGTACATATATAAGATGGAATATTACTCAGCAATTGAAAAGAATAAAATACTGCCATTTGCAGCAACATGGATGGACCCAGAGATTATCATACTAAGTGAAGTAAGACAGACAAAGACAATTATCATATGATATCACTTATATGTGGAATCTAAAAAATGATACAAATGAACTTCCAAAACAGAAATAAACCCACAGACATAGAAAAAACTTATGGTTACCAAAGGGGAAAGAGGGGGGAGGGATAAATTAGAAGTCTGGGATTAACATATACACACTACTGAATATAAAATAGATAACCAATAAGGACCTACTGTATAACACAGGAACTATATTCAATATTGGGTTGGCCAAAAAGTTCGTTTGGGGTTTTCTGTAAAATGTTATGGAAAAACCTAAATGAACTTTTTGGCCACCCAATATTTTGTAATAACCTATAAGGGAAAAGAATCTGAAAAGAAGAATTGAGCTGCACAGTGGAAGATGGCGGTGTGGGAAGACACGGAGTTCGCATCTTCCCACAACTAGGGTGCCTGCCAGACGCTGGTGGGGGACCTCAATGCCTAAGGAGACGGGAGGAACCCCTGAGTGACTGGGTAGGATGTGGGGGGAGTGAGGGGGAAGGAGAAGTGGAGGCCAGACAGGACCTGTGCCCCTGAGGGGTGGCTGGGAGGGGGTAGGGGTTCCCATGCCTGGAGGGACCCTTGGGGGCTTGGAGGATCGGGGTGAGCATGCCTAGCATTTCCCCTGCCCAATTGGTCCCTGGGAATCCTGAAGGGCTCCCAAACTGGTTACTCCACCCTCCAAGGCCCCCTCCAGGCCGCACTGGTCCTAGGGGCATAGGAGGGAAGTGCGGGGTGTGGTGCAAAAGAGGAGCGGCAGACGGAGGGGGAACCCTCCAGGACTGGAGGATCAGGGGAGGCATGGCAGCTGTTTCCCTCAGCCCTGGGATGCCTGCTGAGCTCCCAGGTCTGGTCCTCCATTCTCTGAGGCCCCCTCTGGCTGTTGAGGTCCTAGGGACATAGGAGGGAAGGAATGGGGGAAGAAGAAGAGAGGCCAATGGGGTGGGGCCCTCAAGGATCAGAGGATGGGGAGAATGCACCTAGCGTTTCCCCCACCCACTCGGGCCCAGTGAGCCTGCTGGGGTCCTGGACCTGGTCCTAAGACCTCCAAAGCCAGGGGCACTCCTGGGCCCCTCCTGCTGCGTTGAGCCTAAGCCCCAACCCCAACCCCCAGGGCCTTTTCCAGTCCTAAGCATAGGCCACACCCACCACCTAAACCCTGCCCCTGCCTAAGCCCCACCCCCCCACAGCCAAGGCCTTTTCTGGCTTTTTTTTTTCCTCCTCTTTTTTACTATTTAGATTCTGTTTTACCTTCCAGTTGTTGCTTCATCTATATATATATATTTTTTCTTTCTAACATATGTTAGTTTTCTAATCTTATTTTATTTTTTACTCTTTGCTATTGTTCTGCTCATTTTTTTTTCTTTTTTCTTTTTCCTCTTTCTTTTTTTTTTCTTTTTATTTTGCCTCCCCACATGGCTTGCAGGATCTTGGTTCACAAGCTGGGGGTTGGGCCAGAGCTCCTGTGGTGGGAGCTCTGAGTCTGAACCACTGGACTAACAGAGAACCTCAGATCCCAGCGAATATTCATTGGAATGAGGTCTCCAGGAGGTCCTCATCTTGGTACCAAAACCCAGCTCTACCCAACAGCCTACAAACTCCAGTGCTGGAAGCCTCAGGTGAAACAACCAGAAAGACAGGAACACAATCCCACCCATCAAAAAAAAAAAAAAAAAAAATTAAATGACAAAAAAAATATGTCACAGATAAAGGAGCAAGTCTTGTAGGATAAAAACCTACAAGAGTAAATAAATGAAGAAGAAATAGGAAACCTACCTGAAAAAAGGATTCAGAGTAGTGATAGTAAACATGATCCAAAATCTCAGAAATAGAATGGAGGCACAGATTGAGAAAATACAAGAAATGTTTAACAAAGATCTAGAAGAACTAAAGAACAAACAAACCGAGATGAACAACACAATACTGAAATCAAAAATACACTAGAAGGGCTTCCCTGGTGGCACAGTGGTTGGGAGTCTGCCTGCTGATGTGGGGGACGCGGGTTCATGCCCCGGTCCGAGAGGGTCCCACGTGCTGCGGAGTGGCTGGGCCCATGAACCATGGCCGCTGGGCCTGCGTGTCCGGAGCCTGTGCTCTGCAACGGGAGGGGCCACAGCGGTGAGAGGCCCACGTAACGCAAAAAAATAAAATAAAATAATACACTGGAAGGACTCAATAACAGCATAACTGAGGCAGAATAACGAATAAGTGAGCTGGAAGACAGAATGGTGGAATTCACTGCCCAAAACAAAATAAAGAAAAAAATGAAAAGAAGTGAAGACAGCTTAAGAGACCACTGGGACAACACTAAACGTACCAACATTTCAATTATAGGGCTCCCAGAAGAAGAATAGAAAAAGAAAGGGTCTGAGAAAATATTTAAAGAGATTATAGTGGAAAACTTCCTTAACATGGGAAAGGAAATAGTCACTCAAGTCCAGGAAGTGTAGAGAGTCCCATACAGGATAAATCCTAGGAGAAACACACCAAGACACATATTAATCAAACTAACAAAAATTAAATACAAAGAAAGCATATTAAAAGCAGCAAGGGAAAAGCAAAAAAATAACATACAAAGGAATCTCCATAAGGTTATCAACTGATTTTTCAACAGAAACTCTGAAGGTCAGAAAGGAGTGGGAGGATATACTTAGTGATGAAAGAGAAAAACCTACAACCAAGATTACTCTACCCAGCAAGGATCTCATTCAGATTCAATAGAGAAATCAAAAGCTTTTCAGACAAGCAAAAGCTAAGAGAATTCAGCACCACCAAACCAGTTTTACAACAAACGCTAAAGGAACTTCCCTAGGTGGTAAACACAAGAGAAGAAAAGGACCTGCAAAAACAAACCCAAAACAATTAAGAAAATGGTAATAGGAACATACATATTGATAATAACCTTGAATGTAAATGGATTAAATGCTCCAAACAAAAGACACAGGCTGGCTGACTGGATACAAAAACAAGACCCATATATATGCTGTCTACAAGAAACCCACTTCAGACCTAGGGACACATACACTGAAAGTGAGGGAATGGAAAAAGATATTCTATGCAAATGGAAATCAAAAGAAAGCTGGAATAGCAATACTGGTATCAGATAAAACAGACATTAAAATAAAGAGTGCTACAAGAGGTAAGGAGGATACTACATAATGATCAAGGGATCACTCCCAGAAGATATAACAATTATAAATATTTATGCACCCAACTTAGGAGAACGCCAATTCATAAGGCAAATGCTAACAACTATAAAAGGGGAAATTGACAGTAACACAATAATAGTAGGCGACTTTAACACCCCACTTACACCAATGGATAGATCATCCAAACAGAAAATAAATAAGGAAACACAAGCTTTAAATGACACAATAGACCAGATAGATTTAATTTATATTTATAGGACATTCCACCCATAAGTGGCAGAATACACTTTCTTCTCAAGTGCACATGGAACATGTTCCAGGATAGATCACATCTTGGGTCACAAATCAAGCCTCGGAAAATTTAAGAAAATTGAAATCACATCAAGCATTTTTTCTGACCACAACGCTATGAGACTGGAAATCAATTACAGGAAAAAAACTGTAAAAAACACAAATACATGGAGACTAAACAGTGCACTACTAAATAACCAAGAGATCACTGAAAAAATCAAAGAAGAAATTTAAAAATACATAGAAACAAGTGACAATGAAAACATGATGACCCAAAACCTATGGGATGCCGCAAAAGCAGTTCAAAGAGGGAAGTTTATAGCAATTCAATCTCACCTCAAGAAACAAGAAAAACTCAAATAAACAATCTAACCTTACACCTAAAGCAACAAGAGAAAGATGAACAAAGAAAACCCAAAGTCAGTAGAAGGAAAGAAATCATAAAGATCAGAGCAGAAATGAATGAAATAGAAATGAAGAAAACAATAGCAAAGATCAATAAAACTACAAGTTTGTTCTTTGAGAAGATAAACAAAATTGATAAACCTTTAGTCAGACTCAACAAGAAAAAAAGGGAGAGGTTGCAAATCAGTAAAATTAGAAATGAAAAAGGAGAAATCACAACTGACACCACAGAAATACAAGGGATTATAAGAGACTACTACAAACAACTATATGCCAATAAAACAGACAACCACAAAGAAATGGACAAATTCTTGGAAAGGTAAAATTTCCCAAAACTGAACCAGGAAGAATTAGAAATATAAACAGACCTATCACAAGTAATGAAATTGAAACTGTAATTTAAAATTTTCCAACAAACAAAGTCCAGGACCAGATGGCTTCACAGGTGAATTCTATCAAACATTTAGAGAAGAGCTAACACCTACCTTTCTCAAACTCTTCCAAAAAACTGCAGAGGGAGGAACACTCCCTAATTCATTCTATGAAGCCACCATCACCCTGATACCAAAACCAGACAAAAATATCACAGACCAATATCACTGATGAACATAGATGCAAAAATCTGAACAAAATACTAGCAAACAGAATCCAGCAACACATTAAAAGGATCATACACCATGATCAAGTGGGATTTATCCCAGGAATGCAAGAATTCTTCAATATATACTAATCAATCAATGTGATACACCATATTGACAAATTAAGGAATAAAAACCATATGATCATCTCAATAGATGCAGTAAAAGCTTTTGACAAAATCCAACACTAATTTATGATAAAAACTCTACAGGAAATGGGCATAGACAGAACCTACCTCAACATAATAAAGGCCATATATGACAAACCCACAGCACACATCATACTCAATGGTGAAAAATTGAAAGCATTTCCACTAAGATCAAGAACAAGACAAGGATGTCCACTCTCGCCACTCTTATTCAACATAGTTTTGGAAGGCCTAGCCATGGTAATCAGAGAATAAGAAATAAAAAGAATACAAATTGGAAAAGAATAAGTAAAACTGTCACTGTTTGCAGATGACATGATACTATACACAGAAATTCCTAAAGATGCTACTAGAAAACTACCAGAGCTAATCAGTGAATTTGATAAGGTTGCAGGATACAAAATTAAGGCACAGAAATCTCTGGCATTCCTATACACTAACAATGAAAAATCAGAGAAATTAAGGAAACAATCCCATTTACCATGGCAACAAAAAGAATAAAATAACTAGGAATAAACCTACCTAAGAAGAAAAAAGACTTATACTCAGAAAACTATAAAACACTGATGGAAGAAATCAAAGATAACATAAACAAATGGAGAAATATACCATGTTCGTGGATTGGAAGAATCAATATTGTGAAAATGACTATACTACCCAAAGCAATCTACAGATTCAGTGCAATCCCTATCAAACTACCAATGGCATCCTTCACAGAATTAGAACAAAAAACTTTGCAATTTGTATGGAAACACAAAAGACCCCGAATAGCCAAAGCAATCCTGAGAAAGAAAAATGGAGGTGGAGGAATCAGGCTCCCCAACTTCAAACTATACTACAAAGCTACAGTAATCAAAACAGTATGATACTGGCACAAAAGCAGAAATATAGATCAATGGTACAGGATAGAAACCCCAGAGATAAACCCACTCACCTGTGGTCACCTAATCTATGACAAAGGAGGCAAGAACATACAATGGAGAAAAGGCAGCCTCTTCAATAAGTGGTGCTGGGAAAACTGGACAGCTACATGTAAAAGGATGAAATTAGAACACTCCCTAACACCATACAGAAAAATAAACTCAAAATGGATTAAAGACCTAAATGTAAGGCCAGATACTATAAAACTCTTAGAGGAAAACATAGGAAAAACACTCTTTGACATAAACCACAGCAAGATGTTTTTAAACCCACCTCCTAGAGTAATGAAAATAAAAATAAACAAATGGACCTAATTAAAAGCTTTTGCACAGCAAAGGAAACCGTAAACAAGAGGAAAAGATAACCCTAGAATGCGAGAAAATATTTGCAAATGAAGCAATGGACAAATGTATAATCTCCAAAATATACAAACAGCTCATGCAGCTCAATACCAAAGAAACAAACAACCCAATTAAAAAATGGGCGGAAGATCTAAATAGACATTTCACCAAAGAAAACATACAGATGGCCAAGAGGCACATGAACAGATGCTCAACATCACTAATTATTAGAGAAATGCAATTCAAAACTACAGTGAAGTATCACCTCACACCAGTCAGAATGGCCATCATCAAAAAATCTACAAACAGTAAACGCTGGAGAGGGTGTGGAGAAAAGGGAACCCTCTTGCACTGTTGGTAGGAATGTAAGTTGATAGAGCCACTATGGAGAACAGTATGGGGGTTCCTTAAAAAACTAAAAGTAGAACTACCATATGACCCAGCAATCCCACTACTGGGCATATACCCTGAGAAAACCATAATTCAAAAGGACACATGTATCCCAATGTTCACTGCAGCACAATTTACAATAGCCAGGACATGGAAACAACCTAAATGTCCAACGACAGATGAATGGATAAGGAAGATGTGGTACATATATACAATGAAATATTACTCAGCCATAAAAATGGAAAGTGACTGGATCATTTGTAGAGATGTGGATGGACCTAGAGTCTGTCATACAGAGTGAAATAAGCCAGAAAGAGAAAAACAAATATCATATATTAATGCATATATGTGGAATCTAGAAAAATGTTAGAGATGAAATTATTTGTAGGGTAGGGATTGAGACGTAGATGTAGAGAACAGACATGTGGACACCGAGGGGGAAGAGGAGGGTGGGACAAATTGGGAGATTAGGTTTGACATAAATACACTACCATGTGTAAAATAGACAGCTAGTGGGAACCTGCTGTATAGCACAGGGAGCTCAGATCGGTGCTCTGTGACAACCTAGATGGGTGGGTTAGGAAGGGTGGGAGGGAGGTCCAAGAGGGAGGGGATATAGATATACATATAGCTGATTCGTTTCATTGTACAGCAGAAACTAACACAACATTGTAAAGCAATTTTACTCCAATAAATAAATAAATAAGAATAACTGTATCTCTTTGCTGTACATCTGAAACTAACACAACATTGTAAGTCAACTATACTTCAATAAATACACACACACCAAGGAAGGGAATGGGTAGAGAATTGTTGGTCAGTTTCAGGGGCAGTTTCTGTTCCTCCCTATGGTCTGCAGGATTCTGAATGATGGCAAAGCCTACACCCATAATCAATGGTTCACCAAACATAATTTTGAAGGGTAATGATGATATTACCCAGGATACTCAAAAGGCATAATCAAATCAAAACTGCTGCCTTCTCCCTACTTTACTCTTAATAAAATCCAATAGTGAAAGTTAATGTTGCCAAGTCCCTGACCAGAAAATCCAGTTTTTGCAATTATCCAAGATAATAAAATTGTCTCAGCTGAAACCAAGACCTTGTCTGTAAGGGCTGCTCCACGTTTGCAGCTGAAAGAGTGACAGCAGGCACTAAAATGGAAGGTATATGAGAGCACCACACTGAGGGGGAGGGGGCATCATGATCCAAGGTCAGGCCAAGGCCAAGTCATCAATTTGACCAAGTCACCAACTTCTTGGCTTCTGTTACAACATCTATAAAATGGGGTTACTGAGCCTAACTTGCTGTGAGGAGGAGGGGTGGAGGAGATGAAGGTTGAAGTCCTTTCAAAGAAAAGGAAGGAAAGGAGAGAAGGAGGGAGGAAGTGAGGGAGGGTAGACTGTATTATTTCCAGGAAGACATGTGTACTGAAATTAGCCATGTGTCTCCAGTGTTAGAATTTCTTTAGAAAGATCAAGGTCATACACAGGAACTGTGAGTGAGTGTGGGAATAAGGCTGAGGACAGGGAATGTTGTTCGGATGCAGGTGTCATAGTAACAAGGGCCCCTGGGTTCTTTTAAGCCAGTGCACTCACCATAGTGTGGAATGATGCTCCAGGCCATGGCAGATGCATAGATGCCTCCAGTCATCCAGAAGATGCCTAACCAACTGAGATGCTCTCCTCGTTTCTCCCGGGACAAGAATTCAGAAAAATAGGCAAAAACAATGGGCAGAGAACCCCCAATACTGCAGAGAGAAAATGCCAGAAAGTAAGAACCAAGTCAGACACTAAAAATGGTCATAGCAGGAACCCAATTGCCTTGTCCCACCCTTAGGCTCAGTGGTGAAATAACCCAGTGAATTCGAAAGACCGGCCAAGGCAGTGTCAGATTATTTTGACCTTATGACTGACTTTACAACCTAACCCCTTTCTAAGGTTCAACTTTAACACAGTATCTTGGAAGTCAAACAAAAACTCAGTTCAAAGTTTTCTGGAGGTACTACTCAGAGTCAGGGTATCAGGATGGATGGACCACTGGTCTTGGGGTTGGTGTGGGGGGAGGTCCAGCTGAACCTCTGTAATTACGCACCCTATGCCTGAGATGAGTCTGCAGAAGAGGAAGGCTCCATATCCCTGTACGAAGGAAGAGAGGGAGGCGAAGGAGGCGTTGACGGCCAGGGACATGCTGAGAACTCGTTTCCTCCCCAGCTTATCAGCCAGGCCCCCCAGGATGAAGGCTCCCCCCATCATTCCTAGGTAGACTATCAGCCCTGTGAGGAGGAGAAAGAGAGAGGAGAGGGTGGAGAGAGAATACAAGCGATTAGAGACCATGCAACATTTTAGAAAATCTGATGCCCATTTTAATGCATCCTAGAAATTCTGTGTCACAGACATAAAAGGTGGAATGTGACAGATGTTGGTGGCCAATTAGAAATGTTGGACAAATGTGACTTCTTAGGAATGGTATTCAAAAAATAATAGTCTCACCAGGTTTACATATATGTATACATACTAAACTAGATCAACCATAGCTGAGTTTGATGTATCTTTTTTCAGACGCATAATCTTCAGATGAGGGAAATTCTGTCATTTTATTTTTAAGCAAAAAAACAGTTGGTGGGCTTCCCTCGTGGCGCAGTGGTTGAGAATCTGCCTGCCAATGCAGGGGACACGGGTTCGAGCCCTGGTCTGGAAAGATCTCACATGCCGCGGAGGAACTGGGCCTGTGAGCCACAACTACTGAGCCTGCGCGTCTGGAACTTGTGCTCTGCAATAAGAGAGGCCGCAACAGTGAGAGGCCCGCGCACCACGTTGAAGAGTGGCCCCTGCTCGCCACAACTAGAGAAAGCCCTCGCACAGAAACGAAGACCCAACACAGCCAAAAATAAATAAATAAATAAAAATTAAAAAAAAAAAAAAAGTGTTGGTGCTACAAAAGTCCTTGTGGGGTTATGTTTAGAGAAATTTTCCAGGGAAAATTGTGGCCAAGCAGGTATGGGGAGCAATGGGAAGGAAAAACATGGTGCAAGTGAAAACAGCAATTCCCAACAAGACAGCTTATTTTATTAAACACCCAAGAAGGACCTTTTCCAAGCCACAGCCAACGTTCAGATGTCTTAGGGGAATGTGGAAGAGAGTAGCAATGAGCTATCCTTTCTTCAACACATGTAACTACTATGTGCCTTGTAATAGAATCAGTTAATTTATGATATCATTTAAATACAGTGTTGTACACACATTTATGGAATTCCAATGAAGCCAGCAAGCATCCTCACAGAGGTGGCAAATCTCCAGAAGCACATGGATAATTCTTTCCTACTAAATATTGAGTACTTACTAATTATCAACGACTGTGCTAGTACATCATTTACTAAACCCAAGAAGCAAATTTTGCAGAATGTCTTTCATGCAGTGGAAATACTGAATACAAATTAGGTAAGTGTTCTTTTGCTCAGCCTTGACTGTAAATCAAACGAAGAACATCATTTGTCTTTCACAGAAAGGAAGCTTCTCCTGACCTGCGGATGCTTTATGTATGCAGATGTGTGCTGGGAAGGGCCCATGTAAAGCAAAGAGCTTCATTAGCTGGTTAATCAACTGGCAGGTAGGTCCCCAAAAGGAGCAATTCAACTATGCTCTGCTTTATCTTCCCAGTGGCAGATTTCCTTCTTTTATTATTTTTATTCCATGAGATGAAAAGAAATGATAACTTTGGTGTTGTCAATGGTTTTCACTAACTAGGATTCCCTTCCCTCATGTGAATTGTAACTTTTCACCTCTACATCACTCAAAGTCATGAAATATGTTATTTCCTTTTTCTTTTCCGTATATGTCACTTCATGAAATATGCCTGAGTCTATAAGCATTCATTAAATGCCTCTTATTAGGTAAGTGCTATTTTTGTTAATGGGGACACAGCAGGGTACAAACACATGAAAATCTGTGCCTTCATGGCACTTACATTCTAGTTGGGGAAAAGAGATTATAAATGAGTAAAAGATACAGTAAGTGGGATGCTGATAAGTGTTATAGAGAAAAGGAGAGTCAGGGTGGGAGGTGACAGTTCTAAATAAGATGGTTCAGGAAGCCCTCAGGGAAATGGGACATTTTGGCAAAGATCTGCAGGGAGTCAAACATGGGGATGTCTCGGGGAAATTGCTGGACCTGTGCTCCTAGACACAAGGTTTCTCTCCATTACAATTTTACCAGTTTCTCAGCCCATAGCTCAGAAAATGCAGTGAGCAATTTCCCACTATATTAGGTCACTGACACTTGTGTTTGAGAAAATGAGTCAAGACTTGCAAACCCAACTCAGACCTGGGTCATGCTGTACTGTAATAACGTCTGGGTTAGTCTTCCTGTTAGACTGTGAGTTTATCTGCCTGATCCAGCCCTGACTGGCCAAGGGCTTTCAGCATCTGGTTCCCAGCAGACTTAATCCTGCCCGGTTCTTAGCCATCAGGTGTTAAGTGGGATTGCCTTACTCACTGATGAGGGTGCCTTAAAACCATCTTCTGTTGCCATGACCTAGCTCCAGCAAGAATGAATTCGGTCAGGTGCTTGGGTGAGCCTCAGGCTGTAGCTTCCCTATTATTCTCACCAAGTGGTTCTAGTTTGCAAGACTGGCTTTGTGTTTGGTCCCCATGCTAGTTTCCTACCAGCATCTGATGCCCCAACCAATTGGAAAAGTCCCAAACCCTGTGTGTGTCCACCCAGGCTTTCCCCAGGAAAGAACTGGGTTCTACTTCCTCAGACTTAGACAACCCACCTAACACCTTGACCACGGCCAAGAGCCCCACATCTGAGATGCCCTGCCCTTCCTCCCCACTCCCAGTTAGACCCCTGGGAGCTCACCACCAGTCCAGTTCACACTGTAGTTTCACACAATTCCTTATACTTGGTAATTCAGACTTCTAGACCAGAGCAGAGAGGGAACTTTTTTCTCCAGTTAGGTCTGTTAGGCTTCCAACATTTTTTGGCCTCAGTTTAGTGCAACTCCCCGCCAAGAATTTCCAACATCCCATTCAGCCAACAGAAAACTTGTGTTTCTCTCATGATACTTGGTCAGTAAACATTTGGAATAAAAAAATATATATATTGAAAGGGAAGAAAGAAGAAGGGGGAAAAGGGAGGGAGGAGGGAAGTCCCACCCAAATTGCAGCTCCATGAGCAAAATAGATGCTATGGTTGCTTTAAGCCACTGAGTTATACAGCAATAAATAATGGGACAGTAAGTGCCGAACAAACTTAAGGAGCCTAATATATCATATAATAGCAGCAAAATGGCAAACATGGGGTGAGCACTAGCCACTAGACAGGCTCTGTGATAAGCATTTCACAGGCATTGTTGATCCCCTTTCATGTTTACAACAATCCAGTGAGGGAGATACTGTTATTATCCTTATTTTATACAGGAGGAAACTGATCCACAGAGAGATAAAGTAGCTCCCCAGTGTCAACAACTGATGGAAATATCAAGATTTGGGACCAGTACTTCTGACCTCAGAGTCCCTGCTTCAACTACTATATTTCACTGCTCTTTATGGATAAGCATTGGTCAGACTTCGTAGCTCTGCATCAGTTCATTCTTTCTTCATTGGCTGGTCCCCAGGATGGCTTGCTCAGTGGGGCATGTTCTTTCCATTCAAGGAGATAAACCACAAAATCTGTGATTATCTCCTGGTGAGAAACAGTGCTCCAATAAAGGTATATGTCAGGTATTTTAAAATCACAGAGGAGGAGCACAGCCTGGATACACCTCACGCAACATGGGAAGGCTTCCAAGAGAAAGACATTGAGCTGTTGTTGAAGGACACATAGAAGTCAGTCAGGTCTCCATCTTGGTGATGGGGGTGTATCACAGGCAGCAGCAGACAGCACGTGCAGAGACAGGGAGGCTGAAAGAACAACTGATGTGTTTGGGCAACTACCTGCAAGTAGTTCAGTGTGAGTAGAACACAGTACTCGTGGGACCCCTGGTGAGGGATTGGGGCTGGAGGTTAGGACAGAGGCCAGATCATAAATGGCTCAGAAGTTGTGTGTGCATGTATGTATGTGTGTGTGTGTGTGTGTGAGAGAGAGAGAGGGAGCACATGCATGCACATGTATGAGTGTGTGCACATGTGGTCTTTGCATGCCTATATGTGGGCCTACAAATTGGGGGGAAGAGAAGATAAGAATCAGAGGAATGGTCAGGACATTTGCTAAGAACCAAGCTGCACGCCCCATACCCTGGTCCCACCCCAGAGAAAAACACTAGCGTCCAATAAATGTTCTATTTTTTTCTTACTTCAATAAAGCTATCTTCAGCACTTCTCGAATTTCACTATGTACAAAAATCATGGAGGTATCTTTTTAAAATCAGATTCTGATTCTCCAGTTTGGTAGGTCTGAGTTGGGGCCCGAGAGTCTACATTTCTAGCAAGACTTGTGCTGCTGGTCCACAGACCATACTCTGAGTGGCAAGAGGCTAGAGCACACCCAGCTTCAGGACAAGACAGGGAGGGGAAGTGGTAAGAATCCTGACTTTGGAACCCAAAGATCTCATTCACTGGTTGTGTAATTTGGGAGAAAATCCTCTCACCCTGTAAGGGCCTGACCTTCACATCTGTAAACTGATCATTGAGATAGCTGATCTCCAAGCTGCCTTCCCATTTGTTTGTTTCTAAAAAGTATAAATCATGAAGGATGAAATTCTGTGGAATTTCTCAGGAAGAAGATTGTCAGACTAAAAAAACAAACCCAGACACAGATGCTTGATTAAACTTTTGTGATAGTCACACAAGACATGTTTATGGATCAGATGTGGCCCTAGGTGGCTTCTGGGCCACCAGTCTGCAATCCCAGGCAGTGAACATTGTGCCAGTTATTGAGCTGTTATCTCTCAGCTCCAAAGCCATCCTTCTAGCCCCTAGTTTGTCCACAAACTAATACAAGTACTTTGCAGGCTGCTCCCTGCTAGGCCCTGCCAGTGGGGGGCACTAGAGGGAGGCTTCAAGGAGGGGACCTCTGCTTTTTGCTCCTGTCGTTTCACCTGCGCAACACTTTTTCTCTCTGGCCGCAGCAATTCCCTTCCACAGCAGCAGCAGCTGAATCCAAAAAGCAGAACCAGACACATCCCGCCTCCCCTCCCCTCCCCTTCCAGAGCAGCACCAGCCAGCCTGGGCCCTCTCTCCAGAGATCTGAGCTGGCTCCATAGGGCCCCCTTTCCCTGAGCTTCTAAGTTATCATAATTCTAATTTATTCCCCCAGGTCCTAAGGGTGCAGCTGCTCCTTGCCTTCACTACCTCAGTATACTTTTTACAAACATTTCACTTACCCAGTTAATAATTTTTTACATTAAATTCTCTCTGTTCCAATAATTGCCATGATTTCTGTCTCCTGACTACATCCTGACTGATCCAGACACATAAGCAAATGGATGAATCTTAGAGATTAGACATTGAGTTCAATCCCTTAGCTGTACTGGATGAGGAGACTGAACATCAGAGAAGGTCAGGGACTCTCTCGGAAGCTCTCTGCTGGCCCGGGATCGGCTGGCACTACACTCTGGTCTCCTAGCTCCAGGACGGGTGCTTTTGCTACCAAACCTCACTGTCCAAGGCAAAGGAAGAACTAGAAAGAACAAGAAGGGCTTCTCAAAATGCTGTCGTAGGGGGATCAGAATATGCGGCCTCCAAATGTGCCGCTTTGATATAAGGATTATTTTGAGCTGAAGACAGTTAGAAAGAGCAGACCCCAAAATAAAGCTCTGCCGTCCCTCACATTTGCCTAAAAGCAGGCTTAGACTCTAAATCACCAGAGACTCTTATCAACATAGTGCTGCACAAAGAGGAATCTACATAACAAACCTCACTAAAGCAACTCTGTATTAGTTTGCCCCACAGATTGATTTACCTTCCCACAGTTTGCCACTCTAGGAAGCCTAAAATCCTGTTAGTTTGTCTTGTCACTTCTCTACAAATGTATTGTTCTTTGTGAAGATGCTATCTAAGCCCAGATTCTAACCATCCTTAGAGTTACTCACAAGTATATGCACTGTGCATGGCAATAAAGTCTGTTTGTTTTTCTCTTGTTAATCTGTCTTTTGTCAGTTTAATTCAAAGGGTCCCCAGCCACCAAACCTAGAAGGATAGAGGGAAAAAGTTTTTCCTCCCCTGTACTGTTTTGGGACGCCATGAAAAGGAAGAATGGAAGAAAGATGAGCCTATCCAAGGAAAATTACTTCAGCATGAAGCTGATAAGGGACTAGTTAGAAAGCTAGGAAGTCTACCCTCCTTCAATGCTATTCAACAAGCTCAGTGGCATCTTGAGGCAATGTCCCCCCTAATAACACCAAGGTTTTTGAGGTAGTTAAAAACCATGATTTAGAGTCTAAGCCTGCTTTTAGGCAAATGTGGGGTAGGGCAGAGAGCTTTTTTTTTTTTTTTAAGTCTGCTCTTTCTCAACTGTCTTCAGCTCAAAATAATCCTTATATCAAAGTGGCCCATTTGGAGGCCACATGTTCTGACCCCCTATGACAGCATTTTGAAAAGCTCTTCTTGTTCTATCTAGTTCCTCTTTTGCCTTGGACAGTGAAGTTTGGTAGCAAAAGCACTCTGCTACTTGCAGAGCAGGGGCATGGAGGTGAAAGGAGGGGGATGTGGTGGGGTGAGAAGGGCTTTCAACTGGTGGTAACACCACAAATAAAATGGAAAAGAGGGAGGAACCCACACTGATAGGTGCCCATAAAAGGAAGAGCCCAGTCTTGAGACACAAGACTTGAGCTGGTTGTGGTCACAGTCCTGGCTCCATGGGTTACCAGCAGCATGACCATGGGCTCCCCACTCAGCTTCTCTGATCATTGCTCCTTCTTTGCAAAATTCAGATACTAGTGATTATCTTGCAGAGTTGTTAGGATTATGTAGGACATTGGGTTGAAAGTACGTAGCAGGATGCTTGGCTCGAAAGTAAATACATAACTGATCAAAGTTGCTACTGTTGTTATGAGCAATGCAGCTTAGAATGGGCTGGTACCTGAGAAAGCCACAGGATTGGAAAAATGACAATAAGTTGGTGGTATTTTAAAATCAAATCAACCATATATTAGAATTTGAGAAAAGAGGATCAAGACAAGCCTAAGAAACTTATTTATAGGAGTTTTTAAAAAAAAACTTATTTATTTATTCCCTTTAAATGTACCTCCCTCTATCTTTACCTGAAAAGGAAGCCAACTTCCAACAAAAAGCTTTTTTGGACTAAAGTTTTTTCAAGTTTCTTCTAACAAGACTTTGGTGGCGGGGGGGGGGGGGACTTTTTTCCCCTAACTCTTCTGTTTCTTAAGTTCCCAGATTAAATGTCATCTCCTGAGAGAGGCACCCCTGATGTCCCAAACTAGGACTCAACAAACTTTTTCTGTAAAGGGCCAGAGAATAAATATTTTACTTGCAAATAATTTACTCTGCAGAAGTCTTGTGGTCTCTGTGACATATTCTTCTTCCTTTTTTCTTTATAATCCTTTAAAAATGTAAAACAAAAATACGGTAAGTCTCCTCCATACAAACAAGTTCCATTCCAAAAGCGTGTTTGTAAGTCCAATTTGTTCATAAGTCCAACAAAGTTAGCCTAGGTACCCAACTAACACAATCAGCTATAAAGTACTGTACTGTAATAGGTTTATAGTAATACTTTTCACACAAATAATTCATAAAAAACAAACACAAAAAATAAAGGAAACATTTTTAATCTTATAGTACAGTACCTTGAAAAGTACAGTAGTACAGTGCAACAACTGGCGTACAGGGGCTGGCCTCGAGTGAACAGGCAAGAAGAGTTACTGACTGGAGGAGGGGGAGGAGGTGGGAGATGGTAGAGCTGAAGGATCGTCAGCAACAGGAGATGGAGGGCAAGCTGTAACTTCACACACGTTCGAGAACTTGAACGTTCGTATGTAGGGGGCTTACTGTAGGCCACAGACCTGTAGTCCATAGTTTTCTGACTCCTGTCCTGTTCCATATGAAATTCTGTCATCTCTGCTTGTCTTTCGGCACCATACTACCATTCCTTCATATAACATATGTCTATTTGCTATTATGTATTTATTGGCTCAACGTTTGTCAAATGCCTTTGACTGCCATGTCCCAGAGGAGGGGGAGGAGGGGACCTGTCAGTTCTGTCCAAGTGGAGTTCCCACTGTGTCTCTAGCACCCAGCACAGAGAATGACACCTTGTAAGCACTCCATTAATATTTTTTCAAGAAATAAACAAAATAATATTAAAATAATTCACACCCACTGTAGAAAACTCTGAAAAATACATTAAAAATGTATAGAAGGTAAAGTCAAAACTATCATACCACCACTCAAAGACAGCTGTTATTAGCGTACTTTATTCTTTGTATTTGTACACATACAATTACATGGTGGAGACCATTCTGTCTTGGAAGTTCCATAACCTATTTTTTTCCACTGATAAGTAACTCAGCAAAGAACATCTTTGTGCATATGTCCTTGTCTGCGTTGCTAGTTATTTGCTCAGAATTGATTCCTAGAAATGAAATCATGAGGTCAAAGGGTTTCTTGAGACCCAGCGTTGAATTTCCTTCCAGAGAGCTGGTATGTAACACAAACCTCTTGCCATCTCTAGAGATGCTCTTCACACAGACAGAATACACCCGCAGCACCAGGGGCAGCACGTTGAGGAGATAGACAATCAGAATGTGCTGGCTTATATGTGATGGGAAAGAAGAGCCTCCTGCAGGATAATCTTCTTTATCTAGCAATTAACCAAGGACAAAGAAAGCATTTCTCACATTTTTTTCACTTGAATACATAGAAATTAAGTGCATTAATATCCTAGGAAACTTCTGAGCTCCCTTTTTCTGCAGCCACTCCAGTATTTATTTGACTGCATGCATGTGCTTTGCAAGAATAAAAATCAGCATCTCCAGATGGAACCATTTCTATTCCACTTCTTTATTATTCATCCAAATATACTTTCTTGAAGGGTAATGTTCTCTTGGACTAGGGTCTGGGAGTCACAGATCTATAAAGTTTACTGCTTTATCATGTGGTAAACGTGATAAAGGTTGAACACATAAGTGAACCCCTGGGAGAAGTCTCACTTTGGTACTAAGTCATGGAAGAACATCAGGTTATCTATCTGCATACCCCTATGAAATCAGATGCCTTGGGTAGTTTGGCCAAGTGCTTTGTTTATATAACATCTGGATGCTTGGAAACTTCTGGGATAAGTAAATACTTCCTTTTGGGTCTAAAGCATTTAGCACAGAAAAGGTTTGGTTTTAACAGTATGTCTAGTGGAAACCAACCTGGCAGTCACTGTATTGGACTCTTCTAGTACTTTATGTGTCCGATAAACTCAAGTGAATGAATCTTTGGAAGTAGGTTAACCTTCCCAGTCTACTGAAAGTTGGAGCTCTCCAAAAGGTCACATAAGATATTTGGAAACAAGTGTGGAGAAGAGAAAGGAAGGGACAAAGGAATTAGCATCTTTTAAGACCCTACCATGTGTTAGATACTATGCTAGGTGATATATAGAATAATTTTAATTTGTCATTCCAACCCTGTGAGGGAAGTATTGTTTTCATTTAATAGATGAGGTTAGGAGCTTTCCTCTCTGACCACAATTATTGAAATATCTGAGTAAATTGTTCTAATATCTGATAGAAGAAATCCACGTTTACAGTTGGGTGATTCATCAATGCCCCAAATTATGGAGTAGCTCATGAGAAAAGGTGCACTAATACTATTCAAGGACACCAGGGTTGGAGGTATTTGTCACTCTGCCTGAGGATGCAATACATTCACTCATGCTTGGTTCTTCAGCTCGAGAGAAGCCACAATGCTATGGAAGAGCAGAATCATCCGTCCTGGAAGGTCTAGGTTTGGCATGTTGCCAATAGATCCAGAGGTAGGGGTCTGCAGATGGATTGGGGAATCAGAGACAGAGCCACTTGCTTCAGCAACATGGTGTAAGGATAGGGTCTTAAACCGGGAAGAGGTTCTTTCTCCAGCAATACTTAAAGGAAATTAAAGACCCTGCAAGTCAGCCCAGAGACTTTATCAACCCAGGTGACGCATAACCAAGCTCAAGCCACAAGGCAATATTCTGAGCCAAGCAGTGAGCCTGTAAGTATACCCAGACCCCAGATCTCTAGCCATGTCTTCGGTGAGTAGAAGATAGGCCTACAGCCATCGTGGAAGCAACTGTAACAGAAAACTTTCAGGACACTAGTGAGGTTTCTGCCCCGGGCTAGCCCTGGGGCAAAGGGGTATCTGTCATGTCCCTTAATCTTCTCTCAGGATGTTGTTCTCACAACATCCTCAAGGAATATTTCTTAGTGCCTCTTCTTGATAAGAAGAGGCACTAAGAAATATTCCTTGAGGATGTTGTGAGAACCCTGAAATTGCCTTGTCCACATACCACCACACTAGAGCCATCTTAGAAAAGCAGAGATTTCCTTTTGGTACCTCTCAGTGCCCGTAAGAAGAGGTGTCACCTGGACTAAAACCAGTAGAGGTGTGACATCTCTGATAGCTCTCCTGGACACCGTGGGCATCTCAGATATGACCATTACCCAGTGAGCCTCGGCAGTCCCTCAACCATTCCACTAAAGCCCAAGTTGAGGCTGCCATTGTGGTCACTTCTAGAGGATGGAACCATGTATCTGATGACATCTAGGACCAGTCCAGGAGAATCACGGTAGTGCTAATTAATTGCAGGGTATGGCTCAGAGTTAGTAGCTGAGACAGGAGTAGTTGACATAAAATCAAGAATGGAAACCAAAATCTTTACAAGGAAATTTGCTCAGCCCCCTTCTCTATGTATCAGCAAGTGTGGGAAAGGGGCATAGAGATTAAATAAGTCCAGCCCAGTCCTCCGGTTTCAAAAACACTCACAATATAACAGAAATAAATAGGTGGAAACAAGTGAAGTGGTAGAGCAGGGCAGGGGCCAGAGAACGGCCACAGCAAGAACTCTGACAAGCTGATGACTAGAAAGAGGGTGGGGGCCAAGCTTTGCTATCTTAGAATAAGCAGATGGTTGGGGGTGGTAAAGGAATGGTTGGATGGGGACAGCAGGACTGAGCCTCACACAGGGATCAGAAGGTGATGAGGCTGGTTATTGGCAGAGGTCAAACTCACGACCTTACAAAACTTGGATGCCTTTTGGTACAAAGACTCTGAACAGGCTACCTTGTCTTCAAAGAACATTATCTTCTATATTAGCATAGAGTTGATTTAAAGCCAGACTGGAAAAGATCTGTCTTTCTCTCTGGGACACCTAGACATCTGGCTCTGACTCATGGCTAAGATAAGGGTAATGAGATTTGTGATGTGCTGTTTAAAGTCTGAAACTCCCCTGGTAATCCCTAGAGACCATTTGTTTACTCATGGTTTTCAGTGTCATAACTGGTTAGTCAACCTGGCTCTACCACAGAATCAGAGGGACAAGAAAATCCCTCTGGGAACTTCTGCCTTGAGGTCTCCTAAAGTGAAGATTTCTTGCACAGATCTTGGTGGTTTTATCTGGAGACAAGCCCATATGAGAATAAGAAGGACCTTGGGGAGTGTGCCTGGATGTCTTTTGAATGTCCAGTTCCTGCCTACAATCTCTTTCTCTCTTTCTCCCTTTAAATAAGAGCCTATGTGACTATACTCAGAGGAGTCTTGTGAGTCCTCTCAAATATCCAAACTGATGAAATCTTTTCACCTCTTAGCCCAAAGATTTCAAAATCAGATGCCTACAGGGGCCAAGCAGTAAATGCAAATGAGTGAAGTTGAGCAGGCATATTTAATGGGGAATGGTAGGAATGGCGGAATTCAGGCCCATCTAAAGGGAGCAGCCATACTTAACTTCAGCCAGTTGTTGTGTTATCAAATACACACTCTATTCCTAGAGTTTCAAAAAGAGCCGGAAATCTGATTTCTAAATAAAATTCCTTGCTTTTTAAAACACTCTACTAACAAAACAATTATTTTCATCCATTGTTTGCAAACCCTATGTGACAGAGATCGGCACAGGTTTTAATATTAGTATGTTAGGAAAGTGGGTATTCACACTTTTGTTGAAATAAAATGTATCCTGTGGGTCAGATCTCAATTTTTTTATTCCTATGACAATTACTCTTAATTTTCTCTTTACCTTTGTATCAGGTATTGAGTACCCCCTGGATAGTGATGTTCTATGCTCTTTCCTGTCTGTCTTCACATTGCTTGTTTCTCCATCTGGCATGCTCTCTGTTCAGATCTTTGCATGGCTGGCTCCTTCCAAAGCTTCCATGACCACCCATCCACACCATCCATAGTGGTGTCTCCCTCTGACAGGTGGAATCACAAAGCCCAGTTAGAAGGCCATTATATCCCAAGTGGGTGACACTGACAGCTTGGAGTGGAGTGATTGGTGGCAGTGGAAATGGTAAGAAGTGGCTGGATTCTGGTTGTATTTTAAAGGTAGAGTCAAGAGAATAGATGGTATGTAAAGCAGAGATTGCATCAGCTCTCCAAAGAAGTGAGTGGCAATAGAGAGGAGCTTCCTTGGCTGAGTACTGAAATGTTCCAATGTTTAAGGGTCAGGAAGATGAAGAGAAACCAGCAATGGAGAATGAGAAGGAGTGGCCAGTGGAACAGCAGGGAGACTGGAGGCAGGGGTAGCCTAGACATCCAATAAAAAAAGTGTTTCAAGGAGGCAGGCGGGCTGAACTCTTACAGTTGCTGCTGACAGGTCCGGAATGTGGAGGACTGAGATTGGACCACTCGATTGACCAAGTGGGGGTCACTAGTGATATAGACAAGAACAGTTTTCTGAAGTGTTGGGGACTAAATTCTGCTCAAAATTGAGCAAAAATGGAAAGTGAGGACTTGGATTTAGTGAGTTTTACTGAAAACAGAAGAGATGTGTGTGAAGTCAGGATTAGAGAAACTGTATCATGTTTGTGTGCTGATGGGAATGACTTGAGATAGACAGAAAAATAGATGAGGGAGAGGAAGGTGAGAATTATGAAAGTGGTACCCTGGGGAAGTGAAAGTGGATGAGAATCTAGCCTGAGAGTAGACAGGTGAGCCTCGTAGCTCCTCCACAGCAACAGGAATAAGATGTAAGCCCAGGGGCAGTTAGGAACGTAAGTGTGGAGGTAGGCACTGTGGGAGTTCTTTTCTGGTTGCTTCTGTTTTCTCAGTGAAAGAGGAACTGAGTTCATTATGCTGAGGTTAAAGATGGGGAGGAGGCGCTGGGAACTGGCAAACAGAGGATGAGGCATGAAATTGTCATCAAGGAGACTGGGAAAGTGAATAATTCAGGGGAATGAAGGATGATGGCTGGCAGCACAACGGTGCCCTTGAGGTTATTGACAATAAATTTAAAGTGAGACCAGTGGACAACATGGTGTGTATCTCACCAGCCATGTTCACCTACAGGGTACAGGGACAGACTGATGAAGAGTGAGGTGTAACCAGAGCTGAGGGACATGACAAAAAAGAGAGGCACAAGGAAGTTGATGGCGGTTATGATTCTGGCTCGCAGAATTTAAGTTCAGTGAAGAATGGGATGAGGACAAAAGCGTGGTGAGTGACAGACCAAAAGGCTGTAGGTCTCATGAGGTTGAACAATTGTGGGAGCTGGAAGACTGGATAGAGTGAGCTAGAAAGACAGAAGAAGGGGTACTTGACATTGGGATTGTGGAGGGGTTGGAGTAATTGATAACAATAAGACCTAGGGTAAGACCAGGACAGTAGGTGATTAGAAAGGGGGGATATCATTGCAGAAGACTTTAAGGAAAGAAACTAGGATATTGGAAAGTGCTTACTGAAATCACCAAGAATTATAATGGAAATAGTGACAGTAAACCTGGCACTAAATTCCTCAAGGAATGAGGGGGCATGACACAGGGGGCCAGTAGATGACTGCAACAAGGATGCATGCTAGGTGATACCCTCTGAGGACAGGAGATGCAAATGAGGAATGTTTTAAGGAGGAGGAAGGGAGAATGGTCTGGAAATGTCATGGGGGAGCCAGGAGGAGCAATGGTACAGGGGTGTGGAATATGAAAAAGGAAACAGCCACCCACTAAGACTGCAGGGCTAAGTAACATCCTCAGAGAAGAATACATTTCAGTTGTAGCAAAAAGGCAAATGACATTAAGGGAAGAGGTGGGAGATGAGATAGGGGAAAAAAAAGGATGCACAGTGCCATAGGGGAATGAAAGTCTGGGTGATAATGAACATCTTGGGAGACATGGACCTCTCATGGTGACCAACACGTACAGTGACAAAGGGTGTAAACATGCTCCCGAAGGTCTCAAAACCAATTTTGGTAGCACGGTTGGTAGTATTAGGGGGAAAAGAAGTATTGAAGGACCTACCTAGAGCACCCTGAGTTCTGGATCACCCCCTGCTCCTGCCAATGGAAGAATGGAGTTTAGGAAGGTGTGGGGGGGTGGTAGAATCATCTCATTTATTGTCTGTTTCCCCCTAAAACGTTACTTCCATGAGGGAGGCACTTGTATGTCATTCATCAATGAGCCACTCAATAAATAATTGATTCCTTAAAGAGTTATTCAATAAGATAAAAAATATATATATACAAAGCAAGATCATATTTATTGGGTCCTTATTGGGCACTTTGATGAGCCCTTGATGTACACTATCTTATCACCCCTGACAATAGTTCTGTGAGGTAGGTACTAATAATATCTTAATCTTATAGATAATGAAACCAAAGTTCAGGGAGACTAAGTGACTTGTCTAAGATGGTAGAGGTAGTTAGTGATAGAGCCAAAATATTAAGTCAGACTGTCCACCTTTAAAGTGTTTATACATATGGTAGACTCTGTTGGTCACATTCCCAACAGGACTTTTTCCCTCTTCTTCCTTGTTAAAGGAAGCGTGGTTTTGTTAGGTATTAAAATGTGTTCAGAGAAATACACACACACACACACACACACACACACACACACCCCTAGGGGATGAAGCATAGTTAACTTAAGATGGTCCTCTGAATCCAGCTCTTAATTGAGGGAGAGCAATAAGACATACAGGGATGTCTGTCAAAGGCTACTAGGCAATGTTTTTGTGCAATAAAAGAGAGAACATTGCAGAAGAGGCACTTTCTTGCCACCCTCGCTCTCACTTCCTGCTTGGAAAGCCATCATGGGAGGATGTAGAGCATAGAGCTACGGTGGTCAGCTTACGACCATGACGGAAAGGCCAGAAGAATGTCCTTGCCTAATGTCCTGACATCAGTAGGCCATTGACCTAACCCTGGAACCACCTACTTTAAGAATTCTTGATAAGTAAAGAATAAACATCTTCATGATTCAAAGTCATTGTTACCGGCAGTTGAATACATCCTAGACACATATCGCCTCCTAAAAAAGAAAGCATACAGATGAAAGATCATCTGATTGATTTACATAGTCATTCCTTAAGAGCAAAAGGCAAGGCAACTCTGTGTAGAGGAAAGCCCTCTGTGCCAGTTGCCGGGGGCCCAGGTCCTGCTCTCAGAGCTTGTGACCTTGAAGAACTCGCTTCCTCCTTGGGCCTCAGTTTCCTCCAGTTAGAAATGAAAGGCATGTTAGGAGTTCTCCTTTATCCCTTTCACTTCTAATATTAGACGATTCTATAATGTTGTAAGTAATGGCTTATGCCTTATAATCTGTCGTTACATCTCCTTCAAAGGATGAGACTTTCCTTTCTAGGACCCAAGGAGAGGTGAGGCAGAGAGGCCAAGGAAAGGATGCGACTTCTTTAGGCTATTTGCTGCACGTCCCCAGTGGAGACTGATATATGTCTCTGAGTCAGCAAAATCTCCGGTGTTGAAACAGATGATGCTCACTCTGCACATTTGAGCAGCCTGGGCCCGTCTGAACGGAGAAAAGAGTGCTCACATTCAATCTGTTCAGTGGACCCCAGGGGGCATGTCAAAGGCTATTACATTTCCAAGACCATCTATCTGACTCTCCCTTCCCTCCTCCCTGCCCTGCTAATATCTGAGACTTCTCTGGAAACGAAATCAATCCTTTCCAAAGAAAAACCCAACTCATGTGGGCTTGTGCTGCACAAGGGTTATAAATACAGAGAGATTTTACACCTGCTGGCCTGCAAAGGGCCATGATAGCTGTATAGTCGTGAACTCCACATTGGACAAGAGTGTTCCATTGTCTGATGTGGTTCCTGGCAGAAGGAGGGTAGGGAAGTCCTTTGTGCCTCTGCTGCTCTGGTCTAAAAAGGTGATGGAGCATTCCTTGGGACCCTTTTCACGGGTGGATGGCAGTGTTGCTCTTCAGCAATATGACAGCCTATTCTGGGCTCACAATCTATGCCTCAGATCACTGCAAGTCCCTGGTGAAATCGGCACCTGGCCTTTCTGGTCCAGCTGGCTGGGACGTGGACTACGTCATACTCTCACCTACAGAGATAAGCTGTAACTGACTCTAGCACTCTGATGGAGGCCCAGTGCCTACTTGGCAACTGTATCTTATCAGAGTCATGCATTTAGTGTAAAGGTTGCTCAAGGTTACTTATGTAATGGTCACCTAGAGACATCTTCCATAGATGGGACAGCAAGGTAAAGGAGCAGCAGTAGACTTTGCAGGCAGACATAACTGGTTTCAACTACTAGAGCCATCACTAACTAGTCTTGACAAGTTACATTAACCTCTTAGAGACTAAGTTTTCTCATTTGTAGAACAGTGAAAATAATGCTTCCCTTGCAGGTTGTTATAAGGATCAGAAATGTCATATATAAAATGCTTAGTATAAAAGAGTTTATCAAACTGTAATTTTTGGTGGCGGTAGTAATATAATTATTATAATTTGATTTTAATTTAAAAGAAAGGTAACAGGTTGTACCAGTCCTGGTAAATAATGAACCCTTAAACATTAGTTCTTTGCTTTTTATGAAGAAATTCGTACATGAAAAAATAAACCTTCCAACCTCATTACTATAAAGTAACCCACAGTGAACATGAGTGGCAATGAGTGACAACGCAAGACAAGAAAACTACCTTAGGAACCATATGCATCACTTACGGTCTTTGAGCAGCACTTCCTTCATCCTATAAACTTGGGATTACCACTCTGACCACCTCACAGTTTCACTTCAAGATCAAATGTGAGTATCTATGAAAATCATTGATAATCTCTTGGATATCAAAATCCATTGATAATCTTGTTTGCAAATGTAAACAAGATTTTTGGGTACAGCCCCATTTTCCTTACACTGGTCAAGGTGTATGCAAATATCCCATCCATCACCACAAACTCAAGAAGGAAGCCGTCTGGGTAGAATTCCTAGGTAGCACAATAAAAAAACCCTGACAACTCAGTAGCTCCTAATAACCCTGAGTAGCTGTGTAAACTACCTAGTTTTCTAGCCCGGCTGCACAACAGAATCACCAGGCAGCTGTGAAAAAATGCCTATGCCATACCTCACTCACAGAGTCCCTGACAGCATTATTCTACAGCAAGGCCTGTTTTTGTTTTGGTTTTTGTTTTTTAAATAATATTTATTTATTTATTTGGCTGAGCTGGGTCTTAGTTGCAGCACATGGGATCTTCGTTGCCTCGTGCAGGATCTTCATTGCAGCATGCGGGATCTTTAGTTGCAGCATTCGGGCTCTAGTTCCCTGACCAGGGATTGAACCCGGGCCCCCTGCATTGGGAGTGAGGAGTCTTAACCACTGGACCATCAGGGAAGTCCCAGGGCCTGTTTTTTTTTTTAACAGTCCCTCAGGTGACTCAAATGGGCAGATAGAGGGGAGAAGCCCTCACCTGGAGCAGTGGTTCTCAACTGGAGGTGACTTTGTCCCTCCAGGGGATATTCTGCAATATCTGGAGACATGCCCAACCCTGCAACTTCCCCTCCATTCACAGTAAATATAACAGTTTACTTAAGGATTTCTCCCATTCATTCCTGCTGTATTTTCCATGGTCTGAAGATTATATTTTCAAATATGTGGATTAACAGCCCTATGAGCTTTTTCTAATTCACTAAAGTTTTCCATGGTGGGGACAAATATAGGGGAATACATATAAATAAGTAACTAGCACATTTGTATTCCCCAAATTAATAAATCATTAGTTACCAAACATCTTTTATTTAGGTCTCAAGGAGTGTGCTTACAACTGTGGAGAAAAACAAAAAACCTTCAAGTCTTTGAAGGTCTCATGGCCAAAGACGTTCTGCAAAAAGTGTAGACAGAATGTACTGAGACATCTTCACTACAATGAAAGTTCAAACAAGTTAGAAGCTGAACATCATCAGGTTGTTGGATCAGAAGATCCAACAGATGGGTCAGATGGATCAGAAGAGCAGAATGAGTATTAACTGAGGACATACTGTGTGCAGACCCTGAGCTGGACAGTTAGAAGGGTGATCTCATTCAATTCTCCCAACAGCCCTGAGAGCTAAGTACTCCTCTCCCCCTCCCCTCCCCCTCCCCCTCTTTTTCCAGACAATGCTATTTACTCCATGTAAAACTAAAACCTACACACATAGAGATCCAAATAGCTTAGATTCAATCTTGATGAAAATCAGAGTAGAAATCCAGGATCCATAAGTTCGAATAAGTGGTTGATAGTTGGTTTTTGACACAAATGCTTTCAGACTGAGGTAGGCTCTATCCTTCGACGTAGGACTAAGTTGAAAGGCACAAAAAAAAAACAGCTGTAGACAAATGGGAAAAATGCCTCACTCAAAGCTAAAGCCGTACTTAACATGTAGCCCGCATCATAAAACTGAGGGTTTTGTTTCAAGAAGGTCTCCTTGCAAGATTTTTCTTAACCCCGTTACAATTAACCCAAGGGTTAATTGTGAAATAACTTTTAATCTTGAAATTACGATGCTGGTTTTTTGGTTGCTTGGTTAGCTGATGGGTTGGTTGGTTGTATAGGAAATTGTTTTTCTTCCTTTATGTTTGTCACAGAAAATTGAATTTACTCATCAGCTTTGTCATAGTCAACCCTCTGACTATGAATTCACTGATTTTATTGCAATAAACACAGCCAGCTGTGTAAAAATGTCAATCTCTTGAAGTTAGGAAGGGTTGTCTTCTTTGCATAAGTCGTCGGTTTTCTTTCTTGCATATATTAAATAAGAAAAAAAAGGTGCTTATAGCAGAAATATTTTGAAGCTCTATATAAAAAAATCTCAATTTTTCAAAACACTCAAACAGCTTCTACTGTTTCCTCTATGTACTAGTCCAGGAATTGCATATTTCTCCCTTGGAGTACTCCAGTAAACTTCTGTCAGATCTCCCACTTTAGTCTCTCTCCCTGACAATCCATTTTTCGTCAGTGTGGGGATTTTGCCAGTTGCTAAATATGTCTACTCCAGTTAAGCACTCCAGAACTGGGGAAATAACCACAGGGTGGATTTGGGGACCTACCGGGCCCTCTGTGAGATGGGCCTGAGCCAAAACTCCATTGATCACCTGGCCTCCATTAGTCCCTAATCTGACTGATAGAACACAGTGATGTTTTGAATCTCCTGGAATTAGTACCAGTCCAGATCCAGTGTCTGGTAATCCTCAAAAGGTCTGATTATTTCCTTTTCTCCAACGCACAGTCACGCTGGTAAAAAGCCAAAGGTCCCTTGGGGAAGACTGGAAGAAAGATGAACCAGTATAAATTTTTGGCAGCGGCCTGGGATCCTTCCTCAAGGGGACCCAGCCTCCCCTTCACTCATGGATTTTGGGTCTATAAACTGGCTCAAATCTGGGAATCAATTGAGGGGCAGTGACTGTTTTTATGAGACAGGTTAGACTTTTGTTCACTTGACCTGGAATTTTTCTGCTCATACAGATCAAATAAAAATTTAGTAGGCTTCCTATGTATTTCACTTCTGGGAATACCACAGTCTCTTAGAGTCAGGTACTGCTTCGACTCTGCTGTCCATTACAGTAATCATGCCCACCTTGACTCTGGTGGTTAAGTACTGTCCCTTGGCCCCTGCCACCCAGGGTCCAATTACTCTGCATTTAGGTTTCTCACTTCAGTGACTGAAGTCCCCACTGCGAGGTCTGGCTTACATTTAAGAGTGATCACAGAGCTCTTCAAGGATGCTGGGGGTCCCCTCACAAATTTATTTCTCATAGTCACGGTGAAAGGTGTGTCCTGTGTAACCCCCCAAGGCAGGTGAATAGGTTTTAAATGATAAATTCACTCTAACATTCCAATCTCCCTAAGCCTTTGAATCTCTTCCTCTACATTAAACCAAGGCAGGTCTGGCATTCAAGTTCATTTACTGTGGGCCAACTCTTGGTCCATGTTTTAGCCAACCAACCGACCAAACTAGTAGAGCCCTTTCTAACTCCCCGAGCTTCAACATTAAATGCAGAAATCTCTGTTTATCGGGTCCATATCAATTAATGTGGCCCAATCCAAATTTATGTTCCTTCCACCATTACCCCACCCCCCTAATATCCATTCCCACACATATTCCCTGAACTTCTGTGAAAATTAGAAAAACCAAGTAGTTCTTTTGCAGTGTAGCAGAACTCCTCATGGGTCACATTTTGACCCTCACTTTTAGGGACCTGCAGGGACTTGAGTTTAGTTATAAGTCCAGAAGAAAAGAGGGGTGGGGGTCCTGAGGAGAATCAACAATGTCTTGCAAGGCAGGTGCCTTAAGGGGAGGCCATTACAGCTTCCTCATCAACGCAGGGTTAACCCCCTCAAGACGAGTGGAGGGCCTGCTTCTATTGGCGAAGAGAACGGATCAAAATTTAGGAGTTCAGTGTCCCCAGCTGCATCAGGGTCTTCCCACACATCCCCATGCCAACTTCCAGGATTCTATTTCTTCCCTATCAATGCCTTTACTTTAACAGTAGACATGCTGTGAGGCTGGGAATTCAACCTGCACTGTAATTCAGCCACTCAGAGGATGAGATACTGGGTTTGGTTGTCAGCAATCTCAGGAGATAAAGGTGTCCTTCAGGGCAGACATAGAAGATTTTGGGTCATTTATGCAGTGCTTGTGCTGGGAATTCGAGTCCTCCGTTCATTAATTTCTTTTCCCACTTTGTCAATGATATTAGGAGCAACCAGTCAATCTCATACTCGTTACTTTGACAGCAGTTAGTTTGACAAAAATGCTCACCTAGATCCTTGCCTCTTGTAAGTATTTGAATAGGAGTATCCAATGATGATATCTTGTGTATCCCTATTGCCACATCATGGTGTGAACAGGAAGTGCTCTCTTTACTACAGGAAATAGAGTCAATAGTGTCTAAATCTAACCAGATTAGAGAACTGATTCCAGAAGCTCCAGAACCAATTCAGTAAATTCATCCTTAAGATTCTGTTCCTCTAGAACCACTCCCAGTACCAAAATCACAGGAGTAGAGTCATCATCCTAAACCACCTTGTCACTCCCTTCCTCAAAGCCATTTAATAGCTCCTCATTTAATAGCTCTTGCATTGCCTGTGGAACCAAGTCCACACTCCTAAATATGGCAATCAGTGTAGACTCTATTAAGGGAGGCCTTGGCTTTCATTCTATTCTGAAGAATCCCATGATCTAAAAAATATAAATAAGGACAACTGATATAATCAAACACAAAAAGATTATATGAAAATTCTTAGTGGTGGATTTCACCATCATGAGTATTTGTTTCCATGAGGCTAAGTAAGTATTTATTGAGCACGTATTTTGTGCCAGGCTCTGGGGTACAGGTGGCCCCTCCTTTCAGGAACTGACACACTGAATTCAGGGCTAAAGAAAAAGTGGCTCATAAATCAAGTGCTCTGCCCTGATGTTCACTTCGAACTTGCATATAAAACAATTAAAGGATAATCTTTCATGACAGCAGAGTAACACATCCATCTCCAAGCTGCTATGGAAATTCAACACGCAATTTATTCTAATGAATCCACTCCATCTGACATTGCTCCATGTCCTCCCTTAGCTCATAATGACACCAAGCCCCAGGGGTCCCCTGTTACGTTCTAAATCACTATCTGAAGCGTAGGACTCCCTGAGCCTTCCCGCTGCAGATAGCAAGAAAAACTAACAGCCAACAAAATACCCACTGAGCAACTAGACCCTTCCAGGAAGTCAAAATTCTGAAGGCAAAAGTGGAACTCTTACCTAAAAATGAGGCTCTCTTTCTTTTGATCAGCATGAAGGTAGGAATCACCCACAGTTGCAGCCTAAGGGGTATTTTTACAATTACGAGAAAACTTTGGTGGCAATTTACCAAATGCAGGCAGAGAAGGATGCTGTTGCTTTGGTCCATGTGTCATCAATACTAAGTGGTATCCTAGCTATAAGGAAACAATGATTAGAGATGCCAACAATTTGATGTCATTTGAAAAAGCAAATGTCATGCCAGACAGTCCTAAACTTCCTATCTTTAAGTCATTTTAAATGATTTTTTCTACATATAGCTAGAAAATACATAAATAACATTGATACCTGAAGGGGATTAAAAAGAAATATATTGATAGATTCATTCATCAACCACCTAAAATCATGGAAGACTCTGAGAGGAAGAATTCAGATCAGCACAAGGTCACACAACCACTAGACAGCAGAGCAGATATAAAAACAAGCCACTTAACTCTACAACCTGCCAACCTCAAGTTCTATCCCTTACACTGTCTCTGTTTTCTTCATATTTGAATAACAGGGATAATACTGAATATTGTATTGCATAATTGCATAGTGCTGTTTGGTATTTTATATTTCTTGTATGAACTCTATTTTCACCATTAGAATAAAACACACTGAGTGCTGGGACCTGCCTGTCTTGCATTGCCATAGAGGGAATACAGGCATGCGGAAATGTCCAGCAATTCTTTTAAAAATAAGAATAAAGAGTCTAATTAACAAATGAATGCATTCTTTTTGTCTTAAAGGGGACCAACCACTTTATAAGAAGCAGGGCTGACCCTTCGATGCTAACAACATTTTCACAGGACTTCTTCTTCCCCAACTGAGACAGTTCTAGACAAGTGACTCACTAAAACACAACCCTTCAAGGAAGCAAACTTTCATCTTTCTAAAACCTCAGCAAAGTGGCACAGCGGTACCCAGATATTTTTGTTACCTGGCCTGGGGATGCTTCTTTTATTTTCTGAATGGTTCATCCATTTCCAGGAAGAAAATAACAAAATAGTCTATAATTTGAGGCCCGAATTTGGGGGTAGGAAGAGTTGTCCTTCTGAATTCTTTCCCTGGAACATCAACTAGGAGTCAAGTCCAGAGGCATATCACTTTCAGTTTCCTTTTTTTTTTTTTTTTTTTTTTGCTGAGTTGCAGGTCTTGAGGGATCTCAGTTCCCCCACAAGGGACTGAACCCAGGCCACGGCAGTGAAAGCACCGAGTCCTAACCACTAGACCACCAAGGAACTCCCCCAGTTTCTTTTTAAAATAAAAGAGAGTTAAGAGAATGAGAAGACAGGTCACAGACTGGTCGAAAATATTTGCAAAAGACACATCTGATAAAGGACTGTTATCCAAAACCTACAAAGAACTCTTAAAACTCAACAATAAGAAAACAAAATCCTTCTTTAAAAATGGGTCAAAGACCTTAATAAACACTTCACCAAAGAAGGTATACAGATGGCAAATAAATATATGGAAAGATGCTCCACACCATATGTCATCAGAGTAATGCAAATTAAAACAACGGGATAGGGCTTCTCTGGTGGCGCAGTGGTTGAGAGTCCTCCTGCCAATGCAGGCGACATGGGTTCGTGCCCCGGTCCGGGAAGATCCCACGTGCCGCGGAGCGGCTGGGCCCGTGAGCCACGGCCGCTGAGCCTGCGCGTCCGGAGCCTGTGCTATGCAACGGGAGAGGCCACAACAGTGAGAGACCCGCGTACCACAAAAAGAAAAAAAAACAACGGGATATCACTTCACACCCATCAGAGTGACCAAATCCAGAACACTGAAGACACCAAATACTGGCGAGGATGTGGAGCAACAGGAACTCTCGTTCATTGCTGGTGGGAAAGCAAAATGGCGCAGCCACTTTAGGAGACTTCGGCAGTTTCTTACAAAACCAAACTTTTTCTTACCATGCAATCCAGCAATCACACTCCTTGATACTTTCCCAAAGGAACTGAAAACTATGTCCATACAAAAACCTGCACGTGGACATTTATAGCAGTTTTATTCATAATTGTCAAAACTTGGAAGCAACCAAGATGTCCTTCAGTAGGTGACTGGACAAATAATCTGTGGTACATCCAGACAATGGAATATTATTCAACACTAAAAAGACATGAGCTATTAATCCATGAAAAGACATGGAGGAAACTTAAATGCATATTACTAAGCAAAAGAAAGCAATTTGAAAAGGCTACATACTATATGAGTCCAATTATATGAAATTCTGGAAAAGAAAAAACTTCATGCAGACAGTAAAAAAAAAAAAAAAATCAGTTGTTTCCAGGGGTTGGGGAAGGGGGGAGAGATGAATAGGCAGAGCACAAAGAATTTTAGGGCAGTGAAAATTCTCTGTATGATACTGTAATGATGGATATATGTCATTACACATTTGTCTGGCCCATTGAATGTGTAACAGCAAGATTGAACCCTAAAGTAAAAATAAACTATGGACTTTGGGTGATTATGATGTGTCAATATAGGTTCATCAGCTGTAACAATGTACATCTGCTAGAGGATATTGATAATAGGAGGAGATGATGTATGTGTATGGGGAAGGGGCATAAAGAAAATCTCTGTACCTTCCTCTCAATTTGTCTGTGAACCTAAAACTTCTCAAAAAAATATTGTCTTAAAAAAAAAAAAAAAAAAAAAAAACAGCTAGGAAGGGGAAAGAAAGAACTGGGTTAGCACTTGAACAGAAAAGGCCTTTTTACCAGCCAAGGTAGGGAAGCTTGACCTTAAAAGCCTATTATAAATAACTTTGGGTTAAAGAAATATGCAATGTCACCTGAGAAAATCTAGTCCTGAATTTGGATGAGTCATCATTATCAAGCAATCAACTTAGTAATAATAACAACCTCAACAATAATAACTAAAATGAGCACCTATTACGGGCAGGCACTGTTTCAGGCAAGTTAAATGCATTAAATCCATTTAGCCCTCAAAAACCCTATGAGGTAAGATACCATTAGTATCTCCATTTTGCAGAGAAGGAAACCAAGGCACAGAGAAGCTAAGTAATTCCCAAAGTCACCCTCCTAAGAATTGACAGAGCAAGGGCTCATACCCAGGCCACCTGGCTGCAGGGTCCAGGCTGCTCCATTGTCTCACTGCAACTATAATTCACTGTAAATGCTGAAGGGAGACTGTCATAATACAAAGTAACAAGAACAAACAGTAGTTTAGGGGCATGGAGAGCTGATTGCTTTACCAGCTTTATCTCACTGAATCTTCACAACAGATGTGTCATTACCCTATTCCATATATTGGAAAACTGATCATTAAAGAAGTGATGACTTGCCCAAGGTCATTGGAAAATAAATAATATAGCCAGTTGCCAAACCCTAGTGGCCAGACACCAGTGTCCACACCACTGTTCCCCACACCATGCTATGTCTCTGTTGGAAGCAATCCATGGTGCTCAAGTAATCTATGGGATGCTTGATGACTGGAAAGAAGTCTGCCCCATGGCATGACCTCCTTCCTAAAGACCATGTGTGAAAGAAAGGCGATATGGTATAGCAGAATGAACACAGACTCTGAAATCAGAAAGATCTGGGTTGAAATCCCAGCTCCAGCAATTACTATGTGACATTAAATACAGCTCTCTGAGCCTGTTTTCTGATATGTACAAATGGGATAAAAATCCTATAAGCACCATGGTGACTATGAAGCTGACATGAGACAGCACATGGAAAAGCCGGCCTCACGAGACCCTCCAAACACCCACCTCCCTGGATCCATAAAGGGGGCCCCAAAAGTGCATCGGGAGTCCATCTCTGCTCAGGGGTCTGCCTGCCCCTCTTGGGCTGAGTCATAGCATCTTCATGATAAACACTGAAAGCAAAATTGCACAAATGTGGGCTCTCCAAATTGGGTCCATGTTCCCTCAACTCCTAGCATTTGCCCTGGGAGCCAGCAGGAGCTGTTACCATGCTGTTAATGAGGTTACCAGGGTGGCAGAGAGAACAAGAGGGAGTGAAAGCGTTACTGACATACCAATTTGGACTAATAGGGACCCAAGGTTTCAGTTGAGAATGTCACAAAACAAAATAATGGTCTTGGCAATATTTAGATCAATTGGGGATGGTTCGGTTTGATCAGGAGGTTGGGGTTTGTTTTGTTTTGGTTTTTCCCTTTTTAAAAAATCTATTGAAACTTAGAGAAACACAGCTGAATTTTGTTGATAAAAAAATAATAAAAATAATTTTTAAAAAATAAAATTTTGTTGGTGTTTAAAAACTCTGGGTGACGTCTTGCTTATTGAGTCATTTCTTTTGTTTGCATATACTTGGTCTCTTCTGGTTTCCTGATGGCCGTATCTGACAGAGTTCTCATCATTTTAAATGTCTCTTTAATTAAGCAGGAATGGATAAAACCATTTGTGTGTGTGTGTGTTTGTGAGTAGTATATTTCACTTATCATAATTCAAGTTTCATCCATGTTTTAGCATGTGTCAGAATTTACTTCTTTAAGGCTGATTTTGTGGGGGGGCATTTATATTCATTAAGGATATTGGCCCGTATTTTTCTTTTTTCTTTTTTTTTAAATTTTATTGAAGTATAGTTGATTTGCAGTGTTGTGTTAATTTCTTCTGTACAGGAAAGTGACTCAGTTATACATATATTCTTTTCATATTCTTTTCCATTATGGTTCGTCACAGGATATTGAATATTGTTCCCTGTGCTATACAGTAGGATCTTGCTGTTTATCCATCATATATATAATAGTTTGTCTCTGCTAATCCCAAACTCCCATTCCTTCCCTCCCCTACTCCCCTTCCTTGGCAACCACAAGTCTGATCTCTATTATCTGTGAGCCTGTAAAACCATTTTTAAGAGCCTCCAGGGACAATTCTCTATGTAGATATTTTCTTTATATTATATCCCAATCTTATTTATTGTGGCTCAAAATCAGGGGCCAACAAACTATAGCCCATAAGCTAAATTCAGCCTACTGCCTTTTCTTGTAAATAAAGTTTTATTGGAACCAGTTGTGCCCATTAGTTTACAAATTGTCTATGGCTGCTTTTGTGCTAGAGGCAAAGTTGAGTAGTGGTGACAGAGGCCATCTGGAGCTTTAGAGAAAATGTTTGTCAATCCCTGCTCTACAGCAAGCATTGGGACCAGAATGGCACAAAGTGTTTCATAGCAGGTATCCCTACCATAATCAGATAATTCTCTATGTTCGTTAATGCTTGTTTGTCCTACTTTATGTAAGTTCTTTGAGAGTCAAGGACTACATCTACCTTGTTCAATATTTTCTCCCCAGGGCCTGAGCACAAAGACTAAAACATGGTACACAAGTAAGAGATACCTTTTGAGTGAATGAACTAAGTTGTTAGATGGATTTTGAGTTCTTGTGGGTCATAACTATGTCTCCGTCTTGAGGAAGAACCTGACTCACAGTAAGTTCTCTGTAGCTGTATATTTGCTAAACAATCAATTGCATGGACTCTGAAATTAGAGAATGAATATGTTTTGCAGGACATTTAATGACCAAGACTATTTTGTCTATATTTTGATGAATCTCTTCTATGTCACACAATTTATGCCCATCCTCTCTCTAACTTCACAGAATCCTCTGTGCCGCAAGCCCTGATATCTGATGTTTGGCTCTGATGGTGCTAGTCTCATCAATGATTTGCAAAGCTGGTCCTCCATCCCATGGAATCCATCTGTGCTTCACAGCGTGATCCCCAACAGCCTGAAGGGGCTCTGTGGGTGGCTCAGCCCAGTATTCATCGCCAAGGCACATGGGCATTCAGCCCACTAACACTTATATACAAGAGAAACCAGGAGCAGATGCTATCAGGTTCTGGAAAGACATAGAGAGAAGTACTGAGTGGAAGAGACCCCTGGCTTGCCACACACAAAATGAATTTGTCATTTGGCTATGGAAGATGGTTTAACATGAAAAAGAGAGAAACCAGACTCTCAAGGAGGCAACAAGACTTGGAAAAAAGAACATAACCTTTAAAAATTGTGAATCACTATGTTGTACACCCGTAACATACAATATTGTACATTAATTATACTTCAATTTAAAAAAAAAAGGCTTGGAAAGAAGAACTAAGAGCTTGGGACTCAGACAGATCTGGGTAGGCACCCAAGCTCCAATACTTACTAGCTTTGTAAACCTGTGCCTATTAATTTCTCTGAGATAAAAATACCTTAGTGACAAAATGGATGTAAAATGATAGTGTTGCAAGGACACTATGATAGATTTAAGATACCTAACAGTGACAGGTGCTATACAAATTTTACTGCTCTTTCCCCTTCAGATTTTAATGCCACAAAGAGAATGACCTTTGAAAATTTCTACTTACCAAGCATTCCTTTCTTGGAACTAGACAGACACATGTCCTTCTCTGCACTGGGCAGGGCAAAACTCACCACAAACACTTCCACGCCATCAGCCATCAGGGCCAAACCCAAAACAAAAAAGAGGGTCCACTGGAAGCGTCCGTGGCCACACTCATCAATGATGGTCTCGTACTGGTGGGCCAGCTGCTCTTCTTCTTCCATCCTCTCGGCCATCAGGTCTGCCTGGCCCCGAAGACCATCCACCCTGGAGGGCGCCATCTTGGTCTGCTTGGCCTTGATGTCATCTGGGTGAGGGATGCCCTGGTACTCGCCCTCATAGATCTCATCGTCCTCATCATGGCCTTCTGTAACATCACTCTGTGCATCTTCTTCTGGATTGGATTCATTACCACGATAATAGCCATCACTGGGGGCATAGCCCTCATAGTTGTCATGATATTTGTAGTCATCCATTCCTTGGTTCTGGGACTGCCTGCTTGCCTCTTGAGCTATATCCCTTGCACTGTGAAAGAGGTTTGGGCTGTTTCAATAAACATCATCCATTCTATGTACAGAGTTGTTTAAATGTAGACTTCTTGGGTGAACGTGACACCTGTATTCTTCGCCTTGGTCTCAAAGGCGACCTAAGTATCCATGTGCACTCAATGTCTATTGGAAGTCTTTGGAAAGTTTCAAATCCTGGTCTGGTCTCCTGCAGCAATCCAAGGGTATTGTGTTGGAGACGTTGATTAGAAATGGGTCCAGCTGTTCTCCTTGACAAGGAGTCTGTGGGACTTGGCAACTTGCTGACTGGCCTGGTTTGTTCTGCTACTGAAGGTTATACCCTGGAGTACAGAGAAAGGAAAGAGAAGAATGTTATGAAATGTGGAAATTCTGACAAAATACTCTCAGAATTAAACAAATATGTTTATTAGTGCCAGTGCTTCATGTGTAATGTGGAGGAAATCTTGGTTAGACATCAGATTCATACCAAATGAAGGAGCCTTAAACCGGTGAAAAAGAGCAGTGGTCAGAGAGGCCCTTGGAAGCATTGATTAACCCATGAAAGGGGTCAAGTCTTATACAAGAATGAAATATAAAGCGAGCAAGAGATTTTCAATACAAGACGATTTTGTGTTATGGGTTTTCTGTTAGGGTAGATCAAGCTTTTGGCAACAGGGCAGGTTTATTACAGCTCAGCTTCTGTTATGAGGAGGCCAGCTTTTCTAACTTTGGCATGAAGTGGCTGTACAATTTTACATCTAGAAATGTATGGCAAAGAAATATCCAGGACGATTTTTCCCAGGGCTCAGCTTACTTTTGAAACTCAGCATTGTGGTACCAGGGCCACTCTGACCTTGTACTTGTCTTAAATAGGCAAGAATAGTTGCTAAAGACCCAGAACCAGAGAGCTTGTGCCTGAAATTTGATTCTGCCACATAATGGCCATGTGATCATGCACATATTTTTCTGAGCCTCAATTTTCTCATCTGTAAGATGGAGATAATAATAGTACTTAACCCGTAAGGCTGTGCATAAAGTACTTAGAACAGTGCCTGACCTGCTTGGTAAACACTGTTTAAGCATTGATGTTATTTTGCTCTTTTTTTTTCTAGCTCCAGTTCTGGAAACCAAGACCCAGTATTGTCAGAGCCAAGACCCTACCTTATATCCCAATTCCAATCAGTGGGTCCATCTGTTGATTTCCATGCCCAACAGACCCTGTCCTAATTACATCCCTAGAATTCCAGTTCTCACAAGGTATGGAGTCACCATTTAACAATGCCTCCTGGGTACCAGAAACTGTGTTAAATGTGTCACATCCCTTATCCCTAATTCCTACAACAATCAGAAAAAGAAAGAAAATGTGTTTGCCTCCTTATCTTACAGATAAAGAAACTGTGTCTCAGGTGGAGTTAGATCAAGGTCACAGAACCAGGACTCAACCAGGTCCACTGATACCCAAAGTCAGTTCTTTCCATGGCTGTCGTTCTTCCCAAATGCTGTTCCAAGGGTCTGTCACACTAGATCCCCCGGGGAGTTTAGAAAACAGATTCTAGAATGCATGCAGAGGGACTGGTTCAAGCTCACAAATTGAGTCACGCGGTTCCCCGAGTGGCTCTGAGGCCCAGCTTCTTACTGAGCAGCCCCCCCAGGTGGAGGCCAGACCCCTCTCGGACACCTTAACTCACTTCAACTCTCCCCACTGCCAGACCCTCAGACTAAGATGGATGCTCAGATCTCTTCATCAGGGCTGCCAGAAATCCACTCCCCAGCTCAACCCACCTGCTGTGAAGTACATACTCGTTCCCTCAACCTTTCCAGGCCTCCCTGTCACACCCGAAACCCACATTGTCCTTTCACCAAGCTCAGCCGACGCCACCCCACAGAGGACTGGACACGCTTGCCCTTGCCGTGCCCACAGGGTATCCCTGGACCCCCTGCCTTACACCTGTCTGCCTGGCTCTCCTCGCCCTCAGCCCTGGACAGACTCCAGCTCTGGAACTCATTTGACTCCGAAAACACAAGCGATATCTACTGGGGGATGCCAGACACTAGTGGTTCTCAAACGCAGGGTAGGCCAGAGCCAGTCAGGGCATGAGGGGCTCATTAGAAATGCAAATCCAAGCACCCCTCCCCCAAAGACTCTGAACCTGCAGAGCTGGGATGGGGTCTGGAAATCTGCAACTTCCACAAACGTCATAAGGAATCCAGTGGACTACGCTTTAAGAAACAGTGAGGTAAAAAGTCAGCAAGAAATATTTACTGAGAACTGATTCTCACTTCATCCTTTCAGATTTTTCACCATCCCCAGTAAATAAATTTGTATTAGGCCATGCTGGCCTGAACCATGCCAAATTAATATTCTAAATCTGTTTTTATTATATGCATTTAGGACCACAGGAGGAATATAAATCACATGTAAACAGCATGAGAGCTTTGCAGAGTGCTATAAAAAATGGAGAAAGAACGCGCCAACTGCCTGAGATCTGGTGTGTTATTTCCATCCTGGGGGTTCTGCAAAAATGTCATGAACTAAAAATGATAGATTTGCAATTCCAAAAGCACATGTGGGAAATACCACTCGGGGCAAAGGTCCTGGGACTTGCTTTGTGGAAAGAAGCAGATCTTTGTCAAAACAAATTCCACTCGTCTGATCCAGTTAAATGAACTGCTGTGAATGTCAGGTGTCGTGGAGTCGGGAAGACTCACTGTCAAGTGCTGTGGGGTTTTTTTCTCTTTCATTGAGAAATGCCAACTCATTTTTCCAGCAAAGTATTTTCTAGAGAGTACAGCTATTAATCCTTTATGGGTTGAATTGGGACCCCTCCCCCCTAAAAAAAAGGTATATTGAAACCCTAACTTCCAGTACCTCATAATGTGACCTTATTTGCAACTACGTCTTTATAAGGATAATCAAGTTAAGATGAGGTCATTAGGGTGGGCTCTAATCCAATATGACTGGTGACTTATAAAAAGGGGAAATTTGGATGCAGAGACAGACACACATAGAGAAAAAATGATGTGGAGACACAGGGAGGGTACCATTGACAAGACAAGGGATGTCTGAGGCCACCAGAAGCAAGGAGAGAGGCCTGGAACAGATTCTCCTTCACAGCCCTCGGAAGGAATCAACTCTCATCAGGATCAATCAAAACCAACACCTTGCCTTTGGATTTCTAGTCTTCACAACTGTGAAACGACACATTTCTTTCTTTAAGCCACCCAGTTTGTACTCCTTTGTTATGGCAGCACCAGGAAACTCATATATTCAAAAACATCAGCAAGTCTAAAGATTATGAGCTAAACAGCAATAATAAAACAACCAGAAGAGCAGCTGTCAACTGCGGACTAAGATGAGCATGTTACAAGCATTACCTCATTTATCCTCACAGCCAATAGTGAAGCAATGTTATTCTCTCCATTTCACAGATGAAGAAACTGAGGGCTAAGAGGGTTAAAGAATGTGCCTGATGTAACACAGAGAATCAATTTCAGGGCTTGGATTTGAAGCCAGCTTCAGAGAGAATGTTAGGGATGATGTACAGTGGAAGAACCTTAGGAGTCCAAGGAGACAAGTCAGGGTCAGACAAGGAGCTGCCTGCAGAGCTAGGACTGACATTGGGCTTCTGACTCTCAAGTTCAAGTTTGTTTGCCCATCCTCAACAAACATTCCCCAGGATCTCTGGTGCTTAAGGCATTGTATTAGTTATGACATGACTTGATCCCCATTCTCAAGATGTCCACCCCTCATGAGAGAGTCAAACAACACAAAGCATCATGCAGTCATAAAAATTAAATGTTAATATTAACTCTCACTAATATTATCTTTCATTTATTGGGCACTTGCCTTGTGGCTTTGAGCCAAGTACAATGCTAAGTTTATCGTGTGCTCTACATATTCCAACTGGGACAAGAACCCTATGAGGCAGGGGCTGTTCTTTTTGGTTTTTTTTGTTTCTTTTTTTTGTGGTATGCGGGCTTCTCACTGTTGTGGCCTCTCCCGTTGCGGAGCACAGGCTCCGGATGCGCAGGCTCAGTGGCCATGGTTCATGGGCCTAGCCGCTCTGCGGCATGTGGCATCTTCCCGGACCGGGGCACGAACCCGTGTCCCCTGCATCGGCAGGCGGACTCTCAACCACTGCCCCACCAGGGAAGCCCTGTTTTTATACTCAGTTTACAATAAACAAGACTGAGGCTGAAGACGTTGGACAGATGACCAGAGTCACAGGTTGTAGGTTCTCCAAGGAGGTTCAGAGAAGGGAAGGATCGCTATGAGCTGAGTTCTGCTGAAATAGCATCTTAGAGATTGGGGGATTTTCAAGGGCAGGAAAGGGCTCAGAGAAGCAAACAACAGAGAGGAGGGCACTACAGGCTGGAGAACAGGGAGAAGCAAAGGCACAGAGGTAGGAATGGCTTCACTTGTTTTGGCAGCAATGAAGCATCTGCCCACAGCAGAGGATCCAAGAAGGGGCGATTATGGGAGACAGACTGGGGAGGGAAATAGCAATCAGTCTGAATGCCCTGCTCAGGGACTGAGAATTTTCCTTTGAGCAAGGGAAGCCCTTGCTTCCCTTGAAGTTGTTGAAGCCCTGAAGTTGTTGTTGAAGTGAGTAAAGTAGCGTCATGCAGAGCAGGGATCTGGAAAGATTTTCCTGGTGGGAATGCGTGTCCTGGTTTTTAAGTGAAAACCTAGAGACAACAAAACCAGGTAGAAGTTTTCGTGTGTGTGTGTGTGTAACTGAAGATATTGCATGCCGCAACAAAGATGCCTCATGCTGCAACTAAGACCCAGTGCAGCCAAAATAAATAAATTAAAAAAAGAAAGACAGACAAGTCTTTTTTCAGGCTGATCTGCCTTTTTAGAGGGTGGTAGGCTATATAGCAGAATGGTTCAAGAACACAACCCCTAGTGTTAAGGCCCCAGGTTCAAATCCCGACTCTGCCACTTCCTGCTACCTGTGCGCAAGCTACTGGCGACTCTGTGCCTCAGTTTCCTCACCTGTAAAATGGTTGTAATACTAGTACCTACGTTGAGGATTTGGGAAGATAATCCATGAAGAGTGCTTAGCACAGTGCCTGGCACGGATGTGATCAATATAAATTTGATTTTTTATTATGATTGTTGTTGTTGTTATGATTATTATCTGAGGATTGATAAGGAAACTGTAGCCAGGATCCCAGCTTGAGCCTTGCCTAACTCCACTTGAGATCTGGGGGCCCATCTGGACTGGGCTGGGGAACAAAACACAGAGAAAAACAAACTGACATTTAGTTATTCATGAAAACCACTGCTTCTCCAAAATGACCCAGCACAAATCTCTTAAGCATCCTCCTTTAACTCTTACATTCTGTTAACCTCTGCGTCTATGCTATCTGATTCAAAATCATCGCGTGGTAAACACTTGTTCATGATTAAATATCACACAGAACGAAGCTAAAAATAATGTTATAATCAAATGATGTAATGCTTCCCAAAATGTGTTCTGCAGAACATTAGGCCTTTTAATATGCTCATTTCAGGGGAAAAAAAGAATTTCAAGAGCAAATAAGTTTAGGAAATGTTGCATACTCTATTCACCATTTTCTTTCAGAGATTCATAATGCACATGGCTATGTTAAAAGCTGTGAGAAGACCTGAATAAAAACCTATTTCACACCACAATGAGCTACCACCACACACCCATCAGAATAGTTACAATCAACAGACAGACGATAGCAAGTGCTGACTAGGATATTATGAACTAGAACCCTCATACATTGTTGGTAGGAATAAGAAATGGTTCAGCCACTTTGGAAAACAGTTTGGCACGTTCTTAAAATGTTAAACGTACACTTACCGAACAATTCCAACCTAAGAGAAATAAAAACACATGCCCACACAAAGACTAATATGTGAATGTAAATAACAACATAATTTACAATAGCCCCAAACTGAGAACAATACAAATGTCCATCAACTAATGAATGGATGAACAAACGGTGGTCTATCCATGCAATGGAAGAATAACCAGCAAGAGAAAGGAACAAACTACCGGTGCATACTACAACATGGAGGAACGTCAAAACCATTACACCAAGTAAAAGAAGGCAAACACAAAGGGTCGTGTAGCGTATGACTCCCTGATATGACATTCTCCAGAACAGGCAAGTCCACAGAGACAGAAAGCAGATACGTGGTTGCCTGGGGCCAGGCTGGGAGCGGGGAGTGACTGTAAGTAAATTTGAGGGAAGTTGAGCCAGAGAAGTGCTGCGAGTGTTCTAAAACTGGATGATAGTGATGGTTGTTGCACAACTCTATACATTTACTAAAAATCATTTACTCTAATGAGTGGATTTTATGCCATGTATATTTTAATAATAAATTATTTTAAATAATTTTATAATTTATATTATATAATAAAGCTGCTGTTCTTCCCCTCTTTCTTCCCCCCAAAATCTATTTAACTGGTGGAAACCAGTGTTACCCGTGATTATGGACCTCTTTTTCCTTGGAACCCATATTAACATTAGGCTCTTCTAAATAGTGAAGTACTGATTTAGAGTCTAAGCTTTATTCAACCTAGGATTTTGTCATGTCTTGAAAGCCAATTTGGCAAGCATCACGGAGTCTATTTGCATGCAGGACCCATTAGAAGTGAGAATTAGAGAAAACAGCCTTGTCGTAGCCCAATGGGCCACAGGTGGAGGGAAAGATAATTCTGAGATTTTCCACCAGATTCAATCAAATCTTGGTGGTATATCAAGAGCCCAGAATGTGGCAAGTTGGGTGCAAACAATAATGGAAGATGGTCCCCTTAGCAAAGATGCCAGTAGACTCAGACCCACCCCTAGAAAGCTGAGCGCACTCGTTGGCCTCCTTGGCAGGAGTCAGTAGCAGCTGTGGCTTCAGTTGCAATTGGCCTTGATGAGACATTCACCCCAAAGAGTCAGGGCAGAAGAACATGGCAGATAACCTACACTTAGAAAGGCTAGTGCACCAACACAGGAGATGGCCTTGGGTACTCCTGAAACTATTTGGCAGGAATTAAGGGGGAACTGAGGCATAGAGGGGCAAAGCCTGAGAAGATCGTATTTAGAACCTTAGTGTAATTCTATTTCACATGAACAAGAGATAGGAAAGTCAGCAAACTCAGATAGGCACTAATGAGATAGCCAATGTGTCAGTTAGCTTTGCAGACACCTCTTACTTCAGTTCCCATCCTAATTCTGCAGGTCATGCCAATAATGAGTCCAAAGATAGGACAAGAGGGCTCAGTACAAAATATTGTCAGTTGTTTAAGAGAAAGACCACTGGACCACTAGATAGAGGATGTGAACTACAGCCCTATGCCTGCCATCGAGTCAGGGTGGGACCCTGGATGCAGCCCTCAGTTCCATGCGTCTAAATGACAGGCTGTACTGGATGACTTCTTAAGGTCCTTTCCAGCTCTCTGATTCAATATTTTCTTCTATATCTGTGACAATGCCTTGAACCATCTAAGTAGTGTATAAAACATTATTATTATTATTTTAATATCTGGGATAGTGTCCATTTTAAGCTAAGAGCAACAATTTCCAAACTGATTAACCATTTTCTGGCAATGTGATGACTCTTTATTCTTAAATATTTAGAATTACTCCAAGAGGTCCCATGGCATTCTGCACATATCTCTATAATCACATTATACTGTGACTGTTTATGTGTCTCTCTGCCAGGAGATTGTGAGTAATTGTAGGATAGGTAAAACATGGGATTTTACTAATTTTTTAATCTCTAGAACCAAATACAGAGTCTTTAAACATAGAAGGTCCTTGAAAATCCTTGCTCGATAAAGGAGGTTAATAGTTATTCAGTGCCTGCTTGAAAGCAAGTCAAAATGGCATCTGGGCCAGAGTGCCCCTGCCCTGGCTGTAAATAGACCAATTGGTTTACCTTTATTTACCGAAAAAAAGTCGGATCAGCTGACATCCTGAAGACATCACCTTTTACAAGGAGTCATTCACTCTTTCACTTCCCTGCTGGCCTTTCATTGACACCGAGGTCCCGGCTTGGTGCAATGGTCCTAAGGACTACTTGAGTTATTTGTTATCAACTTTCAGACTATAAAATATGTTTTAACCACCTGCTATGCTTCCTGAAATACACTGCTTGATGTTTCTGGAGTAGGTTACATCTACTGTGAGCCGAAAATAACAAGGCTTAATCTGGCTAGTATCGGAAGATGTGTTCTCTGAGGCTTCCAACCTCAGATGTCCCACTTAACACAGTGTGGGCTCATTAGTGTGACATTAAAAGTACTTCTCTCTTCTTAGCTGAAGCACCCAGCTGTTCTATTGTGTTAAAACAGAAAGCCAGTTTCCAAGGTGTATTGGTTATTAAACAAGACCCAAACTACATCATCTTTTTGTTGGAGAAAAACACAAATACTTTAAAGGAATGCCAGCCTTAATTTGACTGTTCAGAATGGTTCTTTATTTTAAACTACAAAAGCAAAATAACAGTTTATGGAGAAGTACATCAATCAAAGCATCATTTAGAACATCAAGCCCAGAAAACAACCCATATGTTAAGTAATAGGGGCTCGGTAAATGCAGCTTATACACACTTATATAGTTAAATATTATGGGTTTTGAAGGACTTATTAAGAAAAAAAATGATCACACTATAATAGTAGGTGAAAATATAGGTAAATCATATATTACATCATTATACCAATAGTTTCTGTAATATTATATATTGTAAATATGTATTTATTTATACTACACAAATGTATATGGTGGGATGATCTGTTAAGATGTTAATGTTGACCTAGTAATCCCTGAAATGCTAATTCTCTCCCTCTCTGCTCCTCTGTGTTCTAAAGCCAGGTCAGGGTTTTTCACAGTGTGGTCCTCAAATCACCTACAGGAGGATCACTCGGTACCAATTAAACACAGATTCTTGGACCCCATTCCAAACCTTCTGACACAGAAGGGGGAAAGAAATCTGTTTTATTAGCAAGCTCTCCAGGTAATTCTTGTGATCACTCAAAGTCAAGAACCTCTGGTTGATGCTCTTCTTACCCCAAGAAGCAGTTAATTTCTTTTTTTTTTTAAACAAGTTTACTGAAGTATAATTGCTTTACAATGGTGTGTTAGTTTCTGCTTTAAAACAAAGTGAATCAGCTATACATATATATATGTTCCCATATCTCTTCCCTCTTGCATCTCCCTCCCTCCCACCCTCCCTATCCTACCCCTCCAGGCGGTCACAAAGCACTGAGCTGATCTCCCTGTGCTATGCGGCTGCTTCCCACTAGCTATCTACCTTACGTTTGGTAGTGTATATATGTCCATGCCTCTCTCTCGCTTTGTCACAGCTTACCCTTCCCCCTCCTCTTATCCTCAAGTCCATTCTCTAGTAGGTCTGTGTCTTTATTTCTGTCTTACCCCTAGGTTCTTCATGACATTTTTTTTTTCTTAAATTCCATATATATGTGTTAGCATATGGTATTTGTCTTTCTCTTTCTGACTTACTTCACTCTGTATTACAGACTCTAGGTCTATCCACCTCATTACAAATAGCTCAATTTCGTTTCTTTTTATGGCTGAGTAATATTCCATTGTATATATGTGCCACATCTTCTTTATCCATTCATCCGATGATGGGCACTTAGGTTGTTTCCATCTCCGGGCTATTGTAAATAGAGCTGCAGTGAACATTTTGGTACGTGACTCTTTTTGAATTATGGTTTTCTCAGGGTATATGCCCAGTAGTGGGATTGCTGGGTCGTATGGTAGTTCTATTTGTAGTTTTTAAAGGAACCTCCATACTGTTCTCCATAGTGGCTGTACCAATTCACATTCCCACCAGCAGTGCAAGAGTGTTCCCTTTTCTCCACACCCTCTCCAGCACTTATTGTTTCTAGATTTTTTGATGATGGCCATTCTGACTGGTGTGAGATGATATCTCATTGTAGTTTTGATTTGCATTTCTCTAATGATTAATGATGTTGAGCATTCTTTCATGTGTTTGTTGGCAGTCTGTATATCTTCTTTGAAGAAATGTCTATTTAGGTCTTCTGTCCATTTTTGGATTGGGTTGTTTGTTTTTTTGTTATTGAGCTGCATGAGCTGCTTATAAATTTTGGAGATTAATCCTTTGTCAGTTGCTTCATTTGCAAATATTTTCTCCCATTCTGAGGGTTGTCTTTTGGTCTTGTTTACGGTTTCCTTTGCTATGCAAAAGCTTTGAAGTTTCATTAGGTCCCATTTGTTTATTTTTGTTTTTATTTCCATTTCTCTAGGAGGTGGGTCAAAAAGGATCTTGCTGTGATTTATGTCATCCCAGTCTGCTGGAGCCCCGCCCTGAATCCCTACCCCTGGGCCAGTGTCCTGACCACCTCTCCCCATCACTCTGTACCAGCTCCTCTCTCTGGAGACCCTGACCCTGACAAACATCCCTGTAATCACCAGATATTTTGCTCCTGTTGGGGTTCAGGGTGGGCCCCCCAAAATACACCACAATGGCATATTGATTACTTTGAATTACAGTTACTTAAAAAACAGCCAACGCTGGAGGGTCACTCTGATCCTCCTTTCTATCTCTCTGAAAACAGGAAATAAATCTCTCATGTAAAAAGTACACTCCCTATATCTGGAGGTAGAAGAATACCCTTATTGCCAGAGACAGGGAATTCAGGCTGAGAAGCCTACGTAAAGCAACCTTGTCACTACCCCAAGCCCAAACTCTAGATTCTTCACTAATTCAGTGCCCAAAACCTAAGTCTTTATGTCCTGTAAATTCCTCACAGATGCATTGTTTCCTTGTCTAAAAAGTATAAAGGCCGCCTGCTTTGGACACTTCTTAGGTCGCATTTCTACTAGACCCCCTTATGCACAAATTAAAATTTGTTTCTTTTTTTCCTGTTCATCTGTCGTGTGTCACTTTTATTATTAGTCCAGCCACAAGGACTCAAGAGGGATCGAGGGGGAAATTTCCCCTTCCCCGACACTCCCGAATGACTGATGCCCAAGGCCAATTTCCCAGAATGGGTGATGCTACATTTCTTGGTATCTGACATGATTTCAAGATATGTTCGAGCATCACATTAAATAACATTGAATCACATAAAGAAAAAGTTCATTTTTAATGTTCTTTCAATCCCTTTCAATTGTCAAAGGAAAAGTCTCCTTTGGGGGGCCAGCACAGCTCTACCTCCTAGTTGCTAACTGCCCTTTTTAACAAAGTGAAAACAAGCCTTAGATTCCGAGCTTTTAGCAAGGCACGGTATCTGGCTAAACATCAACAACATAACATTGTATTGCTTTCACTGTGTTTGTTTTTATAGTTACCCTATATTTACAAGAGTGGTATAGTTTCCTTCCTAAATAAATGTATTCCTTTAATAAGAGTGAGTTGACTGTTCTTTAAAAATTAAGTAAGAGTATGATCTTTGCCAGGGATATGGCAAAAATCTTGAGGATCATGCATGAATGATGCAAGCTTGACAAATACCACCCAGACAGAAAACACTGCCTTCAAGGTAGAATGAAAGCAACATTTTCTTATCTGAGTACTTCAGATTTATCATCTCATTTCAACTTCACCACACTATGAGATAGTTATGAAACAGAGCAGGACCCTATAGTCATTCCCCTCTGTCCTCCACCTGCATTTTGCCTGTGGAAAAACTTTAGCCAAAGAATAAGTTTAATCAGAGAAGTGAGAAAATGCAGAAACAAAGGAAAACAGTAGAAGGAGACCAAATAATAGTTCAGTCATGAAGCAAACTCAAGGACCTTTAGCTCCTCCTCAAGGGCTGTAGATAATATTCTGAGCCATATCCTGTGTGCTTGTAGATACCGAAACTCCCACCAGGTGGAAGAAGTTAGCTACACGATGACCAGACTGTAGCCATGACATAAGCTGCCACAATTCCGAGAACTGGCCTCAAAGAAATGGAACAAACCAACGCTGGAACTGAAGACTAACTGTACTTAAAACAATCAAGATGACGCTGATCAGACCACTGATGACCAATTTCAAGATGACTGTCAGAGCTGACTGTGCTGTTTCTACATGGAGCCCCTCCCTCTGCCTATAAAAGCTCTTGTGCCCTGGTTGTCAGCGGGACAGGAGTCTGCCCTCCCCACCCCCACAGTTGCTGGCCTCCAAAATAAAGCAAACTTTCCTTTCCACCAACCTTGCCTCTTTATTGGCTTTTGAGCAGCGAGCAGCCGGATCCCACTTTGGGTTAGAGTTATGCTTGTTTTTCTATTCCATAGATAAGAAAACAGACTCAGAGAGGTCAAGTCACTTGCCAGGGTCACACAGCTAGTAAGTTTGAGAGTCAGGATTCAAACTCTCCATCTTTACTAAGCTTCCTCCCCCACACCCTTATTGCCTCTCCTGCTGCCAGATGGGTACCTCTCAGAAACCAATGCTAGCTTGAAGAAAAATTAAATGTTGACTACCACTGAGAGGGCCTGTCTGCCAGATAACACAGACCCTCCAAACCAGGCCCTGGGATCCTCTATTCCTCCACAATCCCACTTCATCTTACAATCAAATACACTCAACAAAGACTGTACACTGTAAGCAACAACTGAAAACATCCCTGTATGTTCACTTGGGAACAGATGTGCCCTAAGTAAATTCACAGACTGACAAAATTACACAGCAAATTTGGGTAACATAGGGGCAGGAAAATGTTCTCTTCTTCCCTAGGTTCTTTGGCTGGCCTAATAGTTAAACTGCCACAGTACAAGTGAACAGGAGAAAAACAGATTTAACTTTATACATACAGGAGTCTCAAAAAAATACGAGACTCAAAGAGATGACTAACACAGGCAGCTTTTATACCTTCTAGACAAAGAAACAACAAATCTATGAAAAATTGCCAAGACAAAGGGAATTGGACTTCGGGTAGTAAATTAGTAAAGAAGTAACAAGGTTCGTTTATACAGCCTTCTTGGCTCTAAATTCCTCAGCTCTTGTGACAAGGATGCTCTCTACCCTCCTGTTACAGGGTAGGTACCTTTCATGTGGGAGATTTATTTCCTGATTTCAGGGGAACAAAGGAAGATCATAGTGTTCTTCTTGTACCGGCTGTTTCTTAAGTACCTTTAATTCAAAATAATCAATATGCCAAAGTGGCATCTTTTGGCGTGACATATTCTGCTTCCTTTCAGCAATGTCAGATTTTCTAATGATGGGATCTCCATGGAGGCCAGTGAGTCCAGAGGAAGTTAAGGGGGACTTTGGGAGGATAGCTGGAGATATATGTGGAAAGGAAGGTAGAGCCAGATTAGGAAGGACCTTGAGTGACAACAGAGGGTGTTGAACTCATTGACACCTCGAAGTTTGAGGAGTGAAGAAGCACAGGTACATTTTAGACTAACCTGGAGGAAAGGAAAGGAATGGGGTCAAGCTTTTTGCTTTTTGGAAAATTTTTGTTTTGTTTTTTTCTGAGAAGCAATATTTCCTTTGGAACGAAAAGTAAGAGCTATTAAAATGGAGCCCTCTGTGCTGCCCACATCTACCTGGAAACTCATAGAACACAGCACAGGCTTATCTAAGGGAACATTTAAAGATCGGTCCCACTGCTGGTGGACTTCCATCTCCCAGAGCAAGAAGAGATATTAGAATCTGCTGGGCATTTAAAATACACTTTATTTTCCTTCTCAAAATAGATTTGATTCAAAAATAGTCCTACTGGTTGAAAGTGCAGCTTAAAGATAAACAAATTGTTTAGAGCACTATGCCAATAACAGAATTGAATATAAGCTTGAAGACTGCAGTGGTCATCATCAAGAAAGCCAAACACCCAGGACCCTCTTCTTGTGTGGTTTACAGATTTTGCCCGCTGAGCCTACTAGACTTTACATCTTGACACTATGCCAAAGAAATAAGGTCTGGAGACAAGCCTTCATCCAACTGACACTGCCTCAGAGCATCCCTCACCTGAATCACCCCAACATGGTCAGCACACTTCCTCACAGCCTAACATCTCCTAGTGGTTTCTTCAAACCACTGTCCTCAAATTTGGCCTTGAAGGACCCTCGCTAAACAATGCCCACTCCACCTCCCCAGCTGTATTTTCTCCTTTTCTGATAACTCCTCCTAGGGGACTAGCCTTACTGAATTGTCATCACTATAGTCACTCATGTGTTCCACAAATACTTTGGGGGGGAGGCATACCAACTACACAGCAGGTCCTGTATCAGGTGCTGGGGACTCCAAGGGGGATATAACAAGCTCCTGCCCTCATGTCCCTTATAGTCTAGTTCATAGACATTTTACTAAACCTAAGAACAACAGATTTCTGTAAGAAGAGGGTCCTTTCTTCACACATAAGATAGTCTCCATCTTCTGGTGTGTTACAATCTTTAGAAGTAGATCCCCCCCCAAAAAAAATACAGAAATGGCATTAAACTTAAATGGTTTGATACTCCACTGGGGGAGGGGGCATTGGGTGAAAATTTGGGTCTCTTCCTAAAAGACTAAAAACTTTGTGGATACAGATCTATGAGGAAAATGAAGAGTGGCATGGACAGATTAATATCGTTGATATCCAGGAGGATCCAAGACCTCCCCATCGTGCCCCAAAGGCAAGTCTGAGGACCACTGGCAGGGCTAAAGGAATTCTTCTTCATGTCTTTATTTACCTCTTCTCTCATCTTAGCCCTCGTCCATTTTTTTTCTTAAAACGATCCTGCTCTTCTACCATATGATCCTGTAATGCCACTCCTGTGCATATATCCAGAGAAAAACATGGTCTGAAAGGATACACGCACCCCAATGTTCATTGCAGCACTGTTTACAATAGCCAGGACATGGAAGCAACCTAACTGTCCATTGACAGATGAATGAATAAAGAAGATGTGGCACATATACACAATAGGATATTACTCAGCCATTAAAAAGAATGAAATAATGCCATTTTCAGCAATATAGATGGACCTAGAGATTGACCTACTGAGTGAAGTAAGTCAGACAGAGAAAGAGAAATATTGTATGTTATGCTTATATGCGGAATCTAAAAAGAAATGATACAAATGAACTCATTTACAAAACAGAAACAGACTCACAGACTTAGAGAAAGAATTTATGGTTACGGGAAGGGGGGGAAGGATGTGGGGAAGGGATAGTTAGGGAGTTTGGGATTGACATGTACACACTGCTATATTTAAAATGGATAACCAACAAGGACCTACTGTACAGCACAGGGAACTCTGCTCAATATTCTGTAACAAACTAAATGGGAGAAGAATTTGAAAAAGATTAGATACAGGTATATGTATAACTGAATCACTTTGCTGTGCACCTGAAACTAACACAACATTGTTAATCAACTATGCTCCAATATAAAATAACAAGTTAAAAAAAAACCCAAAACTAGCCTGCTCTTTGCTACATTCCAGCCTTGCAATAACCCAGCCACGGAAGAGTCCCTCCTCTAGGGTTGCCTGCAGGTAGCAGCTTCTGCAGCTCAGGCCTATGGACTTACCACACGCTGCTCAGCTAGGGGCCCCTGATTTCTGCTGCCCAGTTATGGCTCCACCCTGCATCCCATCAGCCCGCTGCTCTCCCAGCCCCTGGAAACCTTCCCCACGTTTCTCACTTTGAAGAAACTATAAGTAGAGGCCTCCCAGCTTCTCTTGCTCTTACCAGTCCCCTGTAGTTCCCTGAAATAATATATATTTTTTAATCTACCCCACTACATTCTAATTCTTGTCTTTGCCTCCTAATTATCCTGGAGTGACTCAGTCTCCGGGTGTGACTGTCCCTATGGTTCTCCTTTGCCCCCCACTCCAATGTATGACATCTCTGTAATTAGTGTCCTCCTTCTCTCCATCCTCGCCTCTAATTCAGCTTTGGCAAAGTATAAACTTTGTAATTAGAAAGAGCTCAAATGTTGCCAGGAATGCAAACACATTTAGTGCGAGAGCCTAGAGTTTTGTACAGTTCTGGGCTGCACTCCAAATCCTAGAGTAACAGCGAAAGAAAAGGGGAAAGAAAGGGACCCTTTAATGAGCTTGTAGTACATGTCAGGAGCTTTCTCACACACAGCTCATTTAATCCTTTCAAAGACCTAAGAGGTGGGTTTAGGTAACAGGAGCTAAGTGAGGCCAAGAGAATCGCCCAAGGTCACAAACCTGGAGAGAGGGAGAGTCAGACTCCCACCCAGGTCTATCCCTGGCAGCCTCTGCTGTGGTCTTTGGGCTTCTCCACTGTATTACTGAATGTCACAGATTATCTCAGTCTGATACCTGACAAGCCTGGCTACTTGCGTGATGAAATTCCTTCATATGCCTCTTTCCACCGTTTGGCTTTCCTGTTGAAATTACTCCTACCTATTTAGTAAGGAGAGATTTCAAATGATGTCAACATCTTAAAGAACTCTGCTTAAGCTATTCGAAGCAGTATTGCCACACTCACGCACTCTTGCAGCTGACTGCCTAGATTGTCAGCACCTTGAGGGCAGGATCCACCTTGTATTTGTCTCCCAGGTGGTAGGTTGCAGGACTTTGCACTAAAGGCACTTAATAAATACTTTATTACAAAAGAAAAATAAAGAGAAGATTGGACTCCTGCCCCACTGAAGCCCAGGGCAGTGGAAAACCAAATAACCCATCGGAGCATCCTTTCATCTGTCCTTGGATACCAAAATGAACTCTGAGAGAGCTACGTCCTGGAGTCCTGAGCAGGACAGAAGAAGGGAGGAGGTGGGTAGGAGGGAACCAAACTAGGTAACAGGAAGCTTATTTTTTTAAAAGACGTATCTTCCTTGTCCTCCTGTTTCTAAATTACCTTATTACTTAGAGGTTTATCATATACCGTCTACAGGGAAAAGATGAATTTTAAGAAGACCTGGCAGGGATATTTTCATGGGCTCCTCAACAGCTATTGGAATCATCCTAGAAACAGATGGCGCGTCACTGCAACATGCTGTGTGAAGGACAGTTCCTGCTCAGGTGTCATCTGGGATCCACCCCCAGAGCTGCCGGCTGTCGCCATTGGGAGCCTTGAAACCAAAGACACCATGTCTTTCTGTGTTCCGTGAATATGGGACTGTCCCTAGCAAAATGATCTTTGGAAACTTTTACCTCTGAAATCAGCTAACCCAGTGTTGTTTTCTTTCAGAAGGAAAAATAAAAATACTTTCCTCTTCTTCATAAACCACACAGTCATGATTTGCCCTAGAGATCTAAGGAAAAAAAGAGGTAATTTGCAAGCTGTTGTGCATATAAATAGAAGTGTACATACAAAGGTTTTTGCAAAATGGGAGGGGTCTCTGCTGGGGTATTGGAAACCAGCTGTTCAGACACCAGTCAGTTTGTACTACATCAGAAATGTTGCCATTGCTTCCTGTGAGCTCAGGGACCCTGGCTTGACTGGTGATACCAATCAGGCCAAACAGACTTGATGGACATGCCGCGAAAAAATTAGCTCTCAGTTTGCATGAACTGGATGAATCGCTTCCCTGGTGAGCACCTCACAGGACACACAGGCCATTTTCAGGGATAGAGACTAAAAAGATTCCTTACAGAAGCAATACTTTGCTTTAGACACAGGAGGCTTTCCACAGAGGAATTCTTCAGTCCCACCTTTTAAAATCTTCAGCAGAAAAAAATGTTTTAAAGAAAACTGCTTGTGGTGTAATTTCACAACTTTATAAAAGTTAGAGTTAGCGTCTTGCCCCGGGCCTCCACCAAATGCTCCCTTCTCACTGTCTCAGGTCTCTCTGGAAGATGCACACACCCAGGGCTGGATCAGAGCCTTCTTTCCTGTTTGGGGTGATGTAGTTAAATAAGAGATCCTAACATCAGAACACTAGCCTTTCAATCTTCTAAATGGATCAGAAGATCCATTTTCCCTCCTCTGGACACCCCTGACTTTAAACTCACTCTCTCTATAATACAAGCAAGTCAAGAGGAAAGATAACATTTATATCCTTGTGAGCCCGTCGGCTGGCAAACCAGAAGATGGGGGTGAGAATGGGCCCCCTCACTCCCACCCCCACTCCCTCAAAATGATTGTGTGATTATTCGCTTTCAAGCAGGCCTTGCCCACAACACCCCCAGATGGACAGCTCTCCTCAAGTCCCAAGCAAACTGGAAGTGTTCCATCTGATTCTAATCCACAGAAATTCCTGAGGGGGTTTCTGACTTTTACTGAATTGAAATTCAAAGTAGCAACCATAGTGAGGCCTTCGGAGAGCACCCCTATGTGGCTCAGTGCACCATCCGTATACGAAAACAGTCTACATATGGCTCTATGCATGGGGAACCTTCTGCAAGGGTGAACTTCCTTAACAAAATATTAACAGTAGTTACCTCTGGGAAAGGGGAATCAGGTACACTGTACCCAGACAATGAAACTTTCTAGAAGAAGAGAAGGAAAGGGAGCAGAAGCAATAAGGGACTTGTGAGCTTCTTTCTGAAGCATAGTGAGTTGGCAATATTTTAGCATATGCTTCTTCCAGAAAACGAAAACTGGGGTCCATACTTCAGCCTTTGGCCAACTTGGGTTTGAATCCAAGTCCAGATCTCCCGCAAGTTTATTTAACTCCTCTCAGCCTCAGTGTTTCCTACCTTATAGGGCGGTAGTGAGGAATAGAAGAAAGTAAGTGGATGGATAGATAAGCACAGCAGATGTGTGTAAACCTCCATAACTAGGATTGATCTATTACCGTAACTCTCAACACATCACAAATGTGAGTTAATTTTTCTTCGAAATAAATAACCCTACTCAAAACTAAAAAAGTTAGAAATTTAAAAGAAATGAAGGCAGAACCTTCATGTGCTGTCCAGTAGAACTTTCTGGGCTGCCCACGACATAGCCACCAGCCACCCATGGCTATTCAAAGCAGGAAATGTGGTTAGTGTGACTGAGGAACTGAATTAAATTTGGCTGGTGTTGGACAGCGCAGATCTAGAGGTACCCCGCTTTCACCAAGAGGGTAATGAGTTCCCAGTGAGGACTAGATAGATGTTCTCGGTTTGTTAGAAGAGACCTCACACTAGACTCCAGCTCCCCAGACCCAAGCCCTGCTTCTACTGCATCTCAACTCTTCTCAAAGAAAATGAAGACGTCTGGACTGTTTTCACTGAACGGCATGTGAAACCCAAGTTGCACCATAACAGGATCACCACATTTAGGATACTTTAAAATAAAAAAGTTAATAGTGTTTTTGAATAAAGATAGAAAGGCATTTCATCACAAAGCTTAAGTCTTTCACTTTTACAGAGTTATTTGCATTTCAACGGAACACTCTCAATGCTTCTTAAAAATGCTTCAATACTGAATGGAATTGTAACAGTAGGACTCCAGGCGGTGGGGGAATTTCCTTTAAGTGGAACTGTGCACTTGCCTGGTGACCTAGACTACTCAGAAGGCTAGCCCTATTTATTTTTTTTTTTAATTTATTTCCTTGTTTTTCCTCCACATATATTTTTTATATAATTTTTAAGGGGTACACTCCACTTACAATTATTACAAAATATTGGCTATATTCCTTGTATTGTACAATAAATACATCCTTGTAGCCTATCTTATACCCAATAGTTTAAACCTCCCACTCCTCTACCCTTATAATGCACGCCCCCGCAAACTGGTAACCACTAGTTTGTTGTCTGTATCTGTGTTTGCTTCTTTTCTGTTATATTCACTAGTTTGTTGTATTTTTTAGATTCCACATATTAGTGATACCATACGATATGTCTTTCTCTGTCTGACATTTGAGCATAATGCCCTCCAAGTCCATCCAAGTTGCTACAGATGGCAAAATTTTATTCTTTTTTATGGCTGAGTAGGTTTCCATTGTGTGTGTGTATATATATATATATATATATCTCACATCTTCTTTATCATTTCATCTGTTGATGGGCACTTAGGTTGCTTCCATATCTTGGTTATAGTAAATTGTGCTGCTATGAACATTGAGATGCATGTATCTTTTCGAATTTACTATTGTTGTTTTTTTCAGCTATAAACCCAGGAGTGGAATTGCTGGGGCATATGGTAGTTCTATTTTTAGTTTTTTGGGAAACAGTATGGAGGTTTCTCCAAAAACTAAAAATAGCCTTATTTTGTTCTGAATCACCCGGATCACAGGAAATAGGGTAGAACCCGCTGACACCTCAACCATGGTCTAAGCAAACTGGCCAACTGGGTAAAGGCTCCCCACCACTACCACCAAATCCATAGGGAGAAAAGCTTATAGACCAAATCCAATCCTGAATCTTTACAAGCAAGCCAAGATTCTCAAAGAATAGTATGTGCTCTGTTCTCAATGGGCACTAGAATAGCTAGAGGTGCTTAGAAGGAACTGATTGCTGGGTTAAGGCAGTGCAGTAAGAAGGTGTGATTCCCAGCATTTACTGAAGTTTACTGTAGGGGTGTTGGCACGCTCCACCCAAGCCTCCACTCACAACTGGTCTGCAGCCCTCATTTCCCCACTTCTCCCTAGAGACTGGCCTCACCCACGGCCATGCCCTTTTCCCAGAGACACCTGAAGCCAATGACCAAGTGACATGGGCGTACAAAGGCCAGGCCCACCTGCCGCAGGGCAGGCCAACTCTATGGGTCTTTCCAGCTCCTGCACTCCCTGGAGAGATGAGACTGCAGCCCACCTTCTCCCTCTGGCCAATCCTGCTTCTTTTACTCCTTTAGGTGCTGCTCCCAAGAGCACTAATTCTGCGTACCAATCTCCCTCCACTTCCCAGGAAACCCCCCCTGCAATAGGTCCTGTGTGCCAAACACTGTCCTCAGGACTAACATGTACTTACTCTCAGAAGTAAGCACTGTTATTCTCCTCTTTTTAAAGATAAAGAAACTGAAGTTAAACAGAGATAAGTAATGTTTCCAAGACACCCAGGTAGCCTTCGGAGATCTTGTGAAGATTAAGAAATGATGCAGGTAAACATGCTTATAATAGTGACTAGCACGGAGTGAGTATTCACTTCATTCATTACTGTTTTTCATTCATTCTGTAAATATTTATTGAGCATCTACTATATGCCAAGTGCTCTTCTTGGCACTACAGATACACCATTGAGCAAAAGAGTCCAAGTCTCTGCCCTCATAGAGCTAGCATTCTAGTGGGAGGGGCAAGAAATATACAAATAAACAAGTAAATATAAATGTCATGTGAGTGCTGTTAAAAAAGAAAGAAGCCCAAAATGGAGTCACTTATGCTAGACCCCACCAAGAGTTAATACCTAACCTAATTACAGTTTCAACCTTCCCCAGGAACGTGCCCCTTAACCAGCCAACCTGGAATTTCCTGATCAGCACTAGGAAATCCTCTGATAGACTCCCTCCAACCCCCTTAGGAGGGCAACCTTGCCTGAAACAATGAATTCTTTGCTAATTTCTATCCCTCCACCCCACCACACCCTCCCTCTCTACATTTATAAACCTCTCCTTTTCTGCATCTCAGTGTAGCTTCTTTCTATTGCTCGATGAGATGTTGCCCAATTCAGTGCTGCTTTTGGAGCTGATGATTGGAACCTAAATATTTACTTCAGCTGCACAGATTCCAATGCAAGTGGAGAGCGATGCAGCATGCCATTCTCCTGCTGTACTAAAGACCCCACAGAAGGTGTCATCAACGCTCAGTGTGGCTATGATGCCAGGCAAAAAACAGAAGTCAATCAGCAGTTTGTAATCTACACGAAAGGCTGTGCGGCCCAGTTTGAGATGTGGTTGCAGGATAACTTGATCATCATGGCTGGTACTTTCGTAGGTATTGCATTGCTACAGATTTGGGGGATGTGCCTGGCCTGGAATCTGGTGAGTGATATTGAAGCTGTCAGGGCTAGCTGGGAGAGCCCCTGCAACAGCTGCTTCAAGACAGTGGACAGATGCAGCCTTCCTGACCCTCCAGTGTGCCCAACTGATATCCATGCTGCAAGGACCCTAATCACAGAAGCGACCTGCAATGCCACCTGATGGAGCTGCCAAGAACTTAGTTTGGGGGCGGGGAGTGTAAAACTGGGAAATGCTGCTCACTGACAGAATTTTTTTAAAAATAACCAGTAAAAAAAACAATTGAATTGTTTTTAATAAAGCCAATTAGGTCTTCACATTTACTCAGTTGAATTGTTGTTATTTAACAGTGCCATGTATACAAACCAAGGCAGGTTAAAAGCAACAGGAGACTACAGCAGTGAAAATGGGCTATTTTAGGTAGAGAAAGAGGGAAGAACTCATTGATAAGTTGACATTTGAGTAAAGAATAGAAGGAAGGAAAGGAGCGAGCTGTGTAAATACAGTCAGCACTCCCATATCCGGAGGGTCCACGTCCATGGATGCAGAACCCACAGATGTAGGAGGGCTGGCTATACTACACCATTTGATAGTATAAGGGACTTGAGCATCCTCGGATTTTCATATCCACGGAGGGTCCTGGAACCAATCCCCTGCAGATTTTGAGGAACAACTGTAGTTGCAGAAAGTATTTCAAATAAAGAGGGCAAGTGCAAAGTCAGGAACAGTGAAAGATACTGAGCAGAGGTGTGACATGATCTGACAGATTTTAAAAGGATCACTCTGGCTGCTGCTGTGTTGAGAATAGACTTGGGATGGGCAGACAAGGAAGGGAGCAGGGAAGCCACAGAGGAAGGGGCCTTTTGCCGTAATCCAGAGCAGCAGCAGTACTTTAGGCTGAGATGGTTATGATGGAAGTAGTAGGAACTGTCAGCCCTGGCTCCATGCTGGAGGTAGAGCCATCTGGATTTGCAGATGGATCAGATGTGGGGTGTGACAGCAAGAGAAGAGTCAGATGACTCCAAGATCTGGGGCCTGAGCAGTTGGAAGGATGGAGTAGCCATGAACTGCGGTGGAAAAAGAAAACCTGCAGGAGTTGCAGCTTTGGCTGAAGATGGGGCAGGATCAGGAGATGTGGATTGATGCAAGTTAGCTATGATTAGGCAGAAGCCTTTAGGGAGAGACAATATGGAATGCTGGTGATGGAATTCAGGGCAGGCTGCCCCAAAATATGGCACTTGTTTGGCATTAATGAATTAATGAATTAATGTTATTTAAGAAACAGCTGGCGCAAAAAGAGCACTCTGACCCTCCTTTGTCCCCTTGAAAGCAGGAAATAAACCTCCCACGTGAAAGGTACCCTCCCTGTACCAGAAGGAAGAGAGAAATCCTTATCACCAGAGATAGGGAATTCAAGGCCAAGAAGGCTGTGTAAACAAGCCTTGCTACTTCTTCACTAATTTACTACCCTGTCCCAAACCCCTTTGTCTTGTCAATTCTTCACAAATTTATTGTTTCTTTGTCTAAAAAGGTATAAAAGCTGCCTGTTTTGGCCACGTCTTTGAGTCTCTCTCTCTCTTTTTTTTTTTAATGGTTTCCGGTACATATGAAATTAAATGTATTTTTCTCCTGTTAATCTCTTTTATGTCTATTTAATTATTAGACCAGCCATAGAACCTGGAAGAAAAGAAAGGAAACGTCTTCCTCCCCAACACTGGTTATGAACACATATTCTAGAGCCAGACTACCCAGAGTTGAGTCTTAGCTCTACTACTATTAGCTGTGTGACTTTGGGTACTTAACTGCACCTCTCTGAGTATCATTAGTCTTATCTGTAATATAGGGAGAATATCTGTATTTACGTCATATGGCTGCTATGAGACTTAAATGAGGAAAGATATGTACAAGTGTTAAGGACTAATAAACATCGCATTAGTGTTTAAAAGTAAAAACTAGGCCTTCAATCAATATCAAAGTTGAGAATTATATAATATGTAGTGGAGAAAAAAGTTGTCCTCAACCCTCTTAGGGTCCCTGACTGGGTCTGAAAATTAAAATGACAAAGACATTAACAGAAGACCAGCAAGCAAATTTATTTAATATAAGTTTTAGGTAACACAGGAGTCCTCGTAAGGAAATGAAAACCCAAAGAAACAGTTAGACCTATCTATACCTATACTGGATTTGATGAAGAGTATGTGGTCATGGAGGAATATGACAGGTTAAGGAGTATGAGATGAGTGCAGTAAACTGGGGGAAACTCAGCAAGCCCTGCTTGTTGGGATTGTTCTCGGGGTCCCTTTGCCTTAAGAGATAAGGATGCTCCTTTCCTCTGGGTATAGGGAGGACATCTCTCACGTGAGAGTTTTTTATCACCCATTTCAGGGGACAAGAGCAAGGCAGCAGATGGTCAGAGTCACCTCCCTGCTTCTGCCATTTTACTCAGACTCCTTCAGTTTAAAATATTCAACATGCCAAGGTGCCATATTTGGGGGGAGCATGTCCTGAACCCCATCAGGTACATGTTGGTACCCAGCAGGAGTGATTCACTGTATCTGAAGACTTGCTCCCCTGAGGAGGTGAAGCCTGGGCTTGACTTTGAAAAATGCATAGGAAGTAGCCAGGGAGACAAAGGGTGGAAAGAGTGAGAGCATCAAGACAGAAGGGCCAGCATGTCCATTTCCCTGAAAATATAGCCGATATGCAGTAAAAGTGAAATGTGAAATGGTTATCTTATGCCACCTACGTTAATCCTTCTCCCTGACACTGTATAATCCACAATATGTCTAAAGAGAATGAGAATGGCTTTCAGTTTATTTATGCAAAATAAATAAACTCTAGTACAGTCCCTCTGACCTTCTCCTGCACCTGTCTTTGCTGAGTGGTGGGCTGGCACCACTGGCCACGTGAAAGCCTGTGTTGACATGTTAGAGCCACCAACAGCTACCCAGTGGCCCCTGTCCACACAGGGGCAGGAAGTTTCCTTCCTTAGCCCCCAGGCAAGTGTGTTCAAAAAGTAATCAACAGGGGCTTGCATTTGCCTTTCTTCTAATTATATGTGAACAGATTTCAAGGCCATATGGCTCAGTAAATATCCCGAAACTCTCTGTCCCTTACCATTCCTATCAATCCTGCTGGAGAAATATCATTTCTAAGGTCAAAAGCTTGATTTGGGCAGAGGAGTTCTGTCTGGATCTCAGTGAAATGGGCCACAAAGACCAGACACAGAAGGAAGGCATCTGATTCCCTCAGCAGAAACCTTCCCTCTTGGTAAATGATCAAATATCAGAACATAAGCAACAGGAGAGAGGCTTGAACTTGTGTGGGATCAAGGCACTTCCTGGATTTTTTAATACACCTTAGATACATAAATATGGAAAATCTTAATGAGTGATGACAGATACTTAAGAAGAAAGCCAGATTCTGAGCTGTCAGAGCTTGCCTCTCTGGATAGGCCACCCATCTGAAGCCCCTTGGCCTGCAGACGTAGCCCCAGCTAGTCCCCAGTCAGACAGAAGCAAACTTAGCCATCCCGCTGCTACACCGTCCTGACAGCAATGTGTTCTGAAGGGTAGCAGAATACATCACTTTGGCATACTAATTATTTTGAGCTGAAGACAATTGAGAAGAAGCAGATATAAGAAAAGCTCTCTGCCCTCCCCTGAAAGCAAGACGTAAATGTGTAAAGGTGATCCCCTCTCCTCTCTACCAGGAAGGACAAATTTTAGACCCTTATGAGCACAGAGGCAGGATCAGGGGACCCTACATAACAAGTCTTCCTAACTAGCCCTTATCTTCCATTAGTCTCCCCCATATATTTGCCTTTCCATGATTTGCCACCTTTGAAACTGAAAGTCCTTTTCCTTTGTCCTGTCACTTCTCTAAAAATTTATTGTTCTTTTGTTGAACAGCTATAGAAGCCCAAGTTCTAACCACCCCTTGGAGTTTCTCATCTCTGAGGGTTCCCACGTATATGTGCTCTGCACATGTTACTAAACTTCAGTTTGTTTCTCTTGTTAATCTGTCTTTTGTCAGTCTAATAGACAGGACCCCAGCCAATGAACCTAAAATGGGTAGAGGAAAAGAAAAGTTTTCCTCCTTTGCAGTTTAAAGCTGCTTCCTCATCAGCAAGTAGGCTTGAACTTAATAGCCTTTAGCCCAGAGTAACCTGCCAAGCTCTCATCCCCACGGTGAATGTCCAGAAACTTCGACTGGGCCTCTGCTCCATTACCTGGCTTACCTATCGCCCCACCTGGGCACTGAAACCTGGGTGCCTCGGTGGTTCCTCTCATCTCTTATTGCTCGTGGTCCCGATTCAACACTGACAGGTTTGGAAACAAACAAGCACCACCACGGCCTGCAACTGGGATTCTCAAAGCATTTACTCTGCTCCAAGAACCTGAGGGCCTAACATCTCCCCAGAGGCACTAGGGTTCAGGACAGCAGTATTCAACAGATAGAGCCCAGGCCCACTCACTCCCACTCCAGGTGGGGAGATCTCGGGGAGATAGAAGCGTATGCTTTGCTTGTCAAACTCATCACCACCACCAAGATGCTGGTCCCCTGAGCACACCAGCCTAGAGCAATGTTATCAACCTTTTTCACCTATGCTTCCCCTCCTTCAGCAAATCTCACAGCCATTCATTTCCTAATCCTCATTCTTCCCCCTAGGGAGTGATGGCTCAGTTAAGAGTCAAATTATTTTCTGAAAATTCTTCCCCTAAGATTTGTTGAGTTTAGCTCTCTGTCGTTTACATGGCCAAAAACAAGGTTCTATATTCAATATAGAAAATACATTTTATCATGCCAAATATGCTGTTTCAAACTCTAAATCCACATGCAAAACCACAGGAGGTTCTGCCAGTCCTAGAGAACCACCTCCACGTCATTACAATCACTGTGGTTTATGTCCCCTCCACCAGATCAGGCCACGTGCACACAGCAAGACTAGTCTGGGTCAAACCAAGGTTGGCCACATAGCTTTAAAAATTATAATTAAGATCTCCAGCTACCGTTCTTGGGCAATACGACCACAGCCAAGTGATTGCTTTCCCCCATGGCGTCCCCACTTACCCCTTAAATTGTCCTCATCTCCTGTGGTCTAGGCCCCGTTACCCATAACATAAGCCCTTCTAATCATTAAGGTAGCATAGTCTGCATTTCACGTAAAGAAAATATATTTTTTAGATTTCTGATACAAACATAATACTCCCTTTTAACAAATGTGCTCACCTCCTCTAACAGACCTCCAAACACACACCTACGCACACACATGCATTGTGGATGAAAACCCAAAGCCGTCAACTGGGAAGAAAAAGCAACTAGAATATTCACTCAATGCCAAAAGTAATCTCTTTGTTGGAGTAGGCCTGGGCGCCTTGATTAAAGCATTGCCTTTTAAAATTTAATCGTGTTATAAAACTTCTCTTCAAATACAGAAATACGAAGAGAAAATGATACAACGTAATGAAGAACCACCAACTCACAGCCCAGATTTATCTGATCTTAACATTGACCTTGTGGACTTTTTGCTTTCAAAACAAAGGGAGGTCTATGGATGAACTTGAAGGTGCCCCCCGGCACTCCGCAGACCTTTCCCATGTTGTCTCTCTCTCTCTTCCTCCCAGAGACTCACCAGTTTTTATATCTTCCCACGTATTAATGTATATGTCCAATATGTTTCGTGTGTTTTTTTAAACTTTATATAAGTGATATCCTATGGTAAATATCCTTGCTTCCATCCAAGACCAGCATCTGTGGGCTGAAGGCTGCCACAGCTGACAGGCTGAGCAGAAGAAGGGCAAAGTCCCACAGCCCTGGGATTGGGTATCAACCTCCCTCTGCAGTAGGGCCCTTTGTCACAGCCTGGCATGTGACTAGTGCCATGTAAACAACGGTCATCATTCTTATTATCATCTGCCTGGCCCTGTGCTTAGCTAGAATTCCAGCCCTTTCCTCCTCAGTCTGCCCTTTAGACTCACCCCACAGTGACACTTTTACTCACTAACAGTGCCCAATGGCACAGCACTCATGTCAGTGCAATTTCATTCAGCAGGCAAGAAACTTCCCTTGATCCTCTATCAAGGGAACTTCCCTTCCCTTGATAGAGAATAATTCATAACTTTGCTGATTTTCCTTCCTCTCTGTCTCTGGTATTTATCCACGGCATAGTTGCCAAATACGTATTTCCCCACAGTGTCTCCCCTTTGCCTGCAGAATCAAATCCAAATTCCCCAACATAGCATCAAGGGCCTTACAGTCAACCTCAGCTCTTCGTCTCATCTTTAACCACATCCCACATCCCATTTTTTTTTTTTAATTGTCATGCTGGTTACTTGTTAAAATTCTATAAAATGCATTTTTCATTTTCCTACTCTATTTTTATAATCATTTTTAAATTGAAGTATAGTTAATTTACAATGTTATGTTAGTTTCAGGTACACCGCAAAGTGATTCATAGATAGATAATATACATATTCTTTTTCAGATTCTTTCCCATTATAGGTTATTACAAGATATTGACTATAGTTCCCTGTGCTATACAGTAAGTCTTTTTTGTTTATTTTATATATAGTAGTGTATATGTTAATCCCACACTCCTAATTTATCCCTCCCCTCCCCCACAACTGCTATCTCCTTTGGTGACCCCAAGTTTATTTTCTATGTCTGTGAGTCTATTTCTGTTTTGTAAATAAGTTCATTTGTATCATTTTTTTAGATTTCACATATAAATGATATCATATGATATCTGTCTTTCTCTGTCTGATGTACTTCACTTAATATGATAATCTCTACGGCCATCCATGTTATAGCATCTTATTTTAATTCTTTGTACACAGTGTTCGTCTCCTAGACTGTGAGCACCTCAGCACAGGGGCCCTAGTTTACGCTTCATTTTATACTCATGCCTTGCCCAGGACATAGAGTGAATAAATGTTTCACAAACACATCAAATGTAATTTTTTTCCATGACTAATTTCTAGCAAGAAGAAGAGAATTTTAGTATCTTAGCCTGTGTGTGAACTATTGATTTATTTTTGAAAAACAAGACTCTTTCAGCAGCAGATCTTTAATAAATAATTATGAACACAAAGTCTAAAGCACTTAAGCAGTTTCCCTCGTATGGATATTTTCCCTGCCTGCAGATTTTTTTAAAAAGATAGACAAATTTTGTTCTAGTTGTAATAGAATAGAATTGCAGAACCCCAGCCCTCCCCTAGACCCTTGGATCCCCAGGCCCTCCAATCCTGATGCCAACAGAAAAGGTATCTATATAATAACATCAACGTCCTTAATACAGCCACGGCAACAACAGCAAGCGAACTTCATCCAGGACCTACGCGTCAGGCACTGTGCTATGCCTTATCTGTACTTCAGCATTTAACCTGCCCACCACCCTATAAGGTGTGATGGGTCATTTCATGTGTCAACTTGACTGGACCACAGGGTGCCCACATTAAACATTATTTCTGGGCGTGTCTGTGAGGGTTTTTCCAGAAGGGATGAGCATCTGAATCAGTGGACTCAGTAGAGCTGCCCTCCTCAGTGTGGGTGGGCACCATCCAATCCAATCCACTGAGGGCCTGGATGGAACAAAAAGTGGAGGAAGAGCGGAATCATTCCTTTCCTGCCTGCCTGCTTGAGCTGGAACATCAGTCTTCTCCTACCCTTGGACTAGGATTTACGCCACTGGTTCTCCTGGTTCTCAGGCCTTCAGACTCAGACTAGAATTATAACAACTTTTCTGAGTCTCCAGCTTGCAGACAGATGGCAGATCATGGGACTTCTCAGCCTCCACAATTCTGTGAGTTAATTCCTCATAATAAATCTTCTCTCTCCATCAATCATTTGATCAATCGATAGATAGACAATAGATAGATAGATAGATAGGTAGATAGATATAGGTGAGATATAGATAAATAGATATAGGTGAAATAGATAGATAGATATAGATGATAGATATAGTATCCACCTGTTTGTGCATATAGACAGAGTATATCTATATATACATATATAACATATATATACTATATATGTATTAGGGTTCTCAAAAAACTAGAACAATGCCTGTGTGTGTGTGTGTATGTATATATATATATACTGTGCCTCCCTACACTCCACAGGGCCCTACATACCCAAGGAACATATATATTCTACCCAAAGGCATTATCCCTACTTTATCAAAACAGGAAATTAAGCTCATGAGGCCCAGAGACATGTGTGGGCTGGCCCAAGGTCATGCCTTTGCAAGGTAGAATTGAGGCAGAGTGGCTTGTGCATCACCCTATCCGTCACTCCTCAAGTCACTGAGCCAGAGCTCCCCACTTCCCCATCCTACCATTTCTGCTTCACTGAAACACTTTCTTCTCTCTCGAGCTCCCCTAGTACAAGACACTAATCAAAACTGCCCTTGACTGATCCCAGCTGACTTTGCCTAAATTCAATCTCTCCTGTGCTGGCCATCCACTGCAGCATCTCAGTGTCTTGTCCAGGATCCTATAAGAAAGAACGACCTCTGATTCATCTATACCCTGATGATTAGCTGGCACATACCAACACAGGTTTGCAATTCCCACATTTATACTGTAAAAGTAGGGGAAAACTTTGTGGGCCCTTATGGTTATAATTTAGGTTTGATAAACCTAAACATGCTGGAAGATAGAGGAAAACAAAATCTTTTTCTGGCCTGCTGTCTCTGAGACAATATGCACATTCACAGCATTTAAATCTACTCCATTGATCTCTTTTGTGGTCATTTTACGAGCACTTCACTTGAGAATTAATCCTCAAGTTAATATAAATGGAACGATATGAAAGCTGAGTGCTTCCTAGAACGAGGAGCATTGAGAAGATGAAAGCTGCTTTCATTCTGTGTTGACAAACGTCCTTGCACTTTTCTCACATATTTGGAGGTCTTCAAAGGCCCTAAGATTTTTAAAATGCATAGGGTGGGTCTACTTGCTTAGACCTGGCAAGTGAAGCCACCATCTGCTCTGCTCCAGGAAAGAGAAGGAAATACAGACAGTCTGGGTCTTCCTAAGGGGGTTCCCTGGCTCTGATGTTGTGGGGGATTTTTTCATCTCCAATTTGGAAAATGTCAGGGCAAAGCAAAGTGAACCCTGCTTCCTTGGAAATGAGAGGCTAACCGTATACCTCAAGGTCAACAAGTACATTTTTCAACAAAAGTTTGTTGAGGTACTACTATGTGGTGGGGTACCAGGCAGGCATGGTGAATACTCCCTGTACAGATTCCCCTCCCACAATACTTGCAGGGGCTCCTTTCCATCCTTCTCAGGCTCACTTCTCCTGACTACCCCCATCACTTCCAAGAGCTGAACAGGGTACGATATTGAGCAATCACAGATGCCTTAACAAGACAGAAAACGAATTAGTGACCCGATTTGTTTCTCTTTTTTTGCACTTTAAATAAGAAAACTGGGGGGTGGGGGGAATAGTGTAAGATATGAGAGCAGCCACGAGACTGAAAATGACAGCTCAGGCCAGCTCACTGCTTCAGGAGCAGCATCCACCCTGCCCAGCCTCGGAGCCTGCCAGCAGATACCTAGAAAATAGCACAGCTCGGTTTCAAGGTAGGAATCACACGCTAGTCCCTAAGGCCCACCTTGTTAAAAGCAGCTGCTGAAAGCCATTAATCTGTCCACAGCAAGAAAAACTTTCTGTGATTTTTAAAAATGGAAAAACAAATCTCAGTGAATTCCCTGACCTTGTGAAACAGGAGGAAATGTTACCTACTCTCCCCTTTTCTTCCCATCCTTTCTAAAAGGGGAAGAATTTTGTCAAAAATTTTAAAGCCATAGTAGAGGCAACTCAGTGACCATTTTACTTAAAGTTCAGAGTGACCAAAGGTCACTTCCAAGGTGGACCTGAGTCCTCACAACAGACACTCAAGAAGTCATATTTGGGACTTCCCTGGTGGTGCAGTGGTTAAGAATCCACCTGCCAATGCAGGGGACATGGGCTCAATCCCTGGCCTGGGAAGACCCCAGATGCTGCGGAGCAATGAAGTCCGTGCACCGCAACTACTGAGCCTGAGCTCTAGAGCCAAAGAGCCACAACTGCTGAAGCCCATGCACCTAGAGCCTGTGCTCTGCAGCAAGAGAAGCCACCACAATGAGAAGCCCACGCACTACAATGAAGAGTAACCCCCGCTCGCCACAACTAAAGAAAGCTTGCACACAGCAATGAAGACCCAGCTCAGCCAAAAATAAAAATTAATTAATTATTTTTTTAAGTCATATTGACAAAGACTTATTAGAGAAAGAAACTAAGACAGCTTAGAATCTTATGTCAGCCAAACTTTCAATTAAATGCAAAAGTAAAAAAAGATATTGTGAGTCATTCAAGGCCTCAGAAGGTTATTACACAAAGACTCACTTTGAAAATACGTTTTAAGAGGAATAGTGCTACAAAAAGAGAAAATAAATTCTAGAAGGACACTGCTAGATACAGGAAAGAAAAGTGAGTAAATATACTAACAAATTTTATTTTCTAAATAAATTATGACTCAAAATATATATATTTTGACCAGAGTGAGGTGATACCAGATTGAGGTGAGACCATGATAATGTATTTGCTTTGTTTGTAAAGATAACTGTAGTTTTAATAATCTAGAGGTAACGACCAGAAAACTAAAACTGTAACTTGAAAATCTGTAAAGGGACTTCCCTGGTGGTGCAGCAATTAAGAATTCACCTGCCAATGCAGGGGACATGGGTTCAAGCCCTGGTCCGGGAAGATCCCACATGTCACGGAGCAACTAAGCCCATGTGCCAAAACTACTGAGCCTGCGCTCTAGAGCCCATGAGCCACAACTACTGAAGCCCGTGTGCCTAGAGCCTGTGCTCTGCAATGAGAGAAGCCACCGTAATGAGAAGCCTGCGCACCACAACGAAGAGGAGCCCCCGCTCGCCGCAACTAGAGAAAGCCCGCACACAGCAACGAAGACCCAACGCAGCCAAATAAATAAAATAAAATAAATAAATAAATCCAAAAAAAAAAGAAAATCTATAAAATAGAATTCAACATATGTATTAGAAAGTAGGAAGGGAGGAAAAAAAGACAAAAGCTATGCAAAACTAAAAACAGAAGACAAGATAAAGCAACAAATACTAATATAATAATAACTACAATTAAAGTAAAAAGTTGAACAAAGCAATTAAAATATTCTCAGGTTGTATTTTGAAAAATATCCAGCAAAATGTTGCCTATAAGAGATTTATTTAAAATAAAAGTGCAGGGAGAGATCATGTAAAAGAAGTATTTTGCACCACTTGTTAACAATGGCAAGAGAAATGTTATTTGAGGTATTGCAGTAGAGCAGAGACTCCAGTGTAGAGCTGAGGTCAACTCCAAATGCAGCAAAGACAGCTGAAGCTTGATAGCCAGAGAGCAGAGAGAGGGAATCAGTTAATGGAAAATCACTAAGAAGAACCTAGCAAGATAAGAGGGGTGGGGGGTTTTTGCTAAACTGGTTTAACAGGATTCTTGCTAAAGGCAGGTCAAGGACTTGGATATCAAGGATGGAGGATGAGGTACTTGATCAGATATGAAGGATGGGGGGAGGGGGTTCTCCCTAAACTCACCTAGAAGGATTCTTTGCTGAAACTGGACTCAGCAGGCCAAGGTCAAGGTCTAGTCAAGAAGAGGATTAAGAGAAGCCTGACAAAAATTTGGTCAAAGAGGGAGTCTGTCAGCTGAAAATAAAGTAATGGAAAAATAAGAACCCAGAGAAATTCAGAGTAACAATCTTAATATCAGACTAAATAGAATGTAAGGTAAAAAGTATCATAAAGAAAAAGACTATGATGTATACTGGTAGAAGCAACACTAGATCATGAAACTGTAACAATCATGAACATAATGCTCTAAATAATACAGTATCAAAATACATGAAGCGGGCTTCCCTGGTGGCACAGTGGTTGAGAGTCCACCTGCCGATGCAGGGGACACGGGTTTGTGCCCCCGTCCGGGAGGATCCCTCATGCCGCGGAGCGTCTGGGCCCATGAGCCACGGTTGCTGAGCCTGCCTGTCTGGAGCCTGTGCTCCGCAATGGGAGAGGCCACAACAGTGAGAGGCCCACATACTGAAAAAAAAAAAAAATACATGAAGCATAATTGATAAAACCATAGGGAGAAGTAGACAGATCAACGATTGTAGCTAGAGATTTTAATACTTCCTTTTCAGAAAAAGATAAAGCAGACAAAAAGAAAAATCATGTTGTAGAAGAAACTACATATGTGTATACATTTGTTGACACTTATGAAACATTTGCAGAAATTTATAATGTACCAGGCCACAATAGAAGTTTAATACAGATTAGTTTCTGGCCATAAAGCAGTAAAATTAGAAATCAATAGCACATGTCTGAAAACTAAGAAATACTCTGCCTTTAGGAGAAAGAAGAAATAACAATGCAAAGTTGAAGATACTTAGAACTGGTGAAAAAGAAAGCACTAGAGGTATGTATTTCTGACTATAAATAAACATTGATTGCTAAAAACCTCCAGCAAACATCATACTTATTGAGAAATTTTTACATGCATTCACTTTAACATCAAGAACAGGAAAAAAAAAATGCACACTTTTACCACCACTGTACAACACAGTACTGGAGGTCCCCACCAATGCAACTAGGCAAGAAAAAGAAATAAGGAAAAAATAGAAAACATTGGAAATGAAAAGGCATAACAATTATTATTGATGAATGATATGATCACTCATGTAGACTATTCATATAGATGTAATAATTTATTTACATATTTATCTTTTATTTAAGATAAAATAATTTATCTTTTATGGATAAAAGATCAACATACTATAATAAATAGCATTTCCCTTTATTAGCAATAACTAACAAGAAAATAAAATATGAAATAAGATAACCGACACAATAGCAATAAAAATCTAAAAAAGTATCAATGAGTTATTCTAAAAATGAGTGTACAAGGCCTGTGTGGAGAAAATCTAAAACTTTGTCAAAGAAAACTTTTAAAAGATCTGACTATATGGAGAGATTTACTATATTCCTGTAATGAGATTACAACATTATATATAAATGGAGAATTTTCTTAGAATTAGATTGTGTTGGTAAGTTAATTTGGAGAAAATTAACTTCTTTATAAAGTCAGAAGCATTGAAATACATATAAACATATATGTGTATATATATGCAAGAAACAGAACAAAACTATGGTGTAATGTCATCCATGTATAGAATATGTATAAATAAAACAATATATTTTAAGAATATATGTAAATGGGCTTATTAAGCATGTTGGAGTGAATGCCTATGGGAGGAGGTAAATAGGGATGGAGCTAGAAAAAAAAATGGCAATGAATAAATGAACACAAAACACAGGGCATCTTTCTAAGGATCAATTACGACAGCGTGCCAGGAACTAAATATGGTCCAATAAAAGGAATAGAGGTGAAAAAAGACATTTTCAGAAAAAAACAAAAAAACTAAGGTAGGTAAGAGAATGCAGATAAGCCAGGGCTTAGTACTAGAAGCTATCAGATCATGAGAACAATAAGAAAGAAAACCTAGAATATGCGATGGGTCATAGAAGTAAGAGCTTTCAAATTAACTTTTTTCCAAAAAGTCTTTAGATAACTTTCACTATTCAAACCACACATCCATGTTCAAAGGAAAAGGCACTCATTTGGCTTCCAAATTCTCTGGATTCAAGAGGCTAAAGCGCATAGTGAGCTGACAGACTTCTTCCTGGGACCCCTCTTGGCCTCTGTAGAAGGCAGGTTGTAGAACTCTAATTAATTGGTCTCTGATTGATCTCTCTGTAATTATTCTTTTTTAAATAAGGTGAGTATAGGAAAACTTACTGATAAAATAAAATAATTAAATGAAAGCTAATATATAGTCTTAATAAAATATGTTAAGCTTTCAGTTCCAAATGTCTTAGTAATTTGTATTTGAATATTTTATGCGTATAAGATAGCCTCATTATTATTGCTTATTATGGCATTGAAGCTTTAAATTAAATCCAAATACAGTAAATCAAAGCGAGTTTAACTTTCAAATATGTGGTTCAGTTCTTCTCAAAAGCTCTAAGCACCAGAACACCAGTCTTAAAAGAAATATAGTCAGTGTTTTGCAAAATGAAAATCCACAAATCACAAGTGCTGCTTCCTAGTAAATAAATATAGAAAATTATTGTTCGTTATCATTTACACTCAGTAAAAATTATACAAATCCACTTATCTTTGCAATAAGGAGAAATTTTCATTTGTTGCCACAATAAAAAACATAGATAAAATCAAATGATTTCAGGATTAACACTATTTTTCTAGGTATCAAACCAGTATCTGTTGACAGATGTTATCCTACAAGCCTCATGAAGCTTTACGTTAATTACTGTGAGGTATTTTTAAATATTGGATTATATATTAGAATGAGGTGCCTTCTAGGAAACAAACTCATAAGCTGGAGCAGTTTTTCAGCACATTGGACAGTGACCTTTACCTGCGGTTTTCCTATGCTGGAGACCAAGCTGGTTGGAATGCTCTACTCTGCTGCCAAGTGAAAAATTATTGATTAAATGTGAGACTCTGAAATTCATCTCTTACTGAGAAACATTTAAGAGCATTATAGAATTCATTTTATCCATGCAATAAATCTACTGAGAAATGAGAAAGAAGAATCCACTTGCAAATATAGAGAAATATTTCCTTGAGCAGTCACATCAGAAAAACTATTCACCTTCAACAATATGCCATAGAATATAATGCTGGTAGATTTGGTTTAATGCAGTGTTCATGCATCCAGGGAAGGATGCCTGGGAAATATTCATTCTTGTCAGTTTTTGTTAAAAACATGTCTTGTGCGTGACTCACGTCTTCTCCTGCACTCATTATAGGAATAGAGCGTGTTCAAACTGTCCTCTCTTTCTAATGCAAAAAAACAGTGTAATTTTTAAAGATAAAGCTCCCCCAAATAAACCTCTTTTGTGTATTTGATTGATGTATCATGCTTTCAAGTTAATTGCCTAAGGAAGGCTTGAATTCTCTCTTATTTTTTAAAGTTTATTAAGCATTTAGGATCTTTTCACATTTCTACAGCTTTTTCAATAACTTCAGTGGTAGGTGTGATTACCTCCTCTTAAAAATTAGAAAACCAGGGCTTCCCTGGTGGCTCAGTGGTTGAGAGTCCACCTGCCGATGCAGGGGACACGGGTTCGTGCCCCAGTCCGGGAAGATTCCACATGCCGCGGAGCGGCTAGGCCCGTGAGCCATGGCCGCTGAGCCTGCGCATCCGGAGCCTGTGCTCCGCAACGGGAGAGGCCACAACAGTGAGAGGCCCGCGTACCGAAAAAAAAAAAAAATTATCAAACCAAGCCTCAGGGAGGTCAAGTGGCTTGCTAAAGAACGCACAGCAAGTAAATTGTGGAGCTGGGCTTTGAAACTAGCTTTGACCGATCCCATGTATAATTATGCTTTTCCTACTTGTCATAATGCTGCTCCACTATAATGTTTTACAAATAAAGTTTGCTCTGTGGCTTATCTCACTTACAGACAAACATAAAGAAATAAATTTAAACTCTATCATTAGTTCTATTTACATAAAAGAAAACATGTTTATGACAGTAATCTGTCAAGTAGGTCTCCTGAGGACCTGTAGTTACTGGCTTTGGGTGTAAAAGAAATCAGTCTCAGCTTTCTTCATTACACATCTCACTAATAAGCAGATTGGCCAGGGCCTATCTTTTTGAGAAAGTAAATGCGTAATTTCATGCCAACACCCACACCCTTTTTCAAAGAAGAAAAAATACCATGGTGTAATACAGTAATCTCTTATAAAGAATCCTCCTGTTTATAATGATAAAGAGAGAAGAGAGAAGGAGCAGGCTGTCCAAAGACAGCCTCAGACAGGTAGCAGCCCATCTCAGGAAGGGTCTAGTCGTACCCATTGGGGTGTCAGGATACACTGAGGATAAAGCACTGGTCAACCTCATAGAGTGGTGAAGCGGTTATGAGTGTGTGATTTAGAGCCAGGCCACAGCAACACGACCTTGGGCAAGTTACTTTACCCCTGAGCTTTAAGTTTCTTCATCTGGAAAAAGGAGATAATGAGCTCTACCTTGCAGAGTATTCTAAGAGTTCAATGAGTCCCTGAGTACAGGGTAAGAACGGAACAAATGCTAGCCATTATCATAATCCTAATCATCATATCACTTTTCCAGTTCAGCAATTTGACCTTCTTAAGTGCTCAGTATTATTTTCTTCAGGAAACCTCAAAGGACACCGACCTGTGGGTGTGAAGGGCAGAAACATCTATGTTCCCTTCCACCTATTCCCATATGCTTTGCTGGGGAAAATCATAATATTCTCTCAAATAGCTATAAGCTTTGGACCAACAAGACCAAGACACTTATCATCAATGTACTGGAGACAGTTGCGTACCTTATAGGTTAAGCAGTGCTCACTGACTGTTTAAACAGAAGGAAGGAAAATATCACCCATATCATGGATGCGAAAGAACTTTGCAAAAGTTCAAAATTGCAAACAGACACACACACCCAGACATACACAGAAATGTGCTGCACATCTTTGTAAATTAGAAAACAAAATAAATTTGATTTTGAAGAGGTTAATTTTTTTCTCAAATGTTTTTTATTTGATATTCAACTGGATGGACAGAACATCTGTTTCAGAAGAAAGTTCCAGTGACAGGATAAAATGATTTCCAATATCATACCTCTTTAAAAATGAAAGACACCTTTATAAATATTTACCTTTTTAAGTATTTTTATTGGAATATAGTTGTTTATACATATTTGTCTTAACCGAAGTAGATTCATCACAATTTTATTATACTAACATTAATCAACCAAGTATATATGCAGATTCTCTTGTGTAAATTTATGCCAAATAGTCTGAGAAATATTAAAATACTATGATAACATTTTGACTTTAAGCAATCATTTGAGGAGATGAAGGGCAGTGGCTCTGACTGCATGAATTCTGAATAAAGTGGTGAAGATCAGATACATAAGTTGGATCCCAATGATAAAACGAAGCATATGGCTTTGAAGTGACAGATAAGTCTTGAGCAGTCACTTTTAAGCTCACAAAGAAAGAAACAGCTGACGAGCAATGGAAAAAAACAAGGTAAAGAAGAAAGAAATTGGGGAACAGAAAGTGCTGGGTGATGAATCAGAAGGCAGTATAGGTTCCAATAGCAGGATCTTTGGGAAGACGCCAAGAGAAAGGGACATTTTAGAGAGCATTACCAAAGTCAAACTTTTCCCCCAAGAAATAACTGGTATCTAACCATCAACTCTCACAACATCTGACACCCACTTGTGATGCTCAATAGCATAGGGTAGCATTTATTGAAATAGGTAGCATTTATTGAAAAGTTATTATGTGCTAAGCATTGCAGTAAGCATTTTACAAGCATTCTCTAATCCTAGGAGGTGGGAACTAATATCATCCCCATTTCTCAGATGAGAAAACTAAAGCTCTGAGAAATTAAGTGACTTGCCTAAAGACATGTAGCAAGTCAATGGTGGTGCCCAGGTATGAACCAGGAAATGTAACTCAGAGTCCATGCTCTTAACTTCAAAATTACACTTCTGTATACACAATGGAATACATTTCTTGAAAGTTAAAAAAAAAATTCATACAACTCAATGAATGAATGAAAAAGAAAGAATTCCATGTGCAGCCCCTCTTCCTTCAGTAATAAAATCTCATTATATGATGATTGATTCAAATTCTCACCAAGCCATACCTTGCTTAAAATAGAACTGACATCACAGGAGAGTCCCAGAACCTTGGGGATAAGAATTTCATAGAATCAGGAACTTTCTTAAGCTAGGTAGCGTTTTCTCCTTTTCCTCTTTATACTCACAAAAGAATACTACTTCTTTTTTTTTTTTTTGCTCTAGCAGCATTTTTATACAAACAGCAATTTCCATTGACTTTATACCATAAAAAAGCCATTTACAAGCAAGAAACAAGAATTCAGAACAAAATTAAGCAAGGAACCCTACTTCTTACTACCCTAAAGTTTTTAAAAATTATTTTATTTCAGCTCATTGTCTTTAAATAATGACACCCAATTAACCAATTAGATAACAATGAACAAATGGAATAATCAGTTTGATGACCATCATGAGGTTGTCACTTCCCTGAGTAAAGGACTTGTCACATGTCACTTCTTTCATGTGGGCGTCATGGTTGAACCTGTATTGGGTTATTTGTAAAGTAACGTAAGAAACCTCGTAGCATCTGGTCTCTTAGAAGGAGAAAGATTTTAGTCCAAACTAGAATGTAGGTCTCTGCAATCTATATCTAGACATGACAGATGATAGATAGACAGGCAGACGTGTATGTATATTTACACCATAGGTATTTTTAAGAGCTTAAGTCTAAAGACAGAGAGAAAATGGACCCTTGGAATTGTGCACTTTCATTTTTCAATTTGAAATACTTGCATATCTCAAATGTTAGATTGTCTAGAACCACATTATCACTGGCCTTCTAATAAAAAAATGCATTCAAATGAAAAACATACTGACACTGCAAAATAAATTCAAGTGGGAGAAACAAGCCTTGTACAAAACAGAAGAGGAATGTTTTTCCTATGAATAATTTAAAGCAAGGATCAGTTCAAGCAAGGAGAGCTTTCCTTTTAAAAACCTCTCAAGACCTGATGTGTGACCATCCGTCTAACTGCCACAGTGATGGAGCGCCTGCAGTGAATGGAGTGCCTTGCTTTGTGGCTGGCACACAGCAAGTGCTCAATTAATATTTGTTGAATGCGTGCATACATGAATAACCAAATAAAAGGTGTCTCCAAAAGCTCAAAAGCTAGAAGCTCCTATTTCAAGAGTTTGAAATAAGATCATAAACCTGAGTATAAATCCAAGGATGATGATAGCACCGATGAAAGTCTTCAGGCCAAGATCATGAACTTGACTCCCCTGGAGGCCAGTCAGTTTTGGTTATTCTGAGCCGCCACACTGTGCCCTACGCCCAGTCAGCCATGTCTCCAACGCATGTCACTGATCACAAGGACATCTAAGATGGGTCAGCACTGAGTCATAGCTGGATAAGCAATTCCAAGGGTCTGTTCTCATGGCAGAGGTCATGAGGATCTCTTTGGGTCCTTCATTTCAAGGACTTCATCCAAAGTTTCTTTCCCTACCACCTTTAAAAATGCCATTTGTGAAGGGGAAAAAAATCCACAATTCTGCTGGATATTAGTTAACCACAAACCAACCTCAAAAGCATATAGAACTCTCAAGTTTGGAAACTGTTAGGGAGAATTATCATTCATATGTATGTCCAGGGGCTCTACGAGGTGCATGATCATCTCACAGGCACTCATTTAACAGCCTCTATGGAGCACCTACGTGCCAGGCACTGTGACAAGGCTGAAGAGACTGCAGACCCTGTCCTCGAGGAGTACATACTCTAGGGAAGAGATAGACGTTGCAAATATATAACGCTATAAAAGCAAAGGAGAAGGCATCATTTGGGTTATCAAATATGAGGACCCTACCTAGTCAGAGGAGGTGGCCTTTAGGTAAGCTTTGGGTAAGGCTGAAAATTAGCTAACAAATAGCTATGATCGCCATGTATTCCTGACCATACAAATTGGGATTAAATTACTTAGATAAATTGGGGAAAGTCAGCCTTCATTTGAATTACCGAGACACTGAGATTTTATTTTCTATTCTGAACTATTGAAATATCAAGTGAAAAAATCAAAGCAATTGACCAAACCATTAACCAGAAAACACTTTTTCCTTAATTTTACAGACTCTTCATGAAAAGTAGTTCAACAGCAACTGTATGAACAGTGAGGTTCTCCACCTCAGCTGGTGCCCTTACATCCGGTTTTAAGATCCGGCTTAAGATTTTTGACTTGTTATAGGTCAAAACTCTGAGGCAAATTTCTTCAAAACTCTTTGCACAACATGGTAGATGCCATCATAGGTTATTTCCTCGCTGGTAGAATGTCAACTAGCCTTCCCCATAGACTAAGCTCCACTGCTGAATTGGTTTCATTGTACTTCACAGCCATTTTGCTATGTAATTGTGCGAGCATTCATCAAGATGACAAAGGAAATGAAAACTCCAGTCCCAAAGCTGTGTGGATGTCAGTGAGCAAACAGATCCAAGAAGTAAACAAGCCACATTCACTTGTGATTAACAGGAAAACAGAAGGGGAGGAAACTATTTGCCAAGGACAGGATGGAACACAAATTGAATTTTCCTCCTGGCCTTTGAAAATGTTGACATTTCATCTGCTCATTATTTCTATGTGTCTTATGTTGCAACTTGCTTAACACCCTAAATAACTGCCTGGGGCCAAAAAAATAACTGCAATAGCATCAGGACTTTTTAAATCACTGGTCTTGTTAAGAAGTTACTGTATTTACCACCTTCATCTTTTATGAAGTGTCTAGAACACCTACCATTCACAACATTGTGAACTCATAATGCATGAGAGAAATTTGAAGAATATATGTCTCATTTATCTCTGTAGCCCCAGTACCTAGCCCAGACCAGTCACAAAGTCCCATTAACTAGATCCTCCCTAAAACCCTTGAGCAGGAAAGCAACTTGCCAAAGTTCCTATCATGAGTAGGAAAGGTAATTCAGTGAGTGGAAATTCATGGTCTCTGGAGTCAAACAGGTGGGATTTTGAATCGACCCCTGTTTCCTAGTCACATGACCATGGACAAATGGCTTAAATCTTCTACACCTTAGATTCCTCATCTATCAAGTGGAGATAAGTATCCCCAACATCACAGGGATAAGGTACGAAACAAACCAAATCACGCACATAAAACATCGGCACTTACTACGAAATAAGGAAATGTGTTCTCTTTCCTTTACTAAACCATTCAATAGGTCAGCTTGTGGCATGTCAGTGATGTGGAATTTTTATTTTACTTTTACTAGTGGGAGCAAGGTGAGATGAGGGAGTAGATCCTGTTACTTTTGATATGACGAATAATATTGGGAAGTTACTCTTTTCCAGACTTGCTTCATTCATGCCAGAACAGCACACTATATATTCATGTCTGAAACGTGTTCCCCTACGGTGACAGAGCTACAGGGCTGATAGAGAGGATGCCACACACCCATGGTCTCAGAGGCCCTATCCCATCATTATTCTCACCTTCTCTGATGCAATGAACACAGAGAACTTCATGGCCATCCACCTCCTCTTGGCATCTCTTCTACGAATTACAGATGGGAAAGTTCTCCCCCACCTCCAGATGGAGACAGCTGGGTCTGAACCCACCCTCACTCTGCTCAGCATCTACAACTCAAGCTGAATCCTACACTGGGGACATCAGTCAGCTCAGAAGTCTCAAGGCTGAGAGACTGGCCCATCCAGTGGCCTGAACCATCTTTTAATGAGCTACATAGAAGTGTCACAAATTTGGAGAACTATCTTAGAAAAAGCTTTTCTTCCATTATCACTACAGTAAGCTTCCTTTTGCCCCCTGAATTAAAATCCTCTCCATGGGTTGCTCCCTAAGGTATAAACTACCTGAGCTAGCCAGCACCTTTAGGCATACTGGATCCCATCTAATGAAGAATATGATTTAATGAGAAGATAAAGGAAAGAAGGATGCAATAGTGCAGGGGTCTTGAACTATTAAGAGAATGTGATCTTTGGCTTTAAATTAAGTCATTTTCACCCTAAATTAAGTGATAGCACAGCACTCAACATTCAATTTCCTGCTAGGAATGGAAATAAAATGTATAGAGTACCTACTACACACCATCGGACAGTTTACCTAACTATCACATGCAGAACCATCACACTAAGAACGAAAGTAACTTGCCTAAAGCCACAAAGATAGTCAGTGAAGCTGAGATTCAAAGCCAGGTTTCTCACCGCTCAAGTCAAACTTTCTCAACCACAGAATCTTCTACTGTTCAGGCGTTAGTCCAAATGTACCCACTTCACAGAGGCCCACTCCCCACCACATCAACCAGAGTCCCTCCTCTCCTCCAAAAATAACTACTTCCAAGCATATTACCTTCTTTGTTCCTTTCATAGCAGTTATTGCAATGTGGCCTCATCTTGGTATTGATTTGTTCACTTGTTGATTATCTAAACTTCACTAGAAAAAAAATGGCCCTTCAAGGAGGGCTCTTACTCATCTCAGTATACTTGGTGGACAATAATGATAAAAGCAAGATTTATATAACCTTTATTATGAGCTACATACTGTAACTAGTACTTTACATATATTAATTCACTTAATCCTCTGAGGTGAAAACTATTATTGTCCTCTTTAGCTTACAGATAGGAAACCAAGGTACAGAGAAGTTAAGTAACTTGCCCAAAGTCACACAGTTAGTAAGGACCAAGCTAGCCACCTGGAAAGACTGTCTCCAGAGTCCAAACTCTTAACTCCTCTGCTCTCTTGCTTCTATTTGTTACAGGGCTGATGGGAGACTTCTTAAGAAGGCACAAAAGAGAGGCCTTGGGGAGCTTAGTTACATCACTTGCCAGTATCCAGGCCCTTCTACCTGCCTATGCCTCCCCTCCTTTCCCTTTGTTCTGAAGATCCCATGTGCCAGAAGAAGTAAAAAAAAAAAAGACTCACTGCAGACAAAAACGCTCTGTAAGGGCAGGAAATAGGCTTGCTCAGTGTGACCCAGGGAGGCTGAGCCGCGTCGTCTCCACCTTTGTGGCTCTTGTGCACAGCACAGAGCCTGGCACAAAGGGGATCTCGAAAGGAAGGGAGAGAGGGAAATCCCCTCACTGGGAAGGGCTGAGAAGAGTTTTCCTAGAAGAAAGAACAGTACATGCAAATGATGGAGCTCCTGACTACTTTTGTTGTATTGAGGTGTAGTTTACATATGATACAAATACACCACTTTTAATGATGTGATGTCAATATAGCGCTTGATGAGTTTTGACATTTAACCACCACTGAAAGCATGATAATCAATATTTCTATCACCTCTCCCCAAAGTTTCCTCACCACTGAAGATTTTCAAGCAAAAGAGTGACACAACCAGATTGGTGTTTCAGAAAGACGATCCTACATCAGGCATGGAGAGGGAGGCAGATCAAAGAGGCAATGGTATCTTAAAAACCCAGTCATTTGGTAGTGTATATATGTCCATGCCAATATCATACATCAACTACACCTCAACAAAATAAAGAAAAAAGAAAGAAAGAAAAATAAAAATAATTATGTTTACAGAGAAAAAAAAAGAAAAAACCCAGTCATCTCAGTTTCTGACCCATGGAGCAAGAGAGATTCACTGACAGACAACCACTTTAAAACACTCACTGGAACAGTTCACAAACTTGGTTAAAATGCCAAAAGGAAAGAGAGCACAAAACGACAAAACTGGTCTGTGTGTGTTAAGCATAGAGTTTTTCTTAAGAGCAAGATTGCTGCCCAATCAATAAAGCTGCAGCAATCCACACGCATCACAAGGAGATGTGATGGCCGTTTAAGCTGAGTCTGGGTGTTTTATGACTTTGGGCACAGCCTCGGAGTCCCATTCCAACCAACTGCCCTGAGAAAATTAGCTGCCAGCTTGACACACAACCCAAACCAGCAGACCAGGTGAGGGTAGCGTTTGACAGAAACTGCAGTCTAGTGCACAGAGTGACTGCAGAAACAGGAAGGCAGCCTGGCACCAAAGTTCAAGACCATAGATGGCTCCAGCCTGGTATTCCCACCAGCTCAAAAGACTAAACACCCAAACTCTCTGTGCTCAGAAATGATGATAGGGAGTTCATCCCGTGAACTGCTTATTATATGCTTTCCTTAAAAACTTAATTATCTTATTAGGTGAGGTCTATACTTATCTCCATTTTAGAAAGGATGAAACTGAGGCACAGAAAGTTCAAGCCACTTGTCCAATGTCACACATCAGGGCCAGAATTTAAAGCCAGGAAACTCAGCTCCAGAGACCCAGAGACTGATCCCCATACTTCCTGCCTTTCCAGAGCATAATGGTTTAAGAGAACAAGTTTCAGAGTTGGACTGAGATCCAAATTCTGGATCTGCTACCAATCAGCTGCATGACCTTGAATCTCTCTCCATCACAGTTTTCTCATCTGCAAAAAAGGCAGAGTTGTTGAGGATATAAATGTGGAAAGCTGCTGGCACAGAATGAGTCCACAATGAAGTGTAGATGTGATAGTATTATTTCAGGAGCTCACAAACCAAATTCCAGGATGCATATGATTCAAGCTTCACTGTCAACTAACCACCTAAAAAAACCTGAATACTAATGAATCATGCTGGTTTTAATTAAAGCCTTATTATTGCATTAGATCAAGAAAACTTCCCCAGAAGCATGTATTCATTTGACAAATGTCAAATACTTACTTGGTACCAAGTGCTGTTCTGGTTTCTGAAAACACACTGGTGAATGTAAGAGAAAAATCCTTGACCTCACAGGCAGGGACAGTTACAATTTTTAACGTAATTTAAATTATTGCCGACCAGGTATTGAACCTGGGCCCCAGCAGTGAAAGTGCTGAGTCTTAACCACTGGACCATCAGGGAATTCCCTGTTCCTTTTAATTTTAAAAAACTCGAACAAACCAACATGTTTACCTCCCATAAGGCTATACAGGCAATCTAAAAAAAAAAGTCAAGCATCTTTATCTTTGTCTAGAATTATTACCAACCTTGTCTACAGACATTGCAATCCCGTGAGAAATCAACTTAATTAATTAAGGGTTGGGGTTTTTTTGGTGGTAAAACCCTGAAACCATGGACCTAGGAGACAAATTAAATTACAATTCTTTCTTTAAATTAATCTTTGATTTTAAAAAAAAAATCTGGGCTACAACAAATCACTGGGTGGACTCTAGGATCCCTTTAATAATATGAAAGGGACTGATTCTCCTTAGCCTTTTTTAAACATTTCTCTTAGAGTGCTATTTACACTCCTAATGGTCTCAGTGAAAACAATGAGCATGTTAAGCAAGAGGAAAATTCCATGTTGGGATGTGACCTGCAGATGAATGATTGTCTGAAGGCTTCTTTCTCAAAACTCAGCTCAAACGTGACCTCTGCAGAGAACCTCCCTGACCATCCAAACTAAAGCAGCCCCACACCCCCAGGTTCTATCCATTACCCTCTTTTATTTCTCCCTATCCCTTATCACCCCCTGAAATTATCTCATTTGTTTATCAGTTACTTCTTTTCTGCCTCTCACACATCAGAAGGCAAGCTCCGTGGGGCTAGGATCCCATCTGCCTTTCCTCACTGTATCCCCAGCAGACAGTATGCTGCCTGGTGCACATATTTGTTGAGGGAATAGATGAAGTGCAAAACTGGTGTGTTTCTTTGAAAGGGTCTCTCCCTTCAGCTGCAGTGAGGAAAGAGAAGCATGTATAAATTCCTAAGTTCTCCTCAAGTAGGCTATAAAGCAGTGTTGGGGTGGGGGGTGGTCTTGCATCCATTCATTCACTGAGCACATATTTACTGAGAAACTACTATACACCAGGAACCAGGTTAAGTGCTGGGTAAAAGAATGAAATAGACATGGTCCAGGTTCTTAAAGAAGCCATTATTGAACAAGCCCAAGCCTGGAACATCTGCAAAGTATACACTGACGGGGCTACTTCAAAGATACATAATGTATGTAAGTCCTTAGCGTGGGTCCTGGAAAATAGTAAGCACTCAAGGACTGAGGAGAAACAAGAGGAAAACCATCATGATGATGATGACTACTATTTCACATGCAGAAAGATAAAGGAACTTCCTACAGACATCAAATGAGCAAAAAATATTTACCGGGATCAATTAAAAAGTATTAATAATCTGCCCCTAGACGAACTTGGAGAATTCAGTATAGGTTCTTTCTGCAGATAAGAAGAATCATCATGTCCAAGACTAGTGACGTATTTCACTTTCTTATCTAAAGCCACAGCCACTTGGTCATTTATGTTATTACTAATCTACCTAGGTTATTGGTTCAAGATGGCGGAGTAGAAGGACGTGCTCTCACTCCCTCTTGCAAGAACACCGGAATCACAGCTAACTGCTGGAAAATCATCGACAGGAAGACACTGGAACTCACCAAAAAAGATACCCCACATCCAAAGACAAAGGAGAAGCCACAGTGAGACGGTAGGAGGGGCACAGTCACAATAAAATAAAATCCCATAACTGCTGGGTGGGTGACTCACAAACTGGAGAAAACTTATACCACAGAAGTCCACCCACTGGAGTGAAGGTTCTGAGTCCCACGTCAGGCTTCCCAACCTGAGGGTCTGGCAACAGGAGGAGGAATTCCTAGAGAATCAGACTTTGAAGGCTAGCAGGATTTGATTGCAGGAATTCAACAGGACTGGGGGAAACAGAGACTCCACTCTTGGAGGGCACACACAAAGTAGTGTGCACATCGGGATCCAGGGGAAGAAGCATTGACCCCATAGGAGACTGAACCAGACCTACCTGCTAGTGTTAGAGGGTCTCCTGCAGAGGGGGGGTGGTGGCTGTGGCTCACCGTGGGGACAAGGACACTGGCAGCAGAAATTCTGGGAAGTACTCCTTGGCGTGAGTGCTCCAGAGTCCGCCATTAACCCCACCAAAGAGCCCGGGTAGGCTCCAGTGTTGGGTTGCCTCAGGCCAAGCAACCAACAGGGAGGGAACCCAGTCCCACGCATCAGCAGACAAGTAGATTAAAGTTTAACTGAGCTCTGCCTACCAGAACAACAGCCAGCTCTACCTACCACCAGTCCCTGTCATCAGGAAACTTACTCAAGCCCCTTAGATAGCCTCATCCACCAGAGGGCAGACAGCAGAAGCAAGAAGAACTAAAATCCTGCAGCCTGTGGAACAAAAACCACATTCACAGAAACATAGACAAGATGAAAAGGCAGAGGGGTATGTACCAGATGAAGGAACAAGATAAAACCCCAGAAAAACAACCAAATGAAGTGGAGGTAGGCAACCTTCCAGAAAAAAATTCAGAATAATGATAGTGAAGATGATCCAGGACCTTGGAAAAAGAATGCAAGCAAAGATCGAGAAGACGCAAAAAATGATTAACAAAGACGTAGAAGAATTAAAGAACAAACAAACAGAGACGAACGATACAATAACTGAAATGAAGAATACACTGGAAGGAATCAATAACAGAATAACTGAGGCAGAAGAACGGATAAGTGACCTGGAAGACAGAATGGTGGAATTCACTGTTGCAGAATAGAATAAAGAAAAAGGAATGAAAAGAAATGAAGACAGCCGAAGAGATCTCTGGGACAACATTAAACGTAACAACATTCGCGTTATAAGGGTCCCGGAAGGAGAAGAGAGAGAGAAAGTACCCAAGAAAATATTTGAAGAGATTATAGTGGAAAACTTCCCTAACATGGGAAAGGAAACAGCCACCCAAGCCACCCCACAGAGAGTCCTATACAGGATAAACCAAAGGAGAAACACACTGAGACACACAGTAATCAAATTCGCAAATAATAAAAAGAAAGAAAAATAATTGAAAGCAGCAAGGGAAAAATGACAACATACAAAGGAACTCCCATAAGGTTAACAGCTGATTTCTCAGCAGAAACTCTACAAGCCAGAAGGGAGTGGCATGACATATTTAAAGTGATGAGAGGGAAGAACCTACAACCAAGAGTACTCTACCCAGCTAGGATCTCTATAAGATTCGATGGAGAAATCAAAAGCTTCACAGACAAGCAAAACCTAAGAGAATTCAGCACCACCAAACCAGCTCTACAACAAATGCTAAAGGAACTTCTCTAAGTGGGAAACATAAAAGAAGAAAAGGACCTACAAAAACAAACCCAAACCAATTAAGAAAATGGTAATAGGAAAATACATATTGATAATAACCTTGAGTGTAAATGGATTAAATGCTCCAAACAAAAGACATAAGCTGGCTGACTGGATACAAAAACAAAACCCATTTATATGCTGTCTACAAGAGACCCAATTCAGACCTAGGGACACATACAGACTAAAAGTGAGGGGATAGAAAAAGATATTCCATGCAAATGGAAATCAAAATAAAGCTGGAGTAGCAATATTCATATCAGATAAAATAGACTTTAAAATAAAGAATGTTACAAGAGACGAGGAAGGACACTACATAATGAAAAAGGGATCAATCCAAGAAGAAGATATAACAATTATAAACATATATGCACCCAACATAGGAGCACCTCAATACATAAGGCAACTGCTAACAGCTCTAAAAGAGGAAAATGACAGTAACACAATAATAGTGGGGGACATTAACACCTCACTTATACCAATCGACAGATCATCCAAACAGAAAATTACTGAGGAAACACAAGCTTTAAATGACACAGCAGACCAGAGGGATTTAATTGATATTTATAGGACATTCCATCCAAATGTCCTATAAAGAAAGATTACACTTTCTTCTCAAGTGTGCTCGGAATACTCTCCAGGATAGATCACATCTTGGGTCACAAATCAAACCCCAGTAAATTTAAGAAAATTGAAATCATATCAAGCATCTTTTCTGACCACAACACTATGAGACTAAGAATCAATTACAGGGAAAAAAAACCATAAAAAACACAAACACATGGAGGCTAAACAATACGTTACTAAATAACCAAGAGATCATTGAAAAAATCAAAGAGGAAATCAAAAAATACCTAGAGACAAATGACAATGAAAACACGACGATCCAAAACCTATGGGATGCGGCAAAAGCAGTTCTATGAGGGAAGTTTATAGCAATACAAGCCTACCTCAAGAAACAAGAAAAATCTCAAATAAACAATCTAACCTTACACCTAAAGGAATTAGAGAAAGAAGAACCAACAAAACCAAAGTTGTTAGAAGGAAAGAAATCACAAAGATCAGAGCAGAAATAAATGAAATAGAAAGAAAGAAAACAGTAACAAAGATCAATAAAACTAAAAGCTGGTTCTTTGAGAAGATAAACAAAATTGATAAACCATTAATAAAATTGATAAACCACTAGACTCATCAAGAAAAATAGGAAGAGGACTCAAATCAGTAAAATTAGAAATGAAAAAGGAGAAGTTACAATAGACAAGGCAGAAATACAAAGCATCCTAAGAGACTACTACAAGCAGCTCTATGCCAATAAAATGGACAACCTGGAAGAAATGAACAAATTCTCAGAATGGTATAACCTTCCAAGACTGAACCAGGAAGAAATAGAAAATATGAACAAACCAATCACAAGTAATGAAATTGAAACTGTGATTTAAAATCTTCCAACAAATAAAAGCCCAGAACCAGAGGGCATCACAGGTGAATTCTATCAAACATTCAGAGAAGAGCTAACATCCATCCTTCTCAAACTATTCCAAAAAATTGCAGAGGAAGGAACACTCCCAAATTCATTTTATGAGGCCACCATCACCCTGATACCGAAACCAGACAAAGATACTACAAAAAAAGAAAATTACAGACCAATATCACTGATGAATATAGATGCAACAATCCTCAACAAAATACTAGCAAACAGAATCCAAAAACACATTAAAGGATCATATACCATGATCAAGTGGGATTTATCCCAGGGATGCAAGGATTCTTCAATATACGTAAATCAATCAATGTGATACACCATATTAACAAATTGAAGAATAAAAACCATATGATCATCTCAATAGATGTGGAAAAAGCTTTTGACAAAATTCAACACTCATTTATGATAAAAACTCTTCAGAAAGTGGGCACAGAGGGAACCTACCTCAACATGATAAAGGCCATATATGACAAACCCACAGCAAACATCATTCTCAATGGTGAAAAACTGAAACCATTTCCACTAAGATCAGGAACAAGACAAGGATGTCCACTCTTACCACTATTATTCAACATAGTTTTGGAAGTCCTAGCTACAGTAATCAAAGAAGAAAAAGAAATAAAAGAATTCAAATTGGAAAAGAAGAAGTAAAACTGTCACTGTTTGCCGAAGACATGATACTATAAATAGAGAATACTAAAGACACCACCAGAAAACTACTAGAGCTAATCAATGAATTTGGTAAAGTTGCAGGATACAAAATTAATGCATAGAAATCTCTTGCATTCCTATACACAAATGATGAAAAATCTGAAAGAGAAATTAAGGAAACACTCCCATTTACCATTGCAACAAAAAGAAAAAAATACCTAGGAATAAACCTACCTAGGGAGACAAAAGACCTGTATGCAGAAAACTATAGACTCTGATGAAAGAAATTAAAGATGATACAAACAGATAGAGAGATATACCATGTTCTTGGACTGAAAGAATAAACCTTGTGAAAATGACTATACTACCCAAAGCAATCTACAGATTCAATGCAGTCCCTATCAAATTACCAATGGCATTTTTTACAGAACTAGAAGAAGAAATCTTAAAATTTGTATGGAGACACAAAAGACTCCAAATAGCCAAAGCAGTCTTGAGGGAAAAAAAATGGAGCTTGAGGAATCAGACTTCCTGACTTCAGACTATACTACAAAGCTACAGTAATCAAGACAATATGGTACTGGCACAAAAACAGAGATATAGATCAATGGAACAGGATAGAAAGTACAGAGATAAACCCACACACCTGTGGTCAACAAATCTATGACAAAGGAGGCAAGGATATACAATGGAGAAAAGACAGTCTTTTCAATAAGTGGTGCTGGGAAAACTGGACAGCTACATGTAAAAGAATGAATTTAGAACACTCCCTAGCACCATACACAAAAATAAACTCAAAATGGATTAGAGACCTAAATGTAAGACCAGACACTATAAAACTCTTAGAGGAAAACATAGGAAGAACCCTCTTTGACATAAATCACAGCAAGATCTTTTTTTATCTACCTCCTAGAGTCATGGAAATAAAAACAAAAATACACGAATGGGACCTAATGAAACTTAAAAGCTTCTGCAAAGCAAGGGAAACTACCAACAAGACGAAAAGACAACCCTCAGAATGGGAGAAAATATTTGCAAATGAATCAACAGACAAAGGATTAATCTCCAAAATATATAAACAGCTCATGCAGCTCAGTATCAAAGAAACAAGCAACCCAATCCAAAAATGTGCATAAGACCTAAATAGACATTTCTCCAAAGAAGACATACAGATGGCCAAGAAGGACATGAAAAGCTGCTCAACATCACTAATTATTAGAGAAATGCAAGTCAAAACTACAATGAGGTATCACCTCACACCAGTTAGAATGGGCATCAACAGAAAATCTACAAACAACAAATGCTGGAGAGGGTGTGGAGAAAAGGGAATGCTCTTGCACTGTTGGTGGGAATATAAATGGATACAGTCACTATGGAGAACAGTATGGAGGGTCCTTAAAAAACTAAAAATAGAATTACCGTATGACCCAGCAATCCCACTACTGGGCATATACCCAGAGAAAACCATAATTCAAAAAGACACATGCACCCTGATGTTCACTGCAGCACTATTTACAATAACCAGGTCATGGAAGCAACCTAAATGCCCATTGACAGATGAATGGATAAAGAAGATGTGGTACATATATACAATGGAATATTACTCAGCCATAAAAAGGAACGAAATTGGATCATTTGTAGAGACGTGGTTGCATCTAGAGACTGTCATACAGAGTGAAGTAAGTCAGAAAGAGAAAAACAAATATCATATATTAACGCATATATGTGGAATCTAGAAAAATGGTACAGATGAACTGGTTTGCAGGGTAGAAATTGAGACACAGATGTAGAGAACAAACATATGGATACCAAGGGGGGAAGCGGCAGGGGGTGGGGGTGGCAGTGTGATGAATTGGGAGGTTGGGATTGACATGTATACACTAATATGTATAAAATGGATAACTATTAAGAAACTGCTGTATAAAAAAATAAACTAAAATTCAAAAAAAAAGAAATAGCTAATCAAAAGAAAAAACAACTCAGTAAAAATTAACAGTCTTAAACCCAAAATATATTTATTAAAATAACTATTCTTATAGTCAAAGGAAACCATGACAGACAGCAAAAGAAATACAATTTTTAACAATAATGTTTTATATTAAAACATGTTTTATGTTTTAGATTTAAAAGGCATGTGTACCACTAGTAATATAATATAGCTCCTTAGATGTCTAGTACAGTGTTTTTAAAGCTGTGGGTTGCAGTGTATTACTGGATAGGAACCAAAAATGTTTTTGCAGATTAAATTTAGCACAACAAAAAAATCAAACACAAAATAATGAAAAAATAATCTACCTGGGACATCCAGTTCTGGGGAAGATGGAACGAGTATGCTCTGCTCTCTCTCTCTCTCTCTCTCCTCCCGTTTACTGATAAAATCTCTGGACAAACTAGATAAAGAAACTATATGAGGATTCTAAAAAGTAAATAATAGCAGGCTTGCTGGGAAGGAAAATGAAAACTCAAAGAACCAATATAGCAGTGAATTTCCTGATTTAATTTTTTGAGCCCAAATTCTCCAGCTTAGACTTAGATTTAGGGGTCCTAAATCCCAGAGCTGTATGGCAGGCACAAACAGAAAAAAAATCTCCAAAAGAAACTTTATTTTTCTGGCCAGAAGACTGGAAAGAGGGGGGGCGGCTGTGAGACAGAGACTGTGAGGGCATCTCCATCTCTTTTCCTCCTTTCCTCTCTGCTGGTCCTCGGCAAACCTCCATCATGAGCCTGCACTTCTACAGCAGGTGCAGCACTGTCGCCACACAGGCACCAAAAACTGAGAGAAAATCCTGCTCTTTGGCCAGAGGAATGGGCTTAGTTTTTTTAAATTGAATTATAGTTGGTTTACCATGTTGTGTTAGATTCTGGTGTACAGCAAAGTGATTCAAATAGATATAGACATATATAAGAATATACATATATTCTTTTTTCAGATTCTTTTCCATTATAGGTTATTACAAGATATTAAATGTAGTTCCATATGCTATACAGTAGGTCCTTTTTGATGATCTTTTTCATACATAGTAGTGTGTATCTGTTAATCCCAAGCCCCTAATTTATTCCTCCCCCACTTTCCCCTTTGGTAACCATAAGTTTGTTTTCTTTGTCTGTGAGTCTGTTTCTGTTTTGTAAATAAGTGCATTTGTATCATTTTTTAGATTCCACATATAAGTGACATATGGTATTTGTCTTTCTCTTTCTGACTTACTTCACTTAATATGACAATCTCTAGGTCCATCCATGTTGCTGCAAATGGCATTATTTCATCCTTTTTAATGGCTCAGTAGTATTCCATTGTATATGTGTATCATATCTTCTTTATCCATTTCTCTGTTGATGGACATTTAGGTTGCTTCCATGCATCAACTATTGTAAATAGTGCTGCTGTGATACAGGGTTGCATGTATCTTTTGAATTAGAGTTTTCTCTGGATATATGCTCAGGAGGGAGTGAGATTGCTGGATCATATAGTAGTTCTATTTTTAGTTTTTAGGAAACTCCATACTGTTCTCCGTAGTGGCTGTACCAATTTACAGGGGATGGGCCTCTTTGATGTGAAGCGTGTGGGAGGAATCCTGTTATTTTTCTGTGTCTCTTCTTTCTGACTGATTTACCCCAAGGTGCAACCATTCACATAAAGTGTGGAACTGTGAAGGAAGACTAAAGTCTCAGATTTTTAAACAGAGAGAAAAAAAATGGAGACCTGGAAGCCAGAGAGTATGGGGACAATCACAAACTGGAAAGGGCTGGGAAAAGCTATCCTCTAAATCTAAGTATGAAATCCTAGGCTCACTCTCAAGCTGCTCATATGTAGAATCAACCAAAGCAGCATAGCAAAAGCTCTAAGAACTGAACTGTGGTATAGACCATCTCCCAGATCCCCGACTGGTACCTGAGTAGGCAGGCCCAAATAGTGATACAGTGGCTTTGAAAACTAAATTGGCATTGGAACCAGAGCCTACAGAACACAGGACTTGCAGTCTGAACCTTACAGAATTCATTAGCTGCTTTAGAAAAACAAACCCCCTCCCCACCAAAAAAACCCCACAACATTCTCCAGAGGGTTTTAACAAAATCCAGAGGCTCATAACACAATATTCAATATGTACAGGATGCAATCTGTGGTAAGCTCAATAATGTCCCTCCCAAAAGACACCCATGTCTTAACCCCCAGAACCTATAAATATGAAGTAAAAGGGATGGTGAATCCCCTACATGGTAAAAGGGATTTCACAAATGTGATGAAGTTAAGGATATTGAGATGGGAGATTATCCTGGATTCTCTGGATGTGCTCAATGTGCTCACAAGAGGTTTAATATAAGAAGAGCAGGAAGGGCTTCCCTGGTGGCGCAGGGGTTGAGAGTCCGCCTGCCGATGCAGGGGACACGGGTTTGTGACCCGGTCCGGGAAGATCCCACATGCTGCAGAGCGGCTGGGCCCGTGAGCCATGGCCGCTGAGCCTGCACATCCGGAGCCTGTGCTCCGCAACAGAAGAGGCCACAACAGTGAGAGGTCCGCGTACCGAAAAAAAAAAAAAAAAAAAAAAAGAAGAGCAGGAAGATTGGGATCAAACAAAAAGTAGATGTTATGATAAAACCAGAGGTTGAAGTGATATATTTTGAAGATGGAGAAAGAGGCCACAAGCCAAGGAATATAGGAACTTCCAGAAGATGGAAAAGACAAGAAAAGACATTCTCCCTTAAAGCCTCCAGGAGGAATGCAGCCCTGCCAACACCTTAACTTTAGACTTCTGAGCTCCATGACTATAAGAGAATATGTCTGTGCTGTCTTAAACCAATAAATTTGTGGTAATCTGTTACATCAGCAATAGGAAATGGATATAGCATTTCAAATTACTCAACAAAAAACTGAGAAAATCTCATTAATTCTCAAAGAAAAGATAACAGATGCCAAACCTGAGTAATTCAGATGTTGAGATTATTAGACAAAGATTTTAAAACATCTACGGTAACTATGTTCCATGAAGTAAAGGCAAACACCCTTTAAGTGAATGAGAAGAGAGATATTTTCAGCAAAACAATAGAAACTACAAAAAAGAACCAAGTAAAAGTTTTAGAACTGAAAAATACAATACTATAAAACTGAAATTTAAAATTCCCTAGATGGGTTCAACAAAAGAATAATGACTCAAGAAAGAGTCAATGAACTAGAAGATAGATCAATAGAAATTATCTAATCTGAACAATAGAAGAGAAAAACTGAAAAAAATTAACAGGTTTCAGGGAGCTGTGGAACAATATCAAAAGTTCTAAATATCTGAGGCTTCCCTGGTAGCACAGTGGTTGAGAATCTGCCTGCCAATGCAGGGGACACGGGTTCGAGCCCTGGTCTGGGAAGATCCCACATGCCGCGGAGAAACTAAGCCCGTGAGCCACAACTACTGAGCCTGCACGTCTGGAGCCTGTGCTCCACAATGGGAGAGGCTGTGACATGAGAGGCCCGCACACCGCGATGAAGAGTGGCCCCCGCTCTCCGCAACTGGAGAAAGCCCTCGCACAGAAACGAAGACCCAACACAGCCAAAAATAAATAAATAAATTTATTTTTTAAAAAAAGTTCTAAATATCTGTATCATTTTTGTCCCAAAAGGAGAAGAGAATGAAACTGATGCAGAAAAAATAAATTTGAACAAGTAATGGTTGAATACTTCCCCAATTTATAGGATATAAACTTACAGATTCAAGAAATTCAGTGGACCTCAAATAGGATAAGCTCAAAAAAACCAGGACCAGATACACTATAATCAAACTGCTGAAAACCAAGCAGAGAGAGAAAAAGAGAGAGGGAGAAAGGGAGGAAAGAAGGGAAGAAAGGAAGGAAGGAGGGAAAGAAGGAAAGGAGGAAGGAAGGGAGGGAGGAAAGAAAGAAAGGTTTTTTTTTTTTAATTACACATTATATAAAGAACATAACAGTGGTTCTCATCTGGGGTGGTTTTCTCTCCCAGAGGACATTTGGCAGTGTCTGGAGACGTTTTTATTTGTCACACTGAGAGTGGGATGCTACTGGCATCTAGTAAGCCAAAGATGCTGCTAAAGATCCTACAGGACACAGGACAGCCCCAAAACAAAGACTCATTCAGCCCAAAATGTCAACAGTGCTAAAGTCCAGAACGCTGATATAAGGGAACAACAATTCAAATTACAGCAGAGTTCTCATTAGAAAGCATGGAGGCCAGGAGACAGTGGAACAACATTGTTAAAGTGCTAGAAAAGTTGTCTACCTACAATTCCATATCCAATAAAAATATCCTTCAAGGATAAAGGCAAAATAAAGACATTTCAGATGAAGAAAAACAATTTGCTGGCAGCAGATTTGATCTAAAATAAACACTAAAGGAAGCTTATTAGGTGGAAGGGAAATAATATCAGAAAGAAATTAGAAATGGTAAATATAATAGACTATCTCCTCTTAAATTCTTTAAAATATGTATGACTGTTGAAAACAAAAAATTATAACATTGTCTGATGTGATTTCAATGTTCAGTCTTTTGATCTCTGAGTAGCTTTTTTCTAAGATGGCCCCCAATATTCTCAGGCCCTAGTGTATACACACCTTCTCCCAGTTATTCAATCAAATAAATCTATGCATTATTACTATGAAGGACTTCTGAAAATCAGTTCACCTTAAGATAGAGAGATTACCCAGGTGCACCTGACCTAATCACATGAGCTCTTTAAATCTGGCTCTAACATTCAGAGACAGAAGCCAGAGATTCAGATCATGAGAAGGATTTGATGATGCTCTCCTGACTTAAAGATGGAAGGGGACATGTGACAATGCAAGTGGACTCTAGGAGCTGAGAGCAATCTCTAGTTGGCAACTAGCAAGGAAATGGGCGCCTCAGTCCTAAAACCACAAAGAACTGAATCTGCCAAAAATAAGGAGGAAGCTGGAAGCTGTTTTTTTCACCAGAGTTTCCAGATTAGAACTGATTCCAGTCAATACCTCAATTTCAGCCTGGTGATAACCTGAGGACAGAACCCAGCCATGCCAGACTTCCAACCTACAGAACCATATGCTAATGAGTAGGTGTTATTTTAAGCTCTTAAATCTGTGGTAATTTGTTACAGAGCAATAGAAAACTAATACAATATATATATAATATACAGATTTCCAAGTCAATTCAGATAAATATTTCTACTTCTTTTTAAGGCTGTATGATATTGTATTGTTTTGTTATTATTTTGAGGTAGCAAAACATATTCAAAAGTAGCCCTATTTACAGAAATTCACCTGGTTCCTAATTCTTGTTATTTTCAAATAACCCAACAAACATACTGATGCATTTGTCTTGACATATCTGCGCTATTTTTTTCTGGAAGGCAGATTGCAGGAAGAGGGATTATTTTACCAAGGGCATGCACATTTTTTATTTTAAGAGCTATAATCCAGTTAATCTCTAAATGTGTTAAATTGATTTACACTCCCCAAAACAGACTTCATTTCCTCACACCCTCACAGATAATACTAAGTATTACCAAATGTTAGAAATTTTGTCAATCAGTAAGTTTTGTTTTCATTTCCATGGCTACCTAAGCAAATTTTATTGTCTATTTGTATTGTCATTTGTGAATATCATTTGCTAATTTGAGATTAGATCGTTTGCCTCTTTTAATTTTTATGAGGTTTGTATAAAGAAAAATTCACTTGTCTTTTACAAATGATGCAAACACTTAATCCAAGTCTATTATTTGCATTTTTTACATTTTAAATGTGTCTTTCACCATGAATTTTGTTAATTTTACGGTACCAAATGTATATTTTTCTTAACAGCTTTTCTATGGCTTGCTTAAGAAAGTATTTCCCATCACAAATTTATAAACAGTATTTTCTGATATGTTACTCCAATGTTTTATTATCTTATACTTTTTCTTTTTTTACTCTTAACACTGTTAGTAGCTTTACTGATTGACAATGTACATACCAAAAAAATCACTCATTCCAATTCTACCGTTTGATGAATTGTATAGTAAATGGAGTTGTACAACCATCCAGTTTTAGGACACATATATCACCCCCAAAATTTTCTTCATGCCTGTTTTCAGTCAATCCCTGCTCCTATTCCAGCCCCCAGGAAGCCACTGACCTCTATAATTTTTGCCTTTTCTAAAAATTTCATATAAATGGAATCATACAAGGTATAGTATTTTGTGTTTGGCATCTTTCATTTAGCGTAATGTTTTTTTCTTTTTTCTTTTTTTTGCAGTACGCGGGCCTCTCACTGTTGTGGCCTCTCCCGTTGCAGAGCACAGGCTCCAGACGCGCAAGCTCAGCGGCCATGGCTCACAGGCCTAGCCACTCCGTGGCATGTGGGATCTTCCCGGACCGGGTCACGAACCCGTGTCCCCTGCATCGGCAGGCAGACTCTCAACCACTGCACCACCAGGGAAGCCTTAGCGTAATGTTTTTGAGGCTAATCCAGGTTGTTGAGGGTAGCAGTAGCCAATCCTTTTTACTGCTGCATAGTATTCCACTATATGAATAAGCCACTTTCTGTTTACCCAATCACCAGTTAACGACCATTTAGATTGTTTCCAGTTTGGGGCTACTCTTAGACAATTATTCCATATGAAATTAATTCTGATTATAAGATTTGACGTAGGGATCTATTTTTTTCCAAAATGGGTAACAGTCCTTCCACCACTTTTTAATGAATAATATTAACCCCAGTGATTTGAATTACTATATTTATCACACATTAATTTTCCATTGATCCTTAGATCTATTTCTGGACTCCCTCTTCCAGTCCTCTGATTATTTTGATCATAGTAGCTTTATGTTACATTGTAATGTATAGTATGGTAGGTACCCTCTAGTTATTTTTCTTCTTTTTCAAAGTCTTCTTAGCCATTTTCACACATTTAGTATTTGATGTGAAATTTCAAATATATTTTTCAAGTCTCCACCTCTCCAAAAAAAGGTGATATTATGATTCTTACCAGAATTGCAATAAATGTTTATACTGGTTTCAGAAGAATTTTTATCTTTATGATGTCACTCTTCTGTCCAAGAATATGGTATACCCTTTCATTTATTCCTTTGATAAAATTTATATTCATCTGTAAAAATGTAGTTTTCTTCATATAGCTATTACATTTCTTATTTCATTTATCATTAGGTATTTTATAGCTTTGTCATTAATTTTTATTCCATTTTACTTTCAAAATCATTTTAATAGTGGAAAAAGGAAATTTTATTTTTGCATATTCATTTTATTTCCAGCTAAACTCTCTTAATAGTTATAACACCTTTTTATTCAAGCTCTTAGATGTTATAGGTATTCAAGTTTTTAGATTTTATAGGTATAAAGTGACCTCAAAGCATATAGTGGTAATTTCCTCCTTCTCTTTCAATATTTAAGTAACCTATTTTTTTTTTCTTTTGCAGTACACGGGGCTCTCACTGTTGTGGCCTCTCCCATTGCAGAGCAACAGGCTCCAGATGCGCAGGCTCGCGGCCATGGCTCACGGGCCCAGCCGCTCCGCGGCATGTGGGATCTTCCCGGACCGGGGCACAAACCCATGTCCCCTGCATCGGCAGGCGGACTCTCAACCACTGTGCCACGAGGGAAGCCCTTAAGTAACCTATTTTTATTGTTGTATTCTATCAATTAGAACCTTCAAGTTTTTTGAATGATAGCAGTAACAACAAATACCTTGGCCTTATTCAAAACTTGAATAAGGATGTCTTATGCTACTTGGTATAATGCTTACTGTTGATTTTTAATAAATTTCTTTGTCCTCTTTATGAAGTTTTCTTCTATTCTTACTTCACTTAATGTTTTGTCAGAAATTGACCCTAGTGGAGTTAAGAAAGCACTTCATCTACTGAAAGTGCACATAGATGCATCCACAGGGGACGAGGTAGGTGAGGCCCAGATGGTAGAAGACACTGGCTGCCAGGCTAATGAACTTGTTCTTCATCCTTCAAGCAGAGTGGATGAGGGCATGGACTCTTGATTCAGATCCCAGGTTCAAATCCCAGCTCTGCCACATATCAGCTCCCTGACCTGGTACAATAATTAAGTCCTTCAGGTCTCAGTTCCCTCCTCTCTAAAATGGGGCTGATTATAGTATGTACGCCACAGTGTTGTTGTGAGGAATACATGAACTAGCATGTTCAAAGTGCTCAGAACTCTGCCCAGCATATTGTCAGCAACGAAAAGTATTTGCTTTATTATTATTTTTGACCAAGAGAGAGTCATGAAGAAAGCTGTTTTCAGATTGTTACTCTGGCCAAAATTATCCGGGAGCCAGGGAGAGATGAGGGAAGTGTTAACATCTCTTGTGGGAGATGGGAAGGGACAGAAGAGAAGAAAAAAGGGAGCAGTATGTCTGGGTCTCCCAAGGGTGAGAACACCTCTTTAGATTTCATGCCTCTTTCTTGATACTTTATGGAGACAAGCTAACAAAGAAATCATTTATGCTCTGTGCATGCAATGATGGTACAACCATTTCCTCCAGAATAGGGATGGAAATGGGGGAAAGGAGAAAATCCTCCCTGAATCGTATTCTCATTTCCGAGCTCAACTCCCCTGCCCCTAACCTGCCCTCATGACATCAGTGTTCAATACACACAGGGCCTTAACCACACCCCGACTATGGCCTGACTGACCCTACAGCTGGGGCCAAGTTCAGCGACAGAGAGCCCCGGGTATCAAACAATGGGTTCGCACCTGTACCTGTTCACCTGAGGTTTTAGTTTCCAGATAAAGCATCTCTCCCAGTGCTTTATGTAAACAGAAAAATCACAATTAGCAGCCCACATAAAGGAGGCAGAGTCTCCATATGACTCACAAAGCAGGGCAGTGGGGGTTATATATGGCAACAATGGGATTAAAGGACATTACACCTGGAGATTTTCCAGGCAGTGTTAGAGGCAGGTAATACTGAGCTTCTTGGGAATTTTGGTTGTCACTCTGGCTTAATGATGAGTCTCCATCTATCTGACTTTGCCTTTGATTAGAGATTTCCCAGTAGGAATGAGTACATGTCCCTGTACGTGTAAGCCAGGCCAATGGCCATTAAAGGTGACAGTGCAGAGCCATCAGCACCATGTGTTCTGTACATCTTCCCATCACTAACCCGACTCCCATTCTCCTTCATTTTCTCCCATCACCTTGCCCTCAGCCTCAGCTACTGGTCCCCACTCTGCTCCAGACATTTTGTTTAGGGCTTTGGCTTGATTTTTCTGAGCTTTGATTCTTCTGATGCTTAGATACTCCTGCCCACCTCCAACTCCAGGGCTCATTTAGCTTCTGGTGTCTTGTGTAGTGTCCCCTGCCATAGCTGCATCCCTGAGGATTATAATCCCAGCAGACCCCACACTAGCCCCTAAGAAGGATCACTAGGAATAGGAAGGCTATGCCCAAGTGTCCGAGTCTCTCATCAGACTTTCCCAGGTGCACACATTCAACACATGACCTCACACAAGAGAACCCATCTCCAAGAAGTCCCCAGTAATCACACTGGGCTTCTCATGCCATTCCAGGGAAGGATGGCGATTTGCACCCTTTCCCTGAAATTTGACAGAGACAATGCAAGCTTACTGGGGCCTCTCCTTTCCCTTGGGCATTGCAGCCAAGTTCCCCTGAGACATTTTCACCAAGCCCCAGCCTGGAGTTACCTGGAGGTCCCTATGACATGAACATAAAACATTCCTCCATTCCTGTTTTCCACTTGACCTCTTTGCTTCTCTACAACCAAACCCTTGAGTTTGAAATCCATGTCTACATGGGTACAGCAGAATAACAGTATCTGGGCCCATCATTCCTTGGAAAGAGGGAAGGCGGCATTTAGAGTTAGGGTAATGTGGGTCTTTGGAGTGGCCACATGGGTTTAAGGAACTGCTTAAAATATACGAGATTGACTATGGTTTTAATGGTTTAGAACAATGACCACCATGCAATATCAAAAGATCTGTGATCCAATCCTTCCAGTTTTGTCCAATGGCTCAGATTATTTTAAGGCACCTCTTTAGATTAAGTGAAACTCAACTGATGAGTCTTTCTTTTTTTTCTTTTCATAAAGGCTATTGTGAGGTAGAACAGGAACCTATTCCTGGAACAGGTGGGGAAGGGAGCAATCAGTCCCCAGCCCTGACCATCAGGTCTCAGGTTGAACTCTCAATCATTAGCTAGGCTTCAGGCCCCATGCCATGACCCAGGGCCCAGGCAGAAAGCCCTCTCCTTCATGCAGGGTCCAGAGGAGGCCAGGGAGCCAAAGGACACACAAAGAATGCTGATCACACTCCCAGATCCAGATGAACAATGACTGCAATTAGCTGCTTCTGTGCTTCAAGCAACAAATGTCTTTAAAGCCATGTGCTGATGACCAGGCAGAAAGGATGGCCAAGCTGGGACAGAGCTGGTGTGTTAGTATCATGGCCTCCTGCACTTAGCACTCACTGGGAGTGACTTCTGCTCTGGGGCCTGGGACCTGGGGCACCAGTGGTCTGCTCTTGACCCTCCAGGAAGGGATTCTGTTTTTCACATCTCTTCCTCCTTCCCTGCATGTTGCCCCTCCTATCATGCCCCTCCCTGTCCCCTATTTTGCTCCAGGGCTTCTACCTTCTACTTTCAGTGGCTCTTCTTGAAAGGTGGAAACTGAGGGGAGGGTGGGAAGAATCAGAGTCCTGGAGAAGGGGCATGAAGCAGTACTTTGGGATATTCAGGCACATTGAGGACAGGTAACTCATGAATAACAGGGAATCAGCAATAGCCACAGAATGCTGGGCCCTCACTCCACTCGATCACCCCCATTCTACTGATGGTGCATGCTCTTGGATCAGAGGTATGTAAGTTTCCTAGGGCTGCCATAACAAATAACCACAAACTGTGGGGCTTTAACAACAAAATTTTATTTTCTCACAGTTCTGGAGGCTGGAAGTCCAAAATGAAGATGTCAGAAGGCCATGCTCCCACCCAGGGCTCTAGGAAGAGTCCTTCCTTGCCTCTTCCAGCTTCTGGTGGTAGCTAGTGTTTCTTGGCATACCTTGGCTTGCAGTTGCATCCCTCTAGTGTCTGCCTCTGTCATCACATGGCCATCTTACCTCTGTGTGTGTGTCTGTGTTCAAATTTCCCTCTTTTTATAAGGACAGTCATTGGATCAGGGCCACTCTAATCCAGTACGACTTCATCTTAATTGATTATATCTACAAAGACCCTATTTCCAAATAAGGTCCCATGCACAGGTACTGGGGCTTAAGATTTGAACATATCTTTTTAGAGGACACACTTTAACCCACAACAGGAGAGTAAAGACAGACCCTGAGACCACTAACCTGAGCCCAGTGGGCCCTGGCCTCTGTCAGTACTGTGCCCTTGTCTGCTCTTCGCAGCACAGTTGGCCTCTCTAATACTCAACTTCAGGTGCTTAATCTCAGGTCTCCAGAACTCTGCATTTTGAGCCTTCCTGGACAACCACATCTCTGTGCTACCATGCCTAGTGCCTTGCACTATACCCAGCATGCAGTAGGAGTACAAAAAAATGATGACTGCATGACACCCAACTAATCGTGTTCCAGAGATAAGACCAGGGACCCTAGACATAATTGTCTCAGGGTTGCTGAGGATTAGAGAAGCTAGGTCTCCCTTAATTTGGACAGCCACCCACACAAAGAAAGATGGAGGGCGAGATCAGACACACTTCAGCACTGCTTGCCTACATTTTGGGGGGCCTCTCTCTTGCTCCCACCCTGTTCTTGGCAGATGTTCTATTTTAAGAACCTACCCAAGGTTCTTACCTATTTTGCTTTGACCTTTGTCTCCAGCCCTACTCGTATGACCTTGACCCAATAGGAATTATCCCTCAGCACTCAGCTTGCCCTTCTCCCTTGACCAATTTGGATGGACTTCCCTTGTGACCTAAATCTGACCTCTAGGACCTACCCAAGCACCGGCTATTTAGCAGACACATGACACAAGCTTGTCTCGGCATCCTAGCTCACATCTATGGAAAACTTTGTATCTGCCAGACATGGAGCCATTGGTTTTCCGTGGATCAGCTCATTAAATTCTCAGAGCAATCATGAGAGGTAATAACAATTATTATCCCCATCGGACAGATGAGGAAACAGCCTTGGAGAGGTTAGACACCTGTCCCGAGGTCCCACACATCCCACACCCAGGATGGCACTTGATTCCATCCTGGGTCTGGGGCTGTGTAGCCAGTGGTCTCAGAGCACAAAGCCAGTTTCCCAGAGTGTGGGTCACAACGTCCTGTTGGCACCACAGATGATTTGTGGTGGTACACGAACCCAGCCCTAATAGTGAATTCTGGAGTGAGATTCCTCTGTTAACTCTCATCTTTCTGATCATATCACGGAGAAAGTCTCGGTTTGGTGCTGAATGGGATGTGATTTAACACCTTTCTGACATGTGTTGTTATCCTCTCTACCACCACCCTGTTCTTTAAAGGCAAGGCAAGCCTCAAGCTCAAGCAATCTGACAGGAAATCGTCTAGAAAAAAAAAAATGATACTAGTCATCCTCTTATTTCTTCTTTACTTTGAATTTATGCAAGTGACACTGTTTCTCCTTTTATGGTAGTGATTAAAGCCTTTGTTTCATGATGCATTTATTTAAGTACAAGATGTGAATCTACTTCTTAAAAATTAAGTCAGTAAGAGTACATCTGATATACCCAACATGGAAAACCCAGGAAGGTGGGGCACAGGAGACTCCAGAGTGGGACAGGGTCCTATGTTCTGTCACCTCCCAAGACTGGGGGATCCCAGCTGTCCTATCAGCTGAGCTGGCAGCTCCCACCTAGCTGCTCTTCAAATACTGTTAATGGTTTGTTCTCATTTAGAATAGCTACGAGTTTTCACAGATTTTGGAAACATTGGCAAGCACTGACCCACTAACCATCACATTTTCCTCCAAAGAAGCCCAGAGTTTTGAGAAAGTAAGAATTAGCTCAGACTGAGAAAGTAAAAATCTGCCCCCTGCCATTCATCGGTCTGGGATAACAGATAAAGATAAAGCCAGCTGCAAAGTAATAGGAAACAATATTTCTCGCAAGGACACTCCAACATTATAACCTTCTTTGAGTAACTACTGCTTTCTTACATCCTGAAAAGCCTTGATCTCTAAGAGCAGAGACTACCAGAACGGTTACTAAGGGAAATATTATCTGTAAGAATGAAACATTTCCCTCTTGCCTGGTGGAGGATCTTAGCCACTTTGACACAAAGAGCCAGCCTCGATTACCAGCCCAGATGCAGAGCTTCCAGAGAAGGAGGTTCTAAAGACAACATTCATATTTATCATAACTTTGTCATTTCCAAGGGAACAGGAGCCTGGGGCCAATTTACAGTCCAGACCTGACATTGACACCCTCATACACAGCTCTTTTTTGCTTTGAACCTTTATTTCCATTTCACTTAAACTTTACCCTTCCTGAAAATCCTATAACAATTCTATCTTTTCCCATGTTTGCTGAGATGCCCCCCTCTGAAGTGTGGCCTCCCCCACTGCAATGGGCTGATATATCTTTTTCAGACCACAGATGGTGGTCTTAGGCTGATTGGGTTAAGAGAGTTTATATTTAACTTTTGTCATTCCAGGTTTTTCTGGTTATTGTTTACCTTTTCAAATAAACACGCAAATCACAATTCACCTACAGGGTATCAAAACAAAATTATAAAAACTGCAATTTAACTCTTCTAAAGAAACCACCTAGTTATTCTACTCGACTTTTCTGGGTAACCATTACCGTGATGGTTGTCTTTTTTGATGGCTGTGGTTTTGTTTTGTTTCAGTTAGGAGCTGGCCTTGATCAATGTTGCAAAAAAACCACACAGGCTTATTTCCAACAACATGGATGGACCTACATATTATCATACTAAGTGAAGTAAGTCAGAGAAAGACAAATATCATATGATGTCACTTATATGTGGAATCTAAAAAAAAAAAAAAATTATGCAAATGAACTTCTTTACAAAACAGAAAGACTCACAGACATGGAAAACAAACTTATGGTTACCAAAGAAGAAAGCAGGAGGGAGAGGGATAAATTAGGAATTTGGGAGTAACATATACACACAACTATATATAAAATAGATAAATCAACAAGGACCTAATGTACAGCACAGGGAACTATACTCAATATCTTTTTTTTTTTTTTTTTTTTTTGCGGTACGCGGGCCTCTCACTGTTGTGGCCTCTCCCGTTGCAGAGCACAGGCTGCGGATGCGCAGGCTCAGCGACCATGGCTCACGGGCCCAGCCGCTCCGCGGCATGTGGGATCCTCCCGGACTGGGGCACGAACCCGTGTCCCCTGCATCGGCAGGCGGACTCTCAACCACTGCGCCACCAGGGAAGCCCAATATACTCAATATTTTGTAATAACATATATGGAAAAGAATCTGAAAAAGAATATATATATATATATATAACTGAATCACTTTGCTGTATACCGGAAACACAACATTGTAAATCAACTATAGCTCAAATAAAAATTACTTAATTAATTAAAACACACACACACACACACACACACACACACACTCAGGCTTGAATTTCCACAAGCTTGCTTAGCTGTCCTTGTTCCCTGTCAGCACAGAGCAAAGTCCCATGCCCGTCATGAGGCATGCCCACTGCCTGTTACACAAACCCTCTGGACTGGGGATCATCTGGATGGAAAGAAACCCACATCCCCTCCCAGCTGCATGTATCAGGGAGCTTTCTTTAAGCAGAATGACATGGTTGTCTTGAGCAAGGGGAAAAGAGTCTAGCCTGGGTAGGGATAGAGGTGCAGGGTCCAAATTCCTTCCCTCTGTTCTCTTGTGTCTGCTTCCCAGCAAGCTCCGCTTACTCTCTGCTCACTCCCAGCTCCTCTGCCTCCCCATATCTGAGGTACAGACTTGACTTGGCAGTACAGTTGGCCACCCCATGACTACTTCAGACTCTCACAGCCTTAGAACTAGATTCCCAGGACAGAAAACATGATGAGATTATTTACCGCCAACCCTGTGCTCATGACAGCAGACACAAACACAGACCCCTGGTCCTCGCTTCAGCAGGGGCTGTGGGTCAAGAGTAATTCCAAAGGCGAGGACGTTATGGATCCATTTATGTATTAACTCAGATATTGCAGCTATCTGAGGGCTTTATAGGGATACGTCAAGGGCATGGGATACCCAGTGTGAGCTGACTTGGTTGCCTCAGGAATATGATGCCAGATCTTACTAACAGAGGGTGAGGGGGGGATGGGAGGTGAAGGGACAGGGGACAAGGAACAGGGGAAAAAGGAAAGGAGAGACAAGAGAAGAGAGGTCAGAGGGTCAGTGCAACCCATTCCCCAAACAGAAAAACAACTTTCCACCACAAGCCTGGATGTGAGTCAGCACAAGAAGAAGTGTAGAAGTGTACAATTATACCATTATTAATTCATATTGTGCGCTTGAAAGGTCATTTTCCTGGAGAGAACAGCTGGGTATCATGGAAAGGGCACCAGATTTATGGTCAGGTGGCCCTGGACTCCACTCTGTGTGACTTTTCCAACTGTGTCACTAGGGCAAATTCCTCCCCCTTCCTGAGTCTCAGTTTTCTCTCTTGAGGACAGTAGGTAGCACCGCCTTGCCCAAGGTTGAATTTGAATGTTGCCTAAGATAATGTGATTTGCCCTCCCTTTGGTCTCCAAACTGATCCAAGATGGAGAGACTCTCAGTGGTCCAGGTTGTCACGTCAACAGTTCAATCACTTGAGATTCTGTTTGTAGAATCCTCATTCTTTCTTTTGGTAGGTTGTTCCCAGAGGAAAATGTCACAAGAGCACAAGCTTCTCTTCTGAGATAGAGACCTAGAGGTTAAAATATCTGGGACTTAGAATCAACCTCCAGCTTTAAACATGTTAAAGATAAGAAAGCATCCAAGTGCTTTACCACACCCTATGTGGCAGACTTTGTTGGTTGATGTAGCTGATGCTGTCCGAGCCCACCCATATCCCTTCATCTTATCAGAGTTCCTGCCAGACTCCCCATGCCAGCACTTATTTCCTATGCCTGAACCTGTTTGCCAGTTCTCAGACTGGACAGAAGTGTCAGGGACTTAAACTCCCCCAGCAGCCCTCAACCAGCGCTTGCTGGAAGTGTGATAACTCCCAAGGGTACGTGTTACTCTGGCTCCCAGAGATGCTCCAACAGGACTAGGCTCCAGCTGTGCACAGTGGTATCCAGCTTGACAATGCCCCCTTTCACGGTGTGATGGTTAACTTCAGGTGTGAGCTTGACTGGGCCACGGGGTACCCAGATGTTGGGTTAAACATTATTTCTGGGTGTGTCTGTGAAGGTGTTTCTGGATGAAATTAACATTGCTTGGGTAGCCTAAGTAAGGCAGATGGCCCTCCCCAGCGTGAGTGGGCTTCATCCAATCTGCTGAACGTCTGAATAGAATGAAAGGCTGAATAAGAAGGAATTCTTTCCCTCTGCCTGTCTTTGAGTTGTAATCAGTCTTCTCCTGCCTTCGGACTCAGACTCAGACCAGAACTTACACCATCAGCTCTCCTGGGTCTCCAGCCTGCTGACTGCAGAGCTTGGATGTCTTGGTTTTTCATAGTCTTTCATAGTCTGTGTGAGTCAATTCCTTATAATGTGTGTGTGTGTGTGTGTGTGTGTGTGTGTGTGTGTGTGGATATAGACGTGTATAGATGTCTGATTGGTTCTTCTTCTCTGGAGAACTCTTACTAACACACATGGCTATTCTCTTTGCCTACCTTCCCCACCACTCTACCAGGGCTTACTTCACTACCCAAACACAATACTAGCATTCAAATCTTTGTGTCAGAAGCTGCTTCGGAGGGAACTCAGACTAAGGTTAACCCGACAGCATCCCTGACCCCCTTCTCTCTGGCTGTCTCCCTGCACTGAGGCTAGAAACCCAGCACTTTCTTTCTCAGCTTCCTGTACAATTAGAGACAGCCGTGTGACCCAATCCTGGTCAATAAGACATACAAGTTAGTCTACTGGGGGAAATGGAACTCTAAAATGCTGTTTTATTTATATTTCTCGTTAAAATGGGAAAATCTGAAAAGAAAACTTTTGTCTCTTCCATTCTTCTTCCTGCCTTAAATGCTGAGAGGATACCTGGAGTTTCATTACTACCTTAACAACCACAGTGAATTAAGAGCTCCTAAAGTCCTATAACATTAGCCGTCTTTAATAAGACCGGTCCCTAGAATCTAATTATTTCTTCCTAGGCCCTAGGCATATAACATTTTCAGACATTAACTCTCCTTTGCTGCATTCAAGCACGTAGTCAGTTTTGCACGTTGGCACTTGGGAGAGGCTTATGGCAGAGCCTTTGGGAAAGGCTGAAAGCCTTTGGGAAAGAGGAATTCTGGGCATGGACTGAGTGTCTTAAAGAGCAGAAAGGGAGAGTTGATCTCACACAAGCTAAAAAGAGACTCCCCTGGGGCGGGGAAAGAACAAAAGCAGAGATTGGAGAGAGGTTGCTGAGAGCAGAGGTGACCTATGCCCTGCTGCCTGTCATGCTCTGCTTGTCTACAGCGCTGTCACTGGCTGATGACAAGACTCAAGAAAGGAGCGATGGCATGGCACGTCTGAGCAGCCTGGACCACTGGCATCTCTGTAAAGTTCTGCAGCCACCTCACATCTCAGGGAGCTACAGAAGGGGACTCCCAGACCAGAAGGACCATGCAGGAAGGGATAGTGCAATTCTCAGGGTAGCCTTTGTAGACTGGCAAGACCTAGACTGACTCTGCCAGTGAGGTTGAGAAGGTCTGAGTGATGGGTTCAAACTCCTTCAGGGGCAGACATGTTAAGAGGTTAGGGCTGTAAAGTTTGTACACACTCTAGCACTAGCCACTGCACTGTTGTGAAGGTTACTAATCAAATAAGACCAATCCATCTTTCATTCTTTCAATAAACATGAGTTCCTACTGATACTAGGCATTGGAGACAAGAATCAAAAAGGACACAGTCTCTGCTTCCAGGGAGCTTACAGTCTGACAGGATAAACGCTCGCAGCCAACTTGTAGACTCATGAATTGAGTTACTCATCTGAGAAGCTTCCCAAATATTACCTGAATTAATTCTGACAAAAAGAGTGTTTTGTGCCCCATTTATAGATGAGCAAACAAGACTTACCAAAGCTCACACAGTCGCTATGGTGTGGTGTTAAGACTCAGACCTAGGTCTGACTGATTTCAGTGGACAGGTCCCTTCCACTTTTCTCATCATCCTCAAACGCTCACAGGGAGCCCTAGAGGAGTCTGGGGACCACTCTTTCTACCCTTGACCTTGACAGACTTTATCAAGTAGAATTAGTTATGTCTTGCTATTTAATGTGAATGTTTCCCAAAGCCAATTGCTCCATCTGCCAAAGTGCTAGGTCATTTCCATGAAAACCAGTTCTATTCATCACACCTTAAGGGAAAACAGCAACCTCCTGTATGCACACATTAATTAACACAGCAAAAATAGGCTCAAGTTAATTATAGAGGCTTCCTACTTAAAAAATGAGGAACAGGCCGACTGCCAAAGAAGGCTCAGCATCACGGAACAAAGTGAGGAAAGTGGAAGAAGGCATTACTTTTTTACACTGTGTCTTTGCCTGAGAGATACTCCTGTTGAGAAACAAAAGTTTAGTGGCCAGTGCCTCGGAGCTGGCCACAAACTCTGAAAGTATCTCTCAGCTTTGTTCATGTTACATATCCCTTTAAGGAAAGATCCTCTGTCACTAGAAAAGCTGTGTGCATCAATTATTAAGAAGGGTTTATATCAAGTAGGAAGGAAAAATTACATGTCATTTTCCTAGCATTTGATTTTTTTTTTCATTACTTATTACCAGCATCCATCTATTTGAGGAAGAATGAGCCAAAGTTTTTTTAAAAAATCCATGACAAGAACTAGAGAGATATTGAGCAATAGATTTTCCAAGGCTCAGAAAATATACATTTACCACTGAATCTCCTGAGACGTTTTCTTTTTCTGCTTCAAATATGCCAAGGAAAAGTGTACTTAAGCATGCTAATACATTTCCCAAACCACACTAGTCCTGTGTTTACCCTTCCATTTTTTTAAATAAATGTGGTATCAACTAAGCATCTCATCTTGATCCCTCTAGCTAGTTCCTGCAGATGTAGAAACATTATCCAGCTTCTTCAAAGTAAACTCTGTGTGGTCTGCTGGCATTATGAAAAAGTATCACTAGAATAAATAACATTTTCCATTACAAAGAGACGGTGCAACCCAGATATTTTAAAGGTAGCTCAGTATTCTATCTTCTCCAATAATGAAATAGATATCACATTTGACCAGTTGTCACTGCCCACATGAATAGAACATTGTGATTTAAAGAATACAAGACAGGGAAGACCATGACTCCCCCACCCCCAACAGAAGACAGAATTTATAGAATCTTGTGATAGAGGGGATTTTAACAGCAACCTGTTCCAATAGTCCCCAAACTTGGGTGTGCATTAGAATCAGCTGGTGAGTCATTTTGAAATGCCATTGAGCCATCTCAGACATACTGAATCATCTCTAATAAGATGCAAGCATCTGGGTATTGAACATTCCTTCTCCAAATGACTCTGATGGGCAGCTCTATTTGGGAACTTCTCATCCAACCCAGAATCCTCACAACAACATCCCAACCAAGTGGTCCTACAGTCTTTGCTTAAATGCCTCCTCCCATGAGAGCAAGCCAATCAGTCTATCCCTGTATGGCACTAATGTTGGGAAGTCAGCCCCCCACCGCTGGAATACCCCACTGCTGGCCCTGCTCTAACATGTAAGTCAGAGAGGTCTCATCTGCACTTACGAAAGGGCAGATTTTTGTTGATTTCACCTGAGAAACCATATAAAGAAAGATTTACACCAAGATCCAAATTGCAGACTATAAAAAATAAGGATATATCCTAAACTTTATTATTATCAAAAATGATTTTGTACTGAATTAGGTTAGCATAAGAGCTGGACTAAATATCATTTCAGAATGAAGCTTAAGCTCTCTATGATAGAAGCATAAGTGATTCAGAATACAATGCAGAGAAGGCAGATCTTTCCATCATACCTGGGTTGGATCCTGGATCTTCCACTTACAGTTTGAGTGGCTTGGGCATCTTATTTAACCTCTCTGGTTTTCTTGGAAACTTTGGTTTTCTTGGAAAATTGGGATAAAACCAATATGATAAGGTTGTCATGGGATTACACGAAATACTGGCATTCAGTAAATGTTGGTCCTTCCTTCCCCTTCCTTTTGTGTTGCTTCTCTGCTCAATTTGTTGTGAGCTCTTTTATATCTCTTGCATCCAGTCTTTCTCTTCATTACCAACACCACCACCACCATCCACATTATTGCGCCTATATTTGTTCAGCATCTCATTGCTTAAATATTTAGCTTTGGATGGGGATAAGAAGTAAATTATCATCTTAAAAACATGTTCCATAATTCCCTCCAGGGAGTAATTCTCTTTGTTCAGGAAAATATCTTGCAAGGCCACATGGGACAGCAGAAACCCTGAGATCTTGGGTTAGCCACAGGAAAAAGTAGCAAAAGAGGTAGCTAAATTGTTCTGCATTTGAAATAAACTGGAAGACCTAAGCATAAAAGAGAGGGGAGGGGAGAGAACAGTGAGATTGGGGGTAAGCAATAAGGAAGAGGGATCTTATAAAAGAGATGCTTAATATTTGAGTTTAAGTTGTTACCCTGCTGTGATATAAACTCACATCCATTTCTCCAAACTTAGGTAAAATTTGCTGCACATACAAAGAGGTTTTGTGGCAACCAGGGAAAGGAGCTGCACAAGACAGAGTAAAGGACAAGAATCAGCAGAGGAAGGAAGTCAGAGCTGATCTTGGCATGAAAGCCCCCAAGAACTACAAGAAATCTTGAATTTTTCTACATTGTTGATCAGAGTATGAGCTAACCACATCCAGCTCTGAAGAATCAGAGTGCCTCCAGCTAACACAAAGGCTACATTAAAATGTTTACAAAGTTCACCTGCACCTTTTCCAGCTCAGCTCGCTTATGCCATTCCTCTGCTTGGAAGCTCTGAGGGAGCCTTGCACTGACGCTGGGGGGACTCTATGTTCTTTACTACCAATTTCTGTCAGAAAGTGTCCATCTTTTAAACATACACTCTTGGGCTTCCCTGGTGGCGCAGTGGTTGAGAATCTGCCTGCTAATGCAGGGGACACGGGTTCGAGCCCTGGTCTGGGAGGATCCCACATGCCGCAGAGCGACTAGGCCTATAAGCCACAACTACTGAGCCTGCGCGTCTGGAGCCTGTGCTCCGCAACAAGAGAGGCCGCAATAGTGAGATGCCCGCGCACTATGGTGAAGAGTGGCCCCCGCTTGCCACAACTAGAGAAAGCCCTCACACAGAAACGAAGACCCAACACAGCAAAAATTAATTAATTAATTTAAAAAAAGAGAGAAATGGTCATATAATTACCATTATAAAAAAAATACACTCTTTATGCTCAACATCACTAATTATTAGAGAAATGCAAATCAAAACTACAATGAGGTACCATCTCATACTAGTCAGAATGGCCATCATTAAAAAATCTACAAATAACAAATGCTGGAGAGAGTGTAGAGGAAAAGGAAACCTCCTACACCATTGGTGGGAATGTCAATTGGTGCAGCCACTATGGAAAACAGTACGGTGGTTCCTTAAAAAATTAAAAATAGGGCTACCATATGATCCAGCAATCCCATTCTTCACCATATATCTGGAGAAAACTATAATTCTAAAAGATACATGCAACCCTATGTTTATAGCAGCACTATTTACAATAGCCAAGACATGGAAGCAACCAAAATGTCCACCGACAGATGAATGGATAAAGATGTGGTGGGACCTAATGAAACATAAAAGCTTTTGCACAGTAAAGGAAACCATAAACAAGACGAGAAGACAACACTCAAAATGGGAGAAAATATTTGCAAATGAAGCAAATGACAAAGGATTAAACTCCAAAATATACAAGCAGCTCATGCAGCTCAGTATCAAAAAAACAAACAACACAATCCAAAAATGGGCAGAAAACCTAAACAGACATTTCTCCAGAGAAGATATACAGATTGCCAACAAACACATGAAAGGATGCTCAACATCACTAATCATTAGAGAAATGCAAATCAAAACTACAATGAGGTATCACCTCACACCGGTCAGAATGGCCATCACCAAAAAATCTACAAACGATAAATGCTGGAGAGGGTGTGGAGAAAAGGGAACCCTCTTGCACTGTTGGTGGGAATGTAAAATGATACAGCCACTATGGAGAACAGTATGCAGGTTCCTTAAAAAACTAAAAATAGAACTACCATATGACCCAGCAATCTCACTCCTGGGCATATACCCTGAGAAAACCATAATTCAAAAAGAGACATGTACCACAATGTTCATTGCAGCACTATTTACAATAGTCAGGACATGGAAGCAACCTAAGTGTCCATCGACAGATGAATGGATAAAGATGTGGCACATATATACAATGGAATATTACTCAGCCATAAGAAGAAACGAAATTGAGTTATTTGTAGTGAGGTGGATGGACCTAGAGTCTGTCATACAGAGTGAAGTAAGTCAGAAAGAGAAAAACAAATACCGTATGCTAACACATATATATGGAATCTAAAAGAAATTGTTCTGATGAACGTAGGGACAGGACAGGAATAAAGACACAGACATAGAGAATGGACTTGAGGACATGGGGAGGGGGAAGGGTAAGCTGGGACGAAGTGAGAGAGTAGCATGGACATATATACACTACCAAATGTAAAATAGATAGCTAGTGGGAAGCAGCTGCATAGCAAAGGGAGATCAGCTCAGTGCTTTGTGATCACCTAGAGGGGTGGGATAGGGAGTGTGGGAGGGAGGTGCAAGAGGAAGGGGATATGGGGATATATGTATACATATAGCTGATTCACTTTGTTATACAGCAGAAATTAACACAACATTGTCAAGCAATTATACTCCTATAAAGATGTTAAAAAAAGAAAAAAAAGATGTGGTACATATATACAATGGAATATTACTCAGCCATACAAAAGGATGAAATAATGCTAGTTGCAGCAACATAGATGGAGCCAGAGATTATCATACTAAGTGAAGTATGTCGTAAAGAGAAAGACAAATACCACATGATATCACTTATATGTGGAATCTAAAAGATGACACAAATGAACTTATTTACAAAACAGAAGCAGACTCACAGACACAGGAAACAAACTTATGGCTACCAAAGGGGAAAGGGGGAGGGGGGAGGATAAATTAGGAGTTTGGGATTAGCAGGTACAAATTACTATATACAAAATAGATAGACAACGAGGTCCTACTGTATAGCACAGGGAATTATATTCAATATCCTATAATAAACCATAATGGAAAAGAATATATATATATTTATATATAACTGAAGCACTTTGCTGTAATCCAGAAACAACAACATTGTAAATCAAGTATACTTCAATTTTAAAGATAATAATAAAATAAACATACACCCTTTCAGGTATAGCATTCACCTCTCTTAATGAAGCTTTCTGTAATCTCCTGTAACAACAATAACAGCAAAAAAAATGTTGCAAAAATGTGACCTCTGTCCAAAAAAAAAGCTGTTTGGCCACTTTATAGACTTGAACCTCCAAGGAGAAAAAGGTTTTTTTATATAATATATAAGTAAATACATATATAAAATAAATAAAATATATATATTCTATTTATTGAGTATCTACTATGTGCCAGGTTATAGACTCAATATTTACTTATATTCTCTCATTTAATCTTCACAAGAGCCCTCCCAAGTAGATGTTATTCTTACCATTGTTCAGACAAGCAAAGTGAGCCTCATAGGAATTTGGTAATTTGCCCAAAGAGTCAGGTGGTAAGTGGCAGAGCCAGCCTTACCTTGCCTGTGCTCCCATCCAGGCCACCTTGATGGGCTAATCCCTCATTTGATTAGGACTAAGTTTGAATAGCAAGCTGCAAAGATGCTCCTGAAGACCTCAAGTCTTCCTGAAGAAGACCGTGTCCCTACTCTGCAACAGACTCTAAATGACACCAGCAGAAGATGTGGAAAAACGTCAGGTCTTTGCTACAACAGCTCTAACTTGGCATTAGCAGTTCCAAACTCAAGCAGTGCATTAGAATCCCCTAAGAAGCCTCCCGAAATTGGAGGTTCTCCATGCAGATCTGCTAAAGCAAACTCTTTGGGGCATGGGGTACAAAAAAGATTGTATTTTAAAGTTCCCAAATAATGTAGCCAATTCCAGAAGTGGGGTTAAGAAACACTGATTCTATGGCCCTCTTAGGTACAAGAACTACCACTTTAGTGTTGTAGGACTTCTAGTTCCATCACAATAATAGGTCTATTTTTAAAGGAAGTTAGAGGAAGTGAGGGAAATCTTAGCATTAACACATGTCCATCTAAGGCTGGATGGGTTTCTGTTTGCTGCCTGTGGCCATAAGACTCTATCTCTCCATATGAGATAGTTTATCAACTCCCACAAGGCTGTAATTAATGAGGGAAGCATCCTATTATGCTTAATACAGAGGTGATAAACAGCCACTGAGGCATGCCAGGAACTGGTTCAGGACAAGCACAAGCATGCCTTTGAGAGAAGAGAGTATTGTAAGCCACAGAAATATCTGGTACCCAAACCCAGTCTGGTTAGTACACGAAGCCCAGTGGAGAAAAACAAACTAACATCAGCCACGTTCTACAATTTTTGTTGGAAGAGAACAGAGAACAGACAGGAACATCTGCTGCTCAGGTCCCAGGTTAAGTGAGACCAGACCTAAATGAGCCAGAGCTGTTTGAGAACTTGGAGGAAGATTCCAGGAGTTGACACACAGGCATGTACCTAATTAAATCCTCCTTTGAGAACGTGATATTTTTGTCCTAATTCTCTGGGAGAATCACTAGACCTTTGAGATAGAAAATGTTTACATAAAATGCTAAAAGGCATTTTTATTAGTTTAAAATCCTTCTTAATGGATACTTGCTGAATGACTTTCATTAGACTTTCTTTATAGAATTACCTGGTATCATTAAAATGTTTATTATGGGGAAAATGTAACTTTTTTCCTGTCTGCTCTTGCTTTTAAGAAAAATATCATTGGTATTGTGATGCTCATGGAATTTTGTTAATAGCTGATAACACCAGTTAAAAAATGTTTACCTAGGCCAGTGGTTCTCAAATTTGAGGCATTAGAAACACCTAGAGGACTTGTTCCAAAACAGCTCACTGGGCCCCACCCCTGAGTTTCTGATTTATTAGGGCGAGGGTAGAGCCCACAAATTCACAGTTCTAACAAATTGCCAGGATGCCACTGGCCTGAGGACCACACTTTGAGAACCACTGACCCAGAGCATGAGATCAACTTCCAGATGATCTGGGGTGAGATGCAGCCTCTCATTCCCACCAAACTCCAGGAACAGAAGAGGCTGGATCATCCTTCCTCCCCTGTTTGCCAGGGGGGACCATTTGTTTCTCCAGGACAATCCTGGTTTATCTCTTTTGCATTAATTTAATTATTTTAGCACTCCCTTTCCTCACCAAAAGTGTCCCAGTTTAGATGATAATTTTTATATTCACCCTAATACTTGTTCATATTTGCTTGAACTTAATCTGTAAAATCCCACATACCTAATTGGAGGATGCTCTCCTCTGGAGAGAATTTACTTTTGCTTTCTCTGAGAACCAGGGACACTATAGACCAGGAATCACTTTAGCTGAGTTTGCAGCTTAAAAAGAAGTCCTACCAACTCCAGGCTTACTCTCCTTATTGCAGTGTTGATAGTGGTGTTTGCCTTCAGGGGACCCTGCCTTTCCTTTTGGGTACTATGTGTACATCCTTCATGGCCCCCAGTTCCCAGCTCAGATTTCAGCTCAAGGGAGAAATTTTTCTTGCTGCTGCTATTATTTAAACTTGGAGAGAGGTTTCTTGGAAATTTCCCTTACTTCTTTTAGTTTTTCACATTTTATTGTGAAAATTTTCAAACACATTCAAAAGCAGAGAGAATAATATAATGAACTCCCATGTACCCACCAACCAGCTTCAACAATTATCAACTCATTCCAATCTTGTTTCATCTATACCACCCAATTCTCTACCCACTTTCCCTCCTCACATGTACACTGGATTGTTCTGAATTAAATTCATACATCATATGATTTCTTTTATAAAGATAGCAGTAGTGTCTCTAAAATAATAGGACTCTTTTTTAAATAATTAGTATTCTGTTATCACACCTAAAAAAATTAACAACTTTGTAATATTATTGTCTCATAATTTTTTAAATTTATTTGTTCAAATCATGATTCAAGTAAGCTCCATATCTTGTAATTGGTTGTTATCATTTTAATAATTTACATGTTCCCCAAACTATCTGGTTTTTATTCACTGTATCTTATTTGGTGGTGAAGACAGATAGTTTGTTCTACAGATTTTTCTTTGGAGTACGTTTTGCTGTTTGTATTCCTATGGTGTCATTTAACATGTTCTTCTGTCCTCTGTGTCTCCCATAAGTTCACAGGTAAGTCTAGAGCTGTGCAGTCCAATGTAGTAGCCCTTAGCCACATGTGGTTACTTAAATTTAAATTAATTAAAATTCAATAAATTAAAAAAATCATTTCCTTAGTCACATGAGTCTCCTTTCAAGTTCTCAATACCCACATGTGGCCAGTGGCTACCACGTTGGACTGCACAGATATAAAACATTTCTGTCATCAGAGAAAGTTCTATTGGACATTGCTGCTTTTGTTCATGATCAGATTAGTTTTTTTCAAAGCTACTTCATAGGCAATGGTATGGTATTTCTATCAAGAAGCACATAAAATCTTGCCTTTTTTTCATCACATTAGTAGCCATTGGTGATCATTGCCTAGACCCAGAAATTTGGGATGACAAAAGTCCAGTTTTATCACTCTTTTTATGTATTACCTGGAATAACTCTATAAAAAGAAGCTTCTTCCCCTCATCTACTCTTTGACTGTCCTGAGCTAGTTTGTATAGGAAAGACAAGGTAACTATCTAATCCTTTCCCCTTATTTACCAGTTCTCAAAATAATAAGTTGGCTCCCTAACATTTTCTAAAAGTGGCCAATGAGGCGTTTTATTCTGAGAACCATCATGAACCTATGGGTCTAAACATATTTGATATGTTTGAATCAACTGGTGCTCTTAACTACAATTAATAGCCTTGTGTAAATATTTTTTCATATTTTTGCTACAGTATTTTTGGAATTAAATCTTAGAAGTAAGACTTCTGAGTCTAAAGGTAAATGCACATGTAATTTCCTGGCATATGGCTACTCACTAGTTACTTGCTGTCTCTTCATCCACAGGAAATCCAATTATAAGTTTAAAATAAGGAATAGTTTTGTGGTAAATGCTTTAATGCCACTCTCCTCTTCAATCTCACGTTGAGAATCACACAATTTTTTTAAACATCTTTATTGCAGTATAATTGCTTTACAATGGTGTGTCAGTTTCTGCTTTATAACAAAGTGAATCAGCTATACATATACATATATCCCCATATCTCTTCCCTCTTGCATCTCCCTCCCTTCCACCCTCCCTATCCCACCCCTCTAGGTGGTCACAAAGCACTGAGCTGATCTGCCTGTGCTATGCGGCTGCTTCCCACTATCTATCTGTTTTACGTTTGGTAGTGTATATATGTCCATGCCACTCTCTTACTTTTTCCCAGCTTACCCTTCCCCCTCCCTGTGTCCTCAAGTCCATTCTCTAGTAGGTCTGGACCTAGAGTCTGGCATACAGAGTGAAGTAACTCAGAAAGAGAAAAACAAATACCGTGTGCTAACTCGTATATATGGAATCTAAAAAAAAAAAAAAAAAAAAAAATGGTTCTGAAGAACCTAGGGGCAGGACAGGAATAAAGAGAACCACACAATTTTCAAAATGATTGAGATGGCTGGATTCTGATATAAGGATGACTTAAACACTCATTAGTAATTGGGGTGATTAGTCATTGGAGCCTGGAAGGATGTCCCACCATCATATTCAAGTTTTCAATAAAACAATTTAAAAATTTTACAAAGCCAGAAAAAAAAAAACTTTAAATGGGATACAGAAGTTATCTGACCCAAACCTCTCATCTCACACCTGGGGAAACCAAGGCTCAGCAACGGCCTGATTTTCCCAAGTCGTCCCTACAACTGGTTTCTGAGTTGGGACTTCCATTCCCTGAAAATCAGAGGCACTTTTGGTTTCCCAACAGACTGTCTTCTGCACAGGATTCAATCTTTCCTTTAAGAGCAGCTATTTATTCCTAGTCAGGTGAAGTGGCCCATGACCAAGACAAAAGGAATGAGTAGCCCCCTCAGAGCCATCTTTCTTCTCTTTTCCAGCCAAACCTGCCACTCTCAGTTTCATCACCGCCAGCCCTGGACCCCTGTGAACCAGCCTCCAGATGCCTCTCAGCATGGCAGAAGAGCCAGCCAGCCCTGGCTGTCACCGCCCCTACCTTCCCCCGGGAAAGAGGAAGCCATCCCTGCTCCTAGAGAGACAGACATGATGACAACTAAAAAGAAGGCGTTTGCCTACCAATGCCTAGACCTCCTTCCTCCCAGATTTTGAAAGGAATGGTTGGTCCTACTTAACTGTCAGGTCAGGGCTCAGCGAATCTAGCCAGTGATGAAATGAAAGATGTAAGGAGGTTGCTGGCAGCTGCCCCCAAGATCCCTTAATCCACTGCACAGTTCTCTGCCTGGGACAAAGCATCCAAGGGGGTTGGACCCTCCCACTGGTGCTCTGCTGGCCGGGATCAACACATGGAGATTAAAGTTTTCTCTCCAAAAATACACCAAAGGTCCCTAGAGCGTAAATCCCCACAACCTGAAACCTTGTATTCTGGAGTTGTCAGATGCATGAACCCTGAATCAAAACTCCCAACAACCCGCTGAAATCAGCCCACTCTCTTCCTACTTACTGAGATTCACACCTAAGCCCCAACGTCCACCTACGGCTGCCTGAATGCCATCCTGCTGAATTATCTCCAGAGAACACCGGTCACTCTTTGGTGTAGCAGAGACCAGTGACTTAACCTGGATTCCCAGATCCCTCAGAGTCTGTGAAGGTAGCGATATTTACAGCTTTCAAAACATTATAGTTTAGGGACTTCCTGGTGGCGCAGTGGTTAAGAATCCCCCTGCCAATGTAGGGGACACGGGTTCCAGCCCTGGTCTGGGAAGATCCCACATGCCGCAGAGCAACGAAGCCCGTGCGCCACAACTACTGAGCATGCTCTCTAGAGCCTGTGAGCCACAACTACTGAGCCTGCACGCCTAGAGCCTGTGCTCTGCAACAAAAGAAGCCACCGCGATGAGAAGCCCACGCACCGCAATGAGAAGCCCACGCACCGCAACAAAGAGTAGCCCCTGCTCACCACAACTAGAGAAAGCCCGCACGCAGCAACAAAGACCGAACGTAGCCAAAAAAAAAAAAAAAAAAAAAATTATAGTTTATATTTCTCTTCATATCTAAAAAAAAAAATTAAGCATAAAAAAAATCGAGCATGTGTGTTGGGGAAGGGGAGTTGAACACCTAAAAAACTGGCCATGGGAGAAAGCAGGGGTTTCTCTCACCTGCCTGCAAGGCAGAGGCTCAGAGCACTTCCTTCTAGGCATCCGTTTCATTGTGGCCACAGAGAGGGGTTTTAGGAGCAAGCGGACCTGGGTTATAATCCAGCCTTCGTCATGAACACTAGCCACGTGAACTTTAACAAAATTATCACTGCAGACCCATTTTTCATCTCTATAGTTGGGAACATCCCACCCACTTCACAGAGCAGAGGCGAGAATCAAATGAGATAAAGTAGATGAAGCACAAAAGAGAGCCCCAGGCATAGAGTACGAGCTGGTTTCCTTCTACCATGACCTTCTCCCTTTATGAATGAAGAGGCATTGTGGCATAGAAAGACAGAGTCAGAAATTCTTTTGACAATCAACAGGCACATGGCCATAGGTCATTCAGCCTCTCTGAGCCTGAGTTTTCTTATCCAAGAAAGAAAGTTTTTCTTGCAGGGTTGCTGCGAGGATTAGGGATCATGTACCTTGAAGCATGTGCTCAACAGAAGGTAGCTCTTACTGGTTTTCATGGTCCCCCCCCCCCATCCCACCATGTGATTTCAACTGAGAAGCACCCTATACAATGCATGGGAGAATCTGAGATGGCATGGGAAGGGTAAGAGATGAGCATGCTATGTGCCATGCATTCTCAAAGGGGGTGGTGATGTTATCCCCAAGGGGGTGAAAATCACTTCTTGGAGGAAGTAAAAATTGGTTCTGCAAGGGGGTGGAGGGATCTTAGATATCACAGTGGTTTGTGGCTTCTCAAAGGGCCATGGTATATCAACAGATATATGGTGTATCTGTGGTATTAAATTTTCACGATGGGGAGCAAGGGGTTGGTAATTAGGCAGGATAAGTGTCAAAAATCTCCTTAGGGGCTTCCCTGGTGGCGCAGTGGTAGAGAGTCCGCCTGCCAATGCAGGGGACACGGGTTCGTGCCCCGGTCCGGGAAGATCCCACATGCCGCGGAGCGGCTGGGCCCGTGAGCCATGGTCACTGAGCCTGCGCGTCCGGAGCCTGTGCTCCGCAACAGGGGAGGCCACAACAGTGAGAGGCCCGCGTACTACAAAAAAAACAAAAAAAAACTCCTTAGGAGGTAATAATGAAAAAAAAGGGGGGGTGTTGATAAACACCACTGTATAGAGATGAGAATCATCTGAGAAGAAAAGAAAATGGTTGCATGAAAAGGCAATACTCTACCTCTGGATTAGAAGGAAGGCTGGGGGTGGGGGAAGTGGTGAAAATAGGCCAAGTTCAATGCCACCTGCTGTAAACCTATAAAAGATTTTTTGGTACAGAGCGGTTTTTATTGCCACTATTGTCTTTATTGGGTTTGTTTGTATTTTTTTAAGAAAAAAAAAAAGAAGAGCCAATATATATTGAACACTTCTGTGCTAGGAATTGTGCCTGGCATATGATATATATCACTCCAACATGATCGTGAAAAGTAGATTTCGGTTCAACCAATGAGAAAACTGAGGTTGTTTGAAGATAAGCAAAACACTTAATGGCAAAGCCCCTGTTCTTTCTAGAGTGGGTATCCGTTCAAATTGCTCTGGACAGTGCCTAGTTATTCCTGGTGTCAGCAGAGTCACTATTAAGGAGCACCCCTTTTCACTCTCATAAGCGTCCGGGTTTGGATAATAAATTAAACAACCACCCTACATTATTGTCGCTCTGTCCAATCCTCCAGGGATTTCCACAGGGAGGGTCTAGGATCAGAACAACCCTGAATGGCCTCTTGCAGGAGCATCCTCATCAGAGGAGGCAAAGGAGTTCCCAGAGGAGAGGAGGAGGAACGATGAAAAGAAAGTGGCAGAGAGGTATGAGAAGAGTCCCACGTTGAGAAATTGCAACATGCCCGACTTCTGGAACCTTCCTGAATAACACCTTGATGCGCACGTGGACCTTTTGGAGCTCAGAGAAATGCAAAAGCATGGATGTGATCGCAGCAGAAGGGTGAGGCTGCAGTTGCAGCTTCTGGGGGATCGCACACCTGGCAGGCTTAGGACACCCACGAGGAGGTGGACGAGGGGAACCCCAAGAAGCCCCAACCAGGGCCTCGTCACCATGGAGCCACGCCCTTCTCTGGGGTCCCTGCAGCCTGGGACTGGATACCAACAGGGTTTGGAGTCTTGGCTCCAGATGGCAGGCAGCCTGCAAGCACTCGCTTCCGGGCGGCAGATGAAAGCCCTGCTGCCGGCCACCACCCGCCTCCCGCCTGGGCATCATCTTCAGACCCTCGCAGGGCCCAGCAAATTGACATCTGCAGGTTCAAGCAGGAAGTCGAAGCTGCGGAAGACTTTCTATTTGTGCCTCCGTCTGAATAATTTAACACTCCCTCCAAAATAGACTATCATTAGAATTTGTCAATTCCTGTGCAGACAGCCTCAAAAAAAAAGAGAGAGAGAGAAAGGAAAAAAAAGTCCACACATATGTTGTCTCAGAGTAGTGGAACAAGGGGCTGGAGGTTCCGTGTTGTTCTTCTTTTCTAGGAGCCCACAGGAAATGCTGCCCTTCCGTGTCTCCTTGGCCCTAAACCCAAGTCTACTGCTGCATCCACCAGATGGAGGAGAAAAGCCAAGTTCTTACAGATTCACAGGCGTCCGTTCCAACCTCCACCACTTATTTTGTGTGGGGCTATATTCAGGTCACTTTTATACCCTCAGTTTCTCCATCTGCAAAGTGCAAATAATTACATGGCCTCTCTCTTAGGGCTTTTATAGCATTAAATGAGTTAACGGGGGTAACGTGCCTCTTTCAAGGTCTGGCGCACAACACATGCCCTATAGTCCTTAGTCTACTGTTCTATATTAGGCACTGACCTTAAGGGAAACGGTGCTAGTTCCCACGAGGTCCCACAGACAGGCACAATGGCCAGCCCTGCATAATCCCACTTTCTTCCCATTGCTTAGCCTGCCAATGCTCATGGGAAAACAAACAAACAAATCAAAACAAAACCTATATGTGTATATACAAATATACCTATACATATATATACATACGGAATACACACATATGTACACACATACACACACGTGCTCATCAGCTCAGCCTCCAGTCCGGATGCTCAAATCAACTGAGGCCCAGTCCTGTTTCTCAGTGTTCCTCGAGCCCCTGGTTAGTGCCTAGTTATCCCCAATGAGGGCTGTTCCTAACCTTTTCTGTAAATCCCACCCCACTTCCAAAACCTTTCCTCTTACTTCCTGATCTCACCCCATTCACTGAGTATTGCAGCCTTCTCTCAAAACTCTCCATCCTCCCTCACTGCTCATCTCAAAGGCTAATCTCCCCACTGTGCTCAGCCCCACCCACTTCCATCGGTTCCCAGACTTGGCTCCATCCCCCTCCTCCTGCCTTTGCATCTTCAAGGTCTTTCTCCTCATGCTTAGTTTTTATCCTATAAAAATGCTCAAGTTTCACACATTCTAAAAAACACTTGTCTCCACTCTGTTTCCCACTAACGCAGTCTACATTTTCTCCTTCCTTCCACCACCACCATCTTGAGGAATGTCTGCGTTCGCTGGCCTGTGTCTTCATTCCTGGGGCTGCACCTCTGTTCTCACCACTGTGCTGGTAGCTTGTCCTCCAGACTCACTCATTCTGTCCTAATTACCATTCAGGTGCCTCTTCTGGGTCCCCATCCTCCTGGACCTGCTCCTTGGTCAGACCTCTCCTGCTTTGGGGTCCATGACACCAGCTCTCTCCTGGCTCTCTCCTTCCTCCCTGAAGGCTGCTTTGCTCTCTCATTTCCTCTGTTTCTCGCCCTCTCTCATTCCTTGTTCCTTATCCTCTACCTTCTTTTTAAATGGGAATGTTCCCTCAGGTTCTCTGCACAGCACTTTTCTGCTTCTACTCTGTCTCCCTGGAAGACTGCAGCCACTTCTCCCACATCACATTTCGGCCCTAGTCAAGCACATAACTTGACCCTGACCTTGCCCCTGAATTTGCAATCAGCTCATAAGCCTGCCCACCCAGACGTCCACCAGCCTCTGAAATGCCCAACACGGATTTCAGGATTCCTCAGACACAACTCCCACCCTCCCTCCCAGTTACCCTAATCTAGGGACCCCAGCGCTGACTGTGCCCTCTTTCCTCAGCCCCATTTCCCGTAAGTCCTAGCCCTGCAGTCTCAGCATCCTGCTGTCTCCAGTCCCTCCTTTCCCCTCCCCCGCCACCGTCCAGGTTCAAGCACTGACATCCCCCACCTGCCGGCACACCATCCGCCCACATGGCCTCCGCCCCCCCCCCCCCCCGCAGTCCCTCATCTCCCCAAGCCCCCCACCCCCACTACCGTGGAGCCTCTCCTTGAATGGCTGTTGATATGCACTCCCTTTGCTGAGCCTTCCAAGTCCCAGTCACTGAGCTGAGCATTCTCCCCATGTCATCCCAATGCACTCTCCCAAGATCCCTGTGTGGGTACCATTCCTGCCTCCACTTTACAGATGACGAAGCAGAAGCTGAGGGTGCACAATTAGCTAAGAGTTTAACCAGGGAAGGGGCCTAAAACCACACAGTCTTATAGCCTCCAACCACAGACCAGATCAGACCAAAAGAATCCCCTCCAAAGCTCCCTACTGCCTACCAATTTCCCCACCACCATGGTCCCCAAAGCCCCCTCAACAGCCATGTAGCCGTCACACTGGATGCTCCTCGTGTTACTCCGTTTGGTTTCTGTCCACCTCACGGCCACATCTGTGCACTCAGACCACATTCCAGTTCTGGGCTTCTCCTAAACTTTTCACCGTCTCACTTGGTTCAGCCACAGTGCTCCCTCCTCCCCGCCATGACAACTCCTGCAGACAATTGATTTCTCCTTCTTTGGCACACCCAGCACTTTACTTATACCTTTGCCACAGCCTTCATTTCCACTGACCTTATGTGATGGTCACGTGCATGTTCATTTTCCCGTGGTCTTGAGGGCAGATACCCTCAACGTACTCATTTCTGTACATGGCACATACCTAACCCAGGGCATGTTAAATATTTGTCGAAATGACTTGACCCCAAGGATCTCACATATACACTGTCACCGTGATTATTTTACCCATTTGTAAAGCAGCAGGACAAGAAACTTGAACAAGGCAACATCGGGATCTCATACTCAATTAAGTGGATGATGGGGGGTGGGTTCCAGACCCTGGCTCGCTACCTGGTCCACTCACTTGTTCTGGGTCCGTGCAGAAAACTCACTGCTTGCAAGCTGCCCAGTTAATTTTCAAGGAAAGAACAGAACAGCTTTCGCATTCTGACACCTCTTCCTGCTCTCCCATCCCACCTTCTTGAGAACCAGGCTCTGAGGATGACTCACTGGTGGGAGAGGGTGAAAACAGCTCCCAGGAGGGGGCCGGCAAGCTCTGCTAGACACAGAGCAGGGCTGGTGACAAAATTTGTCCCAAGAGGGTGGGGATGCAGTTTCTTTCTCCACAGTCTCAGGTTTGATTTGAGCCCTTGGGATAAACCTAAGAAAGATAAGAGCATTCGCAAGTGCATTCACCTCCTTCTGTCTGTGGAATATGCTCGAATGCCTGCAGGATGTTTTTCTGTGCAGAGAGCACCAAATGTCACTCATTCTTCACTCCCGCCACTCAAGTCTCCTCCCAGCCCATAAAATGCAAGTCACTTTAATGAGTCTAATGAGAAAAAGAAAAGGAGAGCTCAAAGAAGTACTCCTGAATCTGCATGGCTTGGCAGAGTTAACAGAAATCCTGGACTGTATAGCACGGGGAACTATATTCAATATCCTGGGATAAACCATGATGGAAAAGAATATAAAAAGAGAAGGTATATATATATATATATATATATATATATATATATATATATATAACTGAGTCATTTTGTTGTACAGCAGAAATTAACACAACATTGTAAATCAACTATACTTCAGTCAATCAACCAATAAAAAGAAATCCTGGTGGGCTTCCCTGGTGGCGCAGTGGTTGAGAGTCCGCCTGCCGATGCAGGGGACACGGGTTCGTGCCCCGGTCCGGGAAGATCCCGCATGCCGCGGAGCGGCTGGGCCCGTGAGCCATAGCCGCTGAGCCTGCACATGCGGAGCCTGTGCTCCGCAACAGAAGAGGCCACAACAGAGAGAGGCCCGCGTACCGCAAAAAAAAAAAAAAGAAAGAAATCCTGGTGACGCCCTGGGACTATTTCTGCACCCCAATATGCAGGGATTAAAACCTGAACTCTGCCTACAAAGGCATCATGCAGAGCCTGGCAGACTGTTAGAGCAAATGTCTCGCTCTTCCTTCCCTTCAAACCACCCTACCTACCTCCCCACTGGCATCTCGGCTCCCGACACACAAACACCCTTCTGGGCTGTCCCTGGGTCTATTCTGTACCTGTTATACCTCTGGAGTATTTCTTTTCTTTCTTGTTCAAAAGGTTATTTGTTCCACAGAAAGAGCTTTTCTTTTCCAAAATCAGAAGAGGGTGGACAATCTGCTTTCTAAATACCTACTGAGCCTTTCTGCCAGAGGATGCTGCTGGACAGTGCCACCAGCATGACGGTTTGGAGCACAGAACGCCTTCCTGGCAGCCTCAGAGGGTGCAGCCAAATGAGCTTGCTCTGGATCCGCCGCACAAAGGGCACAGCTGATCTCTTTCCAGCCTGGCCTCTGCCCATTAATTAGAACATCCCAGAAATGCTTAAATTCACCTCCCATTCTCCCCACCCCATCTCACCCACACTCTTTTTTTCTCTCTAATGATAAAGCTAAGCGCCCAGGGGAAGGAAGGGCAGAGAACATCTCACGAGCATCTGCCGTGTGCTCAACTCAGAGCTGGAAGCTTGACATTCATTCAGTCCTTACAAGGACCCTCCAAGGTGGGTACAGTTATTGTTCCATTGTAGAGAAGGAGGAGCTGAGGCAGGCTCAGAGAGGTTAAGCAACTTTCCCAACGTCACACAGCTAGTGTTTGACAAAGCTTAGCAGTTGAGTCCAAGTCTTTCGATTCCAAAGCCCATGCTATGTGGCCTATAGGACAAAGGACCAGATTGAACTGCTCCCCTGTAAACTCCTTGAGAACAAGAACCACACTTTAAATATTGCTATATTGCCCGCAACACCCACCAAAGAAAAGGCACTCAGTGTGTGATGAAAGAATACAAGCATGAAAAATTTTAACAAAATAAGAGATTCTCCTTCTTCCTTCTTGAGGTGGTCTGTACCCTGATTTGTTAAGTTTTACAATAAAACTAAATGCAGAGAGACCCCAGCAACCAAGGAATGTTAGCTTTTAAAAGAGAGCAATCCCTGGCACACCCCATGAAGAGCTACACCCGTATGCTTTAATTTCTACCTTTCCGCCACCCGGTTAGGAAACTATATTCCTTCTTTTGGTCCTCCATTTATTTATCTTAATGGAAATAAGTCTTGGTGTCCCCTGTCTGTTACATGGATTGGAAAGGAAGCATGGTGCAATGACAAGGACCAGGCTGCTGGCCAGAATAGGTTCCAATCCCAGAAAACTACTCAGGCTCTGTGACCTTCCTGAACTTTCACATGGGGTATTACACCATCCTCCTTGCCTCACCAGGTAGGGAGGACCAACTTCAAAAATTAAGAGTGTACAGCCAGTGTTATTCGTTCTTAAAAGGGGAGTGTATCAGTTTGCCAGAGCTGCTATAACAAAATAACACAGACTGGGCGACATGAACAACAGCAAATTTTCTCCCAGTTCTGGAGGCTGGAAGTCTAGATCAAGGGTGTCGCTGAAGTGGACAAGCTGACTGTCATCCAAGAGTTTTCCCAAAAGGGAGTTCTTATCTCAGTAAGGATAACCGTAGGAGGCAGAAGAATGGCCTCCCAAACATGTCCTAATCCCTGGAACCTGGGGATATGCTACTTGACATGGCAAAAGGAGCTTGCAGGTGTGATTAAGGAAAGGATCTTGACATGGGGAGGCTATACTGGGTTAACTGAGTCGACCCATTGTAATCACAAGGGTCCTCATAGAAAAGAAGAACACAAGGAGAAATCTGAAAATGGGAAGCTGATGGATTTGAAGATGGGGAAAAGGCCACAAGCCTGGGAATGCAGCTGGCCTCTAGAAACAGGAAAAGATAAAGGACCAGGTTCTCTCCTCGAGCCTCCAGAAGGAACACAGCCCTGCCAGCACCTTGATTTTAGCTCAGGGAGCTCCACTTCAAACTCCTGCCTCCAGAACTGTAAGATAATACATTGGGTTATTTTCAGCCACTAACTATGTGGCAATTTGTTACAGCAGCAACAGGAAACAAACATAATAGCCCAGCCCCAGGTCTGGCTGGCACCCTAAATCAGGTTTAATCAGTCCTGCAACACAAGTCTCTCTCCCATTCCCCAAGGGTTCCAGATAGCAAGCAGAGTGCTTGACTTATCTGCAAGGAGAAATCTACCTGTAAGTCCTCATCTTGGCACGGCCAGCACCTCCTATCCCACATTAGGCAGACCAGCACCTCCTATCCCACATTAGGCAGACCAGCTGCACGCATGCCCACAGTAGGTACAGCCATGCCAATAACTGGGTCTGTTGGCTAGAACGTCCTCTTTCTTGGACAGTATTTGGAAGGTACTGACAACATTGCCTTCTGAGAAGCTCCTTTTTCTGGGCCTACTTCGCTGACCAACACCTCTTAAGAGTGTTAGATGTGTTCTTTCTTTAGAATTGTGACTATTAAATAAGTAATGCATTTAAAGCACTTAAAACACAGCAAGCACTCAACAAATTTCAATTATTATCACTATTATTATCATTATTGTTAATAGATTCAATCCAGTTACGTTCAAGTACAGTGGGTTTGGGGGTCTTTTCTCTCTTCAATGTGGCTTCATTTCGTCACTCTGCTCTTTATCCCCTGGTGTTTAAATTTCAAGTATTATCACTATTATTATCATTATTGTTAATAGATTCAATCCAGTTACGTTCAAGTACGGTGGGTTTGGGGGTCTTTTCTCTCTTCAATGTGACTTCATTTTGTCACTCTGCTCTTTATCCCCTGGTGTTTAATTTTCAAGTTCTCAAGGGAAGCCTCACCCCTTGTGCTGACTGCTCAGTGGTAATTATACAAAGATCAGCTGGAATCGCTGTTGGATGATCCTTTTCAATAAATGAGAAAATGTATGTGAAGCTGCGAGTACAGTGCCTGGCACAGAATGGAAACTCAACAGTGTTTGTATTCTCACTTATTAATTCTCTGTTGTAGGTTGAATTGTGTTGCCGCAGAATTCATATGTTGAACCTCCAGTGCCTCAGAATGTTGACTGTATTTGGAGACAGGGCCTTTAAAGAGGTGATTAAGTTAAAATGAGGCCCTCAGGGTGGACCCTGACCCAATCTGATCGGTGTCCTTATAAGAAGAGGAGAACCGTGTGGGGAGGCATCAACAGGGCAGCCGTCTGCAAACCAGGGAGAGAGCCCTCAGAGGAAATGAAACTGATGGCACCTTGATCTAGACTTCCAGCCTCCAGAACTGGCAGAAAATTTGCTGTTGTTTATGTCACCCAGTCTGTGTTATTTTGTTATAGCAGCTCTGGCAAACTGAAACACTCCCCTTTTAAGAATGAATAACTTCCATATCTCTGGACAGCAGGAAGCTGCTGTAGTATGACTTTAAAAGAAGTCCCTGATCCCTATATGGGCCTGGAAATCTCTGTTTTGTGAGGCAAGGATGTATATTTTCCCAGCAAGGCTTGGCTGCTGTGCCTGGCACTCAGGAGAGGGCTTCTCACTTCCTGAGGAAGGAGGTGTCATTAGTTGCACAGACAACCCCCCTGCCCCCTGCCCGCAAGAGCCCTGCACGGAGAGGAGAGTCATGCATCGTAACCTTGCAGAGGAAACACCGCTGGCACCTCGGATATGGAGAACTGTAAAATTGCAAATGACAGATTCGTGACTCCCCTGAGGGAATAAATAGTGAGAACAGATGGGCCCCAAGGCTGGGAGATTTCATTTAAATCTTAATAACATTTTGATAGTTTAATGGATGTGGTGAGAAAAGAATAGCAAACCAGTACCAAACACAGTTTGCCCACCCTGATGTTAACCCAGGAGGATGCCTCATGAGGAGAGGTATAACAGGGCTACAGGGACAAACTATTTCCTGTGGGGTTTAAAGCATCCTCTCTGAACTGGCAAAGCTTGTGATGGGGGTGATATCCAGAGCAACACAATGCACCCCATTTTCCCTATGCAACAGTCCTCCGCACGGTCCTGGGTGACTTCCAGGTAAAGGAGTAACCTAGGAACAGGCAGGGGACACAGACCATGTGTGCTCAGAGCTCAGGAGGGTCTCGCCTGGAGATGGCTTATCTAGCGAATCCAGCCTGTTCCCAATTCATCTCTCCCTGCTCATCTCTGGAGACTGCCAGTGAAGGCATGCCCAATATAGAGAAAAGAATACTGGACGAGGAGTCCAAAGGCCTGGGTCACAACTCTACCACACATCAATCATGAGACATTGGATGAATGACTCAGCTTCTCTGTAAAGTGGAAATAATACTTCCTACCTTGCAGGAATTTTTGATAAAGTGCAAACGAGGTCTAGTCTTTGGAAACGGTAGGCAAATAACTGGTACTCAACACAGGCAAATCCCCCCATTTGTGTCTCAGAAATAGCACAATGTGCACAGACGCCCATGAGTGTTACCGCATGGGTCTTGGCTTTCTAGGTTATTCCTGGATAAACAAATGCGGGCTCTATGGTTTGATGGCCCACGCACACCATCTCTTCCTCAGGCTCTTATTTAAATAGGTGTCTTGGAAAGTACAGGACTGAGAAGAGATGAAAGGTTGGGGAAGATGAGCCCAGATACAAAGTGTCTTAACTGGGACGTCCAGTTCTGTTAAATCACTCAGAGAGACAAAACAAGCAACTGGAAGCAGCAGAAAGGATGGACAGCGAGCCAGAACTGGGGGTGCCAGCTCTGCAGCAAGTGTGCCAGCAGAGAGCAAGCAGGGGACTGGTGCCCAAATGGCTCACAAGGCATAAGGATGGAGCAGAACCAACCCATCAAAAGAAAGCTGAGCAGTTAAAGATGATTCAGATGGGGAAATCAACCTCAGGCACCCCTGCTTTCTCAACTGAGTCCTCAGGGAGGATGTCTGGGGACCCCACTTGTCAGCAGCATGACTTAAGCCCTGATAGAGGGGAGGGAGGGCATCTTTGATGAACACCTACTCTGAATCAGGCTCTGTGCTCATCTTACCTGCATCAACAACACCACTGGTCTTATATCTATGAAATATATTTATAGTACCTGACATAATGGGGGTTTAAGCAAATGGGGCTGTTTAGCACATATTGGGAATACAGTCTTTTGTAGTCAGACTCCTGGACAAGCATTACTTTTAAAGATATTAATATAAATAGATGCTTTCTTGAGGTGGGTGGAGAAGGAGAGGGAGGGGCAGAGAGGAACAAATCCCCTGATTGCGATGAGGCCCGGCGTGTTTCAAGAGAGCTGATGCTCTGATCTCAGCTGTTTTCATTTTTAAGCCAACTCTCTTCCCTTCTAGCTAGTGGGTGATCTGTCTGGTTTGCCCAGCTGTTGAGTCCACCTTCAGAAAGAAAGTTTTAGAAATTAAAAGGTAAAAATTATGAGAGAATACGAGAGATGTGAAAGACAAAGAAATGAGGGAATTCCCTGGTGGTCCAGTGATTAGAACTCCATGCTTTCACTGCCGAGGGCGCAGGTTCAATCCCTGGTCGAGGAACTAAGATCCCACAAGCCTCGCAGCACGGCCAAAAAAAAAGAAACGAGATTCCACCCAAGAATTAGGGGTGACTTTAGAAGAAAATAAAAACGACAGAAACAGAAATAATAACTGAAAGTTTACTCTTTCACTGGGTCACAACCCTTGCCTGCACATCAGGATCACTGGGCAGTTCCTTTAAAAAATTCAATTTCCCAGCCCCACCTCTAGAGTCTGGCTTAAGTAATCTCAGGAGAGTTAGGAAATTGGTTGGGTTTTTTTTTTTGGTTTTTGTTTTTTAAAATAAACTCCTCAGCTGATTCTGATATACAGCCAGGATTGAGAACCATAGCACTGGATAAAAATTTACCCAACGTGAAGAAAATCTTGACTCTTCAAACCAATAGTGTTTACTAAATTCTAAGCAAAGTTAGCCCCACCCTGACACTTTTTTTAATTTCAAAGAGAAAATGTTAAAATAAGTTATTAACCTAAGAACAAACATTAGTTGTTAGACTATTTCCCTGCCACTTTAAACTATAGGAGATAATTTGTAGGAATCTTAAGGGAGGTTATATATTGTAGAGGTTAACAGTTCAGGCTCCAGAATCAGAAAAGTCTTGACTAGGTTTCTCTGCCTTTACTACCTGAATCATCTTGGGTAAGTTGGGAAGGTTAAATGAGATACTACATTTAAAGTAACCAAAGCCTAGCACATAACCCTCAGTAAGGGGTAGTTTTTATTATTTTATTTTTCTATTATTTTATTATTATTTTCATATTTTCATTGTTTTAAAATACAAACTTTATAGAGAGACTGAAAATAAACGTTGAATAAAGAAATATACCATGTTCTGTAATGCCAATTCTCACCAAATTAATTTGTAATGTAACTACATAAATACAAATGTAATTTGTAATGGAATTAAACTGTAATTCCTATCCAAACTCCAAATGCACTTTTTTAACTTGGTGTGATGAGAAAAACAATACTTGTTTTTCTGAGTTGCTGCCCAGGCATTTTATGGTATGATAACCTTGCTCACACCCAGATTCTGGACATATAGAAAAGGATTGAGTTTAAGATTCCCTCCATAAGTTCCTGCTTTGCTTTTTCCACAGTACCTTGTAAAATAACCACTTAGAGTTAAGTCCATGAAAAATTAGTGACCTCCATCCCAACCACTTTATAAGCAATAGGTGCTTACTACATTGTTCTCTGTTTCCTGCTGGATCAGGACTTGGGACAGAGGAGTGCCCTTCTCGCCACCCCCACTGTGGCCCCTCGGTCCTTTGTGCAGGTGTATTGAAATTGTGCCTTCAATCAAAATGAACCCCTAAGTTCCCCTTCCCAAAAGTGGGAGCTCAGATGCTGAGGGAGCCACCTGCCGACCCTGGGTGGGTGACTGGTGCCCCCTCATTCAGCAGGTCATAATTGGCATATTCTTAATTCAGTACACCAGCCCTGGCTTCTCAACACATCTGGCCACATGATTCAGTAACTCATCTGGAAGAATAAATGGGTGAAAATATCCAAGGAACATTTTAAAAGTAAGAATGAAGAGGGATTTGTACCTCCAGACATTAAAACAGAATATAAAACTATAATAATTACATTAGTCTGAGGCAGAGAGATCAAATAGAACAAAATATACAGGTGTCTTTTCAACTCACTGGGGAAAGAAGGAGTACTCATTAAGTGATACTGAAGGAACTGATTAACAACAGTTAAAACAGACTAAAATAGAGCTAGATCCCTACCTCACACCATATGTCATAATAAAGTGAAAATGATTAATAGATTACATGTAAAATTAAAATAATAAAAACAGTCAAAGTTTACAGATGAATACTTTTCGGATAAGGAAGGACTTCTTAGCATGAAAGAAATTTTAACTGAAAATATTGGCAATATATGAAAATTAGGTTGCTACGTGGTAAGAGACCATATAAGTGCAAAATTAAAGGCAAACAGATTGGGGAAATGATTACAGTAATTATGAGAGTCACTGATTTAATAACCTCCATATACACAGAGCTTTTACTGACAAATATGGAAAACACTAACTCTCAATTTTAAATGGACAAAGGACATGGAAAGACGATGCTTAGAAGAGGAAATACAATTAGTCAATAAGCAAAAGTGCTCAATCACATTAGCAATCAAATACACAAAAAGTAAAATATTTTCTCAGCTAAGAGATTGACAATGTTTGATCTTTTTAATAATAATACTGCAAGCAAGGATACATTGAGGGGCGTTCATACATTGCTAGTTGTAGGGTAAATTAGCACAGACTTTCTGGAAGGTAACTTGGCAGCATGAATAAAGAGCTTTATCATTTATAAGTTTTATTATTTTCCAAATCTTATTCAATAACAAGTACTACTTTTCAAATCAGAAAAAAAATTAGTAAGCATGAGGAAACCAACCACCTGATGACAAACTTAAATAGTCACTAATTTCACCAATAGATTTGGGTAATTTCAAATTTCCTTGCTAACACAAATTTTGGAATAAGTCACCTTATGTGTATTACTGAATATGTTCATAACAACCAGAGCCAGAAGTGGGATTTGTCATTTGTTAAATTCAGGCAGCTCACCAAGCAGCCCAGACTTAAACATGAGAACAAATGAATTGCTCACCATAGCTTTGTACTCACATCTCAAATGACTGACTACCTTAGGTACATCTTACCTTCTTTCCACATCCACTTTAGCCATTGAATCTCTCCCTGAGATTAAGAAAAGATTTATGATGAAAAAGATAGCTCTTACCATCGGGAAACTCTTCCTCCCCTAGAAATGCCAACCCTTTGCTCCTTGCAAAGATATGCTCTGTACCAGCATTTTATTTTGGACCCCACCTTATCCTAAAACAATGGAGCATCTTGGCTGAGCAGCCCACAGAGGATTCCATCTGCTGCTGGCCAGACAGAAGCTGGGGATTAGGAGTAAACACTGGGAGCCCCAAGCGGATCAGCCAGTGTGTCCCTGCCCCTCCCCTAAGCTTTATGCTTCCTCCCGTGGAGCCTTCTGTACCTTCCAAAGCCCTCAATGAATGGGCTAGAAAAAGGTTCTTTTCTTCCCTTGGCACTTTACTGCCATGCATGTTTCCCTGCTAGCATGGGCTACTCCATTAAGCCTCCTGCCTGTCAAAATTTCTAGACTCAAAGTAGGCACCAGGCTGTATATCTTCATTGCCTCAAACTCCAGAGGACATGTCAAGCCCTCCAAGTCCAATCCACTCCATCAGTACCACAGGGGAGTGGAATGTCTGCTGGTACAAAATGCCCCACATCCCCTCCTTGCAAGCATCCCCAGTCTCCACAAGGGAGTCTCTCAGGGTCCCTTCACTTGACTTCATGGGGAGCAAAAAGTCTTTCACCTCAAGCAAGTACATCCTACAGGCCAAGATTCCAAAGATTATGCCTTCCTTTCTATCTCTATAATTATATAGACCTGGGGGCTTAGAGTTGAGGGTTCCACGACCAGTTTTGATACCTCTTGGAAAGTCATGAGAATGGGACAGGGACCCCAGTTATTTGTGGCTCAGTTTAAAAGGCAGAGTACCTAAGACTTCTTATTTTCAGATTTGCACTCTAAATGCCTATTCTGGGACAACAGAAAATTCCCACTAAACATCCTGTTACGTAGTTAACTTGCTTTGATACCTCAAATTATTAGTCCCAGTTCTCCTCCCCCACATAATATAATTATAATCCACATTCTTAGCCATGTAATGTTGCAGTGTTTTCCACTGTGAGAGGCATGTACTTCCCCACCTCACTGATGTGGGGTTTGGCCATGTGGTTCCCTTTGGCCAATGAAATGTTAGCAACAGGATATGCACAGAGGCTTTCAATGTGCTTTTACAGTTTGGCATCTCTCATGTCCTCCTATCATTTGCCATGAGAAGGACATGTCCCTAGCAGCTGCTAGTAGCATATACGTAGCTGGATGAGAGTCACACAGAGCAGACCTGCACCTGAGCTGCAATGTGAAGGAGAGCCCCTCCAGCTGACTGGCAAACTCACGAGTGAGATAAATAATATCTGCTGTGTGAGCCACTGAGATATTTGGGGATATTTGTTACGCAGCTTTATTATTCTCACACAGTAATAGCTGACTAATATTCTTGCTATCTGCCCAACATTATGCTAAGCACTGTAGTACCTCATTTAGTTTCTTTCTTTTCACAACTGTATGAGATAGAGCACTATTAATATTATCTTTATTCTATAGATAAGGAAATTGAGGCACAGAGCATTCAAGCACAATTAGTAAGTGAAGGAGATAAGCTTCAATCCAGTCATCTGACCACCATGGAACATAAAACAGAAGGAGAGAAAGGTGTAGCTCTGTGCTCTTAAGGTCTGTACTCCGGGGCTGACCTTGGACTCAGAGCCACAAGGCCCTCAGCACAAGACTGACCAGATCCCAAAAGCTGAAGCAACTTTTCTAGCTTTGTCAGTGCATACAGAGAGAATGAGACAGGCTTCCCTTCCAGAATGCATTACCTGTCCCTGAACTTTGAGGAGGGGAAGTCCCACGGGGAATTCTAAGCAAGGAACAATCCTACCTTTGTGAAGAGCAGCCATCCAATGTTCTGCACGGGATTGCACAGCACATCTCATTCTCTGCCTGTTATTTGATTCTCTCTAAGCAGATATCTCCGGCTTTTTTCTTTTAGAAATGATTACACAATTGCCAGCTGCTGGGATTATACAAATAACCTGATAATAGCAAAGCAATATGCTGTCCAGTGTTCAAACACTGCCACACAGCAACAAAGCAGCCTGGGGTGCCACTTCTCATTCACAGCCTGCAAACAGAAGTAGCACAGGTGAAAGCCACCCACGCTCTCTGTTTCAGGGGAACAGAGTAGCAGGATGTTTGGTCCCAAGATGGATTTTTTTTCTCTTCAACTTCCATGATGTTCTGTGCACAGGGAGAATGCAAAGTCACGTCCTTTGGCAGAATAACTCGTCAATATAATTCAACGATGCACTCCCTTCTTTAACCAAAGTTAGTACCCCTGATGGGCAGCAACAGGTCTTCAAGTTACAGACAAGTCAGCGATTCAGAGGACAAGGATTGCATCTTCCTTGCCTACCACTAACCCCAATGCCTAGCACAGTGGGCAGTCAATCAATATTTGTTGAATAGATAGATGTAAAAGGGATTTCGGGGGTGGAGGGGAATCCACCTTTGAGTTTTGCATATTTTAATTCTTAAAAAGCAAGAATAGGGCAAGCAAGGACAGGGTTAAGAAAATCGGAACCCCTTAGAAAAGAAGGAATGTTGAAGACACAGCCAGACTTTAAAGTCTTTGACACTCACCAACAAAGCTAATACTTTATCATCTTTATTTCAGCAAAAGTCAGCTCAGTGTTTGTGGCAGACACCTGGGTTTCCCTGCCCAGCAACCATGTCCCCTTCTTTTTGGTAACAAGTCCTCAATTTCCCTTTGAAGAACTCCCCATTCCTCACTCCATGTGGAACTCATAGGGTGGCCTCCAGGACAGGGAGGTGACCCCACCTGGGCCAGGCAGATTTCCTTCATCCCTGAATGGGAATCTTGATCTGGGCACCCAAAGCCAGAAAATGGTGGGGAACTCAGCCCCTTGGGAGGGTTTCCAAATAGCCCATCTATTTGCAAGGGAGCAGGCTGGACTTTCCACAAACAGACTGCAGATTTCCCCAGAACACAACATGGAATTAACATCAGTACTCCAGCACTGCATTCCATCGTTTTGTTCTTTCAGCTAAGCTCCTTCTTCTGAATCCTTATTAAACACTAGCACAGAGCAGAGGAGAGAACTCCAAGCTGGAAATAGGGTCTCTGATCATAAATCTGCCATGGGAAATAATAAGTTACCTCCCCTGTTGGGGCCTCAGTCTCTCCCTCCATAGTATTAAGGGGCTGGGATTAAATAAACACAAAGCAGCCTTGTGTGCTGGGTCAATAAAAATTGACCCTTGGAAGCTCTGGTTCTTGGCAACACAAAACTCACATTGTCAGGGACAGTGAGGCTTGGAGTTTAAAGCAGTTAATCCCCTGGCTGGATGACTCAGACAAAGAGGATTAACCCTCAGAGGAGAGAGTCATCATCCAAATATAGAGCAATCCCAAGCACACACATTAGAAAGGAGAAGCACCCCCGCCTTCTCTTGCAAATTCCAGTTCTCTAGCCCTGTTGGTGAGCTGTTCGATTATCCCTCCAACACCCCAAGGCCAAGGTGTTAGACCCTCTCTATGTTCCTCTACCACGCTTCTCAATTCTCCAATCCAGGGTTACAGCATTTCTCCTTTGAAATACACAGGTTTGTTAAAGGTACTCCAAGTTTGTTAAATAACTAACCATTGAGCACCCAGTGTGCCAGGGACTCTTAAAAGCCAGAGCTATGGAGGTAGACAAGATGATACAGTCCCAGCTCTCAGGGAGTTTTTCAGTCCAGAGGGAAAACACCTATTGAGTGCCACATACCCTACGAAGCACTAGACAACCATCATCTCCTCAATAAATGCCCCTCAATAACCCCTGAAAATAGATCTTACTATAACCATTTTACAGATGAGGAAACTGAGGCTCTGAGAAGTTAAACTACTTGCCCAAGGTTATACAACCTACAAGTATCAGACAGAGCTGCTTGGTTTTAAAATGCAATGGGACATAGAATGTGCAACACCAAGAGTGAACCCTAAGGTAAACTACATACTCTGGGTGATTATGATGTGTCAGTGTAGGTTTATCAATGGTAACAAACGTACCACTCTGGTGGGGATACTGATAATGAAGGAAGCTATGCATGTTTTAGGGGCCGAGGGATGGGAAATCACTGTATCTTCCTCTCAATTTTGCTGTCAACCTAAAACTGCTCTAAAAATAAAATCTGTTTTAAAATGATAGCATCATTTGTAAATGAAAACAATCCTATTTACAATTGCATCAAAAAGAGTAAGTACCCAGGAATAAATTTAACCAAGGAGGTGAAAGACTTGTATACTGAAAACCACAAGACGTTAATGAAAGAAACTGAAGAAAACATAAATATATGCAAAGATATGCTGTGCTCATGGATTGGAAAAATCAATATTAAAATGTCTATTACTACCCAAACCAATCTGCAGCTTCAATGCAATCCTTATCAAAATTCCAATAGCATTTTTCAAAGAAATAGAACAAATAATCCTAAAATTTGTATGGAACCACAAAACAACAACAACAACAACAACAACTTGAATAGCCAAAGTAATCTTGAGAGAGAAGAACAAAGCTGGAGGCACCACCTCCCTTATTTCAAACTATACTACAAATCTACAGTAACCAAAACAGTATGGTATTGTCATAAAAACAGACACATAGATCAATGGAACAGAACAGAGAGCCCCAAAATAAACCCAAGCATATATGGCCAATTAATGTACAACAAAGGAGCTGAGAATATACACTGGGGAAAGGATGGTCTCTTCAATAAATGATGGTGGGAAAACTGGACAGCCACATGCAAAAGAATGAAACTTGGACACTGTCTTATACCAGACACAAAAATTAACTCAAAATGGATTAAAGATTTGAATGTAAGACCTGAAACCATAAAATTCCTAGAAGAAAATATAGGGGATGAGATCCTTGACATAGGTCTTGGCAATGATTTTTTTAATCTGACACCAAAAACAAAGGCAACAAAAGCAAAAAAAAAGTGGGACTACATCAAAATAAAAAGCTTCTGTACAGCATAGGAAACTATCAACAAAATGAAAAGGCAATCTACCAAATGGGAGAAAATATTTGCCAATCATATATCTGACAAGGGACTAATATCCAAAATATACAAAGAACTCATACAACTCATTATCCAAAAAACCAAACAATCTAATTTTTAAATGGGCAGAAGATCTGAATATACATTTTTCTAAAGAAGACATACACATGACCAAATAGACACATGAAAAGATTCCCAATGTTACTAATTATCAGGGAAATGCAAACCCAAACCACAATGAGATATTTCCTCATACCTGTTAGAATAGCTATTATCAAAAAGACAAGAAATAACAAGTGTTGGTGAGGATGTGGAGAAAAGGGAACCCTTGTGCACTGTTGGTGGGAATGTAAATTGGTGCAGCCACTATGGAAAACATGCTGGAGGTTCCTCAAAAAAATTAAAAATAGTACTACCATATGATCCAGCAGTTCTACTTCTAGGTATTTATTTGAAGAAAATGAAAACGCTAACTCAAAAAGATATATGCACCCCCATGTTCACTGCAGCACTATTTACAATAGTCAAGATATGAAACAACCTAAGTGTCCATCAAGAGATGAATGGATAAAGGAGATGTGGTACACATATACAATGGAATATTATTCAGCCATAAAAAAAGAATGAAATCTTGCCATTTGCAACAAAATGGATGGGCCTTGAGAACATTATGCTAAGTGAAGTAAGTCAGATGAAGAAAGGAAAATACTGTATGCTCTCTCTTACATGTGGAGTCTAATAAATAAATGGCCAGTGAAAGTCTGGCCACGTCCCACACCAAGCCCTTTGGGTATCTACACTACAGCAACAGGGACCAAAAGACCAAATTCACCTGTTAGTTACTTTGAAGTTTCAGTGGATGGTCAAATCTACAAACTAGGATACACATAACCAACTTACCTGGAGAAGTCAGCCTCATCAAAGGCATATATGCTATGTTATGTGGTGGTCAGGCACATGCCACCAAAGGTAGAACTTATGTCCTGGAAGATTTCCTCACTTGCCCAGCACTGTTCTCAGCACATAAGATGCTAGATCATACTGCATAATACAAATAGATCCAACACTCTTAATTATTTATGTAATTTATGTGGCAAGAACTTCCCAGGTTTTCAGGATAAAAAATTATTATTTTTTAATGATATGGGATGCTACAAGATATCCCCATCGTTCTGTAGAATTCAGAAACAATGTGAAAAGAAATGGAAAATTTTGAACTTCAGTCTTTTCAGAGTGCATATGCTCCTGGAATAGTCATCAGAGGAAACACTGGCTGTTTAACCTGCCACACTTTTCTGCATCAAAGAAGCTCCTAGTTGTTTATCCATTCTATATATAAAAGCTTACATCTGCTAACCCCCCTCTCCCACTCCACTCCTTCCCCAAACCCTTGGCAACCACCAGTCTGTTCTCCATGTCCGTGATTCTGTTTGTTTCATAGATAGGTTCATTTGTGTCATATTTTAGATTCCATATATGTGACATCATATGGTATTTGTGTTTCTCTTTCTGACTTACTTCACTTAGTATGATAATCTCTAGTTGCATCCATGTTGCTGCAAATGGCATTATTTCATTGTTTTTTATGGCTGAGTAGTATTCCACTGTATATATATACCCATTCATCTGTCAATGGACATTTAGGTTGTTTCCATGTCTTGGCTATTGTGAATACTGCTGCTATGAACATAGGGGTGCATGTATCTTTTTGAATTACAGTTTTGTCTGGATATATGTCCAGGAGTGGGATTGCTGGATCATGTGGTAATTCTAACTATCTAGAATTATTGGACTCTTTAAATATTGTGCAGTATAACTATTTTAACTATTAAAAATAAATTTAAATATTAAAATAAATATTAACAAGTAGGAATACAATGGTTTTTAAATATATATTTATTTATTTATTTGGTTGTGCCAGGTCTTAGTTGTGGCTGGTGGGCTCCTTAGTTGTGGCATGCAAACTCTTAGCTGTGGCATGTATGTGGGATCTAGTTCCCTGAAACAGGGATCCAACCAGGATCCCCTACACTGGGAGTGTGGAGTCTTAACCACTGCGCAACCAGGGAAGTCCCAATACATTTTAAGAAAAAGAAAATAAGCTCCTAGGAAACAGGCAACCCAACAGTCAGCCCAGAGGTACCTTTTTAATATTTATGTTATCGAGAAGCACTCTTCTTGATCCTCCGCAATGTGTTCCCATAAGCTTATGAGAAATTGCTAATTAAAATTTCAGGCTCTGTATTGATGAAGGTGGACTAACCACTGTAACAAACTCTAAAATGTCAGTAGTTTAACGTAGACAGAGCTTGCTTCTCGCACATGAGACAGCACCAAACAGGGCCAGCCAGTGGATGGGAAAAGAGCCTGGAGGAGGCAAATGGAGGTTCACCGGCCAGGCCTGGAAGTGATACCCATCACACCCATTCTCATCACATCAGCAGATCTGTCACAGGGCCATACCTACTTGCAAAAGAGGCTGGGAGAAGGAGTCTGTGTGCCTAGAAAGAGTAGGAAGCAGGTTTGATAAAGAGCTTGCCACTGTCTGCCACTGGCTACAAAACCACATACAGTTGTTACTCAGTATCTGCAGGGGATTGGTTCCAGGACACCCATGGATACCAAAATCCAAGGATGCTGACATAAAATGCATAGTATTTGCATATAACTTACACACATCTTCCTGTATACTTGAAATTGTCTCTAGATTACTTTTAATACCTAATACAATGTAAATGCTATGCAAATAGTTGTGAACTTGATGTAAATGCTGTGTAAATAGTTACCGGTGTGCAACAAACTCAAGTTTTGCTTTTTGGAACTTTCTGGAATTTTTTTTCCAAGTGTTTTCGATCCATGGTTGAATCCATGGACGCAGTACCAGCAGACCCAAAGAGCCAACAGTACTTAATATGGTTATTTCCAAATAAAGAACATAATTCAAAATGCTTACATAGATGGTGAGATTATAGGTGGATTTTCCTTTTCTTTTCCCAATTTTCAGGATTATCTGTAATGTGGTTATAATATATCCAAATGGTGGTGAGAATAGGAAAGGGAGGAAATCCCCTAATTAGTAACTCATGAAACAGTTATGGATGGACCCACATTATCCAGGCAACTGCCTGAGAAGTAGTGGCAACACTGCTTCCCTGGTCCCCTTGCAGCTCTCCTCTACTCCAAATACGGAAAACAGAACTTTCTGCTCTGTTTGTTCTGGGCAGCTATGGTCTAGGACTTCTTTATATTTACTAAATATTTTCCACACTCTCTTGGGTCTTTGTGTACCTTAAAGCATCTCCGAGACATCAATCAGAATTTCCACAGGTGTTGTTTCTCTTAACTGGATGGATGTCTGTGATGGAAGCTATATCAGACTTCTGATCCACTCAATTCACACACGGTCAAGCCTTGTAGAGGAAGCACAAGACAGTAATTATCTCACCACTCAAAGGACCCTTTCAAGGAGCCAAGACAACAATCAGCTCTTCTGAGTATGTTAGTGGTTCCTGAGTTTTTTTCCTCCTTGGCACACATGATGATAACCTTTAAACACCCAAAAGGAACTAACACAACATTGTAAACCAACTGTACTCCAATAAAAATAAAAATTAAAAAAATAAAATCAAGAAGCTCCAGTGGGTATCCATGCCACTTCCCACCATTGCCCTCTCTCCCCTTTACCCCCCAGCCAACACCACCGTACCACCTCATCAGACTGCCTGTTGTTCCCAGATCAATCGAGGACTTTCAGGTCTAGGTGCCTCTCAAACTATTTCCTCTATTAGGAATACCCTTCTCCTCTCCAGCACCCACCTGGAAAACTCCTACCCATCCTTCAAGGCTCAGTTAAGCAATGTCCCTTTATGCTGTCCAGTAGTGTTTTTGGCTCTCCGTCTTCTCTCCTCATGCAGCAATAACCACTGCTTATAGTCTGTGCTCCCACAAACATTCACTCAGTATATATCTCTGTGACATCATCTTCTCACCTTATAGTCTAATTATTAATTAATGAGCTCCCCAACAGCAGAGCCCAAACACTGCAGCCCTTATAGGTCCTGGCAACGGAGGAAACTTGGTCCCCACCCAAGTCATGGTCCTACTTCCCTAATGAACCAGAGGTGTAGGGCCAAGAATATGTGACCATGTGAGCTCTCAAGCTACGAAAAAATGATATGAAGATGTTGTGGTCTGTTCCCTACTTTTATTGTGTAAATTACCCGGGGATCTTGTTAAAATGTAGGTTCTGATTCAGCAGGTCTGGGGTGGAGCCTGAAATTCTACGTTTCTAACAAGTTCCAAAGTGATGCTGGTGCTACTGGTCCAGGGCACATACTTTGAGTGGCAAGGGCCTGAGGTTTGTTTGCATGGGCACATGATACACCTGGGGCAGCAAGACAGGCAAACGTCAGAGACCCCTGCTTCCAGGGGATGGAAGGTTTTGGAGACAGAAAACAGATACCCTTCCAATAAGAGAAAAGCTTAAGAGACAAGGCCTAGAATGTAGCAGTGGCTCAATAAATACTTGGAAAAGAGTCTAGAATAAATGAAGCCAGACTGTGCAGAGGGACATAAGCAGATTTCTCTCAACTCATCCTTGGGGAAGACAGGAAACTGGTCTCAAAGTTATAGAAGAAACTGAGTTATAAGCCATGGAGTACTGAGTTAGGGACCATTACTATCAAGGACGTTTTCACAGTTAAAATATCTCCAGCTTCAGGTAAGTACTGGCCCTGAGGATACAGGTAGGTCAGGTGGACACGTGAATGTAGGAAAATGGCTCAGAGGCTGGGAATCCATTTGGATCCAGTTCCTTGTTTAAGCCCCTCAGGTAGTAGCCAGATATTTGCAAACTCCCTCTAGGAGACTGTGGGTCATAGCAGCAGAAATGGGAGAGGACGGAGTCAAGGTCATGGGTTGAGGCCCGGGGCTGCGCCTAACCAGCCTTCATGGACTTGGTGAGGAGGGAACACAGGGCACAGGGCAAAGAACATGTTCTAGAGATTAAGCAGCCCTGCATTTGAATCCACTCTGCCCCTTAGTAAGTGCTAACCTTTGGGCAAGTTATTTAAATTCTCTGAGCCTCAGTTTACTTGATGATAAAATGGAGACAATAAACCCCCATTTCATAGGCATTGGGAGAATTAAATGAAATCATATATGCATCATAATCATCATTATTGCCACATGATCAGACTACAAGCTCCTAGAGGAACCACATATAATGCATATATGTGTCCTCAGTACAAAGCTAAGTTTGCTGTAAAATTAAACTTCTCTGCTGTCTCTATTTCTTTATCTGTAAAATGGGAATAAAACAGATTTACAAGCTGCTTATTTGAGGGTTGTTGTGAGAATACTGTTGTTGGAATTCCACAAATGTTGAGCAAACGCTGGTGGTGATCCTTATAACCTCAGGGTGACTTTTCCCTCTGATTCCCAGATGGGCAAGCCCTAAGCATTCCCTCGTGTTTCCAAGGTGAGACCAGAGGGGGCAGACCAGAGACCTGAGCAGGCTACAGGGCATCTGGAGGTGACAGGCTCAGTCTGGAGCAGCAGCTGCTGTAAATGGACCTCAGCCAGTCATTGGATTGAGGATGTGGCATTTAATACTATCTGCCATCAGTGAGCTCTCACTAGGAGACAGGTACTGTTCTAGGCCCTTAATGCAAGTTAACTCATATCTCCTTCCCCATAACGCTACAAAGTAAGACTATCATCATTCTGATTTTACTGACTGGGAACCTGAGGTACAGATTGTGAAATGACTTGCTCAAGATCTCACGTGAGTAGGAAGCAAGGCCAGGTCGGGAACCCAGGCAGACTGACGCTGGAGCTCTTTGCTCTCTACCTTCTCAAAGAAGCTCAAGAATCCAGGAATGACTAGAAGGTCGAGCCAGTCAGAAGGGACCTTACTTGTCTAGAGGAAATGGGCTAAAAATCCCAGGATATCAACCTGGCAGTGACACAGATGAACCTGAGAAACTTGATGGGAATAACCTGGTCTGTGAGAGCTCTACCTGGTGCCCCCAGATCCCACACACTGGGCCACTGTGGAAGCAGGAGGCCACCAACCCCGTGATGTGAGGACAGGGGCCCAGCACAGCTTCTCTGCCAGAGGTGGGCTGGCACCACCAAAAGAAGACAAAGTCACCCATCATGGGGAGTGAGAGGAGAGCTCAGCTCAGCATCCCACCTGTTTCCATACTGCTCCTACCCTTTCTCATCAACCTCTTCATCGCCTCAGGTGGGCTTATCTTCTACCACTTTAATTTTGAAGCTGCCACTTTTACATTGCTTTCCCAGAGCTTCCCTTTCCTTAAAGCTTAATTTTTATGCTTTGCTTTAAAAAAAACTCAAAGTGGCTGCATTTAACCCACGGACATTTAAGCAACCACAGGTGGGTTGCATTCATCACTCATCCTAGGGACAGGAGTGGAACCGAGCCCCTTCAGCCCTCCAGGGCCAAGGTCAGGAGCTCCTGACATGGCCGTGACCTCTTTAGCCCTATCCCCAGGGCCCAGGACTCTGCCCGGAGCAGGGCAGACCCCACAAGGCCATTTCCTCTCTCTTGGAGCTGACCATGTGCCCGCTGGGCTCCATTCCAGCACCATCTGCTTCACCCCAGATCAGGAGAGAGGCCACTGTCAGATTCTGCGCACTGCAGGAGAGCAGGGCCCAAAGGCAAACCAGGAGCCGCTCTCACTGGGCCTGGGCTTTGGTCACTGGCAAGGGAAACCCCAGAGAATTTTTCAGAGGAAGTTGTTGGGGAGCCCAACCAGGCTCTTACCTGCCTGAGAAAACTAACTGTGCTGTTTCAGAGGGCTTCTAAGCATGACAATGAAGGGGGCCCAGGCCTCATTTCCTGTTCTCTCTCTTTTTAAAATTTTTTTAACTGAGGTATAGTTGATGTCCAACATTATATAAGTTTCAGGAGCACAACATAGTGATTCACAATTTTTAAAGCTTATACTCCATTTGCAGTTATTATAAAGTATTGGCTATATTCCCTGTGCAGTACAATATATCCTTGTGGCTTATTTATTTTATGCCTAGTAATTTGTACCTTTTAATCCCCTACCCTTATCTTGCCCCTTCCCCTTTCCCTCTCCCCACTGGTAACCATGAGTTTGTTCTCTATATCTGTGAGTCTGTTTCTTTTTTGTTATATTCACTGGTTTATTTTTTAGATTCCACATATAAGTGACATCATACAATATTTGTCTTTTTCCGTCCGACTTATTTCATTAAGCATAATACCCTCCAAGTCCATCCACGTTGTTGCAAATGGCAAAATTTCATTCCTTTTCGTGGCTAATATTCCATTGTATATATGTACCGCATCTTCTTTATCCACTCATCTGTTGATGGACACTTAGGTTGCTTCCATACCTTGGCAATTGTAAACAATGCTGCTGTGACCATGGTCTCTCTTGATCTCTACCCTCAGACAAACATATTGCTGCAGGCCTGACTTGGGCTCTGGTCCTTTCTCTAGTGTTAACTGACTGTAGGACCTTAAACAAGTCATTTCCTTTTCTAGACTCAACTCCCTCCTTTGCCTAGTAAGGAGTTTAGATTCCTGCTGTCCCTTCAGCTCTGAAACACTAAGATCCTAAGTTCAAGTAAATCCTTCCATTGTCCTAAATTTGTGCTGGGCCCAGAAAGGAACCTGACTATGAAATACTTATTAAAACAAACCTGAACACTTGGGGGTATTGATGGATGGACATGTCTTCGTTGGCAGGTTTCTGTCCTGGGGACAGACTTGAAAACTCACGCCTCTCCCTGCTTACGTGAGTTTTAGATGCCAAAGTGCCTGCCAACACGTGTATCATCTGGGGTTGACGTATGAAGCAGTTAATGGTCCCCAGCTCCCAGCTTGAACAGCCAACTGCTACACCCAGGCATCTGTAATGCAAGAAGGCCCCAGATGTCTGGCAAAATTACCTTCTCTTGCATCTATGCAGAACTGGAAGAGAAAGAAATGAGGTTGTTCAACCACTTGTCCAAGCGTACTTTTGTCTGTGATTTCTTTGCTCTGGGCCTCAGGTTTCCCATCTGTAAAGTGGAAATGGGAGAGAGGACATGGCCTACATGTTCTAGCTCCTGAAAGCAGTTCAGAACTCTATTTCTGGGGGGTTACAGAGTCACCAGGTAGGGGACAATTTTCAATTGCCTTTTGGGGGAAAAGAAAAGTCAATGCTACTCTCTACCCTGCTGCCCAAGACAGAAGCAACCTCTAAAGACTGAAGGAAACACGAAGTGGGTGGGGCAGGAGCTTCCATAGAAAAAGAGAAATTCAATAGGACCACAGGCTTCTGTGTGGGCAGCTGAAAGAGGGAATACATGGTGTTGGTGTTCATTGCCAGGGTAGGAGACACTGTTGGGTGGGCTATAATCAATGGTCAAGACAACAAGGGAGCTTTGGCCTTTGCTCCTGATGCATCTGAGAGCTCCAAAGGAAAACTGACTCTATGTTCCTTGATCTAGAGGAGGCCAGAATGGCGGCGAAGGCAGGGAGGTGGGGGAAAGAGAAACCGTGAGCTGCTGAGTACTTACTAGAGGCCGAAGGCTCATCACTGTCACTCACATTCCCACTTCTTGCCCAGGCCAAGAAGAAGAATAGAGAGAGCCTCAGCTAACCGAGCAACCACAATAGCACTGACTCACTCATGTATCAAATAAATATTTATTGTGTGCCTACTATGCACCTGGAGCAGGGAGAACAGCAGATTTTCCAGTAGAAAACATCGTGGAGCAGATATTATGGGAGCGAAGCCCAGAGGCATCTGACAGCAGAGTTTCTGCACCTACATAATCCAAGTGACTCAAAAATTTTGATCATGGAATTCCAACAAAGTATGGGACAGTGCAGAGCTGAGCTGGGGTGGGGGTGTGTGGCCTATTGCCGAGAATAGAAGGTTGGTTTCCCTCTGAGGCACCTTGGAAATCTCTAGTTCATAAGGATGATTATTGTCCAGTTGTCTCATCTGGAACATCATGGGCCCCATGCAAATAATCTTCTCAATAGCACTGGCAACTTTAAATGACAGGTTCTAAATTCTCACTATACTTAGAATTTTCAAGTCTTTCATCAGGTGTAGTGATCCTTTAATCAATTTTTAGACCAACATATTTCCAAGTGCAGGAGCATGAAGGAAACTGCAGAGCACTTGGGTTTTATTACTACCACCATCATCACCATTATCATCACCACCACCACCATCATCAGCATCATCATCATCATCATCACCATCACCATCAACATAATCATCACCATCATCATCCCCATCCCCATCACCATCATCACCATCATCATCATCATCACCATCATCATTTTACAACTGAGGAAACAGAGGCTCAGAGAAGTTAAATAACTTGCTAAAGTTTACACAGCTAGAACGTAATGAAGCTTGAGTTCAAACCAAGTTTTGTTTGTTCCCAAATCCCACTGCTCCATCCGATCCCCAACATGGTCAATCCTGGTACCCACATAGACAAATGGAGGCCAACTTGATACCTCTTCCTCATATTTCCTTCTGGGCTTCAATTCCTTTTTTCCCACTGTTGCTCCTTTCTCTCTCTCTTTCTTCCTCTCTCTCTCTCTCCTTCTCTCTCTCTCTCTCTCTCTCTCTCTCTCTCTCTCTCACACACACACACACACACACACACAGGAAACCACTTGCCATTGCGATACCTACTTTTTCTTTTTTTCACTCCCCACCCCCTCCAATATCATTGCAAAGAAAATTCACACTCACATGTATTCAGTCACACCACAGGGAGGAAATGGTCAGTACCTGGAGTCTGAGATTTAAGTCATTCCAGCCTCCCCTTTTCCTGTAAGGCTATTGCCGATTTCTCTCCTTTTATAAACAGGAACACATTATGCAAGATGCTGTAGATGTGGGATTTTTCAAGCAAGCTGGTGACACTCTTTCACTTGGCATAAAATCGATTTAAATAAATGTCTCCCTTTTTCAAGATTCTTTCCTGCTCCTGCTTAATCTTAAATTAAGAGCAGTACAATAATAACCCAAGAACATCACACCCCTGATTTCAGCCACCTCACCCGGAGGATCTTGTCTCCTTTTTTGAAAGTGTGAGCTATTTTTTGGTTTCCACTTGTTTCTCTTTCTTGTCACCACACATTGTTTTCTATAAGATATAAGCAATTGGAGCCTTCACATTTAAAGCCTGTTTTTAGTCCGTGTGATCCACAATAAGGCTCTCATGAGACCTTGGAAAGAAAAGGAATAACTTCAGGGAGTTACACTTCAAGATCCACTGAAGCAAAGATCTGCAGTCACCTCCAGTAATTAAATGACTCTATTCACTCATTCAGTAAATACTCACTGAGTGCATACTATGTGGCAGGCAATATTCAGGGCACTGGTGATACAGCAGTGACTCAGCTCACTGAAGGGACAAACTAGAAACATGTTAATGATATTCAAGTTTATGTCTCCTTCTAGGACCTCTTCCTTCAACTCTAGACCCACATATGTAACTATCTAATTAACATCTCCCATTGGATGTCCAATTGAACCCCATAACTGTCCCTTCTCCATCTCAGTAAAGGGCCACTCTTTCTAGCTGTTCAGGTCAAAATATGTGGAGTCATCCTTGACTCCCTTCTTTCTCTCATTTAACCCATCATCAGCAAGATATATCCAGAATTTGATGACTTCTCACCATCACCACTCTCCACCCTGGTCCAAACCACCATCATCTCTTGCCTGGATTATTGCAGTAGCCTCCTGACTGATCTCCCTGTTTTCACCTTTAATCTCTAAAGTCTATTCTAAAGTCTAAAGCTCAGGTAATCATTGTAAAACCTAAATCAGATAATGTCAATGAGTGCTCAATATTCTCCAATGGCTTCCCATCTCACTCAGAGCAAAAGCCAAAGTCCACACAAGGCTAGACAACCTTGTATTACCCAGCTCTCCACCATTTCTCTGATCTCATCTTCTCCATCCCCCTCTTCTCTCAGTTCCTTCTACATGAATCCCCTTGCTGTTCCCAGAACACGCCAGTACACTGTTCCCTTGGGGCCTTTGCACTTGTTGTTTTCCCTGCCTACAAGGGTCTTTCCCCAAATATCCATGTAGCTCACTCTTTCACTTCCTTCATGTCAGCCTGACCACACCCACCCCACTCCCCACCCCCATTCAACCAGGCACTCCCCATCCTCCTCTCCTCACTTGATATTCTCTCATCACATAATATTACACATTTACTTATTTACATATTATCTCCCCAACTAGAATAAATCCTTCATGAGGATGAACCTTGCTACCCTGACTGCTGTATCCCCTGCCTACAATGCCTGGCATGTAAGGAACACTCAAGAAATGTTTGGTGAATGAATGACTATCTAAAGATACCTATGTCTGAAGTTGGTCAGCCATGGAAACAGAGAAAAATACAGGAAAAAAAAGAAAAAAAGAAAAGAAAAAGGGCAAGTTGCAGGCATTTGCAGAGTTCAGGAGAAAAGGAGCCTTAGCCAAGGGGACTTAAACTTTAAGGTCCCTATGGTAGATTGATTGCACAGATATACCAATTCCTCCCCCGTTCCCTGTATCCATGCTCTCTGCCATGTGACTACGTAGCTCCTCCCATCAAGAAGTGTACTCTATTCCCCACGCCTTCACTCTGGGCTAGCCTTGTGACTTACTTTTGTCAATAGACAAGACTGAAATGACAGTGTGCCAGTTATAAGCTTAGGGCTCAAGAGGTCATGCAATTTTCCACTCTCCCTTGGATTCCTGAGATAACATGTGAACATGCCGGGCTAGCCTGTTGGAGGACGAGATACCACCTGGAGCAGAGCCAAGTCATCCCAGCTAAGGCCATCCTAAAGCAGCCAGCTCTTAGCCACTCCAACAGCAGACAAAAATCACATGAGCAAACCCAGCCGGGATCAATCAAGCACAACCTGGATCTGCAGAACTGCCTGGATGAGCCATAGACAAGTGAGAAAATGAGAAATGGTTGCTGTCTTAAGCCACAAGTTGTGGGGAGGTTTGCTCTGTAGTCCCATTGGCAAAGTCATCCCTAATGTGTGTGATCAGCCCCTAGGGGAGGCATCTCAGCTGCTCTGCTCTGAGTATGTGTTCATCAGGAAAGCTTCTCCTTATGATTTAGCTCTCACTAAGGGGGGTCTGCAGGAAGAAAACACACTACCATGCCACACAGTGTCCCAGCAATTACAAATCAATAGACTGGCATGGGAGTGAGCAAGGTCACCGTGATGTAGCCCAGAGGGACAGATTGGCTTTCTGAGGCAGCAACACCTTGGATGGGGAAAATTCACAGAGGTGAATGTCACCTTCTGAGCTGACTTGGGGGACACCCAGCCAGCCACCCAACCAGGAGCTAGCCTCATCACAGCCTGTTCCACAGGAGCTTTGACCAGGTTCTCAGGCATCCAGCCCCATTTCTGTCCAAGGAAAACACTGCAGGAGCCCTGCAGCACCAAGAACAGCAGTGGGGTGGAGCTCTCAAATCCTAAAACCATGCTCTTTTTTTTTTAAATTGGGTCTAGTTGATTTACAATGTTGTGTTAGTTTCAAGTGTACCACAAAGTGATTTTGTTATATATATATACACACACACACTTTTTTTTTTCAGATTCTTTTCCATTATAGGTTATTACAGATACTGAGCACAGTTTCCTGTGCTATACAGTAGGTCCTTGTTGTTTACCTATTTTATATATAGTAGTGCGTGTACATGTATCCCAAACTCCTAATTTATATCTCCTCCCTCCCCCCACGCTATCCCCTTTGGTAACATTAGTTTGCCAAAACCATGCTCTTTAGAGGAACAAAGTCTCAGAGGGGCAGAGCAGCAAACTGTGCTCTTCATATTCAGCCTACAAGACAGAAGCCTCAAATAAATGCATCATATGATATTATGTAAATGCACCCCGTGGTACACCAATGGTCAGTATATTTCCACTTGATTCTAACACCTTTCCATAGCCATAGAAACTACTGTCATTCTCACAGAATAAAGAATCAAAACTAGCAAGGACAATACCTGCAGGACTATTCACTAAAGGTGACCCTTTCTTTCATTGTGGGAAAGGAAATGAACATAAGACTAAGGTTCAAAAGAAGCACTAAAATAGTCCTTGATCTGGAAAGGACTGGAAGGATAGCTGAACACTGTTTGGCACAGAGCTTCTCAACACCTTGCAAAGATTTATGCCTCTGTTGGCTGCATTTGCTTAGGCTGAGTGACCACAGGAATCTATGTCTCCCAACCAGCCTTCTTCTAAGCATAGAGTGTAGGATTTCAGCCAATTCCTTCCGCAAAAGCTCAGGATATTAATCTTAGCGACAAATAGAAATCATAAGAGGCAATACCCAAGTGACCTTGCCGTATTACCCCTCTGACCTCAAATCCTACTGCTGTTCCCCTCACTCACTCAACTGCAGCCTCCCTGGACTCCTTTCTGGTTTTCTTAGGAACATACCTCTCTCCTGCTTCAGGGTTTTTGCAGGTGCTGTTACTCTGCCCAGAATGTTCTTCCTCAGACATCTGCCTGGCTCGCTCCTCACTTCCCCAGGGGTCTGGTCAAATGTCACTTACAAGCAAAGCTTTCCCTGATCAAACTGTATTAAAAAATAACTATCCCCACCCCACCCTCTGGCAAGATTCCCCCTTCCTCTTACTCTGCTTCATTTCTCTCCACTATAATGCATCACTATCTAGTTACTTATTTATTTGTCCATTATCTTATACACATATTCACACACACACACACACACACACACGCACGCACGCACGCACAAGGTAAGCTCTTTGACAGGCTTTATTTCATTCAGTTCTGTATTCCCCCCACATAGAGCAGTACCTGACACGTCGTAGGTACTCAATGAATGAACTGCCATTTCTTAAGCACCTACTTTGTGCCAAGCAATTTATATGATGATCATTTCCCAATAAACACATATTTTTAAGCATCTATGATGTAATTATATTATAAGAGCTCCACTGTTATCTCCATTTTACAGATCAGGAACCCAAAGCTCAAAGCGAGGCTAAATAACCTGCCCAAGACACTCACCGAGGTCTGTTTGAGCATCAGAGCCCACGCTCCTTGCAGTGTGCCAACCTGCTTTTTAAATACCTTAGTGATGGTCTAGGTTACAAAACGCATGTGATACGCATCTCTGGCAACATACATAACACAAGAGCTCATCATCCTACCATTTTTCATCACCCACTACAGCTTTTGTTCAGGAAAAAACATCCATCAGATTGGATTTTTATTTCCCAGAGCACATTGGTTGAAACAGCTTTAGCTTTCCTTTATCCCACCTATTTAGAGACAATCAAGGTTGGAGCTTTCCTTTTGAACTGAGCTGGGACAAGCACAGACAGGTCAGGGACCCAAGGGAGATGAAGGTAGTTCATCTGCTCTGAGAATCCCTCAGAATTATCCAGAATCCCTGCCTCTGTGTACTGCTCCCAAACCTTCCTGGTCCTAGAATTTAGGAAAATGTTCCATTAAAAAAACAAAAAGGCTGATCTCCTGCATTGGGCACACTCTTCCCTTGGTGTCATCCTATGTCTGTGTCTACTGGGATTGATCTGGTCACGTACTGCAAATGTCAGCCCTGTTGTGACTTGTAGAGCTCTGACCATCCAGTAGCCTTGATGCTGATGAGGTGGGAGGGCGATGGGGGTCACTCACAGACCAAGGGACCAAGACAGGGACCCCGTCCCTACTGAAATCCATGTAATGCCTCAACTAGGAGAGCTTCCTTTTAAAAATAATCACTGCCACAATTAATTCCTTCCTCCTCCCTGCTCCCACCACTCTTTTCACACCTGCATTACTGAACTGATCACAGCTCATTGTTACAGGTGTTTCTTCTTCACCAGGTGTGAGCTTCTGGGGAACTGGACTTTGTTTTCATCACCTCTGCACCCCGAAGGATTAATCCAGCCTCTGACACATACTGTGTGTTCGACTAGTATTTGCTGACTAAAGAAAGATGCAGAATGAGCCTGTACTACGTCTGCTGCACCCACTGGAGCAAGCAGGGTAAGTCTTCTAGAAAGGGCAAGAAGCAGAAGCATCTTCTAGAAAGGGCAAGAAGCAGAAGAGACCAGGGTAGACCAGAAGGACCGCTGAGCTGGCTACAAGACCCAATTCTCCCGCACAGGTATATACCTCATCCTTCACCTGTCACTCTCCGAACCTTAAAGCCGCCCACATTTGCCTCTGAACAAGCTTTTGAAAAAATGAGCAGGCACCCCCGGCACCCCCTCCCCACCCCAGTACCCCACCCTACCCCACCCTACCGGGCTGCTCTTTTCAGAGCCCCAGACATCGACGTTAAGTTACCTTTAGAAAGAGCTAGTTTGCATCTGTGGTTTCTGGTTAAAGGATCCTGTTTCAGCAGCCCGGCTGAACCCTGGACAGCAGAGATATCTAACACCCGTCTGCGGAGGAAACGGCAGTGCCTCGCTCCTCCCTGGCTAAACGCATTTGCTCACCCGTCCCTGCAGAACAAATCATGTTCTTTTCCTTGCGCTAAAATCCCTCTATAAACAAATCCTCTCTGTGTTCCTAAGAAACGGGTCCCACACCCGCGGAGAGCGCCCTCCACATACAGAAATACACGCAAACCCCAACCCAGAACCACCAGGTGTAAGCCTGGTTTTGATGTCCTTTAAGAACAAACCAACAACAACAAAAATCCATCTAAGAATTGAAACTAAGAGCAGTGACTAGAAAGCTTATGCACAGGGAGTTATAAACGTCCGTAGCCTAAGTTGCAAAACTATGCATGGCGCTAACAGTTGAAACACGCTTTAAAAACAGCCCTTGGGGATGCCACCTTCAAAGAGGCGCGCAGCCCCGGGCAGCGGGCAAGTCCTTGCTTTTCTGCGCCGGCTTTCCAAGTCTCTCCCCTGTCTTTTGTGCCATTTACTATAAACAACATTCGAAGGTAGCACCGTGTACGTTTTCAGCCCTGGCAGGAGAGCCTGGGAGCCCCAGGAGCGCGTGGGGTCCGCGCCGCGGCCGGGTCTGCACGCGCCGTAACGAGCAACACAGTCCCCTACCTGGGTGGGAAATCCGCGGGCGGCCGCCTCCGGGTGCGGGCGGAACGGCGTCCGCCTTGGTGGCCCCGCCGGCAGCTCCCGCGAACGCTGCGCTGGGGCGATCCCCGCGGAGGCAGGAGTCCACGGGTGTCACACATGCATCACGGCGCCCGCGCCGCCGCAGCCGCCGCCGCCCGCCCTGGCGCAGCGCGCAGCGCGCCGCCGCCACACCGAGCACCAAGGGCGGGAGGCTCCTGCGTCCTCTATTCAGTGGGATCAGATCCTAACCCGCTTTCTACCCGGCCTGAGCATTAAGGCATTCGCGGCGGGCAGCTCTTCGCTTCTAAATCTCCTTCTGATTGGAGACGGAGTGTTTGGGATAGCTGGGTGGGAAGGGGACCCAGCGGGACCCCAGGCTCCCTGGATTTGCAGAGCAATAGATGTTAAACATCTTATTCCTCCAGTTTCGAGTTTCATCCCCCACTGATTATTGTCATCTCCTTCGCGCTCTCCACCTCGCCTGGGGCAAGGGGGCGATGTGTACTCCACACCCCTTTCACCAGCCCCAAACCAGGACACGTACTCCAGCCATAACAAACTTATAATTTCTTGCACATGCCTCACTCTCTCACCTCCAAGCCTTTGCATGTTCTTTCCTGTCTGCCCAGAATATTCTCTTCCTCCTAAGCTTCTTATCCCTGCCTAATGACTAATGGTTCTCAGCTGAGCCATCTCTTCCTTGAGGAAGTCCGCCCTCCTCCCTGGAATAAGAGAGTTCTCCCTGCTCCATGTGCATGGGGCCACCACTGCTTCCTCTACCACAGCACCCAACACCTGTTACTAAAGTTGACTGCCTGGTGTCTGTCTCTCTCACTAGAACATAAACTGTGTAAATGCATGGTCTCTTGTTTGCTGCATGTGCAAAGGCATATAGTGTCTCTCAATGTATATTAGTGCAGCTACTATCCAGATTAAGGTATAGAACAGCTCTGGCATCCGGAGGTTTATGACCCTTACCAGGCAATAACTATTTATCTTCCATATGTAACCACTATTCTCGCCTCTTCCAGCATCAATTATTACTGCCTGTTCTTGAACGACATATGAATGGAATCAACAGTTTTATATTATTTCAGATTTTGAAGGTATATATCTACCTATTATATATATAATATATATGAATAAAGACAAATTTTCCTTTTCCTTTTCCAATGCTTATATCTTTTATTTAAACTTTTTCTTGCCTTGTGGCTCTGGCTAAGACTTCCATACAATGCTAAATTGAAGTGTCAATCCCTAGTCTTATTCTTAGATTCAGGGAAAGTCTTCATACTATTAAGTATGATGTTAATTAAAAAAGTGATGATAATGAAGAGCCTTGTTTTATTTCTAATTTCAGAGGGAAAGCATTTTTACCACTAAGTATGATGTTAGCCGTTGGTGTTTATTTTTATAACGTTTATCAGATTAAAGAATTCTGAGAAGGAATATCAGGGAATAACAGATTCCCTTCTTCTTTTAGTTTGCTGAAAAGTGTATAATAGGGCTTCCCTGGTGGCGCAGTGGTTGAGAGTCCGCCTGCTGATGCGGGGGACGTGGGTTCGTGCCCCGGTCCGGGAGGATCTCACATGTCGCGGAGCGGCTAGGCCCATGGGCCCGTGGGCCATGGCCGCTGAGCCTGCGCGTCCGGAGCCTGTGCTCCGCAACGGGAGGGGCCCCGACAGTGAGAGGCCCGTGTACCGCAAAAAAAAAAAAAAAAAAAAAGTCAATATTTTTCTATATATTTAACCAGTTCTTCATTCCTTCTTGGAGTTCTGTGTATCTATTTGGAGGTTCCTTTACTTCACTCTGAACAGTTCCTTTTAGTATTTCTTGTAGTGAACATCTACCAGAGACTATTCTTTCAGCTTTTATACAACTTAAAATGCCTTTATTTGACCTTTCTTTTTGAAGATTATTTTTCACTATGTATAGCATTCATAGATGGAAGTCTTTTTTTCTTTCATCACTTTGAAGAAGTCAATCTATTGTCTTCTTGCTACCATATATTCATTTGAAAACTCTGCTCATAGTGTTGTTATCACCTCTCTGAAAGCAATCTTTTTGCCTTTCACTGCTTTTAATATTTTCTTTTTATATTTTCTTTCAGAAGTTTAATTATGATATTCCTATATATGGTTTTCTTTATTTTTTTTCTGATTCTGAGCATCTTGAATTTGTGGGTTAATATCTTTTATCAGTTTTAGAAAATTCTCAGACTATCTTTTCAAATGTTGTTTCTGCCCTATTTTCTCTCTCCTATGCTCTTAGATTGAGAAAGCACATGTTACACATAATTAAATGGTTTTGATATTATCCCACACATCTTTTCTGTTCCATTTTTTCTATTCCTTTTTTACCTTCTTTGTACTTTAGCTTGAGAATTTTCTATTGACCTTTCTTTGGGTTCACTAATCTTGTTTTCTGCTGTGATCAATTTGCTGTTAAACCCATCCAATGAGTTTTTAAGTATAGATATTACATTTTTCAAATGGCTACTTGATTATTTGACATAAGCTTTGTTGAATTTTTCTTTTTATCCATTCTGTCCATCATTTTCTCTATTTTCTTTAACATATTTATAAGAAAATCTATTAACTACAACATATGGATAATTTATTTTATTGCCTTTTCTGTTGGTTATTAGCAAACATTTTCTTGCCTTTTTGCATGTATCCTGTTTTTTTCTTGTACGCCTGATATTGTGTAAAGGAACCACTGAAAACTGAAGTTACTCTTGTTCTCCTCCAGAGATGGTTCACCTTGCCCTCTGTTATACAGATAAGATGAGAGGTTGATCACCTCAATCCACTCAGGAATCAGCTTCCAAGGAACTGGATGTCAGCTCTACCGAGACTAATTTCACCTCTGTGTTCGTATGTCTCAAAGATGAGAGCTATCATGTGTTTATTGTAGGACATAGCCTCCAGGGAGAATTTTTCTCATCAGCACTATGACACTGCAAAATATCTCACTCTGCCTTTCCAATCCAGCACCTAGCTTCTTATACCCCCCAACTCAGCATTCAGCAAAGATCCCATCAGGCAAAGCTGTCTGTACATTTGGGTGTTTTCTAGATTTTAAACTGGCAGACAAGCCATATGGTGGTCTAAGGCTCTGCCATTTTCTCTTCCCCTAGTATAGCCCCCTCTGCCTGATCCTCAGCCCATGCTTGGACTCAGCAAATGCATAAGGAAGAAAAGAATAAAATCAGCTCAACTACCTAGGAAGAGCTCTTCCTTTTTTGGAATGTTAGTTCATTTAGTCCTTTTTGTTTTCACTATTCTCAGATATCTTTTAAAATGTGATTTCTGTAATTTATTCTTTTTTTCTAGTGGAAGTGCAAGATGAATGGCATGCCACCACCTATTAAATACTACTGGAAAGCAGAAATTGATTTGCTAACTGTTTAATCCTCACAACACTTTTATGAGGTAAGTACATTTTTCAGACAAGTTGTGTAACTTGCCAAAGATCACTTAATAGTAAGTAATGAAGACAGGAGATGAACCTAAGCTATCTCATCCTAAAACCAGGGGTGACAATAACCATGATGATATATTGCCTCCAATGGATGGGATATTCTTTTTCAATAGGTAAAAAAATGCTAATTCTGACTTCTAACTGAAAATCTGAAGAGAAGATCATTTTTAAAACTTCCTTTTGAGACTAATTTTGAGTCAGATATGTAAGTTATTTAAATTCAAGGCACATCTCTCACCAAAATTTTTCTGTAGAAACCAAATGACCTTTTCCTACCCCTCAAGCCCCAAGAGATAAAACTCACTTAATCAAAAGTGGTTTTGGTCATATTTTCTTCAGGAAACATGAGTGGCAACTGTCAAGTTTTCTGTGTCCTCCTCCCACAGAATTCTAAATTATGACAATTCACTTCAGGAATACAAATGCATTGAGGGGAACACTTTCACTTTTTATTTTCATTTTTGGAATGTAAGTGCAGTGGACTCCTAAATTGCTTGCCTAGAATAGCAAAGGTTAAGGTAATTAGAGTAGAAATGGGAAAATCCATAATCAATTTGTGTTTTAAAAGGTCCAAAGAATACCAAAATGAGAGCTGAGAGGGCATCAGGCAGCCGGTGGTTTGTGGCTGCAAAGGGTGAGTCACAACTGAAGCTATAAAACCAGCACATTCTGAAAAGCACTGGTGTTCACCCTTTTCTTTTTCACTTAATGTTTTTTTTTATTTTATTTTTATTTTATATTGGAATATAGTTGATTTACAATGTTGTGTTAGTTTCAGGTGTACAGCAAAGAGATTCCATTATACATATACATGTATCTATTCTTTTTCAAGTTCTTTTCGCATTTAAGTTATTACAGAATATTGAGCAGAGTTCCCTGTGCTATACAGTAGGTCCTTGTTGGTTATCTATTTTAAATATAGCAGTGTGTACATGTCAATCCCAACCTCCCAATCTATCCCTCCCCCCCTCCTTCCCCCTGGTAACCATAAGTTCGTTCTCTAAGTCTGTGAGTCTGTTTCTGTTACGTATATACAATGGAATGTTGCCCAGCCATTAAAAAGAATGAAATAATACCATTTGCAGCAACATGGATGGACCTAGAGATCATCATACTAAGTGAAGTAAGTCAGACAAAGACAAATATCACAAGATATAAATGCAGAATCTTAAAAACAATGATAAAAATGAATTTATTTACAATACTGATGTTTACTCTTTGTGGGCCTTTGCCTAAGAATAATGTGATAATGATAAAGTCTCTTCTAGCTACAGCTTTATCAGTAGAAATAATTAAGATGCAAAAGAATCAGAATCTCTTCCACTCACTCTACTGACAGGGAAGAACTTCGGACTTGACCATGGCAAAAGTCAATATATGAACTTACTGATAAAGACTTGATTGTTGGCTTTTAGAAAGGAAAGTGTCACCTGATACTGCAGAAAAACCAAACAATTCCATAAAGAAAGCAATTGTCTGCCTGAAAGCAGAATTTTAAAACTAAATCTAAAAAAGGAATCCACAAAATCCTATCACAGGATTTTAAATATTTCCATTACCTTCTGCTGCTTCCCAAAGAAGGCAGTGATTTCCATGCATTGGCCGTGTCTGCCAGACTTGCTGGTTCATTTCCTGGATTTTAGCACTCCGTAAATTTTGATGGTTCAATTATACTACTATCAAACGATGTTAAAATGCCACCCTTCCTGTATTAAAAAAAAAAAATTTAACACTACCTGCCAGTATAACAATCAATTTAACAGCTGCTTTTATCATGTGCTTACCATTTGAAAGGCATTCTATGTATATTTTTGCTAATTTTCCCCAAAACACTGCAATTTATGCACTTTATTTTCATTTTCCAGATTAAAAAAAAAAAAAAACAAGCTTAGAATGGTCAGGTAATATATCTAAGGCCACACAACCAGTAAGCAATAGGGTTAAGAGTCAAATCATGGTAAAATTCCAAAGCTTGGGTTCTTTCCATAAAATCACTCTTCTCCTATTGGAATAGTCTCATGTCCATTGCCACACCTTCCATTCTACCCAAATCGGTCTGTTCCCTCAAATATTTTGTACTTATTTTCTCTTCTGTATCTTTACACACACAATTCCTCATACTAATATTGTTTCTAATCCTCAACCTTATAAAAAGCTAATTTATCCTTCATGTGCCTGCTGAGATTCCACTTCTTCCAGTAAACCTGCCCAGACCACCTTACTTCCTCCCCCAGCTCTCCACAGCAATCTCTCCCTTCCAGATATGTATATGACATATATTCTATTTGTTCATTCATTCATTCATTCAGCAGATCTTTATTCACTTCAATCACTGGAAACACAGAGATGACTGGAAGTGAAATCCAATAACAAATAGATAAATATAAAATGTGTTTTAAATATACTAATATATATGCGAATGTATATACACACATTTATATGTTCAACAATATTAATAATAGCTGACATTATTGAGTGCCTATTATGTGCCAGGCACTATTCTAGGCCACTTAGGTGTTCTAACTTATTTAATCTTCACAACAACTCTTCAAAGTAAGTACCTTTTTATTTATGAGAATACTGACACACAGAGAGGTTAAACAAGTTTCCCAAGGAAGATGAGACGTTCATCAAAGGGACCAGGAGAAGAAGGGTGTAGTGAATATTGTAGGTGATCCTCTAACATCCAATCTAGTCTCCTTCGAAACTGTGAAGTTTGGAAACATTTGGAAAAGATGTGAACCCCATAAGTGGCCCATGAATGACCTAAGTAAACCCAATCAGTAATTCCAGTAAATAATTTCCAGTGCCCTGGTCCAAGATCCATCCAGAAACTCAAGCCTAACAGCATTTCTTTGCAGCAGAAATTGGCTCAAGGAGGTCCACAAGATCACACTAAAGAAAAAATTACTTTTTCTCTTCTGGACATGAATGAGGAATCATTAAATAGCCCTGTTTGCTACCAGCAGCCATTTTACAACCATGAAGAGGACCAGCATGAACACAAAGTTTACTGTCTTAACCTAGATTTCCCTCACTTAAGCCAGTGTTTCACCTTCCACCTGCTCTTCATCCCAATTCTCCATCATAGGAGGTTTTACTAGTCATAATGATACTGCATGCCAAGGCCTAGCACCATCCTACTTTCTACCAACAATGGGGTCCTCATTGCCATCTGACCAGTGAACGATGCAGTCATAGAATCCATCCTGAGTGACTCGTTTCCAGGGCCCTTTATGGTGCCAGCTGTCATAGCCTAGGTTTTCCCCTGAAAGCAGAGCCTGAGGCAAGGGTTTACACGTAGGTAGTTTATTTTGGTAAATGAGCCCAGGGAACAAGAGTAGGGAGACTCTGAAGAATGAAATAGAAAAGTAAATTCAAGGGTACGGTATCAAACTAGTCACTGTTGTTGGCAACTGGACATTGGTCCTGCTGGGAAGCTCTGAGGAATTGTATAGAATTGGACTGAGAAATGTCACCCAAGCATTGGAGGAGTGAAACGCTTATCTGCCAGTTTCCATCTCCTGTTGGTCAAAGGTTGGAGCACTGAAGGTTAATTTCACACTTGCACATTTGCGTATGCAAAAGTGTCCAGCTGGTCCTCCAGTTGGTTTAGCTGCCTCACAGAGGCTTCACAAAAGAAGTGATGATTCTGTGACTGGACCATTCACTGGTTCACTAGTTGGACAAGCTTGTTCCCAGAAGAGTCCCATATCTGGTATCAGAGAAGCAGAAAGTAAAAAATACACTGTGCAGCTGAGGCAAGGTGCTTATACACTTGGGCAGAACTGACTCCTGCATCCATGGCTAGATTAAAGGTGGACTCAGAGGATATGAGGTGGGGCACAGGAAGTCTCCACACATAGTACCAGTTGTCAGAGAGAGACATGAAAAGCACCTTCAAGCTCAAGGCCATCATCCAGCTGCTAGAATCTGGCTATTATTATTTCCAGTAATAGGAACACATTAACTTCCTTATTTTTTAAGCCACTTCTTTCTTCTTAGTCCCCCCTTTATTAAAAGAAAACTACTAGAAAAAAATATATATATATATTTATGAATTGTGACATGTCAGGTAGTGGTAGGAAAGCAGCCAGAGATATAGAATTTGTTTTCCTTGAGTATAGGATTTGCTCACATCATTGGTTGTGAAGCCTTATTGGTATTGTATTGGCCATGTTCAAAATGTACATAAGCTACTCATTTATGTGAAATAAAGCAAGCTGTCTTTTCTGTAATATGAAGCCTAAATCATGCCAACTTTTAAGAGAGGATTCTCTACAGAAAAAAAAAAACAGTATTTACAAAAGAAGTAAGAAGTTTGTTAATAAGCTCAGTTTTTCACTCAACAAATGTAGGGTGCCTCTCATCTACCTGTCATCATTGTTGTCTTCCCTGGGGATACAGCAGGGAAACAGACAAAATTCCCCACCATCAAGGAGTACTGTCTAGTAGGGGAAACAGACAGTAAACTCAGGGGAGGAGGAAAGGTAAGACCAGACCAACATACATTTTTAAAGGACCATCTGGTTTCTGTAAGGGGCTGGAGTGGAAGCAAGGAGACCATTTAGATGCTGATGTAGCAATTTGGGCCGGAATGATGGTGGCCCATCATTGGTGAGGGTGAAGGTGATGAGAGGTGTTCATTCCTATCGCCTTTATTGTGCAAAGCAGTACAGTCTTTGAAGAAGGAAATACCTGAGGAAGAAAATGGATTCTAGAAGGAAATGGAGGAGTAAAATATAAAAGGTCACTGGATAGGTGTTAGGGAGGACATTTGATTCAGCTGGAAGGACAGTTGCAAAGTGTGAAAAAGCCATAGATTGAAAGAAATGTAGGTGATGAATTGAATCTACTTTGGTGTTAATCAATAGGCATATGATTGATAACATTGGAATATTCTAATTACTTTTCATTTCTAGGTTATGTTTCTTTAAATACAACACCCGGCAGAGCCTGGACTCTGTGAGATCCAATATTCATAGAGTTACACAGACTTACACAGAATGAAATTTGTCCTGTTTAACACATTTTGAAAGTGATTTTTAAATATTTTTACTCTTATGATTTTTACTCATAAATCTTTCCCTCTGAGATATATTAAGTTCCAACTCCTGCAAAGAAAATTAGATAGAAGACAGTTTAGCTATGAATCAAACTAGAATCATGATCAAAGAGAGTCTCAGTAGATAGAATGTAGTATAGAAATTAAGTTAGCTAAGTTTGGACCTCTCATATTAATCATTTCATAATTCATATTTTCAAATATTTACAGCTCATTGAGCAAGCCTATTTTCTTTCCCTGTGGAAAGATACTTGGTGCTTAAGGGGCCCCGTGATTTAATAAGGATAATTATGTGAAGCAAAGTACAAATGACAAGTGACTATTTTTGTAATTTTCTTTGCCTCCTTTCCAAACTCAGTAGAATGGTGAAGTAGGGGGGAAACTGGATGACCGTTTGAGCAGGGAGCAGGGGTTGATCTCTTTATTTAAAAATATTATGGGCAACAAATTATTCCTTTAAAATGCAAGTGTATTCAGAGTGTAAGCTCCATCACACCTCTGTGTGATGATAGTAATACCTCAGTTACCTAAAACAGTGGGCAATGGGGCACTGACAGAGAATAGAGGGGAAGTCCTAAAAACTTGGAAACAGGGAACTGGGGTTTGGACCCATATTTGCTACCATCTAGCTGTGTGGCTTTAAGAAAGTCACGTGGCTTCAACAAATGATGTTGGGAAAACCGGATATCTACATGCAAAAGAATGAAGTGCAACCCTTACCTTACACCATATACAAAAATTAACTCCAAATGGAGCAAAGACCTAAATATAAGAGTGAACCCTATAAAACTATTATAAGAAAACAGAGGGGGAAAGTTTCATGGTATTGGTTTTGGCGTTTATTTCTTGGATATGTCACAAAAAGAACAAAGCAACAAAAGCAAAAAAAAAAAAAGATTAACTGGACTACATCAAATTAAAAGCTTCTGTGCATCAAAGGACACAATCAACAGAGTGGAAAGGCAACCCAGAGAACGGGAGAAAATATTTGCAAGTGATCTATTTCATAAAGGGTTAGTATCAAGAATACATGAAGAACCCTTACAACTCAACAACAACAACCACAAAAGCAACCCAACTGAAAAATGGACAAAGGACTTGAATTGGTATTTCTCCAAAGAAAACATACAAATGTCAGTAAGCACATGAAAAGGTGCTCAACATCACTAATCACTAGAGAAGTGCAAATCAAAACCACAATAAGATACCACAGCACACCCATTAGGATGGCTATTATTTTCAAAATGAAACAAAATACCAAGCGTTGGCAAGGATGTAGAGAAGCTGGAACTGCTGTGCACTATTGGTGAAAATGTAAAACGGTGCTGTTGCTATGAAAAACGGTAAGGTTGTTCTCTAAAAAATTAAAAATAGAATTACCATTTGATCCAGAAATTCCATTTATGAGTATATGCCTAAATTCTTAGAAACAGGGACTTAAAGAGATGTTTTTAAACACATGTTTATAGCAACATTATTCACAATAGCCAAGAGCAGGAAGCAACCCAAGCGTTCATCGACAGATGAATGGATAAGCAAAAGGTGGTATATATGTACAATGGAATATTATCCAGCCTTAAAAAGAAGGGAATTCTGATACATGCTGCGACATGGATGAACTTGGAGGATATTATGCTAAGTGGAATAAGCCAGCCACTAAAGGACAGATACTGTATAATTCCAGTTATATAAAGTACCAAGAGTAGTCAAGTTCATAGAGACAGAAAGTGGAATGGTGGTTGCCAGGGGCTGGCAGGAGGGGAATGGGAGTTGTTCCTTAATGGGTACCGAGTTTCAGTTTTTAAAGATGAAAAAGTTCTGGAGATGGATGGTGGTGATGGTTGCACAACAATGTGAATTACCTAATGCTGTTAAACTGTATACTTAAAAGTGGTTAAGATGAAAAATTTGTTATATGTATTTTATCACAATCTTTTAAAAATTTAAGATAATGAATAGAAAATGCTTTCACAATATAGGATATACAGAAAGTGCTCCAAAAATAACAAACTTTATACTTGGTATTTTATTAAATTTCCTGAATTGAGGCCCAAGATGGTCCCATTATGTCAAGTTCCTTTCTGGGCAAAAGAAAGCATGTGGTGAAATTAAGTCATCAGAATTTTTAGAAGTGCCTGACACATCATTTGGTCTCATTCCCCGGGGAAAAAAAAAGTTACAATGCCTTGCCAACTCTTAGAATTCTTATTTCTAACATGAAGTGTCTGGACAATTCATTAAATCATCTGTAAGTTCCTTCATCTCTCATAGTTCTCTGTTCTAAGTCAATACTTTGTAAACTGTGTTCTGTAACTCTAGTCCTCCAGGTAAAGGACACGCTACATCACTTGAGTTCTGGATGCTTAGGTACACGCACACGCACGCACACACATACGTACACACCCTTGTTTCAAGCAGAGATTTTCTATATTGAGGTTATGTTCAATATTTACTGTTATACAACATTTTTCTAATTTTAAGAAAATGAAAGCTCTGTTTCTACGGAAGCCAGGTAAATAAATTTTTCAGATAAATGAAATTTATCTTCTTCAAGTACAAAACTTTCATTTTAAATTCTACGTTTCATGAAAATCCTATAAAAACTGACCCTTGTGGGCTTCCCTGGTGGCGCAGTGGTTGAGAGTCCGCCTACCGATGCGGGGACCGCGGGTTCGTGCCCTGGTCCGGGAAGATCCCACATGCCGCGGAGCGGCTGGGCCCGTGAGCCATGGCCGCTGAGCCTGCGCGTCCGGAGCCTGTGCTCCGCAACGGGAGAGGCCACAACAGTGAGAGGCCCGCGTACCGGAAAAAAAACAACAAAAAGAAAACTGACCCTTGTCCCATACCTTCTAAAAGAGGATTCCTGGACCATAGTCTGATTGGTAAGGCTTGGCTTCACCAGGGACTGACATGCAGTGGACTATGCTTTTACATAGAATTATAACCATGAGTTTCTATACTCTTTTCAGGAAAACACAAGACTTTGAGCCCAAAATGAAAATAATAACTCCTACTAACCCAGTTCTTAACTTTTCGTCTGTCAGTGCGCCGTCAATCTTCATGGTACTGCCATCCAGTACCCTGCCTGGTTCCATGCCTCCAGCTCTGCCCAGCTGTTACCTCCCTTAAGACTCCCTTCATCTGGCTGAATACTTATCAGCGTTAAAAACTCAGCTCATGGCTCTGCCGCCCGCCCCTCGCCGTGAGGAGGAAGCGGAGGAGGAGGCGGCTCGGGGAGCTGGAGCCGCGAGCTGGAGCGCGGAGCGTGAGTGAGGGAGCAGAGCCGCCTACCTGCCCGCCGCCGCCTCCCCTCAGTAAGCGGGAGCCCGGCACGCAGCCTCAGCCCCTCCCTCGTCGTCAGGCCGCGAGGGCAGCGCGCGCGAGCCAGGGGGAGGGAAAGCAAGCGAGCGAGCGCGGGGAGGAGGCGGCCGGACGGAGCCGGCGCCCGCGCGTGTGGCGTGAGGGGAAGCCGCGGCCCTCCCCCTTCGCCTTCCCTTCTCTCCTCTCCTCGCTCCCCCCGCCCCCTCGACCGCGGAGCAGCACCGTGTCGGCGCTCGCGGCCAAAGTCAGTAAAAAGGTGCTCAACTCCAACCACGACGGGGCCAAGGAGACCTCAGAAAAAGAACAACAAGAAGCAATTGAACATATTAATGAAGTACAAAATGAAATAGACAGACTTAGCGAACAAGCCAGTGAGGAGATTTTGAAAGTAGAACAGAAATATAACAAACTCCGCCAACCAGTTTTTCAGAAGAGGTCGGAATTGATCGCCAATATCCCAAATTTGGGGGGAGCAACGTTTGCTAACCATCCACAAGTATCTGCACTGCTTGGGGAGGGCGCTGCGTTATTTGACAAGAGTCGAAGTGACAGAATTTGAAGATATTAAATCAGGTAACAGAATAGATTTTTATTTTGACGAAAACCCTTACTTTGAAAATAAAGTTCTCTCCAAAGAATTTCATCTGAATGAGAGTGGTGATCCATCTTTAAAGTCCACTGGAATCAAATGGAAATCCGGAAAGGATTTGACAAAACGTTCAAGTCAAACGCAGAATAAAGCCAGCAGGAAGAGACAGCATGAGGACCCAGAAAGCTTCTTCACCTGGTTTACTGATCATTCTGATGCAGGTGCAGATGAGTTAGGAGAGGTCATCAAAGATGATATTTGGCCAAATCCATTACAGTACTACTTGGTTCCGGACATGGATGATGAGGAAGGGGAAGGAGAAGAAGATGATGATGATGATGAAGAGGAAGAAGGATTGGAAGATATTGATGAAGAAGGGGATGAGGATGAAGGTGAAGAAGATGCAGATGATGATGAGGGGGAGGAAGGAGAGGAAGATGAAGGAGAAGATGACTAATGGAACACTGATGGATTCCAACCTTCCTTTTTTAATTTTCTCCAGTCCCTGGGAGCAAGTTGCAGTCTTTTTTTTTTTTTTTTTCTCCTTCTCCTCTTGTGCTCAGTCGCCCTATTTCTAAGGTCTCTTTTCTCCTTTATACCATGGCTCACAACTTATTTGGGGGGGAAATACCTTGAGCAGAATTCAGTGGGAAAAGAATCTCTACCCCTTTCTGTTCCAAATTCATTTTTATCCCTTCCTGTCTCAACAAAAACTTTATGGAATCAACACCACCATGCTCTGTGGGAAAAAAGAAAAACCTTCTGCTCCCTTAGCTCTGCTGGAAGCTGGAGGGTGCTAGGCCCCTGTGTAGTAGTGCATAGAATTCTAGCTTTTTTCCTCCCTTCTCTGTATACTGGGCTCAGAGATTACACTGTGTCTCTATGTGAATATGGACAGTTAGCATTTACCAACGTGTATCTGTCTACTTTCTCTTGTTTAAAGAAAGAAAAAAAAACTTTTAAAAATGGGGTTATAGAAGGTCAGCAAAGGGTGGGTTTGAGATGTTTGGGTGGGTTAAGTGGGCATTTTGACAACACGGCTTCTCCTGTGGCATGTTTAATTGTGATGTTTAACGGACATCCTTGCAGTTTAAGATGACATTTTTAAAATAAAATTCTCTCCTAAAGATGACTTGAGCCCTGCCACTCAATGGGTGAATCAGCAGAACCTGTAGGATCTTATTTGCAATTGACATTCTTTATTGCAATTTTGTTCCTGTTCATTTTTAAATTTTTCTTTTTGTTTCACTGGAAAGGAAAGATGATGCTCAGTTTTAAACGTTAGAAGTGTACAAGTTGCTTTGTTATAATAAAACTAAATGTGTACACACACAAAAAAAACTCAGCTCATGTGTTCCCAACTTAAGGAAGCCACCCCAGCTGGGTGAAGTGCTTGTCCTTTCATCCCCAAATATCCTGTCCATCTGGATACCGTATATACACATGTATGCCCAGGCACTTACCATTTTTGTTATCATTCTCTCTTTTTCAGTCTTCTCCTTAACTAGGTATATGCCCCTCAAGCCAAACTCTATGTTCTCTTCATGTCTGTATCCTCAATGCAGATGACAGGGCCAGAGTATTCAATATGTACTATTTAACTGAACTAAAATAATTTTATGTCATCTTAAAATTTCATGGATAATTGACCCTTTTTTCATAGCCAACTTTCCTTGATGTCACAGATGAGTTTTCTACCATGCTTCATCTTTTAGTTACACCTAGATAATTGAATGTTAACTCCTGTTAACGAGATTATTTAATGATATAGAAAAATACAAATGGGAATGAAGTATGAAATCTCAATACAAAGCTGTACAAACTTCAGTAAAATTCTGTGAAAGCAGTAGTATATATTGTATATGTATGTAGAAATGATATGCACACACAATATGTATCTATATGCATATACATGGAAGTGCATCAAGATTGTTAACAATGTTCACATCTTGTAAGGATGTCTACAGACATTTTAAAAATACATTTCTGAGACTTCCAGTTTCCAGTCCAGCATAAAAGGAGTTTGGAAGTCACCACTCCATTCTAACAGGTGAAAAGCTGAACAAACTGAAAAATTAACAACTCTTCTTAGATTCATAAAAGAAGTGAGGTCACAGGACAAATTGCTGCTCCCAGCATTGGAGAGACATGCAGATACCGAGAATCACAATTTACTGAAGCAGAAACGCTTGAGTAGAAACCTCCACAGGAACCAGTGCTGGGGCTGGAAAACCTGAACTATAATTGATGAATTGCTGGAGGCTCAGTGTGGACCCGTCTGTGAGATAAAAACTCCAGGAGACCCAGCCTTAGGGGGTCCCCACATTGGTGTGAGTTTTTGCCTCCAGAGGCTTGACCAGGTTCTCACAGTGAAGATCGGAGAAAAATCCACTCATGCTTCCTGTAGGAGGAGGGGGAAACTGGCTGTTTTGAAAAATGCCAGAGCATTCTATTCTTCTTAACAAGGCCTGCCCTCAAGAGAAACTACCTTGCCAGAGACGAACCTATTGGGTTTTTGTCAGAGCCTAACTAGCCCAGGGGAAGGGAAACACCCAACTCTATCTCCCTCCAGTCCCTCCTAAGCCCCCCACCCCCACTTAAGAGGGCTGGGACTGAGAGGCACTTGCAAAGTTCACAGCCAAGGAGCACAGCCTCACGGAAAGCCTGAGACCTAATCACAGGACCACAGAACACCTCCCCTACCCCTACACCTCACCACCACATCACCAAAGGTCTCTTTCCTGCCATTCCTTCTACCCAGTATATCATGTCCAGCTTTCAACAAAAAAATTACAAGGCACACTGAAAGGCAAAAGGCAGTCTGAAGAGACAGAGCAAGCATCAGAACCACACTCATACATTGCAGGGATGTTGAAATTAGCAGATATTGAATTTAAAACAGTTATGATTAACATGATAAGGGCTCTAATGGAAAAAAGTAGACAACGTGCAAGACAAATGGATCATGTAAGCAGAGAGATGGAAATTCTAAGAAAAAATCAAAAAGAAATGCTAGAAATCAAGAACACTGTAATAAAAATAAAGAATGCCTTTGATAGGCTCACTAGTAGACTGGACAGGGCTGAGGAAGGAACCTCTGAGAGTGATGATAGAGACTTCCAAAACTGAAAGGCAAAGAGAAAAAAAGACAAAAAAACGGAACAGAAGATCCAAGAACTGTGGGACAACTACAAAAGGTATAACATCCAAGTAATGGGAATACCGAGAAGAGAAGCGAGAAAGGAACAGAAGAAATATTCAAAGCAATGATTGTAATAGGGGTGGGGCAGGCGCACGCGACCCTTAGCGCAGGCCGTTTGGAATTGGCTGTTAGCGGTCCTGCTCCCACCAATGGGTGACATTGCGGTGGGCCCCGCCCCCTCCCCTTCCTCTGTATAAAAGGAGCCGGAATTCTGACTGGGGGAAGATGGTTCTTTGAGGCACTCGAGTGTCTGCCATCTTCTGGGCCTGCTGGCTTTCTGAATAAAGTCATCATTCCTTGCTGCAACTTATCCCACAATATATTGGCCTGTCGGGCAGCGAGCAGATTAAACCTGGGCTTGGTACCATAATGACTGAGAATTTCCCTAAATTAATGACAGCTACCAATAGCAGATACAGGAAGCTTAGAGAACAGACAGGATAACGGCGGGGGGTGGGGGTGGGGGGGCGGGGGTTATTAGGCATATAATATTCCAACTGAACAAAATCAAAGATAAAAATCTTAAAAGGAGCCAGAGGGAAAAAATGCCTTCCCTCTAGAGGAGCAAAGATAAAAATTACATCCACCTTTTCTTCAGAAACCATGATGAAAGCAAGAAGAGCATGGAGTGAAATATTTGAAGTGTTGAGAGAAAAAAATGAATGCCAACCTAGGATTCTGTATTCTAAGAAGTTAGCCTGCGAAAGTGAAGAATACCTTTTACTTTCTTTTTTTCTTTTTTTGGCCACACCGCACGGCTTGTGGTACCTTAGTTCCCCGACCAAGGATCAAACCCGGGTCCTCAATAGTGAGAGCTCGTTGTCCTAACCACTGGACCACCAGGGAATTACCAAAAATACTTTCTAAGGCAAACAAAAAATTGAGAGGTTGTGTTGCCAGCAGTCTTGCTTTGAAATGTTAAAAGAAGTTTCTTCAGAGAGAAGGTGTTGGTTCAAAACCAACAACCTGGAGCTTCCCGGGTGAAATCTGAAAGGGGCCCTCGGACACAGAGGGTGAGGAGAGACGGAAGGAAGAGGCAGACACTCCAGTCTGGTAGGCGGTAGGTTTAACAAGCACGGGAACTTGGTACCAAGGCTGTGGTCCCAGAACCATACCCCGGCCCCTCCCTCCAGGTAAACTGGCAGAAAACCACAACTAACCATATCCTCTAGCTGTGTTCAGAGCGCAGGAACAAGAGTCCATCCACAGGAAAACTGCGGCAAACTGGTTCAGCTTCACAAGCGCGACAAAGCCGCCCTGCAGCTCATTACCATCTCATTATAATACTAGGATCTCAGCCATCCGCACCAGAATGCTTCGACCCCGCTTCCCACCCAGATGCCAACAACCATACAAGGGCAGAAAGGAGGTGGCAGCCCAGTTCCAGGAAGAATCACGGCTATTCCCGGAAAACCAATGTAGATGCCTCGCCCTCATTAACCTTGCCCTTAAGATCTTGCCTGAATCATCCCCGTGGGCGAGAAGTTGATTTGCGAACTAAGTTCCTGCTTCTCCATCCTCTGGCCATTGAATAAAGGTTGCCTTGCTTCCATCTCAGCTTTGGTTTCGGTTTTGGCTGCACGAACTTGAATGGAAAAAGAATCTTCCCCTCTGAGGCCAGCTAGGGCTCAAGTAGGGGTCCACGCGACCTAACTCGGTAAGAAAGTTATCTTGAGGCTTGTCTGAGGCTTTTCTTGGGCACCGCAAGAGAAGTCCATCTCCACACCTGCCCACCATAATCTTAAAGTTTATATAGAAGCCTGAACAGGGTTCTGTCACACATACTGTCCAGATGGTCTCAGCAACAGATCACTCTCAAAGCTACATCCTTGAAAATGGCTCCCACTGTGGGAACGGTGGGCAGAGCATACATGCCAAGGCCAGGGGTGGGGTGAAGAGCCTCCCATTTCCCTGGTCCTGTTCACACATCATCCTGTGATCACATCCTTTGGATGACCTCCTCCAACAGAAGGAAATCGATATGGGTCAGAAACTCAGATCCACATAAAGAAAGGAAGAGCGTTAGAGAAGTAATACATGCAGGTAAATAAAAATTTTTACTTTTCTTATTCTTTTTTTTTTTTTTTTTCCAGTATGCCGTCCTCTCACTGTTGTGGCCTCTCCCGTTGCGGAGCACAGGCTCCGGACGCGCAGGCTCAGCGGCCATGGCTCACGGGCCCAGGCGCTCCACGGCATGTGGGATCTTCCCGGACCGGGGCACGAACCCGTGTCCCCTGCATCGGCAGGCGGACTCTCAACCACTGCGCCACCAGGGAAGCCCTTACTTTTCTTATTCTTAGCTGATTTCACAGATAATAGTTTGTTACAAATAACAATAGCGACAATGTACTTGATTATGTATGTTTATTATATATACAATATAAGCATATACAATTGTATATATAAGCATATACACTTCCATATGCTTCTGTATGAGTGAGATAAATGACAGCAGTAATATAAGGTACAAGCAAGGGACAGAAGGAAGGAATTAGGAATATTTTGTTTTTATAAGGTACTTGCACTACTTGCGAAGCAGTATAGTGTTATTTGAAAGTAGACTTGCATTATCTGTAAATGTACATTGCAAATTCTATCCAGGGCAACCACTAAAAAAAAAAATGAAGAAATATAATTGATATGCTAAGAAAGGAGAGAAAATGGAATCATATAAAATGCTCAATTAAAACCACAAATAACAGAAAAAGAGTGGAAGACAAAAATAGGAATAAAGAACAAGGGCAAGGAATAGAAGATAGAAACAAATATGGTAGATATTAATCCAACTATACCAATAATCACTTTAAATGTCAATGGTGTAAACACACCAATTAAAATATAGACTTTGACAGAGTTGATCAAAAAACAAGACTTAAGGGAATTCTCTGGTGGTTCAGTGGTTAAGACTCCGCGCTTCCACTGCCAGGGGCCAGGTTCCATCCCTGGTCAGGGAGCTAAGATCCCGCAAGCCACGTAGTGCAGCCAAAATAAAAAAGATTTAGCTATAAATTGTCTACAAGAAACCCACTTTAAATATAAAGACACATGTAACTTAAGATTAAGGGATGAGTAGACAAAGCACAGAGGATTTTTAAGGCAGTGAAACTAATCTGTATGACAGGTGTACAGTAGACCTATGTCTTTATACATTTGTCCAAACCCATAGACTATACAACACCAAGAGTAAACCCTAAGGTAAACGAGACTTTGGGTTATGGTGACGTGTCAGTGTAAATTATTGACTGTAACAAATGTACCACTCTGGTGGGGGATGTTGATAATAGGGGAGGCTATGCATGTTGAGGGGGCAGAGGATATATGGAAACGTTGTGAACTTTCCACCCCACCGTGGAGTGGAAATGGGAAAAACTTTTTACTGAATAATTTTAATATCTTTCTACACTCTCCAAATTTACTGTAATGAGTGCGTGTAAACAAAGATAAAATATGTTAAAATTCTACCACATCCCTTTTCCTAACATTTGTATGTGGAAAAATCGGTGACCTATCGGGCTTCTCCAAGTCTTGAGTTGTTTGATGAGTAACACGCTCCTCTTCTTTGACACTGATTGAACTTGTTCTGCAATAAAAACATTGAGAAAAGGGACTATGACCCTCCCAGGTTGGCATCTTCCTCTGGTCTGTGCTCCTAGGCCTCCCACCCTGTACCCAGAAGGATAATGATGTGACTTCGGGGCACTCTTATGCATGGTGAAAATCTTATTGATTTGGAAGGTGATGTTCTCCAAGTGTTTGCCACAGAGTCAGTAACAAATCATTAATATTTCATGGCTTTTCTGTTCATGTGTGAGGACAACTCCAACTGGTCTTCCTGAGTCATAAGGGAGAGGGCAAAGGCTGCTGGGGACTGCAGCATCTCCTTGGAAACTGCTGAGCTCAAAGTGGGACCTCACTCCACATATACAGGTCATCATAGACTCTGAGACATGGGTCAGACACCAAGATGTATATATAGCCAGGAAGCATGTTTCCATGGCAATCTTAAACTCCTGTGTCTGCCTTTCTTCCTCCATCCGGTGTATTAAGTCCACATTCAGCCCCTGTGGGCTTTGCCCATCTGTTATGCAGCTGAGGCCTCAGCTGCTTTATGGGCTGCTGATAATCTTGGAAAGCTAGGGCAAAACCCAGACAATAATGTTCACAGTACTTATTCTCTGATTGCTTGACATTCTTTTAAGAGTCTGTTTTCAATTCAGAGACATTCAGAGAGATTTCACAAGGCAGGTCATTGTAACATTATTTGCAACAGCAAAACACTGGAAATCATCTAAATGTCCAACAAGAGGGCACTTGCCTAGATAGCTATTTCTTCAGCTAAGTACCAGATGAGGAAGTCAACTTGCATATAAAGTCCATGCTGTATGCAAAATAAGCACTAGAATCACATGCATTTAGCTGCATTTGCTTAAGTTGAATGCATTTATAACATAATCACACTGTACTCATAAAACTAAAAAAAGGCTATATTAAAAACTTATTGGGGGCTTCCCTGGTGGCGCAGTGGTTGAGAATCTGCCTGCTAATGCAGGGGATACAGGTTCGAGCCCTGGTCTGGGAGGATCCCACATGCGGTAGAGCAACTAGGCCCGTGAGCCACAACTGCTGAGCCTGCGCGTCTGGAGGCTGTGCTCCGCAACAAGAGAGGCCACGATAGTGAGAGGCCCGCACACCGCGATGAAGAGTGGCCACCGCTTGCCACAACTAGAGAAAGCCCTCGCACAGAAACGAAGACCGAGCACAGCCAAAAATAAATAAATTAATTAAAAACTTATTATCCAAAAAAATGTATTGAAAGAAACAGAATAACTTCACTAACCAAGAAAAAAAAACCTTATTACTCAGGGGGCTTATATAATCCCTTTTTAATTCCCCTCCTCAAAATTTTCCTGCCATTTGCCAACTATGATAATAATTAAATATAAATTAAATAAATCACTCTCCTGGTCTGCAGAATGTGCATAACCAGACAGAGTAAATGTTCACTGAATACTATTTTCCAGTCAGGCTGGATTGTCAGGGACTGATGGAATTGGCCAGCCTGGCTAGAATGAGACTGGTCACATGGTGAATGCAGAGTACATGGAAATATTGTCAGACCACAGAATTCCAGAGAGGGACAACACAATGCAGAGAGGACCTGATCCAAACCCCCATTTAACAGGTGCAGAAGCTGAGGGTCAGAGAAGCCATACACTAACCCAAATTCACAAGCTAGCCCAGAGGGGTGAGGACAAGAATCCAGGTCTCCTAATTGTTCATTCTAAGTACATTCTGACGCTTTCTTTTTTCAGAGAGTAGGAAACTGAGAAACAGAGAAGGTGGATGATTTGAAAGTGCGGCGTTGAGAAACATACACAGAGCATACAAGCAAACCTAGCACACAGTGGAACTCAGTAAACGTTTGTTGAATGCAGTTCATGATATGTTAATGACCTATTATTTCAGATTTCAATTTTTTTAAACTTCTACTTTTTTTTTTTCCTTTGGCCACCCTGCACAGCATGTGGGATGTGGTATCTTAGGTCCCCAACCAGGGATCGAACCTGCAACCCCTGCATTGGAAGCGCAGTCTTAACCACTGGACCACCAGAGAAGTCCCCAGATTTCAATTTTTTGAGCCAATATAATATGTGCTTATTGTAAAAAAATAAATAAATACTAAAGTATACAAAGATAAAAATTAAAACTCAATCCCCTCTATCCCACATCTAGAGGTAACCACTTAACCATTACTGACAGTTTGAAGAATATCCTTCCAGATATTTTCATATATATATAATTTTTAAACAAAAGTTGATTCATAATTTTTTTAATATTTATTTATTTATTTTGGCTGCGCCGGGTCTTAGTTGCAGCATGCGGGATCTTCGTTGCAGCGTTAGGGCTTTTTCTTAGTTGCAGCATGCGGACTTCTTCTTAGTTGCGGCATGCATGAGGGATCTAGTTCCCCGACAAGGGATCGAACCCAGGGCCCCTGCAATGGGAGCGTGGAGTCTTACACACTGGACTACCAGGGAAGTCCCTGATTCATAATGTATTCACCTCTGCATCTTTTTTTAATTTACTGATATATGAAAGACATTTTTCTGCATCTGTACACATGGATTGCTTTATTTGTTATAATGTCTGAATAATATTTGTCCATCTCTCTCACACTACTACTCTCCTTTGACCAGGTGAGAAAATTAAAAAGAGAATTGTGGGAGTGGACGTTTTATAAATGGTGCTGGGAAATTTGGACAGTCATCTGGAAAAATACAAAATTAGATCCATTCTTCACACCTTATGCTAGAATAAATTCCAAATGTGTCAGAGGTTTAAATATAAAGTATGAAAACATGCAGAAGAAAACGTGTGTGAATGTATCTAATCTGAGACTGGGGAAATCTTCCCTAATCATGACGCAGAGTCCAGAAGCAGTAAGGCAAGAATGGATCAATTTGACTACATAATTTTTTTTTCTTAATGGTCACACAAAAGAAAAAAAAAGGGAAAGGGAAAAGGAAACCATAGATTTAAAAATACACTTAAGGGCTTCCATGGTGGCCCAGTGGTTGCGGAGCGGCTGGGCCCGTGAGCCATGGCCGCTGAGCCTGCGCATCCGGAGCCTGTGCTCCGCAACGGGAGAGGCCACAACAGTGAGAGGCCCGGGTATTGCAAAAAAAAAACAAAAAAAAGACACTGAAGAGATAAATCAATCAATATAATATATGGATTGTTTGCATACTATTTCCAACAAACCAAGTATAAACACACACATGCACACCCATGCAGAAGCATGCAGAAGAACACATGAGCTCATGTGCATGCACACATGTTTATAAGACAATCGGGGAAATTTGGAACACTGATCAAAGATTAGAAAGTAAGTAACTTTTATGTAATTTAATGATATAGTAGGTTATATTTTTTAAAGAGCACATATCTTTTAAAGATACTCTGATAATATTTATAGATGAAACAATATGTCTGAGATTTGCTTCAAAATAATCCAGGGAGTAGGGTGGGAAGAAGTGCTTGGCAATATATATCAGATAGGAATGGCCATGGATTTAATCATTACCGAACTTGTGTAGTGAGCAAATGGTGGCTCACCAGACTATACTCTTCTTTTTCGTATTGTTTAAAATTCTTCACACTAACCATTAAAGGTTAAAATTTTTAAAGACTACTGATACAGTGATATAGTCAAGAAAACTCTCTCCTGACTTTAGTCCTGACACTTGGCAAATACAAATTTCTTTGTATAATTAGAAATCATACATTGCCTCATTATTTTGGTAATTTATGCATATAAATTACCAGTTAGATTTCAAGTCCTTGATATTAGGAATAGCATGTTTTGTTCATCGTTTTTCTCCAGTGCCTAGCTAGGAGTAGGACTAGATGGGAAAGTGTTTCTCAAATTTTTCCATGTGCAGAGAGCTTAATGCTCACTCAGCACAAATGTGGACCACTGGTTTTAGGTAAAGCAAATAAAATCGGTATTAACTTTTATTAAAATTAAAATATTACTAAAATTAAGAGTATTAACACTGTATCAATGACAAGAATAATTGATAGAGAATAGTATTGGTAGACAAAAATAAATGATAAAAAATTATTAATAAATACTAACAATATTATATTATAAATGATAAATTTGTTATGCTAAAAACATAAAAGTAATTTTTTTATTTTTATGTTTCTTTATTGAAGTATAGTTGATTTACCATGTTGTGGTAGTTTCTGCTACACAGCAAAGTGATTCAGTTATACATATATACATACTCTTTTTCATACTCTTTTCCATTATGGTTTATCACAGGATACTGAATATGGTTCCCTGAGCTATATAGTAGGACCTTATTGTCTATCCATTCTATATATAATAGTTTGCATCTGCTAATCCCAAACTCCCACTTCATTCCCCCACCACCCTCCCCCTTGGCAACCACAAGTCTATTCTTGATGTCTGTGAATCTGTTTCTGTTTCATAGATAGGTTCATTTGTGTCATATTTTAGATTCCACGTATAAGTGATATCATATGGTATTTGTCTTTCTCTTTCTGACTTACTTCACTTAGTATGATAATCTCTAGCTCCATCCATGTTGCTGCAAATGGCATTATTTCATTCTTTTTATGGCTGAGTAGTATTCCATTGTATATATGTACCACATCTTCTTCATACATTCATCTGTTGATAGACATTTAGGTTGTTTCCATGTCTTGGCTATTGTTGATAGTGCTGCTATGAACATAGGGGTGCATGTATCTTTTTTAATTATAGTTTTGTCCAGTATATACCCAGGAGTGGGATTGCTGGATCATATAGCAACTCTAAAAAATAAAATACTTTAAATTAACATGAATAGAAACGTTTCATCAGCTATAGAAATGACACCCTTTGCAATCTTTCACCAACATCCCTCCATCTGGCTCAGTGTCCTATAGTTTGGGCCACAGGTCAGATTATACATCTTGTCTTTCCTCCTCATATGGTTTACCTTCCTCTGTATTTTTACTAAACACAGAGTTATTGAGCACAGAGTTCAGGTGGTCAGGAATGGCAGTAAATATTGGACACCTCTTTTATACAAGTTTGGAAAATCAAATAGAAAATGAAGTGGTTTCCCCTTTGGGTGGTAATGGATATTTATGGCTTTAATGGAAATGATGGTTTCACAGGTGTACGCTTATCTTCAAACTCACAGATTTGTATACCTTCAATATATATACAGCTTTTTATGTGTCAATCATAGCTTCATAAAGTGGTTTTAAAAATTTAAAAATTAAATTTTTATCAGAACACGAAGTGGTTTCTCACTGAATACTATTTTCACCGCCCTGTTGAACACTATGTTGACCAGCAACCACAATCGAAAGCCAAAGGGTAAATATTTCTGCTTGGAAGATAACTTTTTCACTCCTTTATTGACCATAGCTCTAGAAAGTATTGTTTCATGGTCAGCTGCAGTGCCCAAATGTGGGTATGGATACATATATATATATGTGTGTGTGTGTGTGTGTGTATCTCCAACTTTATATTGTGTTTTTCTTCATGTGTTTCTCTAACAAGAGAAGAAAACCATTAACTATTGGTAAACAAACTCCCAGCAATCAAACTCTTCACACAACAGTTCAGCTTAAGAAATCCTGCTATCTCGTCCTGAGTGTTCATCATAGAAATATTTTGCCTATAACGTGAGAGTTTAGATCCCTGGTTTTCACTCTTCAAGATACTGAGATTTATGAGTTTAGATGTAAATGGCATTATGAAAAAAATTATTTTAATTTCATTCCCCATTTCAAAGACAAAAATGTACCATTCCCACATTCCAGAACAGTGCCCTCACTGGAGGAGATCAGTGTCGCCCTAACTATGTGTTTCTCCTGTCAGCATGAAAAGATGTGCACACAGAGACCCCGATTTGTTCTTATGCACAATCTTCAGTACTTCCTTCAATGCCAAATGAAGATTAAGAGTTAAAGTACAGCTATTCTTTGTGAGAAAGCATTTTGTTGTTTGACACACAAGAGCCACCTCTTTGATTCATGTGACAAAGCTCTTTCTCATTGTAAGTTAGCTGGAGCTCCGTCAATATCTTTCCCAATAACCCTACTTAAGTCTACATTATGCCCACAAAGTGTTATTGATTGAATTTTTAAAAAATCTTTCTTCTTGCAACATGAAATTTAAGTGATAAACAAAATAAAAAGTCATCGTGCAGTTCTGCACACATACATCTTGGTAACTCCCGCTCTGCCCCTGGAGTGGGCTGAAGGGTGGTCCCTGAAGATATCAGGCCCTAATCCCTGAAAACTGTGAATGTTACCTGGTAAAGTTTTTGAGATGTGATTAAATTAAGGATCTTGAGATGAGGCGATTATTCCGGGTAGTCCACTTGGGTCCTAAACTCCATCACATGTAATCTTATAAGAGGAAAGCAGACATAAAGTTGACCACACACAGAAGAAAAGGCTATGTGAGGACATATGATGAGAAACACAACTTTTGTTTTTCTGAGTTGTTGCCTAGGCATTTTGCAATATGATAACCCTGTGCACACCTAGATTATGGACATTTAGGTAAGGACTTGAGTTTAGGATTCCTGCCACAAGTTTCCATTTTACTTTTCCCACTTAGAGGTAAACACCAGAAAAGTTAGTGACCTCCACCCCAACCACCTTATAGGTAATAGGTCCTTGCTACCCTGCTTTCTACCTCCTGCTCGCTCAGGACCAGAGATGGGCTGCTCTCCCCCTGGCTCATTGCGTCCCCTTGCTTCTGAGATCTGTAATACATCTTGTGACTACTTTCTTGATGTAGATGTGGGTTTCACTTCCCCAAAGTGGGAGCTGGGGTGCTTGTGGGTGGTTTGTGCCTCCACATTCAGTAGGTCCTAATCCACATATTCTTAAATTGGTATACCAGCTCCATCTCAGGACAGCAGCAGAGACTGGAGTGATGCAGTTACAGGCCAAAGAAAGCATGAGTTGCTTGAAAATGATGCAAAAACATCAATGGTTTTAAGTCACAGACCAGCCACCACAAGCTGAAAGAGCCAAGAAATAGACCTCCCCTAATACCTCTGGAGGGAATGTGACCCTGCCAAACCTTGATTTCAGCCCAGTAAAGCTGATTTTGGACTTCTGGTTTCCAGAACAGGTTGTTGTAATTTTTTTGCAATGGCTCCAGGAAACTAAGACAATTCCTCAATGGCTATATCCATATGTAAAGTCAAGCGTCTCCCACAATTCCCAGGCAGTGGCAATGGTTCTTCCACGTTGTACACTGTTGATATTATTCGGCATCCAACATTGTCATAATACACTCAGCCTGTCAGCATCCCTTTCTGGGTCCTGCAGAACATCATGGTTGTCGTTAACTCTCAGGACGGTTTTCAAGCTCTTTGGCAATAGTGTACTTGTGCGTCTTTTTATTTGAAGAGTATTCCTCTGAATGGTTCCTCTATAGTTTTGGTCCCTGTGATAAAATTTATCAATTTCATAAGAAAAGCTTTTTTTTGCAATTTTTTTGGGGGGTAAGAAAACTTGGTTTATAAGAGGTCTTGTGCTTTGCAAGAAAATTATATGAAAGCTTCAATAGTTTTATGTCGCTGTGGGAAAAATTCTTAACAGACCATCTAGACTAGAGGCAAATGAATTAACAATTCATTGAAATTCAACTCTCAGATGTTCATCGTTCTACCTCCTTTTTGAAACCATCTTGTTTTACTTGTACAAAATCAATAAAATACAGATTCTATTTGTCCTAAATTACAGAGCTTCCCATCATTTTTGCCTGAAAATCTGTTCAAAAGTTTCTTTTGTAAACTTCATGTTTACAAACTTACTATGAATTGTAGCATTTATTGATTCATTTTTGGCCTCAAAATCCACTAAGAATGGTATAAACACTTGAAAATAACCTAGTAAATTTGAATATTTGTATCCAATCTGGCACAGCAGTTTCAAACCTAGATTTTTTAAAGAAACCTTTGTATCCACACGTGCACTGAGAGACATGAACAAGAGTGTTCAAGCAGCATGATTTGTAAAAGCAAGTAAAAGCATTCTGTTACTGAAAGTAACAGAATGTCTACTAGCAATAGAATAAATACATGAAAAATTGTGGTATATTCATAAGTTCATTCTGCTATATGAATATGTACAGCAGAGAAAATAGAATGAATCAGAGCTAAGTACATCAGCATGGATGAATCTCAAAGCGTTGTGAGTGAATCTCAAAATGTCCAGTGAGAATAGAACCACTATCGCTAATATTTTCAAATCTAAGAACAGTATTGGTTCTTTATTTTTCTTTACCCGTTGTAGGAACTGTGACTTGTCTGGAAATTTGATTATACTGTATTTTCAAAGAAAGTCCATGCAAACCAACCAGACACCAGGAGAACTCAAAAGGTAACATTACTTTGGTAAACTCAACAAATTCCAGAGGCTATTCCTTAGGCAAGTAATTTGTACATCAAGAATCAGAAAGAGGGCGCTCAAGATGTCAAACCGAGGACGTGGTGGGTCCTCTGGTGCGAAATTCCAGATTTCCTTGGGTCTTCTGGTTGGAGCTGTGATCAATTGTGCTGACAAAACAGGAGCCAAAAATCTGTATAGCATCTCTGTGAAGGGGATCAAGGAACAACTGAGTAGACTTCCTGCTGCTGGTGTGAGTGACATGGTGATGGCCACAGTCAAAAAAGGCAAACCAGAGCTCAGAAAGAAGGTACATCCAGCAGTGGTAATTCGACAAGGAAAGTGATACCGGAGAAAAGATGGTGTGTTTCTTTATTTGAAGATAATGCAGGGGTCATAGTAAACAATAAAGGTGAGATGAAAGGTTCTGCCATCACAGGACCAGTTGCAAGGGAATGTGCAGACTTGTGGCCCAGGATTGCATCCAATGCTGGCAGCATTGCATGGTTCTTCGGTGCATTTGTAAAAAAAAAATAATAATAAAAATTATTTGCTCCCCAAAAAAAAGAATCAGAAAGAATGTCATCATTTCTCAGAAGTGATCTCACATTAACACAATTTGCAGAGACTGGTGAGTAACTCAGAATGTCAGTTTATTAATTTATAATGAGTAACATAACTACCACACTGACCAAAATACTCAAGCGTGTAAAACACATGAATCAGAACACAAGTCATCGGATGTTCTTGATGTGTATTCAGTAAGAACAAGGACGCTTAAATGTATATTCAGATGTTTAATGACACCTCAATGAGAGTCCACCTTCCAAAGGAACTAGGAAAGTCAATATACTGGAGAAGGCAGATCCTCCTTGAATGCAGATTGAAGGAGTACTACAACTTATCTATGCTCTAAGCCTATGCTTCTGGAGTTCAAGCACACCTGAGGACACTCCTGCAGCACAATGCCTGGCACAAAGAACACCTGCAATAAATATATGGCAAAGGTGGACTTCCCTGGCAGTCCATTGGTTAAGACTCCATGCTTCCACTGCAAGGGTTGAGGGTTCGATCCCTGGTCAGAGAACCAGGATTCTGCACGCCGTGTGGTGCAGCAAAAAAAAAAAAAAATTTACATCACATTATATATGACATAAAACATTTGCTGTTTGCTTCTTTTTCCCCCTACTCAATCATTCAGAAAATATCTATAAAATTGTCTCCTGAAAACAAGGTACTGCTGGGAGATGAAGAGTATACAGTTGAGAAAGACACTACCCCTGCCATTATATAATAACCAGCAAGTGGTTTTACAAAGCACTTTCTCAGTTACGTTATTTGAACCTTGCAAGATCTTGAAACATTCTTGTCATCCTTTTCTTATGAATGAGGAAATCAAGCCTCAAGTTATTTAAATAACTTGCCTATGGTCATTCAACTAGTAATGGTAGAGCCTGGATTTGCACCCGTCTTTTGACTAATATATATACGTGCTATATATATATATATATATATATATATATATATATATATATATATATATAACACAAAGAAACAGAGAAGGAAATAAAATTACTCAAAGCCGACAAACATAGTCTATCTTCCTAGAGCATCAAATAAAAGCAAGTGAAAATAATATTTAAAATATTATATATGCACACATATTATATTACATTATTTATATTGTATTATATTGTATTATACTCAGTGCTAACTATGGAGAATGAAAAATTCTATGCACATTTCTGATAAAACACTAAGCCAAAGTGAAAATATTTGATTGGCTTCTGTGCCTCCTTTCCTTCAGCAGTATGAATCACTTTATTCTGCCCTGCTCTCTAGATTCACCATTTCCCTTCTCTTTCTTAATATAGTGAACCAAGTTGACTGGATTTATGCCCTGGAAGGAGGCTGACACAGTCAGCGGTTCAGTGCACAAGTTCTAGATCTAGATCTAGACCTCCTAAGGCGGCATCCCGTTTCCACCACTGTTTAGCTGTGTGACTTTGTGTTTGTGCCTTAATTTCCTCATCTATAAAATAGAGATGAGAATAGTACCTACCTCACACTGTTGTTGAGTTAATACATATAGAACAGCATTTAGACAAGTGCTCCTATAAATGTTGACAATTCTTTTTCAAACTAGCAGTGACATCCATTTGTCCTACCTCCTTGAAACTGTGCCCTAACAACCTTGATAATGAAGAAGGCCATGGTAATAATAACCTTGTGCTCAGTGCCTGTGATGTATGAGCGCTATCCAAGAGGCTTTGGATACAATACCTCATTTAACGGTTATAATAAATTCTCTGCTGTATTCATTTGCATACAAAATCTGAAAATAAGGAAACTAAGATTTAGAGAATTTAAGAAAGTTGCCCAAGATTACACAAGTAGTAAATTATGGAGCCAAGATTTGGAATGGATTCTTTCCAACTGTAGAGCCTGTGTTTTTCCCCTTGGATAGAGCTTGGGGTATCCTCCAACTGTTTGCTTAAATGTTTACAAACAAACAATCTTATGGTATATTCCACAGATAGGTAATCCCACCTAGCATGAATTTTTCTATTCAATTTTCTGAGCACACCTCATTTCCCATAGTTTCAGATTTGCAGATAGAGGGCCTACCTTACTGCAGCCTTCTTGCTTTCGGTTAGAGACCACAGAAAGAGAGAGAGAGAGAACATCAAAATGAGCCTTCAGAAACAAATTTATTTCATTGAAAGAGGTCCATTTTCCTAGAAGAAAGTAGAACTGCCTGTGCCTGAAGCTCCTGGGTTGTAAGCAAGCTAAAAATGTCAAAGATTTAAAAAAAGAAAGCCTTGGCAAAAACCTCATCAATCAAGCAATGAGGGCTTACCAGTAAGTTCCGTGACACTGAGCATCAGATTGAGAATTATTCATCAAAGAAGCCGCTGTCCGTTCCTCACATTTAGTATTCAGATTCACAATTTTCCTGTGCATGCCGTAGTTTAATGATCAGGGACGAAAAGTGACCTGAAGAACCCAGCATGTATTTTCTGTTTACTTGTCACAGACACTAACCTGTCCTCAAGGTCTCCACAAAGCCATCCACCCAGAGGGGAGCTTGGTCTTCACAGAATCTGCACTACCTCAGAGCCCTGCTGACTAGTCAAGAAACTTAGGGAAATGCTATTGAGTGAAAAAACCATGGAGAGGCAGGTGCAGAGCGGGCACAGCTGTGCTCCCTGATGAGTCCCCAGGGTCTAAAATGGTCAGCTAGGGGACTTCTCTGGTGGCCCAGTGGTTAAGACTCCACGCTTCTGCTACAAGGGGCATGGGTTCTACCCCTGGTCGGGGAACTAAGATCCCACGTGCCACGCAGCATGGCCAAAAATTTTAAAAATAATAAAATAAAATAAAATGGTCGGCCAGGTATCATGTCTCTGCTTTGAAAAAATATTAGGGAACCCAACAAATTTAATTTAATTTAATTTAATTTAAAATTTGATGACCAGAGCCTTTAAAAAGCATTTCCCCGTAGAGTCTCCATTTGGTCCCACAAACTTGAAGGCAGATGCTGCTTTCCCCATGTTCTAAATGAAGTGACTGAGGCTCTGTCCAGGGTGATGAAGCAGTAAAGGAGGCAGCTGGGGTCTGAGCCCAGCTGAATGTCTCTGAAACCCCTCCTGTTACTGCCCTGGGCTCAAGTACATCCAATGCCCATCCTGAGCTCCAGCTATATGCCAGGCACTGTTCTGGGTGCTCAGAGAAATGGAGACAGGACATAGTCCCTGAGAGATGGGACAAATAATCAGGCATGTCAAATCCTCCGCAGTGGTTGTCAGCAGGGCATTCTACCATGGGGCGAGGCAGTGACACCAAAGCTGGGGCCTGAGAGTTGACCAGAAATTGGTCAGACAAAGGGAGTGTTCCATGAAGGCTTTGAGCCCAAAACCTCAACCCGAACAGTCTCCAATCTGACAGCCAAATAACGTTCCCCTCCTACTGAGGGCTCCTGCGGTTCATCTACTTCACATTTTCACACGGCTGGGCAAATATTTTTTAAAGAACCATTTTTCTAGGAAAAAAAAATACATATATATAATACACACATAGTATGTATATGTATATATGTATATGTGTGTGAATGTGTATTTACATAAATATTCATATATATGTGTGTCTATATACATGTAGAAATAGAGATATAGATCTAGATACAGATAAACTACATACGGAAGGACAAAAAAGCCATTAAATTCATTGAGTACTATTTTTCTATGTGGAGCTTTAGCTAGTTTTTTCAGTTATTCAATTATTTAAGAAACACTTAAAAAGTATTTAATGAGCATCTATATATGTCGAGCATTGTGCTAGGCAGTGAGGATACAGCAACAAATAAGATCCTGTTCTCATGGTACTTACATTCTACTGGGGGAAGCAGATACAAGTAAACCTAAATAAGCAAGATACTTACAAATTACAATACATACTAGAAAGTAAATAAAGGGATGAGAAAGAGGAAAACATCGGGGGCCACCTTAGGTAGAATGTCAGAGTAGACTTCTCTGAGGAGGTGATGTCCGAACTGAGACCTTGCAATTTCAAGAGCACTCCAGGTGGATGGGACAACAAGGATACGGGTCTAAAGGCAGAAAAGAGCTCGATGTGTTAATGCTCTGGTCTTCAACCTTGGCTGCCCCTTTGATTACCCTGGAGAACTTTCTAAAACTACAGATGCCCAGGCTTCACTCAAGTGCTAGGTATTTTTTAAGTGCTTCAGCTGATTTTAAAGTGCCATTAGATTGAGTATCACTGAATAAAGGATCAGAAAGGAAGCCAGTGTGACTGATGCACAGTGAATAAGGGGAATTGAGGTTGGATAAATACACAGGTGCAAGTCTGTGCAGGACCTTGTATGCCTTGGGAAGGAATGTGAATTTTATGCTAGGTGTGAGGGGAAAGTATAGGAGCATTTTTCAGGGGCATGTCATTAAGTGATTCTCATTTCTATAAGATCACCCTGATTACAGAGTGGAGGAGAATGGAGAGTAGGGGCAAGAGTGGAAGGAGGACCAATGTAGAGACCATCACAGTTGTTTGGATGAGAAGTGATGGTGGCTTAGATTGGGGAGGGGGCAGTAGAGATGGGAAGAAGTGGATGGGCTTAGATTAACTACCTGGAGTTAGTTCAGACTTCACAGATTTAAGGCACGGTCCTCTGTGAGGCTCCTTTCACTTCAGACACCAGCCACAAGCTCCAGTGTTCTCAGGCCACCTGCACTTCTAACCAACTGGCTGCCTGTTTGAGGGTTCCATTATACTTCAGGTTCAATAATTTCCTAGAACAACTCATAGAACTCAGGAAAATATTATCCTTAACAATTTTATTATATAGGATACAAATTAAGACCAGCCAAATGAAGAGACACATGAGGTGAGGTCTGGGAGAATCCCAAACGTGAAGTTTCTGTGTCCTCAGCACGTGTCACCCTCCTGGCACATCAATGTGTATCACAAACCAGGAAGCTCACCCAAGCCCTAGGGCCCAGAATTTTTACTGTGTTTTCATTATATAGGCATGATCAATTGAATCATTGGCCACAGAACAGAATTTAATCTCCAGCTGCCCCACCCCCAGAGGTTGGGCTGATATCAAATGGCTCAAGGCTCCAACCCTCAAATCACGTGGATGGCCTTCCTGGCATGGCTAGCTCCTGTCCTGAGTCATCTCATTAGCATAAACTCAGGTGTGGTCTAAGGGGCCCACTATGATTAATAAAGACATTCCTATCACGTGGGAGATTGCAAGGGTAGAGAGTCCCTCCCAGGAATGGAGACAAAGACCAGACAGTTCTTCATCACTGCTCTGGGACCACTCACTGAGCTAGAGGAGCGTAGGCCTGGTGAAGGTCGTGGTCTGGAATCAGGAGTGTGGTTTTGCAGTTGTGAAGTTTAGATTCCTATTAGACAGTCACATGGAGATGTCAAGTAGGTAGTTCAATGGATGAGAATGGCCTCAGGGGTGAGATCTGGGCTGTGGATATAAATTTTGCAGTCATCAGTAGGTTAATGGTACTTGAAACCAGCAGACAGGGTGAAATCAATTAGCAAGTTGGCATTAATAGAGAAGATGGTCCAGGTCCAAGCCCCAAAGCAAACCAGTTTAGAGTTATTGCCACCTACAACTCAGCTTTTCCTGCTGTCTCACCTTTATTTGCTCAGACAGCAAAAAATGAAAGTTTATCCCAATTGAGACAAGTCCCATCTTTTATACAGTACGTACAACCTCTTCAAAAGTCACGTGTCACAGGAGCAAAGCTAGATGATTTCCACAGTGAGCACTGGGCTCAAGCAGGTGAGGTCTATTCTAAAACAGACAGTAAAAGAAAATGAAAAGCAGTAATCCAGCATATTTGAAATAACATTTGGGATAAACCAAGACATGTTCCTTTCACCAATGTGAAAGTATGAAAGGATTAAAAAAAAGAGATGAGTTTGTAATTTCAACAAAAAATGAGTTTATAATTTCTTTTTACTGATAATATTCACTTTCCATGCAATAACTGTGACTAAAATGATTACACTGTTTGAACTTTTTTTCAAAAAAGAAAAAGTTGCTTATTCCTTATTGAAAAGGAATTTCAAAGTTGAATTGATTTTTTCAACTTTTAAAAGTTAACATAAAACTACTGGAAATCCAATAGATGAATTACCCTTGAGAGCAGTGCCAACTTAGGACCAGGATTATCAGGGTGATAATAAGATCTTCATCCAAAAGCATCCCAAGGGTGGTAATAATAATAAATAATGAAAAGAGCAGTCAACATTCATAGAGTTCTTATTATATGCCAACCCTGAGGTAAGTATTTCACGGACATGATTTTATCCAATAATATTTTTAATATGTATTGAATGCATGCATTTAATTTTTATTTAATAATGTTTGTTAAACAATAACCCTGAGAAATAGGAATTGTTACTATCCCATTTTACAAGTGAAGAAGCTGAGACTTAAACAGATAGAGTAACTTGCTTCTCTACAAGCCACAGTTGTTTAACCAAGGTAACAAGGCCACAGTTCATAAGCCCCAAAGCCAAGATACTAACCTAGTTCTGTCTGAAGATGAAGCTATAAGAGGTCCAAGAGTTAAAGGAGAGATAGAGAGCCATTGATGCCCTTAACTATGTCTTGGCTGTATGACTGCCTCACTGATGTGTGTTTTTTCTGATAGAAGTGATTTAGTACCATGTGCAGATGTTGGCAATGCTAAGATACCGAAATGTCTAGACCTCAAAACATCAGATTATCTATTAAAACTATTATGCATTCATCATGTATTATTTCTTGTTATATAAATACATCAGAAATACAAATAGATAGTATTTACTTATTAATATAAATGAATGATTTCTTTATCATTGCTATAGTAATAAAAACTATCATGTATTAAGTGCTTTCTATGCCTCAGGCTCTTTACAAATATTTTTATTTAATCTTCATAGCACTCAGCATGATAGATCTGATAATCCCCTACAGAGAGCCAGAAGATTTAAAATTTGTCCAAGGTCACACAGTGACAGGCTTGGGATGTCTGGGTGCACGTTCTCTCCCACATAAAGAACTAAGGGTAGCAGTCCCTTAGCTCCAGGCATTGTTCAGAAGTATCTGTTTATCACTGATGTCAATCTCTGCCATCTGCATTCCCACTTAGCTGCAGGTAATAAAGATCTCCCACCTATTTTATTAAACTGAATATATTAACATTATTTGAACAGCCATTACCGCTCAGTGCTCTGATACAGAGATAGCCTCAGTGATTACTGACGTGCGTAGAGTTCTTTGCCTCCATGCTAAACCATGTCACCCTGACGTGCTTTTGTATATTTAATTTTTTGAAACTCATGTGTCTGTTTTTATCATTTTTCTGCCTCCAGCTCACTGCTAGGCTGTAAGCTGCCACACACATCTTGCTGATGTTCTTCCGCCTGCTTCTAGAGCAGAACTACTGACATTTTGTGCCTGATAATTCTTTGTTTGGGTAGGGGCTGTCTTGTGTATTTTAGTATATTTTTCAGCATCCCTGGCCTCTATCTTCTAATGCCAATAACATCTCTCCTTTCCTCCCCAGTCATGACAATCAAAAATCTCTCCAAAATATACAAACAGCTCATAAAACTCAATATCAAAAAAAAAAAAAAAAGCAGTCCAATCCAAAACTGGACGCAGGTTGTTTCCATGTCTTGGCATCAAAAAACAATTGGCTTAAGAAGATGTGGTACATCTTTGTACTTGAAAATATTCCTTTGTACCACAAAGTACCATCTTTGTGGTACAAAGGAATATTACTCAGCCATAAAAAAGAATGAAATAATGCCATCTGCAGCAATATGGATGGACCTAGAGAATATTATTCTCAATGAAGTAAGTCAGACAGAGAAAGACAAATACTATATGATATCACTTATATGTGGGATCTAAAGAATAATATAAATGAATCTATATACAAAACAGAAACAGACTCACAGACATAGAAAACAAACCTATGGTTACGAAAAGGGAAAGGAATGGGGGGAGGATAAATTAGGAGTATGGTATTAACAGGTACAAACTACTATACATAAAATAGATAAGTAACAAGGATTTATTGTATAGCACAGGGAATTATATTTAATATCTTATAATAAACTATAATGGAACGTAACCTGAAAAAAAACTGAATCGCTATGCTGTACACCTGAACTAACACAATATTGTAAATCAACTATACTTCAATTTAAATAAATGTCTCCAGACATTGTCAAATGTCACCTGGTGGAGGGAGAGGCAAAATCACCCCCAGTTAAGAACCACTTTTTAGGTGTGTACATACACACACACACACACACACACACACGCACACACACACACACCCCTATACCTCTAATGTGTTTCACAATGCTGTTTAAAGGAGGAAACAGCCAGCCAGACTTTCTAGACAAAAACACAAAGTTAAATTAGATAAACTCAAGTAGTATTGTGTGGAAACCACTCTGAGTACAATGTGTGAACTTTAGCGCATGAAGCCTGTAACATGTTTTTTGCTCAGCGGCCTGTTTTATTTTTTATATATTTTATATTTCCAGCATATCCTTCTGAAGAGCTGAGGCCCTCAGATAAGTGACCACATAAAAGAAAATTTACTACGTATGCCACTATGGTGATCACCCATGCTTCTATCATATTACTTGAATAGTCAGTCAGCAAAGCAAATAATTATCTCTAAATCTCCACTTCTCCTACAACTGAAAAATCCTATAACGCTTCCATTGTCCCTGAATCAATACTTCTGTTAATTAAAAAATAAAACTAGTTAAAATGTTACTGTCAAATTTATTGTTCCTTCTCATGTATTAGCCCACCCACTCGTAAGAAATACCTGATATAATACTTCATTGATTCTTCTTTGCACAGATATTTCTACCTGTTCAAATTCTGACTCTCAGGTAGACTCGCTCTGAGAATGTCTGTGAGGCAAACAGCATGACGGTCTCCATCATTTTGAAACTTGCTGCCGATGTGCATTTTCCCCTGCTGACAGCAGCATTCCAAAAGAATCAATTTCTTTCTCATAAGAACTTGGTCAATTTTTTCCTGCTCTTCAGATGTCATCTTGTCAAAAAATGAAACCACTGAGAGTCATTTCTATATGCAGTTCTTTGCACTATTTAGCTGTCTGGGGTTATTGACTGGAAAATAAATCCTTATCGATGGTACTGATGGAATGGCTGGGTCATAAGATGCCCGCGTTTTCAACTTTAAGATATGATACCATTTTGTTCTCCAAATGGCTGAACCCATTAGAAATTCCAGCAGCAGCGTTTTAGAGGTGTAGCTTTCTTACACAAAGGGGTGTTTAGTTTTACTAATAACCTTTAGAAGTACACATTACACTTGACATTCTTTGCAATCCATGGAAGATTTTTACCATCCAAAGAATTTGCTGACAGATACATGTGCTTCCGCATGCTCTCTGACCACTCTGCTCAGGGGATATCACATCTGTCAATCAATGGCTTGCATAATAAGTTCAAGACCAGAGCTCCAGTACGACTGATGTGAATCTCGACCTCCTCCCTGAGTTAAATCCAAATGACCTGTCTTTTTCGCCATTCATTGCTAGTTGGAAAATGACTGATGAGATTAAATACTGGATTTTTCCAGAATCCAGAATCATGTACCTGAGTCATGAGTATAACTGTGGTAGAGAATTGGGTGACCATGAAAGATGTGTGATCCCCCTCTGGAGTGCAGAGTTTTTGTGGGGACGTGTCTGTCCAGGAAGCACTACATTCCCCAGTTTCTAGACAGGACTAGTTCTTACCAAGGAGATAGGAGCAGAAGTGATGTTGCCTCCTGCAGGTTAAAGTGATTCAGACACACATGTGACTTCCACCCAATCCCTCTCCCCAAGCCATCAGCTGAACGAAAAGAACTCTGGGCACCTGGTGGAGATGGAAGGAACCAGGACCCTGAATGACCACATGGGAAGCTTTCCAACCAGTTTGGACTGGGAACTGAGAAATATATTTTTATTGTGTTAATCCACTGAAAATCAGTGTTAATCTGTTGCAGGAGCCAATATCACCCAAATTAATACAGAAACCATACACAGCTAAAGGAGACTTCATGTATGGACAAATTTGTATTTGCCCTTTTAATAAAAGAAGTATACATATTTGTAGTTCTCAAGTGCACAGATGCAGGAGGCAAGGGCCAAAAGCCAGCATCTACTCCTTGTGTTTATCCAAAGGAGTTGAAAGCGTGTCTACACAAAAACCTGCACATGGATGTTTATAGCAGCAGCTTCATTCATAATTGCAAAAACTTGGAAGCAACCCAGATGTCCTTCAGCAGGTGACTAAATAGATAAACTGTGGTACAACCAGACAATGGAATATAATTCAACACTAAAAGAAATAAACTATCAGCCATGAAAACCATGGAGGAAACTTAAATGCATGTTACTAAGTGAAAGAAGCCAATCTGAAAATGACACATACTGCATGATTCCAACTACGTGACATCCTAGAAAAGATAACTATGGAGACATTAAAAAGATCAGTGGTTGTCAGGGGCTGAGGTGGGGGAAGGGATGAAAGGCAGAGCACAGAGGACTTTCAGGGCAGAGAAACTACTCTGTATGATACTGTAATGGTAGATACATGTCATTATACATGTGTCCAAACCCATAGAACATACAACAGCAAGAGTGAACCCTAATGTAACCTATGGACTTTGAGTGATTATAATGTGTCAAAGTAGGTTCATCATTTGTAACAAATGTTCCACTCTGATGGGGAATGTTGATAATAGGGAAGCTATACATCTGTGGCGGCCAGGGGCATATGGGAAATCTCTGTACCTTCCTCTCAGTTGTGCTGCAAACTAAAACTGCTCTAAAAAATGAAGTCTATTTAAAAATACGAACTAGAGGGGGAAAAGTCAGCCCCTTTGGATTTGCTCTTAACCCCTCTTGGACCCTAGGCCTTTGGATCGTGAGAGCAGTAAAGTCACTGGTCCAGTGCTGAACACCCAGTAGTACACATTAAATGCCAATTTCCCTCATCTCCTCAGTTCTTAATTGCTAACAGAATAATGGATGCTACCCAGATACTGGACATCGTGGAGGCATTATCCAATGGGAAGAATATAGCCACCTACCACTTAATCAAAAGTGAAAACAGAAAAAGGAAGCCTACAGGAGGAGAAGGCACAGAAAATTTTCTTGGCCACAAGTAGGCAGAAGCACCATCTGCTCTTGTATGATTCTGCTGTTGCTTTTAGGGTGTGGTTACTGTAAGACCCTAATATTGTTTTGCTCGTTTTAGAATCATTTTAAGGAAGTAAAGCCTAGCTTACAATATGCTTTTACATCACCTTATGGATTTTCCTTTGTGTTCATCATTTTAAAAATAGTTTTGATAATACAACTTTTCGAATATTTCCAAAAGCAATCCTTAGAGAGATGCTGCACTATCCCCCTACTTTTTCCTTCAATTGAAGGCTCTATTCCTGACCAATATGCCAGCAGTATAGGGCGTGGGGTTTTTTTAATCTTTATTATTTTTTTACTATGTGCAAAATCACGCATACACTTTATAAAAATAAATTCAGATAGTAAAGAGACGTGAAAGAAAAATAGACAAAATGGGATCATGTTATACATTTAGTTTGGCAGCTCATTTCCTTGATTAAACTGTTTGTCTTGGGCATCTCTTCATGGACATCCTTCCCATGACAAGCACCCTCAGTACATTTAAAGACCTGAGATCTCACTTTAGAGACAGGAGTTAACTGATTCAGGATTCCTTTATCCCTGTCTGCCTCATTATCCCAGCCCACTTCACATGAGTGTGGGCAGAAACAGCCGGGTCCAAGGAACTCATCTGGGCAGAGATGTAGCCAAAGAGGGAAGAGTTTTACAACTTTGATCATGGCTAGCTCTCCTACAAGGGACTCTTTGTAGCAGGAGTCTACAAGTCAGCATTGCCAGGGATGAGATGCTAATTACTTGAACATGACAGTAGCAGACCACATGGCAAGAAGCCGTCTACCATAGAGCTTCTGGATGTGTCACTCTAAGATCAGAGACTTAAACTAGGCAGCAAGGCTGAGCCCCAGTCATGGACAGGATGTACAGGTTTGAGGGTCCCTTCTGCACACACAATGGTCTTACAGCTTTTGTCCATCACAAGAAGTACTTAAACAGAGGCGATCTCTGTTTAAGGTGCAATGGAATACAGCAGCTGCTCTCAGGTGCAATGGAATACAGCAGCTGCTCTCAGGTCACTGTATTTCCTGGAGGTACCTGCTTCATTCCCTAAGATCGCTGGGCCTTGGCCAGGAGGATGTCACCCTGTGGCCAGATTGCCTGTTTCAACAGTGACACTGTGTGGCAAGACCGGTAACAACAACCAAAAATCCTGGCTAAAGATGATAGTATCCAGGAATCATGGAGTATCCCTGGCGAGATGAGGAGAGAGGATAGCAGGAAAAGAAAAAAATACATTCTCACTGGAGGCGTTATAGGATAATGGATGACTTATGTTAAATATTAAAATAAATGATACACCTCAAGCTGATGAATAAGAAGAACAATAACAAAGGCAGCTGCCTTCGGCTATATATCCTCTGTGATTCAGGCCTGTGAGGTTCTTTGAATGCCATCTCATCTACTCTTCACAGCAAAACTTATATAAGATGTGTACTTATTTTCATTATTTGGAGGAACCGTAAAGTTAGAAAAGTTAAGGAACTTGCCCAAGTTTACACTTGCCAAGATGTGCTAAATTGGCTGTTCAAACCTAAAACACTCTACTCCCCAACCCAGGTCCTCTTCATGATTCCAGAGAATATGGGGGAAATGAAAGTCACCGATGCCCTCCAAAGGGAAGGGAGGAGTCTCTCATTACTTTCTCTGACCCATGTAGGTGTGGAGGGGTCAGGAAAGACCTAAGAGATTCCACCAACCCAAGGAAAGCATCCCTACCAACTGAGAATCTCAGTTTCAGACATCATCATCTCCAGCCCAAACCTTACAAAATATCTATGCATTTTTCACCTCCAATTTCTCATTGAGTCTCGTAAAAATTGATAGCAAAATGTATCAATAAATAGTACTCTTCTTACTATTCTATGTCATGCTGATTTTCTGGGCACAACGCCCAACTTGGTTTAATTTATCTTTATTAATTAAGCTAGAGCTTTGTAAAGTATGGTTGTTTTATTAAATTGATGTGACCTAGCCAGCTGCTACTAGCACAAGTGCTTGTGGCAGCAGAAAGAGTTGTCACAGAGGAAATATTCTATTTCCTATCTCCTCTAATAGCCCAACAAAACCCAATGCAAAGAAATCTCATCCTGACATTTAACCCTTCTCCTCCTCCTCCTCCTTGAGCTTTGATGGGACTGGGGATATGTTAATCTGGGATCATTTGGTTGCAAGGAAGGAAAACACATCAAGCTAGTTCATAGTAAATCATGGGTTTGCTCTAAAATAATCTTTTCTCAATTTTACTCCATAGGAACATAATGGACTTAGAAAGTGGCAAGTGTCCAAAATTTCTATAACAAACTCAGTGTTTATGAAATCAAACCTCACAGTTTAAAAGCTAAGGTGTAGCTGATGGAAATCAGGAGTCAGGAGGTGGTGAGTGGAGGTAGAAGGAAGAGGAGTGAAAATATACTTGTACAATATGGGAAGAAAAGTGATACCATTAGCAATTAATGGAATGAAAAAGGTTAAAATGAAAACAATAGAGGGGAAAAATGATGGTATAACTGGAAGGGGAGGAGGGGCAGGGAAGATAGATAGTAGTGTGTGGGGGTTAGCTACCGCTGCATAACAAATTACCCCAAAACTCAGTGGCTTAATACAATCATCACTTATTACCGCTTACTCATTTGCAGGTGAACCAGAGTTCAGCTGATCTAAGCTGGGTCTGGCTAGATGATTTTGCTTCCCTCTGTGGGTCTACGAGTCAACTGGGAGAGCTTTGCCCCACATCTTTTATCCTTCTGAGACCAGCAGGCTAGCGAGGTGCTGACAGAGGTACTTGAGGGCAAACCCTGCCGCACAAGCACTTTTCTAATCCCTGCTTGCATCATGTCTGCAAACATCCCACTAGCCAAAGGACACCACATGGCTGAGCCCAAAGTCAGAGAGTAAAGAGTAGAGGTGGGAGGATCTGCAAAGCCCCATGGCAGTGGGCATGGAGATAGAGAGGGGGTGAAGGACTAGAACCAATGGGAGCAGGAAAGGTGGTTGAGGGTAGAGGTGAGCTAAATTCTCATAGAGGTGAACTAAATACTACCAAAGCAGAAACCAAGAAACAGTACTCCATAGGATGGATGGTGTAGTGGTACAAGTCTATTATTTAGAGAACCAAATTAACACTCAGAGAACTAAAAATTGAAACAGGGACTTCCCTGGTGGTCCAGTGGTTAGGAACCCGTCTTGCAATGCAGGGGACACCAGTCCAAGGGAACTAAGATCCCACATGCTGCAGGGCAACTAAGCCTGTGCGCTGCAACTACTGAGTCCATGGCCACAACTAAGACACAGTCCAGCCAAAAAATAAGTAAATATTTTTTAAAAAGAAGAAGAAAGAGAGTTGTTTCCTTCTGGAGATTAGTATCAAGAGGGGAAGGGGTGGGTTAAGGCTTATAAACCTTTTATTTGTTGTTTGAATTTGTAACTGTATATAATTATTAAAGATATTTTTAATTAATTTAAAAAATCTAAAAACAGACACTGACCACTATATGCAATACACCAGATTAAAGATTAAAAAGAGACAATCTTCCCCCTCAAGAAGTTCACAGTCTTGTGAGGAAGACGGAGCTATAAACAAATAGTGACAATACTGTTCCATAGGAGGACACAGTGCTAAGACAGCACAAAGGAGAAGGAAACTCAGTGCATTAGGAATGGATGAGGGAAGACTTAGCAGGAGTGGGGACTTTTGAACTGAGATTTGAAGTACAGGAATTTGAGAACGACCTCTCTCTTGCCCAAAATCTTTAGAAATGGAAAAGCATGTGTTTAAGGCCATAGCTATCCTAGAAAGCAAAGAGGGGTACCCTTGGTGGGTGGGTAACTTGGTAAAGAAGGAAGCTACAGACTGAAATATGCTCAGAAGGCTTTTGCACCACTTTTGGGCAAATACCCACAAGAATTGAGAGCAGGGACTCAAACAGATATTTGTACACACATATTTATAGCAGCATTATTCACAATAGCCGAAAAGAGTAAACAACCTGAGTGTCCATCAACAGATGAATGGATAAACAAAATGTGGTATATACGTACAATGGGATATTGTTTAGCCTTAAAAAAGGAATAAAATCCTGGCATATGTTACAACATGGATGAACCTTGAGGACTTTATGCTAAGTGAAATAAGTCAAACATAAAAAGATTCCAAGTATACAGGTCCCTCGAGTCGTCAAATTCATAGAGACAGGAAGTAGAATGCTGGTTGCTAGGAGATGGAGGGAGGGGAGATGGGGAGTTGTTTAATCAGTGGAGTTTCAGTTCAAGAAGGTGAAAAAGTCCTGGAGATGGATGGTGGTGATGGTTGCACAACAATGTGAATGCACTTAATGCCACTGAACTGCACACTTAAAAATGGCTAAAATAATAAATCTGTCCCATGTATATTTTACCCCAATTTAAAAAAGAAAGAAAGAAAGCTATTGTGAAGCTGGGTACAAGCTCTAGAGAGCTCCCAGCCTGGAGGCTTAGTGTGACAGGGCTGGGCAGAGGATGACTGTCAGTAGGCAATAAGGTAGAGCCTCAGGAGGGGCACATCCCAGTGAGTCAGGAGAGTGTGGAACGCTCAGTTGGAGAGGTAAGGCAGTACAGCTAGATATCATTCATATGGGAATAAAACACCAAACAATACACCATGTTCCCATGGCAACACACGTGTTTATGTAAACACATAGAAAAAGATCTGGAAGCTTACCACTGACAGTATCTTTGGGGAAAGTAAAGGAGAATTTTAGCTTTCCCTGAATGTTTGGGTTTTTTAACTCCAAGAATATATTTATGCATTCATATAAGCATGTATTTATATACGAATAACAAGTTTAGATGAGAAAAGGATGGTGCACTAGTGTCTTTGTCTTTTTTTAAACTGAAGTAGAGTTGCTGTACAATATTATATGTTACAAGTGTACAATATAGTGATTCACAGTTTTTAAAGTTATTGTAAAGCATTGGCTAAATTCCCCGTGTTGTACAATATATCCCTGTAGCTTATTTTATACCTAATAGTTTGTACCTCTTACTCCCCTACCCCTGTATTGCCCCTCCCCGCTTCCATCTCCCCACTGGTAACCACTCGTTTGTCCTCTATATCTGTGTCTTTGTCTTAACCACATATGTTAACCAAAACAACAGTATCTATTTTGACAACATCCACCAAAAGTTTTAGGTACCATCTTGGTTCAAGCTCTATCAAACTTCATAGAGTTACAATTTTTCCCCCCACAGGGACATCCCCTTGACTTGTCACTGGGGAACATATAATGTGTAAGAATTGTTCCCGCTGCTCTCCAACCCCCAGTCCTCACACCAACACTGGGCTTTTTTTTTTTTTTTTGCTGTACGCGGGCCTCTCACTGTTGTGGCCTCTCCCGTTGCGGAGCACAGGCTCCGGACGCGCAGGCTCAGCGGCCATGGCTCACGGGCCCAGCCGCTCCACGCCATGTGGGATCTTCCCGGACCGGGGCACGAACCCGCGTCCCCTGCATTGGCAGGCGGACTCCCAACCACTGCGCCACCCGGGAAGCCCAACACTGGGCATTTTAAGTGCAGAACATTGAGGAGCTGCCAGCCTTCTCTGCCTCCATGTCAGACCCACATTTTCCTTGCCACAGACAACAGCACATCTCAGCCTCTCTTGAACTCTCTCTTATTTTGATCAAGATGTTTTGTGAGAAAAGTGGAACTAGAAGTAAAGGAGGCATCAGTCCTGACTCAGTCACTTACTTACTGTTCCAAGTTGACATTTTATTTAAATCCCTGTGCTTCTGTTTCCTCATTTCAAAACTAGTAGTGATAACAGTGGCTATTATCGTATGATTGTTGCAAAAACTAAAGAATACAGATATTTAGGACAGTCTGCATGAAAAAAATAGAAAGGGGTATGGAAAATACTCGAGATTAGCTGCAGATGGAAGGTCGTCTGGGTACAACATTTATTTCTCCAATTAAATTGTAAAGTTGTCCAGGTATTGTCCCCGGCTTCCCCCACGAAGCTTTTAGCCTTCGCTTCATTGGTCATCTCGCTTTGGTATGTTATGAAATGCTTGTCCCAGCAGATGGCAGAAGAGAACTGAGTCAGGAAAACCAGCCTGGACATTTCAATGGGCAGAGTGAACCAAGTTAAAGGGTCCACATCTTAATGTGCAGGCTGAAATCGCTCTAGACCTTGATTTCATGGTTGTCATTGACCTTTCCTAATAAAGTTGGGTCTGGAAAGTCATGAGGACAACCACTGTGTCAAAAAAACTTCTTCAAGAACATTCTTTCCCTGAGCGTCTCCAAGGTACTAGAGACACATAGATGAATACAAAATAGTCACTGCCCCCAGGGAGTTCACAGTTAGCTGAAACCAAACAAGGAGATGACAACTTGCATTTTGCAGGGCTGCCCTATCATGACAGCAGCTGTCTGAATGTGACGGGCTGCCACGTTTGGGTTGCCTGCTTCAAACCATCATGGCATGTCTCTCCAGCCCCACTGTCTCCATCCAAGTCCAGCTCATCATCTCTGGCCTCCATTACTGCAGCAACCTCCTTAGAGAACCCCCTTCTAGTACTAGTCTTATCTCAAGTTCATCCTCAGGGTAAGCTTTCTAAAATGCAAACATAGTTCTACTATACACCGTCTACATGAAAAGATTTAATGGTTCCTCATTGCCCTCATAATAACACCCATACACTTCACCTTCCTTATAAGGCCTTTCGTGATCTGACCTCTGCTTTCCTCTCCTGCTTCATCTCTCCCCCTCCATCTCCCATGCAATCTATATATCAACCCAAGAAGTGACTTTCAATTTCCCAAATGCTTTTTATTCCCTGCTGTCTTAGCCCAAGTTGTTTTTCTCTCTGCCTAGAATACCTTAAAACTAAAACCCATTCCCTCTGACCAGTTGTTCTCCTTAATCTGGCTAGCTAGTATTTATCCTTCAGGTCTCAGATTAGATGTTATTTCCTTTGGGAAACATTCCCTGAGATCGGGTTGAATAACCCTCCTGGGTACCCCATAGCACTCTCTACTTCCATTTTCCTAGCATTTATCATACTAGAAATGTGCGTATCTTCCCCTGACTACTGTAAGCTCCTTGAGGATAGGATTCCCTCTTGTTCAACAATGTATCCCCATTTCTTGACACAGTTCCTGGTACAGAGCAGCACACAATCAAAGTAAATTGAGTAGATGAATAAATAAATCATAAAACCCAGTTGACACCATTCAAGGAATCATAAGATCCTTAGGACATGAGATTTTAAAAAAGTAGATCCTCCTGTGTATGTCAGCCACAATCCCTTTCCATCGAGTTGTCAACCACACACGCTCAAGACAGGTTGTTTTGGTGCAGATAGGCTGGAGACATGGAGAAGACCATCCAATCAATCTTTTCCTCTACAGCAAAGATGTTCTATAAACTCGAAAAAAAAAAAAAAAAGCGAAGACTTTAACAAAGGGACTATTTGCAGAGTTTCCTTCATGGTAAAGGGGACACACAAGGCTTGGTAAGGTGTCGAGAGCCTAGCAATGGTGAGAAGCTGATACCACCCCCAGGCCTCTTGAGACCAGAGGAGGAAATACTGTTATTAAGAGCCCAGTGAGAAAGGAACCCTGGAGCAAGGGCTGTCTAGTGGGCGTGGTACATATGGGAGGATGCAACTACAGCCACAGGACGCCCAAACTGGAAGACAGCAGAGAAGAAACACCCAGGCCTCTTTTTACTCCACCATTCATCCCCCTGCCCCCCCCCGTTGGCTCTCGCTGGCTGAAACTGAAAGCCAGTTGGTAAGAGAGCCTGGGTGATGCAGTCCACGGGACTCAGCAGGGCAGAGCATGAATCTGGAAGGGGAGGAAAACAAAGAATAACCCACATCCTTACCTAAGCCTGCATCTGGGAGAGCAGGACTGTATCTTCTCTGTGTCCTTGGGAAAATGTAACTAAATATAAAATATAGAGTTTAGTGTTTAATTTTTTCACTCCTTACATACTTTTAAAATACAGAGAGGTCCAGAAATAAATATAACAGACACTCACATACCTACAGCTCAGATGTAACACGTGAACTTTTTGTCATGACTCTTTCAGAGTTGACGTTATTGTTTAAGGAAAAAAATTGCAGATAAAATTAGGAGCACCCTCTTTTCTCCCTCTAATCCCTCCCCTCTCCCATTTTCTCCTGAGATAATCACTGAATTGGTAGGTATTCCTCCATTCACAATTTTGCTACATACATTTGTATGCATAAACAATATATAACATTGTTTTATATCATTCTGTAATTTACAAAGTAGTCCCATACTGTGTATAACCTTTTGAATCTTCTTTTACACAGTCAGCACAATGTTTCTGAGATTTATTTGTGTTGATACATATAGATCTGGTTAGTCTGTTTTAACTTCTATGTGGCTTTCTATTGTTTGAATATTTACATTTCCTGTGTTACTAATATATTTGAATTTATTTCCACCATTCTTATTTTGTGCTTTTTCTATCTACGTTTTTCTTTTCCTTCCATTTTTTTGCAGGGCAGGGGAGGAAGGGGAGAACCATGTTTTCTTTATTTCCTCTTGTTTCCTTTAACCATTTAGGGAGTTACAGATTCTATTTCTTTTCTTTCAATTTATTATCTTAATTTTTTAACATGCATAGTTGACCTAAAGAAAATATTAGTATATTAGACTATTTTAGTTCCGGATTATCCTCTCCCACCTTCCATGTTATTGTTGTCTAGAATTTTAGTTCCACATCTTTAACCACAAAATATAATCATTTAAAATTTTGTTTTTAGTCAAAGTTTATTTATATTTGTTTACATGTTTACTAATTGCCTTGCATCCTACTTCTTTCTTCTGCACTATATTTCCTTCTCTTTTTTTTATAAATTTATTTTGGGGTACATTGGGTCTTCATTGCAGCGCACAGGCAAGCAGGGGCTAATCTTGTTGCAGTGTGCAGGCTTCTCATTGCAGTGGCTTCTATTGTTGCGGAGCTCGGGCTCTAGGTGCTCGGGCTTCAGGAGTTGTGGCACACGGGCTTAGGTGCTCCGCAGCATATGGGATCTTCCTAGACTGGGGCTCAAACCCGCGTCCCCTGCATTGGCAGACGGATTCTTAACCACTGCACCACCAGGGAAGTCCCTATTTCCTTCTTCTTAAAGTGCATCTTTTAGTAGTTCTTTCAGCAAGAAATTGTGAATGATTGTTTTAATCATTATCTAAATGTTTTTATCTTTTCAAATGTTTTTTATTTCACCCTCACTCCTGAATGATAGTTTAGCTAGGATAAAATTACTAGACCTAGGGACTTCCCTGGTGGTCCAGTGGTTAAGACGCTGTGCTTTCACTGCAGGGGGTGCCGGTTCGATCCCTGGTCAGGGAACTAAGATCCCACATGTCTTGCAGTGAGGCCAAAAAAAAAAAAAGAATTACTAGACTGAAAATTGCATTCCTTTAGCAGTTTGAAAATACAGTACTATTGCCTCTGGCCTCTACTTTTGCTGATGAGAACTCTGCTCCCCACTGATGTACTCGCCTTTGTAGATAATCTGTTTTGTCTCCCTGGTACTTTGTGTTTGTTTGGTTTTGTTCTTTGAGCGTTTGGAAATGGTATCAAATTTAAAGAACATTTGCAAAATAAAAATAGTACTAAAAATATTCATATACCATTTATCTAGTTTCATCCACGATTAACCTTTTACTCTATCTGCTTTATTGTTTGTTCTCTCTCCATACCCATACAGACACACGTACACACTCACACACACAGCACATAATTATTTTTCTGAATCATTTGAGGATAAGTCATGCATATCATGCTCTTTATCTCTAAATACTTCAATGCACATTTCCTTAAAGACATCCTCTTAGATAACCGTCGGCACGGTTACCAACTTTAGTAAGTTTAAAATTATACATTTTTATTTAATCTTTCATTCTGATTTTCTCAATTGACTCAGTAATATCCTTTATAGCATCCTCTCCCCTATCCCCAAAGTACACAGTCCAATCTAGTCTCAGGTATTGCATTTAGTTGTGTTGTATCTTTAACCTCCATGAATCTGGACTTTTTATATAGACTTTCCTTATTTTTTATGACATTGAAAGTTTTATTACATCCCCCTCCCCAATTTGTAAATAGGATGTTCCTCATTTGGGGGTTCTTCTAACGTTTCTTCACTAGATTCATGTTATACATTCTTGCCTGGAAAATTACATAGGTGATGTGTGCTCAAAGTATCACATTTGGAAGCACATGATATTCCAAGAGAGGGAATGTTTTCTCTTTGTGATCTTATTAAAATATGCAGTAAACATGAATTGATTTTACCTTAATTGTGACTCAGCAATGACTCTACAATCTGAAGATTCATATTTAACTAGTGTTTTCATTAAGCTAGACCCAAAAATGTATAAGAAAAAACTACCTTATTCTTTCTTCCAATCTCTTCAAACTCTCTCTGCAGATCCTTCCCCTTTCCTACATGAAATCTCAAATAATAACTTAATAATTGTATTATTTTAGGATAGTCCAATACAATATCAAGACTATAAATTTACTTAAATTCAAGTCATCCTTTCCATGGCTCAAGAAGCAGGCATCTTTGCCCACTATTAATGGACGACGTGCAGCTCTGTCCCTGGAGTGTAACCACTGCTTGTCACTCTGCTGCCAGTCAGGAGCACCTCCAGCCATGGTCTCTTGATTTTGGATTTTTCAGGCATGAGATATATATCTTCCCTAGGATCTTCCAGCTTCAGGAGACACATGTCAAGCTTTCCAGATACCACCATTGAAGTCACTTTCTCTTGGTTTAAAATGAGAGGGAAGCATCTTCCTGCTTCTTCTCTTTGAGTGGTCATAAGAACATAGCATATCAGTGACTCTCTCCTAAAAACTCCCTCTCTAAGCCTTTTCATCTTTAACTTTTTATATAGATCTGAAGGAGGCAATTGGCTCATATTGTCAGAACCAGTTTTGCAATATATTAGCATGTCCTGCATTTGTGACCAAGAAGCTACCTTTAAAATCGGGGTGATACTTGTGACCTATTGAACAGTTCTTGATCTTTTGGTCTCAGGAGAAACTAAAAAATGGTCTTATTTTCACATCCAGTTAGCCATGTCATTCATCTCTTCTGGAAAATTCTCAATCATTATCTTTTTGAATATTGCTTTTCCCAATCCCTTTCTGTCCTCTCCTTCTGGAACTTCAGTTGGATATAACATTGGTCCAGCTCATTCTATGATCATTCTAGTCCCATGTCACAACCTCTCTTTCATTTTTTTTCATCTCATAATCCTTGTATGTGGCATTCTGGATAATTTCCTCAGAAAAATCTTCCAGTTCACTAAATTTTCTTTCAGCTGTGTTTTGTTCACTAGTTCACCCATCCACAGAGGGTTTTTTAATTCCATTGACTATTTTTAATAATTAAAAGTTTAATTTGCTTATTTTCGATATATACCTTTCCATTTTTCATAGTGTACCCTTCTTCCATTTTAATTTCTTTTTCTAAAATGTATGTGATTGTTTTAAAGATTCTTATGTTATCATCTGTCTCAGATGAGTATGTGATTTTAAGCCCTTAGGTGCTAATCCTTCCTCATGTTTTGCCTACCAACCACCTCACATGGTGGATGGTTTCCTTATGTGAGTTGTTATTTTTTATTGTGAGCTAATACTTACTGAACTTCTCATGCACCTGAGGTTATGAAAGTATCCCTTCAGAGTAGTTTGCATTTGTTTCTGTTGACTATTTTAGAGAGTTCATTGGTCTAGGCCATTCTATCTATAATGAAGTTAGAGAACATTTGGATTCAATAATTACACGTGGCACAGGAATGGGGTTTTACTTTTAACAGAAGACTTTTTTCTACACAGAATATCAGGCACAGATAGGCTCCCTTGCTGCTTTTTTTGGGGGGCGGGGGGCTGTGGATAACAGGAGGAGTTTTCTAGTTCCCTTTTTTTGGAGAAAGAAGCCACTCCCTGCCATCTGGTTATATGCAAGAGGTTCAGTTTAGTTCTTTGTGCCACATGCTTCCTGTCACTGCAAGGGAGTTCAATCCTTAACCCCAAGTTCCTGGGGCCCATATCAAAGTCTGCTCTATCCCTAAGTCACTGTAGCATTGGCTGGTACACCTATTGCTCCCCTTGTGAATTACCCCTTCATTTCTGCTATCTGGTAATCCTTTTTTTTTTTTCCTTTGCGTTTGCTGTATTTTTATTTTTCCCAATGTTTTCTTTTGAAATTTTTCAATAAGTGAGAAGAATAGTATACTCAATATTCTCACACCCTTTTTTTTTACTTAGATCTATAGTTAGGGGAGAAAGAGAGAGAGAGAGAGAGAGAAATTGGCTTCCTCTTTATTGAAGTGCCTGTTCAATGCTTTGGTCAACTTTTTCTATTGAGCTGTCTTTTTCTTATTGATTTATAAGAATTCTGGATACAACTCATTTGTCAATTAGGTGTGTGGTCAATGCCTTTTATCATCTGTAGCCTGTATTTTCACTCTCTTAATGGTGCCTTTTGATACTTAAAGATGTTAATTAATGTAGTTCGATTTATTAACCTATTCCTTTATAATTAATTGGGTTTGGGTTTGTTTTGTTTTGTTTTTTGTTCTTCATAAGAAATTGCTCTTTACCTTTATTCTATGCATTTGCAATAGTAGGTGGGGGTATCTATTAGCTCAGTCCAGCATTTTGCCAAAACCTACCATACAGCTTGTAAAGGAAAACAACATAGAAAGAGCAATAAACAATCAAGGAGCTTGAAGTTCAGCCCTCATGACACCATCTACAGTATTTGTATGACCTACTGAAACTTACATAACCCCTAGTGTTTAGTTTAGCTGGGACTTCAATCATTTGGTCACCCCATTATGTGTCTTCAAACCAATTAAATATCAATTATTTTCCCAGGGGTTTTGTTAGTTGAAACCTCAAATTTACATCATACTTAATGAGAAAAATATTTTAAGTATATTTACATTTGGATGTACTTCCTAGGGTAGGGATTGGAGAAATCTGTTGTCAACATTTTTCAGTTATAATCTATGAAAAAGTTTAAAAGTAAAGAAGAAAGTCCCTTCACTTCTAAAAATCTCAGTTTCCTCCTCAGTAGGATGATCATATAATTTATTATCCAAACCAAGACATTTTGATACTGAAAGGAAGTGTTATTCATTGCTATTCTGGAACAACTTGTATAAACTGGGACTGTCCTCGACATCTCTGCATGTGGTTTGCTCTGCCCATTTATAAAGTGGGAGAGCTATACTAGGTGATCTCAGGGATTTCTCTGGTCTCACGTTCTATTACCCTAGGAGGGAAAAAGAGGAAATATCTGTATTTCTTTAAATTTATTTCCTACTCTGATAAATAGGGATGTTGTCACTTTTATTATATGGTCTAATTTTTAATAATCTATGCGATAGTGAAAACTTTAATAATTTAGATAAACTTTTAGGTAGAGGAATATGACTAAGACAGGCTAAACTTCCCTTTTGCTTTTCCCCAAGAACATGTAATCATACTCACAACTCCAGCCATGAAGTTTGCTCATCGTGCCTAGTAAGAGGGCCAATCCAGAGTGTTTGGAGTGGTCTCTGTCTCTTGGATCTATCCCTAGTGAGTTCACTGGGAATCTAAGCCCCTCAAAACCCCAGTTCTTACAGCTGTGTTCTCCATGGTCCAGACGCCTCTGGCAACCTTTAAAGTTTCCTCACAAATTCCTATGATATAACGTTAAGTGAAGAAAATACAAGAGGCACCAAGACCAAGAAAAAAAAAAAAGAAAGAAAGAACGAAAAAAAAATGTCAAGAGGACAGAATAAGAAGCCTAGAAACAGACAGCAGACCCACCGCCATATAAATGGTAACTTGGAACTTGACAGCAGTGGCCTTTCAAACCACTAGGAAAAGAAATCATAATTTAAAATACAGTACTGGTGTATTACTAATCTATTCCTGCATTAAAAAGAGGCTGGGGTTACGGGGATATATGTACACATATAGCTGATTCACTTTGTTATACAGGAGAAACTAATGCAGCATTGTAAAGTAATTATACTCCAATAAAGACATTAAAAACATCAATTAAAAAATAAAGAAATAAAAATTATCCCCAAATTCAGCAGATTAAAAGAATACACATTTATTATCTCAGTTTCGAGGGGTAAGGAATCTAGATACCACATAGCTGAGTCCTTGGCTTTCAGGGCATCCCTCAAGAAATCAAGGTGACAACTGGAGCTGCAGTCATCAACTCAAGGTTTGGCGGGGGCAGTATGTACTCCCAAACTCACCCAGTGGTTGTTAGCAGGATTCAGTTCCTCACAGATATCAGACCAGAGGTCTCAGCTCTTTTCAGGATGTTGAGCAGAAGCCATCCTTGCCTCCTTGTCACATGTTCCTCTCCACCACAGCGTCTGGCTTCATCAGAGCATGCAAGCTGAAAGGGCAAGAAAGAGAGAGAGAAAGTGGCAGAAAGAGAGACGGTCCTTGCAAGGTAGAAGTCACAGTCTTTTGTAACCTAATCACGGGAACATCTCATTACTCTTGTCGTATTCTGTTTATGAGGATATTCTCATATCCTCATATTCTAGTCTTGAGGACTAGCCCAGGAGGAAATTACACAAAGGAGGAAGTACCAGGAGGTGGAAAACATTAGAAGTCTGCCTACCACTGGGTCTTACCATCAGTCCAAAATTCCTCTTCCCAGTTTTTCTCAGGAGACCTAGCAATGCAAACTGGACTCCAAGTGACCCCTTCTGCTATCCCTAGTTCCATATGTAGCAATCCAGACACACTCATTTCTACTTTCCAAAGTTATTCTTCTATCCTCTACTAGTCACGCAAATTTAGCCTGTGCTTTCAGAAGATGAAAATGGCAGACAGACAAAAGGAAAGCCTATCTAAAGTGAAAAAAGGCATTAAGGATGCTGCCAGTTTCTAAAAGAAATTTTATCCCCTGGTAAAAATAAAATCCTTATTCGGCTTGACCAGTCCACTTGACCCAGAGTCCAACAAAGGAATTTTCCTGTTCACACTCACTGAAGCCACACTGTCTTCCTGAAAGAGTTACTTGGCCCTAGGCTGTAGCTCAGCTCCTACAGAGGGACTTAAAAGGAAACAACAGTTCTTGGTCCAAAGCAATAAAGAGACAAGTGAGTCATAACAGTCTGGATTCTCCACCAGCATAAGCAGTTCCGTGAATCGCCTCTATAAAAACCCTGCCTTTCTATCCCAAGCTGTTCCAAGTGCCAAAACCTTCCATTCAAGAGTTTTATAACTCAGCCCTGTGCTCACAAATGTCACTGCACATAAGAGGGCCTTTGATCTCTAGCCATACCCAAGCCCATAGTCTGCAGCGAAGCGTGGTTTGATAGCTATCTAAAGAGAAAAGCGCTTGGGTTTCCTCTCGTCGATTTCTATTCTACTTTTAATAGGCTGCTTAGCTTCAGGCATCTGCCCTCTGCCCTCCCAGCTTCCATCTCAACCAGAAGTAAAACAGGGCCACGGTTATGTGGTTTGAGAGCTCATGAAATAACAATGGTGGTAGCAAATACTCAGAGAGGGCTCACTACATGCCAGGCGCTGTCTTAAGGAATTTATATAGGCAGTCCTATGTAGGAGGAAGAGGAAAGGGAAGCACACAGAGGCAAAGTGACTACATGACAAAGTCAGAGTTAGTAACGGATATGAAACCAACTCATACATCCTCAAAGTACGTCTTGCCGCTGAACGGTGAAAGAGAGTAACACAAGCCTTCACTGAGAAGACAAAATATGAAGACAGAAATGTGAGTATCTTTACCATGTGATCCTGCAATACCACTCCTGGACATACATCTGGAGAAACCTCTGCTTCAAAAAGATACATGCACCCCAGTGTTCACAGCATCGCTATTTTCAACAGCCGAGACATGGAAGCAACCTAAATGTCCATAAACAGATGAATGGATCAAGAAAATGTGGTATATTACTATATATAAAATAGATAAATAATAAGGACCTGCTTTATAGCACAGGGAACTCTACTCAATACTCTGTAATGGCCTATATGGGAAAAGAATCTAAAAAAGAGTGGATATATGTATATGTATAATTGATTCCATTTGCTGTACACCTGAAACTAACACAACATTGTAATTCAACTGTACTCCAATAAAAATTTTTTTAAAAAAAGAAGATGTGGTATGTATATAATGGAATATTGCTCAGCCATAAAAAAGAATGAAATAACGCCATTTGCTGCAACATGGATGGATCTAGAGATTATCATACTAAGTGAAGTAAGCCAGACAGAGAAAGACAAATATCATATGATATCACTTATATGTGGAATCTTAAAAAAATGACACAAATTAACTTATTTACAAAACAGAAATAGACTCACAGACAGAGGAAATAAGCTTATGGTTACCAAAGGGGAAAAGTGGAAGGGGAGGGATAAATTAAGAGTTTGCAATTAACATATACACATTATTATATACAAAATAGATAACCAACAAGGACCTACTGTATAGCACAGGAAACTATACTCAATATCTTATAATAATCTATAAGGGAAAAGCTTCTGAAAAAGAATAGATACAAATATGTATAACTGAATCACTTTGCTGTACACCTGAAACTAACACACCATTGTAAACCGACTATACTTCAATTTAAAAAAAAAATCAAAGAAACTCACAATTTGAATTTAAAAAAAAAGAAAAGAAATGTGAGTCTCCCTTTAATAAAGGGAGAAACTTTGGAACAAACTCCTTAGCTCTAAAAGCACTTTCTTTTTCCAGGTACAGTGTTAGAAAAGTCTTCAGTAAGAAGACTAAATGCACAAACCTTTGAACTAAACCAAAGCCATGAGGCAATTAATCAAATTGAACTGAAGGCCCCAAGTCAGACTAAACTATGCTCTGAGATCTATTGGCAGAAGATTTCTTCTACTGAAGTTTTTTCCCCCATTCAATATAAAGATACAGGACTCCATTACTGTGAAATTCCTTTAGTAAAAGAGGCTTTCTTGACTCATCTGAATTGGAAGGCTTTATGTTTTTAAAGTGTGTTTTTGTTAATTGTGGAAATTCATCAAATATGGCTAGGTCAGAAGACAGTGCATAACTAAGTCCTAAGATGTATCATTTCAAGCATAACTAAATTCAAAAATTAGATATTCAAAATTAAGTCCAGAGAAGTTTCTATCTACAAATAGCTGCTATAATGAAAACTACCTTTTTTCTCTCAGACCATAACAAGTAGTGGAGTCAAGCCGCTCCCTGGGAACAGGGGTGGGCTTGTATATGCTGTTGGGGAGCACAGGGTTGGTCACATGGCTGTAGTTGGGTCAATAGAGCCCCACAATTTTGCTGGAATGATTGAGAAAGAGGGGTTTTTATACTGGACTTTCCAAGCAAGTGACATAAAAGCTGTCGCTGATCCAGGCCATCTCACTGGGAACAGCCTGTCTGAAAAGGGAGCTAATATAGAAGGAAGGAGATAGAAACAGATGCCATGATTTTCTTAGAGCATTTGGATCCAGCTGTCCCTGAATCTCCTCCTGTGCGATGTGGTTAACCGAGCCTATAAATCCCTTTGTGTTGTTTTTTTAAATTTATTTTATTGAATTATAGTTGATTTGCAGTGTTGTGTTAGTTTGCAGTGCTGTGAAACTGTAATTGTTTCACAACAATTACAGTTGTTGTGTACAGCACAGTGATTCAGTTGTATATATATTCTTTTTCACATTCTTTTCCATCCTGGTTTATTACAGGATATTGAATGTAGTTCCCCATGCTATCCAGTAGGACCTTGTTGTTTATCTATTCTACATATAATAGTTTGCATCTGCTAATCCCCAACTCCCCATCCATCCCTCCCCCACCCCAAATCCCTTTGTGTTGAAATCTGTGAATTGGGATTCTGACCCTTGCTATCCAGAGTCCTGAATGGGACAGAGGAATAGGTCAGCTTCCACCTCCTGCTCTATTACTACTGACACTACAGGCTGTGTGAAATGAACACTCGTGAAAGCTGGGCACTTCAAACCCACACCCATATCCTGGGTGCGTCTGCTAAAGCAATCCAACAGCTGTGCACACAGCTGGAGCTGACTTAAAGAGTTCCTAGGAAGGCTCATCCTACGGCTAAAGGTCATGTAAAGACGCTTTGGAGAGATAATAAACAACATCACACACAAACACATGCACACACACACACACCCGTTAGGCAAGAATACCACATATTTTCTTCTTAGGGGAAATAACCAGGAGCAAAGTATGGTGATTAGTCAGTAACTGACTATAATTAGGGGCTTTTCTGCCCTAGTAATATCTGAAGTAAGGCAGAGAGCATAAGCACAGCCCAGCGGTCTGTAAAGAAGTTATCACATCTTGCTTGATGTTTCCAGTGACTCAGTCCCTGAAGAACAGGTCCCTGCAAATCAGAAAGAAAATGCCTCCTAGGAGAACTTAGTACCTAAGTAATTGGGAGTTTCCTCCTCTCTATCAGAGTTAAAATAATTCTACCTTCAGTCTTCCACTTTGGGGCCCAACATCACTCAAGCAGCCACTCTAGGAATTCCCCAGCTGCTGGACTTTAAGTCCATTTTTATTTCAGAAATTTTATTATGCTGTATATAATACATAGGGAAGAGTGTATAAAAATTATAGGTACACTTTAAATTAACAATTAAACAACGATGTACCCTCACCCTGGGTTAAGAAATATTGGGTGGGCCAAAAAGTTCGTTTGGGTTTTTCCATAAGAGGCAAAACCCAAACGAACCTTGTGGCCCACCCAATATGTTACAAGTCATCTTAAACTCCATGGTGTGTCCCTTCCTAATTGCACTCGCTCCCAGGAGAATAACCACTATCCTGACTTTAATGTTAAGCATGCTTCTGCATTAAAAAAATAGTAATTGTAGCACGATTGCATGTATCCCTAAACAATATATTATTTCATTTTGCAAAACTCAGTATAAGCCCACCTTGGAAGGAAGAGGCAATATCGCCTATTTTAGATGAAGGCTGCCAAGAAAAGCAAAGCTGAACTGAGTCTCTGGGTCACAGTCTGGCTTTAACTTCTGCCCCTTCTGGTGAAGGTGGAAGGGGCAGATCTTGTTAGTGAGTCCTCGGAAACACAGAGCTTACCTTCCCATCGGGCAGGGCCAGGCACAGGATGTCCAGAATCTAAATGGACTATTGAGTATTTTCTGCTTCTAAACTCATGACTGTCAGGTACAAGTAGAAACAGAAAAATTCTGTGCAGTGAAATGGATGTTCTCAGCACATCTAAGCGGCACTACATGTAGGCATTTCACTAGTATATGGTCAAGACAAGCCACATTAAGAAGAGAATATGACTCTCAGACTTGCTGTTCTCAAGTTGAAAAGAAAAACAAATGGCAGTGTGTGTGGGGTGGAGCCCTCAACCTGACTCTCAGGTCCACTCCTCCCTGAGGGCCACTGCACCAGCTGGCCACTCCCACACACCTCTCATTCTGGAATCTTCTTTCGCCAAGCTCCAGGGGACCCCTTCTCAGCTTCTCTAACTGGATCCCCTAATTCCTGTGTCCCAGTCTTTCCTGGTGTGTTCTTTCATTTTTGATGGCATACATCCTACTTGAGATGAGCCTCTTGAAAAAGGCTGCATGAGACATAAAGGTCTCAAGACTTTGTGTGCCTGAAAATGTAGTTTTTCGACTCAAACTTAAGTGATAGTTTGGGTCTCAAATTCTAGGATGGAAATCATCTTCCTTCAGAATTTTGAAGGCATGGTTCTATTATCTTCTTACCTTCAATGTTGCTATTGAAAAGTCCAAAGCCATTTTTGTTCACAAGCCTTTTTTATTTATTTATTTTCTCTTTGGAAGCTTGTAGAAACTTCTATTTGCTAACCAATGTTCTGAAATATCACAATATGTGCCTTGCTGTAAGTCTGTTTTTGTCTATTTTGCTATCCCTTTCTGTCTGGCAACTTATGTCCTTCAACGCAGGGGAATTTTCTTAAATTACTTTTTGATAATTTTGTTTTCTCTGTTGTCTCATTCTGGAAACTTATATTATTCAGATAGTGGATCTCCTAAACTGATCTTTTAATTTTCTTATATTTTTATTCTTGTTTCTGTTTCTATATTTTTTACAGTATTTTGGGGGTGATTTCCTTTACTTCTACTAAGTTTTTAATTTCCAGAAGCATATTTTGTCCTCTGAATGATTCTTCTTTTATAGCCTCTTGCTCCTTACCTCTCCTTTCCTTCTGAGGGTTTTAATTATTGGTTCTTTTGTACTACTTTTTTCTCCCTGTCCTGTTTCTGTATTCCCTAAGTTGCTATTATTTGTTTCCTTTTTTCATCTCAACCTATTATGATGGTGACTTTTCTCAGAAATCTAGTACTTTTTGGCCACCTACTCATAATGACCAGGAGTGAAGAAAAGCTGGTTGGAAGCTCTGAGCGTATGGTGAGCTTTGTTGACTTTGAGCTTCACTGTAGAATTGTATGGGTGGTCCCTTTGGGATAAAACCTTGATGTTAGTTTCTCAGGCTGGTCAATATCTCAAGGAAGAGCCTTCCAATCCCCTGCCTGGAGATAAACCCTGGTGCCAGTATTCTGGGCACCAACAGGAGGAACAGGGCAAGGGGTCCCTTCATTCTGAATTTAGTGTACATACAGTCACCTAATTTCTCTGTTTTTGCTACAGTGTTGACATAGTATAGTACCCACACCCACAAATATGTCTGAAGTACCCCATCCAGAGGCCCTCTGTTCTTATCCTGAGACTAAATCTCCAGATATCTGCCAGGGTGGGCAATCATGAGGGACAGGGCAACATGGCTTTACTGTTCAGTTTTTCCAGTACAGACTCCTCAACCTCATTTCTGTTGCTCTAAGTAATTTGTTCCCAATTTGTTCCCATTGACCGCTGAAGAGCTCCACACAAATGCTGAAATGTGGTCTATGTGAGTGTTTACATTAAGCCATTCTGCAAATGCCTTCTGCAGAACCACCCCTACAAACACCTGTGTGGATGAACACCTTCTCCAGCTGAGGTGGAAGAGATAGAAAGTCCTTGGCTCTAAGTAGGAATAGAAGAACTCCTAGGTTAAATGTTGCTAGAAAAATCCCTCCCATTATCCAAAACCATTCCATCTGTAGTTGCTTCCTGTGTCTTCTGCCATCAGAAGGTCCTCGTGTGGTTAAAAGAAAGCTCTCCTTGCTGCCTTTCTAGTGATTTTTCTCGCTACGTATTCCATGTACATATAGATAAGATTAAGATGTTCATATACCTCATCTCATCTGTTCCTTATAACCACAGTCCTGTGAATTAGGAAGGTTGGGTATCATTAGTACTGTTGTTGTTGTTATTATTATTATTATTACCACCCTTTTGCAGAAGTGAAAACAGGCTCAGAAAGGCTGAAGGACTTGTCCAAGATCAGATTATATGCAACAAATAAAGCCAGCCTTATAACCCAGGTATTCTGCCCCATAGGTCCCACTGTCCACTGTACCACCACTGCCTCATGTAAATTAGCAGTCTCCTTGGGACGTACCCACTTAGATTTTCCCAGACCAATTTTAAGGAGGAGAAACTTGTCATCAACCTTGAATAAGGGTTGTGATGTCTTTTCACAGTTTGTGCTTTCTCCGGGAGGCAGAAAATGTGAGTGGTTCATTTCAAGAACCTGGAGCTCTTGCCCTTGAACTCTAACACTGAAGCCACCCTATGATGTGGTGACTGAGGTGACAGGATCCTCTGTGAGAACTTATCCTTCAGACAATGACTGTGGCTTCATGTTCAAACCAGGAGTTTCCATTTTCCTCTATGCCTCAGCCAGCCCAGCTTTGTCCTAAGGTCTGACTTCTTCATTTTCAGATCATCATGATCAGCACCAAAAACAAGTTGCAACTGTCCTGTCCTTTGAGTTTTATTTAATTACAAAGGATATTATTAGTATTGAGGAAAGGCACTAATTTTATGGCGTTTCATTAAAGTTATATACCTAGAAACATCTAATGAACAGGGCATGTCCAAAAAGCCATGTGTAACTTACATTTTTGCAACTCATTCCATTTTCAGGACAGCCCTTTGAGGAAAGTATTAAAGAAACCAAGTCTCAAAATGGTTAGTAATATTCAGTATGAGTTAATAATATTCTCAAAGACAGGGAACTAACGAGTGACAGAGCCAGAATTTAAATCCAGATTTATCTCAGCCTACTCTTTCTTCTAGGTTTAGGCACCACTCTAGATTTATGGTCCAAATATTCTGAACTGAGGACGACTTGTGCCTACTGGGGTGCAATAAGGGGTGGGATGAATGAAGGCTGGTCTAGAGCCTAGTCTAGAGCAGGGAATCTCAAACTTGACCGTGCATCAGAATCACCTAGAAGGCTTGTTAACCAAGATTTTCTGTGCCCCATCCACTCATGTGTTTCTAATTCAGTTGGTCTGAGTGGGGCCTGAACTTTCACATTTCAGACAAGCTCTCAGGTAAGGCTGATGCTGCCGGTGCAGGCACCACACTTTGAGAAATCATTAAGTCTTCTCTAATAAGTCTTCTCAACAAATAGCCAATCCCTGAAGCAACGACCTTCATAGCTAGTAACAAGGGATGAAATTCACCTAACTCTTGAAGGTCTATAATTATGATTAGTACACAAAGGGAGCTAGCAGGTGAATTCGCCGCCCTGGAGAAACAATATGGAAAAGAAGCAAATGTTCTCAACAAGGTCCCTCTCCACGCATAAATTTCATTTTCTCCAAAGAAAAAAAGAAGCAAACAATACAGAAAATCAACAGAGAACATTTAGTTTGGAAAACAGAAGCAATAAGAAGAAAGGGCAAGGTGGAAACAGTGTGATGACTACAAAACAGTTGAGTTTCTGCTTTTTTTTTCCTCAATGCCTATAGAGCAGCTTAACCAGTAAACATGTATTTATTGGGCTCTTAGGGCTCTTAGGCTATGCTCAGGTAGGTGTAGAAAAAAGTATGGGGCATGGCTCTTGACCTCTAGAAAGTTACAGTGATGCCTCATAATCAGTTTCTTGCATGCCACAAAGTGAAATTCCCAAATAAGTAAAAGTAATTCCTCAAAGTACTCAGATTTTATCTATTTGAAGTGTTCTTTTCATTTTAAAAAATATTTCTGAAACCTACACCTTCCTATGAATTTAAACCAAGAACAAAAAACATGGTTTAAATTTTTCTTGATGATTCTAGGCCACATAACAGATATCTTCTTTTGGAATATTAAATAATAACCACAGGACTTATTGAGGGGTACATGGCTGTTTGCCCTACTTAACGTCACCCAAGTCCAGTCTTAATATTTGGGGGGTTCCCATTCTTTATCAATTGTCACTTTATCTTTGCCTTTGGGATCCAACTTCTAATACCTCCACTTTACCTCTTTTAATTTGCTGTTTCTTCTCTACTGTGGATTAGAAAATTCATACTTTTTAGGAAGCAAGACTAAGAGAAAACAAGAGATGAAACCTGAGGACCTGAGTTTTTTGCCTATGAATCAAGTGAGCTTTAGGGTCTGGCCTTAGTGACTTCATCTTTGGAGCTCCCTGGTGAGGCTGATGCCGCCCGTCTGAAGACAACATTTTGAGAACTCGTTAAGGCTTCCCTAATGAGTCATCTCAACAAATACAAATGTTTTTTCCTTTTTCTAAATTATTTTCTCAGTGGGGGCCAGTTTGAAATCTTCCAAATATACCTTCACTTTGAGAGGATGATTGGCCCAACCCTCCTGGCTCTTTCCTTTTTCCTTCTGGACAAGCCCTCTCAGGACGCTACTTTCATCTTCTGAAATTTTCCAAACATTTAATATAGGATAATATTCCCTGATCATATATGTGTGTCACCTATTTATTGGATGAATAAATAGTGTATCAACACATATATATATTATTGTACCCTAGTCCCCTATAAGACAGGTACTATTTGGATACTTTCATTTATCTCCTTTAATCCTCAGACCCATCATATGAGCTAGGAATGAATAGCCCATATTCTAAGCTGAGAAAACTGAAACTCGGGGAGATTAAGTGACCCACTCATTCAAGGTCTTAGTCAGTAAATGGCATAGCTGGGATTACAACTCAGATCTTCAGATCCCAAAGCCAGCATGCTTTCCATTAGACCACAGCTATTGTCCCACTGAGAATAAACTAACTATTGGGATGCAAAGGAAGATGGCAATTTATAGTTTTAAATGAGAAAAACTCATGGCAAGCATAATGGCCTCTCTACCCCACACCCATGGCAGACAATGTTCTTTCCTGCTGCATATGGAATCCTCAGAATCCTTTTCAACCTAGTGTCTCTAGTAGCCAGAACTAATCCATTGGAATAGGCACAAAGTACAAACCCATATGCCTTAGCTTCATTTACTTGGAAATTTCATTCTGTGGTATCCCACTCTAGAAACATTCCACCTAGAAAATAGAAAATAAGATGCTATTTGCAAAGGCAGATAGATAAGGTTGGGGAAGATAGACATTCAGTAGAACTGACAGCTTATTCCTTATCTTAGATCAGTGGTTCTCAACCAGGGGCAATTTTGGCCCCAAAGTTGATATCTAGGAATATCTGGAGACATTTTTCTTTGTCACAAATGGAGGAGGAGGGGGTGCTACTGGTATCTAAAGGGTAGAGTTTAGGGATGCTGCTAAACGTCCTACAATGTGCAGGATACTCAGGTTCTCTTACAGCAAATAATTATCCAGCTCAAAATGTCAACAGTGCAGCAGCTGAGAAACTCTGCCCCCGATCACAACACACGGAAAGGAAGGAACAGAGCATAGCCCCTTGCAGAGACCTGCTGCTTCTCTCACATTAGTAAAATAAAGTTGAGGGAACTGAAACCACTGGTTTAGGGTCTCCTTCTGGTTGCTCTTACACAAAGAGCAGAGGCCACACAGGGTTCAGTGATAGCTGGCTGCAGGATCCTTTTATTTTCTTCCAGCCCAGATGACCTGAAGAAGCATAAGATGCTACCCACACATCCTGTATCAACATAGCTTTTGGCTTTGCTCTCCCAGTCTCTCTCCAATCAAGACAACAGGAAAGAACATTAAAAAGAAAAGGGAAAGTGAAGGGTGAGGGGAAGAGTAGACTAGACACTCCAAGGAAAATTCCTCCACAGCCAGACTGGTTCTTGGTGCTAGCTCATCCACATGGATGCTGTGAGTGCTCTCACAGTCCTTTGGTCTCTATTTTTCCACAACCTTACCACTCTCAGTGTGGTGTCCAGAGCAGAAGAACTGGCACCACCTGATGCGTATCTCCTTAGAACTGTAGAATCTCAGCCCTCCCTAGACCTCCTGACACAAAATCTGCATCTTCACAAGATCCCCCAAGTGATTTGTATGCACATTCATGTTTGAGAAGCACTGCTCTAGGGTTTCCAAAAGGCAAAATAAAAATGCAAAGTGAACAGCTGCAAAACAGATGCAAAGCAAATCACGTGGTGTAACATATGACTTCTCCAGGGGATTTATGACACTCTGTGGACGGTAGCTTGAAATATAGAAAACAGAAATGTGAAGGAATATGTGCAAAAAGTCAATGCCATGTTATATCTTTTTAAGTGCCCTAAAGGGATCCACCTTGGGTTCAAGAAAATGTGGTACTGTACCTAAAACAGTTTCATGTACCCAATGTGTGCGCAAGTGTTTTGTCTTTTGTTTTTTTGTTTTGTTTTGTTTTGTTCTCAATAGGAAACAAAGATTGGATTTATACTGATCTTCCACAAAAATCAGAGGATTTGATTTGATCAGTATTTCCAACACAGCATTCCATAATACCAAAATTTTGTAACAAGAAAAAGAGAAGAGTCAATGTTGTCTCTTTTTAAATAACGTAGAAAATAGATTAAGGCGAATGGAACCGGTTCAGTCTCAGGTCCTCTCTCAAGTTATTCTAATTGGCTTGGCTTTACTCATTCAAGAAATATTAGGTCCCAGAATCTGTGCAAAGGAGAGTTTGAAGGAATGCAGCAACCAGCGCTGCAAAACATTGCCTGAGATTAAGTGCGGCAGGCCGCCCTTGATAACTGAGATGGAGAAGGGAACCGAGCAGGGGGGAGGAGTCGGACAGAGAGGAGCTAGAGGAAGGGGGAGGGGGGCGCTCTGGATGCACTTGTGGATGCGCGGGTGGAGCCCGGGAGACCGACCTCACCCCGGGCAGGTCCAGCCTGACTCACACGCTTGCCTGCAGGACAAGGCCATGACTTTGCCCGGTGAAGGTTTTCCGAGGACCGCGTCAAGCAGTCCCGCAGCCTGTTTCCAACGGAGCCGTGGCCGAGTTTCAGATGATCCATCCACAAGGGCAGGTGTAGGAGGGGCCGCTAGAGGCCGCGCTCCATCCCTTCACGGAGGAAAGGAAAGGGCCCGAGCGAGTTTGTGTGCAGCTGGCTTTGTTCAGCCCAGCACTGGGTGTTCTTTTCCTAACCTCCGCGCTCTGCCTGCGACTCTCTGCGTTGACCTGAGAGAGATCAAACACCAGCCTCGAAGCCAGAGCACCCCGCGACCCCTGCATCACTAGAGCGGGGTGGGATGCTGGGTGGTCCCTCCGAGCCCCTCCTCCGACTCCTGGGTCTCTTCCCAGGCTTCTCCTGGGGCAGAAAGCTTGGTTCACTGATAACAGGCGTCAGTCCCCTCACTTCACTGGGATTCTGAAGCCCAGAGAACTGATTTGGAGAGAAAGCAATGGAGCAAGGTGGAGAGAGAGAACGAACCTCAGAACTCAGGCAAACCGTCTCCTTCCTGAGGAGGCACCTGAGCCCTGGGAGTGCTCCCCAGGAGGTTGGGCAAGAGTTGACACTACAAGAGGAGTGGATGTGGAAGGGGAAATGAGGCAGATGTTTCCAGAGGCTGTCCCGCCCGAAATAGTGTTCAGAGACCACTGAATTCTTAAGGTCACTGGACATTTTTACGGTGGAGTGAGGACTCAGATAAAGTCATGACAAGGCAAGCAGGAGAGAGTTGCTCCTAAAATGCTTCCTGAGAAATTCTGAGCCAGTGGATCACAATTCTGCCCCAGGACAGAGAGACCCTGGCACTTCCATAGGGAAGGGAAATCACCCAACATTTATGAGCACCTCTCCAGGCACTGGGCTTAGTGCTTTCTGCTTTCCGTTGCTCAGTGACCTAACAGGCCAGTGGGGTGAACATAAATATATCCATTTTGTTAAGTAATTTTCTAGGGTCAGCTGGTAACAAAGTGGCAGAACTGTGATGCTTGTTTGTTTGATTTAATTTATAAATAGATAATACAATCACATCTAAATCGGAAAGCCTAGAAAGGGATGTAATAGAAAGTCTCTCATCCCCACTGACCCCCAAATATCCAGTTGCCCTCATCTCATCTCCTTTGCCACATACACAGGTAACCACCATCATGTGTTCCTTATTACATATACACTTTCAGCATTTCTTTACACATATACCAGTTAATGAGAATATACAGTCTTATTTTTCCTCCGTTTGTAAACAAAACATGGCATGCTATACACACTGCTCTGTGCCTTGCTTTTTTTCACTTCACAAGATATCTTGTAGATCTTTCCATATCAGCACATGAAGACTTTCCTCCTTCTTTTCCTTTTACAGCCGCATGGTATTCCTTTGTATGGACATACCATAATTTAATTAACCAGTCCTCTATTGTTGGATACTGCGTTGTTTCCAATCTTTTGCTACTATAAACAATGTTGCAGTGAATAGCTTTGTACTTAAATCATTTTGCACATGCCGGAGCCAGAAGCCCACATCTTTCTCCCTCTAAATAATTTATGTTCCCTCCACTCCAAAGCTGACAAAGGACTGATTATGTATGGCGGCTCTGACAGATAAATGCTCATATCTCTGTCTTCCCCCAACCCCCAATCTTCCTATTTTCCTTTTCTCGTTATGAAGCCTATTTGTATTTGAAACAGCTACAGAGATGCCAGACAGAGTCCTTGCCATTTTATCTCTTTCTGTGGTTGCTTCATTTCATTCTTCAAATACCAAGTGTGACTGTAACTGGGCTGTACTGGAGATAAAATCTGCAGATGTTGTTCCACATAAACATGGAATTTCTGCTACCAGTTGGATCACACTGTTTCGTACAAGTGCCAGGGATGTTCAAAGCCTGCATACCGTAGCCCACACCAGGCTTGGATCCCAGCTTAGAACTGGAAGGAAGATGAGCTAGAGGCAGTCTGCTGCTGCGGGAGCTAGCAGCCATCGTCGTTTCTGGCTGTTGACCTAAAGGGACATGAAATGAATGGAGGCAACATCAGGGAGGCCCAAGGAAGTCCGCCTTCTGGAAAAGACAAAATGCATCATCCGAACTTTCATCCTTGTCATCTGTGTTCATTTTATCTTCTCTTTTTACAGTTAGATTTTTCGGGTTTGCTTTTCAAAAGATACCTTCTTGTCTCTCAAAACAGGATCTGGGGATTAGAGAGAGTACTGGGCCGGGGAGGGGTGGGGGGTGGTGGGGCAAGAGAAGGTAGGGGTTTCTTTTTTTTTATGCATGTGATTCCAGCCACTGTCTGCATAGTTCACCAAGATTGGTTTACCCTGTTTTGTGTATAGTTTGATCTAAGTCCTAATTCTTGGAAACTTACTGCACACCAGTCATTATGTTGATGAATGACAGAAGGCCCAGATGCTCTGGTCTAAAAGAAGAGTCAGACACATACCAGGTATCGTCAGTGCAGAGCAAGAGACCAATTCAAAGTGATACGAGCCGTGATGTAGGTAGAGATGTACGTTCGGGGTCTCGTCTAGCTCAGAGGAGGGGTGCTTAACCCAGAGTGGGGAGACAGAGAGGTGGGGCAGGCAGTTCAGGAAGGCTTCTTTGGGAAGATAATGCTGAAAGGAGCCATGAGGAGTAGCAGGAAGTGCTCCAGCAAAGAAGGCGAACAGAGACAACAGCATGAACAAAGGCCCAGACCAAGGAAGTAGTAGGGGCACTATGACCCAAATGTAACTTATTTTTTAAACACTTGAAACATTGAATAGCAAGCTAGTAGCCCACCTGGAGCAAGTTTTAAAGGTGAAAGCTGGGATAAATTTGAACTTTATTCTACAGTCCTTAAATATTAGCCATTCTTTCTGTTCTTACCTTAATTAGATGGGTCTCCAGTAATAAGCTCCCATCCAATCTTCTTCTCTAACCTCGGAACACGTCAGGCAGACAGTTCCAGGGAAGCCTTTCTCAGCTGCCTCGGTCCTTCTGTCTCTTATCTCTGACCCATGACTGTTTTCTTGTAATCACAAGGATGGCTAGAGTTTGCCTTTTAAAACCACCACAACGCTCTGAACTTAGGCAATTCCTACATCTTTCCTTCCAGCTGTCGACCAAGCCTGGCAAGTCAAGTCTTCTGGAAGTCTGTATGACAGCTCTTTGCCCCCCAGGAATGGAGACACTGGAAAGCTTACAGAGCCCACATCACTCTGTGAATGTAATAGGCTGGTGTTATCATCAGAATAATCTCCAGGGATCGTATCTCCAGGTATTAGTGGATATGCTAGATTTGGTTGAGAAATGCATGTGTCAGAGATTCTCTGCAAAAGGTGGTTTTTCAGGTGGTCTTCCAATAATAATAATGCCAGTAACAGTAATTAACATATATAGAACACTTCCTATGTTCCAGATACTGTTCTAAGTCCCTTAAAGATCACTCCTTAATGGTTTTATCTCCTTTAATCCCCAGATTTCCTTCTTAAAGCCTGGCATGCTGCCTAGTTAAAATTCAAGTGTCCTTGGGTTCAAATCCCGGCTCTGCCACCTACTATTTTTGCAATGTGCCTGAACCTCAGTTTCCTCATCTATAAGTGAGCATATTGATACCTTCCTCCCAGAAGTGAAATGATATAGATTAAAGCACCTGGCACATAACAAGCTCACAGTGAATGTCTCTTACCTTCCCCTAAACAACAGATACTTTTATTGAAAATGCTTCTACTTTCTTTTTTTTTAATGCTTCTACTTTCAAATAATTTAAGACAGAAGACCTAGTCGAGTGTTTTTTGACAATGATATAATTATATCACATCATTCCTCCAAATAGCAGAAGGAAAACATATGGATTTTTTTTTCTCTTCTGGGGTCTGTATTTCTTAAACAAGACTATGAATATGAGGAAAGAATATATGAGAGCAAGACCAAGTGCCAGTTAAGGACACATTTCCTAATCTGGACACTACTCCTTCAGGGATCCACACCCCACCCCCAGCCCCATGAAATCATCAGAAAAGGAAAGAAACACTTGGGCTCTGAGATCCTGTCCAATTTTAGCTCTAGGTGTTAGGGTCATGTGGAAGTGGCAAGTTTTTGAAATGCTGACATGCTGACACTTAAGCGAATGGCTGGATCCTATTATAGCTCAAAGAAAATATATAAAGAACCTGGCCCTGGGTGAGAGTTCCAAAATGAAATAATATCCAGCATGATGTAAGTGGTAAGGCTTAGGGATGGAAAGACTGGGGTGTGAATCTCAGCTTCACACTTCTCAGCTGTGTGACCTTGGGCACGGATGAATAATATATTGTCACCTTAGACCCCGTCCCTGGGTTTACCTGTAAAACGGAGATAGCATCCTTTTCACAGCATTGCTGTGCTGCTCAACCAATGTCCATTCCCTTCCCCTTTGTGGTCAAAAGCTTACTCCGTGTGAATCTACGGGGACTCCCAGCTCAGCCCAGCTGCAACCCTGAACACTTAGTAAATTGTTGGAAATCCATTTCCATATACCGTTTCGTGTTTTTTTAAGGGGTCTCTGTTGGAATTATTTCCAGGCTTGCAGCATGTGTCTGCCCATGGAGAAGGAACAGTTTTCCCTCTTAGCTCCTACTCATACAATTTCACCTTGGCTGGCATCTATCACATAAACCACAGAACAGCAGTCACTCCATCACGCTCTCTGCTTCCAATCTCCTTTTCTTTTCTAGCAGTGACAGACTTTCATCTTTCTGAAAACATTTCCATCTCCATTGGGACTATCCTAGTCCCTTTCGTGCCGGTGACTGGGGCTCTCAGTCTCTATTTCCTACTCCTTGGCCTTTGCTTTCTTTTGCATTTCCTGAGGTGGTCCCCTGTCCTTTCAATGACTTTCTGGATTTCTCATTCGCTTTGTGTGGTTTTTCCTTTGTTGCCTCTTGGGGACCAAGGTTGAAACTCCACTCCCTCCTTTTTTGGTTGCTCATCCTGCTATTTTTATTCCCTTACCCCTTCTGTCAAAGTAACACAAGGAAGAAGTGCCTTGAATATACCACAACCATTTAACTGGAGACATTAAGATTAAGAAATATAGAGCAAACAGAGCTTCAACAATATGTGTTTTATACAAAATGATAAATATTTTTAAATGGAATTATTAGTATTAAAATCTTCAATGATATTTTATCTTGATAGAAATAAGTGTTCGCAAGGATGTAGAGAAAGGGGAACGCTTTCCCCTTTCCCACTGTTGGTGGGAATATAAATTGGTACAGCCACTCTGGAGAACAGTATAGAGTTTGTCAAAAAAATTAAAAATGGAACTACCATATGATCTGGGAATTAATTCCACTTCTGGGTATTTATCCAAAGAACAAAAGCACTGATTCAAAAAGGTATCTACACCCCATGTTCATTGTGGCATTGTTAAAATAGCCAAAATACGGAAACAACCTAAGTGTCCATCAGTGGATGAATGGATGAAGAAAATGTGATATTTAGCTATTAAAAAAATGAAATCTTGCTGTTTTTGACAACACGAATGGACCTTGAAGGCATTACGCTAAGTGAAATAAGTCAGAAAGATAAAAACAAATACTACATGATCTCACTTATATATGGAATCTAAAAAAACTAAACAAAACTAAATGAACTCCTCCATGAGAATCTTTGTACTCTGAGATACTGGATATATTTGTCTCCAGTCATTTTTCTCCATTTTTCCTGAACATGAAACCCACCATTTTTTCACTCCCATCCCATGGACAGTGTTCTCACTCAATTTGCCTCCCAAGTGGGACCATAACACCAACTATAAAACACACACACACACACACACACACACACACACACACACATGCACGCATGCATACACTTCCCTCTTTCTCCTCTGAATTCCTTGCACCCAACCCAGTTAGCTGTTCAATGTACCTTTCCCCCAGATATGGCTTTATGACAATCTCCTATTGTTAAATTAAACTATTATTCGCGACCTCTTGTGCTCTTTCCCTTGTCACAGGACTGTGTCACACTTACCTTCATACCCTCCACAATGCCAACATAGAGTGCCTTGCTCATGGCGAGTACTCGATGGATATTCATCTCAAGGGTGACTCTGGCTCTGCTGGATTTTGCTTCTCTTTTTTTCAGAGAGGGTCTAGCTGTCTCTGAAGAGGTAGCTAAAGCTTAAAAAACAAAAAGAGAGCGAGAGAGAGACAATTACCTAATGCCTTAGGAGTCCATAGTCTAAAAGAGGAAAAGGCCTGGTGGTAGAAACTTCACAATAGTAAATCCCTGTTTTCAAAAGTATCCACTGTGTATCTGGAGGCTGGAAGGAAGAGGACTTCAAAAACAGGAGAACAAATTAGGAAATGAGATCAACAAATACTGTAACTACAAACATTTATGCAAACAGGCCCCCTCTCTTATCCTAGAGACCAGAAAGGAAATAACTGCTCCCTTTGGAAAATAGGATTCCAACTTGGGGAGACACCCATGGCCTTGACCCAAAGCTCTAGAAGGCCTAAATGTATGCTGTGTCAGAGGCCTTAAGCACTAGGGGTGGCCCATAAATGATGAACTAATGAATGTGCGAGAGAGAGAGATTGGCAAATAGTCTATCCAAACAAGTCATAAACTTCCAGATTCTAAACAAGCCAGATTTCCCTAGAGAATTATAGTAATAATAACCACAAACATGTTCTTTCTATGTGCAAGACATAGCTATAAGTCTTTCCACGTATCAAGTCATTTCATCTGCACAATCTCTGATGTAGATTATTTTACTATCTTCGTTTTGTAAATGAAGAAATTTAAACATAGGAAGCTTAAGTGATTTCCCCAAGGTCAGGCAGCTAGCAAGCGGTAAACCTGGGAATGTGGAGGGAGAAACATAGGGACTCAGCTTAGAGAAACTTGAGTTGGAATCTTGGCGCCATCCTCTATTAGCTGAGTGAACTTTTGCAAACTCCCTGAATCACATTTGCCTCATTGGAAAAATCAGATTAATTGTATCTACATCCTAGGGCTGTTGTGAAAGTTGGATGAGTCTTGGAACTTTGAGTTTCCTGTAACTGAAGGACTAGCCATTTGGATCAACCCTCCTGCTGAAATAGCCAAGCATGCTGGATAACTTTTCTTTTCATCTTCATAAAAGTATCAAAGAACTGACAAAATGGTTTTAAAAAAATACAGGCCTAAATCTAGAAGGAAGCAAGAACCCAGAGAAGTAAGCAGAGCATCAAAATCACTTTTCTTCTGAAGGCGTTTGTTCATCTGGATTATCCAAGCTGTGAAACTGAGCTGTGGTTTTGATGGCTTCTCGGGACAGAGGACAGAAGTCAAGGCCAGGGATTGCCAGGTCTTCCACAGGTACTTTTTCAAGGACGCATGAAACAGAAGTAAATGGGCTCCTCCCACAACACCCCCATGGACTGCAGGGAATGAGGTCTTGGTGCCAAGCAGAGTCAGGAGAAAAGAGAAAAACAACCCGTCTCTAAGGGGCTGTAACCATGGGCTAGCATTTTTGCAGAGGCACAGCCTAGGTCTGCATCGCGGGTGTGGTTCAAAAGCTCAAGCTATGAATTTAAAATGGTACTGCAGGAAGAATATGATGAGAAAATGGGAGCAGGGTTACAGAAAATAGGTTGGAGGGCAACGAAGGCAGACACAATTTGTGTGCTGTGCTCCAGGCCCACAGACAGGCCCCCCCCGTTCCTCACACAAACACCCACGCACACCTGCTCATCTCTGCACCAGCTGGGCCTTCCACTGTAGGCGTCACGGTGGTCAACAGTATGATCTCTGGAGTTGGATGGCCCAGGTTCAAATCCTGACTCTGCTACTTCCTGGCTGCATGACTCTGGGTAAGTCACTTAATCTCTCTGTCCATTTTTCTCATCTGAATAAAGGGAATAATTACAAAACCTCCTGTCGTTTATTGTAAGGATCACAGAGTTCACGTCTACAGAATGTTAAGAACAGTGTCTGGCATATAGGAAGTAATTATATGGTAACGATGATGGTTTTCTGAAATGATCATTTGCCCTTTATTTATTTGGCAAGATTTTATTAATCCTTTACAATTTGGATAATATTACCTGCTCTGTCAGGCCTCTCCTGTCTCAGCATACCACACAACTTCACATATACATCTCTCCTAGAGCCCTTATCACACCAATTTGCAATGACTGGTAGGCAATTCTGTCTCCCCCGTGGCACTATCAGTTACTTAACGTGGAAACGAAGTCTTATGTATCATTGCATCCCTAGCTGCTAGTACAGAGCTTGACACATAATAGATGATTAGTTAATATTTGATGAATGAAAGAATGTATTGATGATTTCACCTTGCCTTAGTGCAAGAATTTTTCCCATAAGAACAGTTTTTTGAGTTTCCTGTCCCTTATTCTGCTCTCATTTTAAACAAAAAACATAAAATTCAGCTTGTTCTCCCACTTGAATTGTTTCTCTGGAATGTAAACTTCTTACGAGCAGTCCCAGTATCTTATCTACTTAATTTAGATCTGCATGAGTATCAGGAAAATGACTAAACCACCATAAAAATGGTATTGGCAAACAAATTGGACCAATGAGTCATGAGATCATGAACGGAGACATGTTCACAGATTCTTCCTGCTTATGTGGGGATGCGGACTTAAATCAACTTCCTGGTTCTGCCGTATTCATGGATCAGAAGACGGGATTTATAGTCCCAGATTGACGACTTATTTGTTATGTGACTTTGAGCAAAACATATTCTTCCTAAATTTCACTTTTCTCATCTGCTAAGTGGGTTTAATAATACCTGCCAGATAGTGATGTCGTGAAGCCAATAAGGTGATGCAAGACATGTGAAGGGGCTTCATCAATGGCCAAGTGCTTAAAAATTGTAAAAATGGCTGATTGTATTTATCTGTGCTAGAAAATTCCCATTTATATTCTGGGTGGCCAGTTCTCACCCTTCAATGGGTGGCTTTTCTCAGAAGAAGCCTGTGTCATAAACACAACAAAGTCAGTGTAATATATCAGTGTTACAAACACAACAAAGCACCTCACCTGGCAACAAAGAGACCTCATAAAATTTAGAGACCTCTCTGTTTTGAGAGTTTGGCAAGTGACTGAGCTTGGTTCCAGAGAAAAAAGCTCTGAGGGGAACTGATTGGGGAGCACGTAGGAGAGTTCATGCTTTCCCTATGACCGACTTGCTCTGACACATCCATCCACAGCAACAAGTGGAAAGAGGTCGTGGACTGCCGCAGCTGGGTGTCTGAGAGCAGAGGGAAGCCTCTCTGAAATGATGTGGTTTGAAAACCAGCTCTGAATATAAGAGAACAACCTCAGCCAGAGATTAAAGACAATCCTTCTCATCCTGCCCCTAGGCTTTTCATGGCATTTGTTTTACTCTTCCTGACTTCCTTCACTCTGTATGACAGACTCTAGGTCCATCCACCTCTCTACAAATAACTCAGTTTCGTTCCTTTTTATGGCTGAGTAATATTCCATTGTATATATGTGTCACATCTTCTTTATCCATTCATCTGTTGATGGACACTTAGGTTGCTTCCATGTCCTGGCTATTGTAAGTAGAGCTGCGATGAACATTGTGGTACATGACTCTTTTTGAATTTTGGTTTTCTCGCAGACCTACTAGAGAATGGACTTGAGGACATGGGGATGGGGAAGGGTAAACTGGGACAAAGTGAGAGAGTGGCATGGACATATATACACTACCAAACGTAAAATAGATAGCTAGTGGGAAGCAGCCGCATAGCACAGGGAGATCAGCTCAGTGCTTTGTGACCACCTAGAGGGGTGGGATAGGGAGGGTGGGAGGGAGGGAGACGCAAGAGGGAAGAGATATGGGGATATATGTATATGTATAGCTGATTCACTTTGTTATAAAGCAGAAACTAACATACCATTGTAAAGCAATTGTACTCCAATAAAGATGTTAAAACAAAAACAAACAAACAAAAAATGATTCTTCTCAACCAAGGGGAATCAGACCCTGGGGGGGTGGGAGTGTTGAAGGCATCACAAGGCACCACCTCCAAGTCATTAAAGACAAGACTCTGCGTCTTGAATTTAGTGACATATTTGCTCATCCTCATTACTAGTCTCTCTGAACTCTTCCCCGCCCCTTTTAGAAAGCCAGAGAAATTTCATAACGGAATGAGGCAATTTCATTTTGGCCTTGCCTTGGTCCATTAAGACCATATTCTGCAGCTAGGAACCAAGCTGCACATTTGTGGAATCACAAGGTACTAGAACTTGGAAGGAATTTGGAGAACATCAGTTGGAAGCTGAAACCCAGATATGAAGTGACATGTCCATGGGCAAGCTGTAAGTGGGACCAGAATGCAGGCATCTTCACTTCCAGCCCAGGACTACAGAACTGCATCCTCTCTGCCTCCTGGAGTAGAACCTTGAGAATCCAGATGCTTCCATTTGCCAGCTGTGGTCCAGAGAGTAGGTGGATGTAGGTCATAAGTGCAATCTGCTATCTAAACAACCTAGCAACACTGCCAAGGCAATTCATTTTGAAACCTGCTACCTAAGTAGGCTGCATGATATCATCTGTCTAAAGAAGGTTCCAGTTGTCATTACAATCATTGGAATTGCATCAGTTGCATCAAGCATGAAATATATTCACCCACCCGGTTCTCTTCCTCACCAAGCAGGCTTTTTCTTCTCTGTAATTTCTTCCAAACAGTCCTAGAGTGTAAAGGAGCTGGGGAAGACACCAAGACTTGATGACAATGCTCTACATCCCAGTTTAACTTCTGTTTAACTGAAGAAAAGGAAAAAATAAAGTTAAGTACTTCTCTATGTCAGATGCATTCCATTTATCACCTTTAATCCTCACAATAGCCCTCTGAGTTTGATAACTTAGCCACAATTCCCAGTTGAGGAAACTTGAGGCAGGAGATAAAATAACTTCTCCAGGTCACATATTTAGTAAGTGGTAAAGCCATTGTTGAGTCTCTCTGTCTCCAGTGGCACCTGGTCCATCATATTGAAAGTTAATGAACATGGTGTAGTTCATATACATGTTTAAACTATTTGTATATATTACTTTATGCATAACAGACAAATACATAAGGTCCATTTCTAGGCAATGATTTGAAAAAGTAATTGCACTTTGAAGACTCAAAAAAAAAAAAAGCTAGCAGGCCTCTGTTACATTGAGTCCCATGCCACACGGTTTGCAGGATCTTAGTTCCCCGACCAGGGATTTAACCTGCGCCTTCTGCAATTAAAGCACAGGGTCCAACCACTGGACCACCAGGGAATTCCCCATTGAGTCTTCCGTTGCGGAGCACAGGCTCCGGACGCGCAGGCTCAGCGGCCATGGCTCACGGGCCCAGCCGCTCCGCGGCATGTGGGATCTTCCCGGACCAGGGCACGAACCCGTGTGCCCTGCATCGGCAGGCGGACTCTCAACCACTGCGCCACCAGGAAGCCCCCCATTGAGTCTTTTCATGAACCTTCCTACTGAAGAGTGTTTCAAACATTCAAATCACCAGAAAATTAAAGGTAGAAGATTCTCCATTCCATCATGTTAGAAACACACCTGAATTTAACCTAAATTCGAGTCCATTCTGGGCCAGATAAACCTGCCCTTTGTGCTCTAGAGAAAAACAGCATCCCAACTTCACCAAACTCCAAACGAGTTTAAGATAATAAAAAATTACCATTTAGTAAGTGATTACTGTGTGCCAGACACTGCACTGAACCTTTTGAATTAATTACCTCCCAGCAATCATAGGAGAGAATTACCATTACAGGCATACCTTGTTTATTGCCCTCCACCTTATTGCACTTCATAGATACTGCATTCTTTACAAGTTGAAGGTTTGTGGTAGCCCTGCGTCAAGCAAGTCTATCGGCACCATTTTTCCAACAGCATTTGCTCACTTCATATCTCTGTGTCACATTTTGGTAATTCTCACAATATTTCAAACTTTTTCATTATTATTATGATTGCTATGTGATCTGTGATCTTTGCTGTTACTACTGCAAACACTTATGACTCGCTGAAGGTTCAGATGATGGTTAACGTTTTTTAGCAATAAAGTATTTTTTAATTTTATTTATTTATTTTTGGCCGCATTGGGTCTTCGTTGCTGCACACGGGCTTTCTCTAGTTGCAGTGAGCGGGGGCTACTCTTCATTGCGGTGCACGGGCTTCTCGTGGTGGCTTCTCTTGTTGCGGAGCACGGGCTCTAGGCACCTGGGCTCAGTAGCTGTGGCTTGGCGGGCTCTAGAGCGCAGGCTCAGTGGTTGTGGCTCACTGGCTTAGTTGCTCCGCGGCACGTGGGATCTTGCTGGACCAGGGCTCGAACCCATGTCCCCTGCATTGGCAGGCAGATTCTTAACCACTGCGCCACCAGGGAAGTGCCGTCAACAAAGTATTTTTTAATTAAGATATGTAATTTTAGTCATAATGCTATTGTTAGTGCTTGCACACTAACAGACTACAACATAGTGTGAGCATAACTTTTTTTACACGTGTTGATCATTAATGAAACTTTTGATTTGCAATGTTTTCTCAGACTGTCCACCAATGATTTTCTCCTTTTCTTTCTGCTTCTCCAAACTCAAAAAGCATCTGATAAAAGACAATGATACGTTTCTCTCTCAATTTCTGTCCATATTACATATAAGAATTAAATCAGTTTCCCAAATCTTAGTTACAATTACCTGTTCAGTGTTTTTCTTCACCACTCAATTATAAGCTCTCAGGAATAGCATTTGGTTTTTGTACCACTGTCATATGGTTTGTATCCAAAAAGATCCATTAAATGAGTTATGGATATAGCATATTTTAGTTACTCATTACATGGAAAAGTTGCTAAGTGAATTTGACTCAGAGAGTGAAGAATACTCTCTTAAAGATCAATAAAGCACAATGCAATAACAAAACAAAACACACAGGTTTGCTCTTTATATCCTATGTTGTCTTTGACAAGGCATTTAATGTCTTCAAACCTCATTTTCCTAACCTGCAAAATGGGGAAGTACTTTCTCTGAAAACCTGTGAACGTTTTTTCCCAAGATTTTGTCTCTGGTGGGAATCCAAATGATAAATTATTGCTTAAATATTAATAGAACTTTGTCATTCCTTCACGTGAATAGTCATCTTCTATTGATAAGTAATGATAACAACCTGAGGGTTTTAAGCTCAAAGGGTGGATGTACAATACATTGTAAGAGGAGAATAGAATGGCACCCCACCTAAAATTGAGTTCTGTCCACTTAAATGAGAGGTCCTCTGTGCCCTCTTAAATGGTGCTTCAATATCATCACTTAAAGCATAATTTTTATATGCACTAGGAAACAAAAAATTCATGTGACTCACTTTATTGCGATATTCGCTTTGTTGCGGTGATCTGGAACTGAATCAACAATATCTCCAACGTTTGCCTGTGTTCAGATCATCCCTATAGTTGGCTGGCTAAATTACCTAGCAAGTAAGAAACAGAGCCATGCCCATAACCACCATGCCATGATGTCGCCCAGCTATAGAGAATAGCACAGAGGAAGGTTCTATTCAGAAGCTAACTTCGGCTTGGGAGGTTGAAACTGTAGACCAGAGTCCAGAGACAGAGCCTCACCTTCAGCATCCTCTGTCCTCGCCTGTGAGGGTGGCAGATCCAGTGATCTGCTGCCAACAAGAGGTGGCACCATGACTTGTTCTATGCTGACATACAGCACCTAATGGACCTCTAGCTCTTGTTCATTGCAACCCTACACAGAGAAAGGTAGCCTTGCCACCTCGTAAGAATTGCTAGAAAGTTCACACTTTCTAGCAATCATGAAACTATGATAACAGGGATGGTCCCCACCTCGTGCGGATGAGAGTTTCAACTCTTCTTCCAACTGGTCAGTCAGTCTGGAGAGACTATTTGGATTTGTTTTGGTTACCAGCACTAGCAACAGGTAATAAAACCGACTTGATTGGCCTCATTCAATTGCCTAAGAGCCTCTTGACTTATCTCATTATCTCCATATAATCTTGCCTTCTGTGCAGATAAGTCCACATGCAGGAGATTCTTCATTCTTTCTCTGGGCTTCTGCTGGGGCCCCTTCTCCCTGCTGATCTCTGCCCTAAGAAACCTCCCTGACTTTTCACACCTAGCTCTGGTCATGCCTTCACTCTACCTCGGCATTTGGCAAACAGGCTATTATTTTGCTCATGGGTGTTTAAAAATAGCCTCTTTTGCATATTTTATTTCTCTTAATTAAGTCAGAAGCTTCTCAAGGACAAGCATCATGTATTTCATTTACTTGGTCTCCCACCTCTGACACACAGCATCCTCTTCGTTCATGACAGATTGGCCAGCCACCTTTTATTTCCTCTGCCCAGCTTCCGAAATAAGGGAAAACATCACACAAGCAAGGGAGGAGAATAGGGCAGAGATCTGGACATTCCAGCCTACAGAAAAATAGATAATTCTCTCTGGGCATTTTCATATGAGTTTTTTTGGTTTTGTTTTGTTTTTGTTTTGCGGTACGCAGGCCTCTCACTGTTGTGGCCTCTCCCGTTGCGGAGCACAGGCTCCGGACTTGCAGGCTCAGCGGCCATGGCTCACGGGCCCAGCCGCTCCACGGCATGTGGGATCCTCCTGGACAGGGGCACGAACCCGTGTCCCCTGTATCGGCAGGCGGACTCTCAACCGCTGTGCTGCCAGGGAAGCCCCATATGAGTTTCTTGATTGCCAATCAGATTTCACTTAGGCATTAGTTACTTTCAAAAACAAACAGACCTAAGACTTACTGAAGACCTCAGTGTGCCAGGTTCCTTACCTACATTATTTCAGTTATCCTTGCAACAACCGTAAATAGCAATAAATGTTTTTCTCATTTTGGAGATGAGAAAAATGACTCTGGGATATTAAATAATTTTCCCAAGGCCTTCTGGACTCAAAACCCAGTCTAATTCCAAACACTATGATCTTCCACTCAACCGCACAGCCCCCAGTTGTGGCCCAGGGTTTCCTTGCCTATCCCTCTCATTCCTTTTCTTTTCACTTGACAGGTTTATCTGTTAAGTTGCATAACATTAACTCTGAGGAAGAATGATAGTAGCTTCCTGGAAAAAGGGACCAGGAAGGGGAAAAAAGAGCAAATTTTTCTGAGTCCCCACTGTGTGCCAGGCCATGTGCTAGCTTCTTTACACACATTTATTTACTCTTCTTAGTGAGCTCATTATGCAAACAAGAAAACTGAAGCTCAGGAAGTCACATGACTTGCCCAGGGTCCCCCAGCAAGTGAGCTGTGGAGTTAAGATCCAGCCCTAGGACCATCTAACCTAAAGCACAAGCATGGAAGTTCCCAGGAAAATAGTGATGTTCTACTAAAGTAGTGGGCTGTGTTTTCAGGATTTAGGACTGAGACCTTAGCAGGTTGTCAGGCCCAATGGGTAATGTGTCTGTCAGTAGAAGTGGAACAAGACTCTGAAAGCCACAAGCTTCTGATATTGGTGATGTCAGGCAGTTGTGATTGTGGCTCCCTGAAGCCCACAGAGGAAACACAAGAGGTCACAGGCCAAAACCACACATCCAGCCATCCTCCAGGGGCTGACTGCCCATGAGTGTGCTGCCCACATGTCTGTATGGTGGAAGGAGAACCCAGAAACCACCAGTCCCACTAGACAAGCTTAAACAACTATCTGCAGGCCATCTCTTAGGGAGAAATTGATGCTGAACTATCCTTTGGGCATGGAGCACACTGGACCAACATTGCACACAATGGGATAAGACAGATCATTTTTAGATCAGAGATATAGTGGATACTCATTGATTTCTCGACTCAGCAGTCATCCATTCCTTCCGGCAACACCCCAAATTTCCTCTGAGCCTCACCCTTCCCTGCTGTCAGTAAGTTGACTCTCCCTCCGACTCCAGGGACAGGCAGGTGACCAGGCCCAGCCAATCAGAGCCATGTGTTCCTTTCCTGATCACAGTAATGTGTCCAGATGAGCCTGCAACCCAATGAGATGCAGTGAGAATTTTGCTTGAACTGTAGGTAGAGGGACACCTTCTCTTTCCTTCTGAGTTTGAACCTGGCAGGATGTTGACCTGGAGGTGACAGCAGCCAGTTTACCTCTGTGTGGAGCTAGAGAATAAAGTCACCACAGAGGAAAGCAGAGATACTGCTGTGGACTGAAAGGTTGTGTCCCCCCAAATTCATATGTTGAAATCCTAACCCCAGTATGTTGGTATCAGTTGGTGGGGCCTTTGGGGACGATTCAGTCACAAGGGTGGAGCCCTCATCAATGGGTAAAGCTTTGATGCTTTATAAAAGAGATTCCAGAGAGCTCTCTTGCCCCTTCTGCCATGTGAGGACACAGCAAGAAGACAGCCATCTATGAAACAGGAAGCCGGCCCATATCAGACATTGATCTGCAGGCACCTTGATCTTGGACTTTCCAGCCTCCAGAACTGGGAGAAATAAATGTTGTTTAAGCCATCCAGTCTATGGTATTTTTGTTATAGCAGCTCAAACAGAGTAAGACAGATACAGATGAAGAAGGTTGTGTCCTAATGACATTGTTTGACCCCTGAATCCAGCCTGGCCTGGATTTTTCAACTTCCTGAATTAATACATTCCCACTTTTTGCTTAAGTCAATTTGACTCAATATGTCTCTTTTTTTATCACTTGCAAGAGAAAAAGTCCTGACACAATGGCTCTTCAAAAAAAGTCCTTCTCCCTTGAGATTTGGGGCCTCAGATTAAAGGCAGTCTGATAGAACTTAATCTTTTTCATATCTTTGCTTAACTGTCTCCTCAGTAAGGCTTTTCCTGACCAATGTATTTTCAATTATGACTTCCTCCAACCCAGTAATCCTTGTCTCCCTCTCTGCTCTATTTTTCAGTTAACACCATATGATACACCACTTATTGTACTTATTTGTTTTGTTCATTGTCTGCCTTTCATAACTGGAATATAAGTCATAAGGTCAGGGATTTTTTGGTCTGTTTTTATTCATTAATATGTCCCCATTGCCTACACAGAGTCTAACACAGGATAGAAGGTCAGTGAATATTGGTTCAATGAGTAAATGACTATTTGGACAAGCAATTCAAGGAGGGATTCCAGAAACATCAAAATCTTCCCAGAGCCCTTGGACTCAGACAGACTTGGGTTCAAATCTGGACTCCTCCAATGACTGGTTACCTGCTCTACAAATTACTGAAGTCTCATGGAGATTTAGTTTCTCACATAAAAAGGGGGGGTAATAGTTTGTACTCTCAGGATTATTGTGAGATTAGGTGAGATTATAACATCCTTCCTGCCACATTGTAGGCTCTCATTATAGGTTATCTACATGTAGGGTAACCAACCAGAATGAGAAAGAGAACTCACTAGAATGATACATCAAGAGATCTTGCTCATCTTTTGTGAATCCATGATGACTGAGGAACAACCAAGGGTATATACTTGGCTCAGTATGACAACCACTGTTAGCATGTCTACCTGGTTTTAGAATGACTGATTCAAGAAAGAAGGCTTTTGGAAGGTATGGGAATTCTTGTGGGACACAGATGATAAATTGCTGGCTCCTGGCAAAAGATGACATGACTTGTATCATCTGCTTATTTATTTAATGCTACAGACTGAATGTTTGTGTCCACCGCAAGATTCCTATGTTGAAGCCCTATACCCCACTGTGATGGTATTTGGAGATGAGGCCTTTGGGAGGTGATTAGGGTTAGATGAGGTACTAAGGATGTGGCCCTCATGATGAGATTAGTGCCCTTATAAGGAGAGTTTGCTTTCTCTCTCTCTCCCTCCCCCACCTCCCCCACCATGTGTGGACACATCAAGAAGGTGGCCATCTGCAAGTCAGGAAGAAAGACCTCACCAGGACCTTACCATGCTGATACCCTGATCTCAGACTTCCAGCCTGCAGAACTGTGAGAAAATAAATGTCTGTTGTTTAAGCCACCCAGTCTATGGTATTTTGTTATGGCAGCCCAAGCTGACCAAGACACTTGGGCACTCTTCCTTTCTTATTGCACACATGAAAACTGAGATCTGTATAATAAAAGAGTAAAGTGAGAATAAAAAATATCAGGACCAGCGAAAGTGCACATTAGCACAGGAGGTGTCGAGGGAGGGGAAGAGCAAGTAGTTCATCAGGTAAAAGAGAGTTCTAGCACTGAGATTTAAATTTGCCTATGAGTTCCCGGTGAGCCAAAGAAAAGAGAGAGAGAGAAAAAGAGAGAGAGAAAGGCATTAGTAAGGGTCAGCAAAGGACAGCTTCGCATTAATGGCTTAATGTCTAGGGGTTTAGAAACTTCTAGAGTTCAAGGGAAGCATCAATTATTTAGCATTATATAAGGTGTGGCTACTTGACTCCTTCATTATATGATTGGGGCCTTAGCAAACATGCTCAGGTGAATAGGTTCAAATAAATACATTGAGCTTCAAAGAAATGGTCAAGGGACTTCCCTGTCAGTCCAGTGGTTACACCTCGGCACTTTCACTGCTGAGGGCCTGGGTTCGATCCCTGGTCTGGAAGCTAAGATCCCACAAGCCTCGAGGTGCCACCAAAGAAAAAAAGAAAAGAAATTGTCGAGAAGCAATCCACTGGGCTGCCTGCCTTGGCTCATCACATTTAATGAAGGGTCTCTTTTGAGCTGGTGGCAACTTCTTTAAAATAGACTCCTATCTTTGTCCTATGAGAGTGGATATGATTTTTTTAAAAACGGTTCTCACTATGGAGCCTTTTATGTCCTGTGCTAGGTAACCCATGAACCTTATCTGCACCTCTCTCTCCTCATTGTAGGGATGAGCAATCCCAGCTCAGAGAGGTTAAGTCACTTGCCCACAGGCTCCCAGCTAATATGTAAAATAATCGGGACCCAACAGCCCCCGCTCCTTTCATTCCTTCAGTGTTTCTCACACTTTACTCGTACATGTGTCTTCTTCCCTATCTTTGTCTTACCCTCATAACATTCATGATTGTTTACCATTTTTCAGCAAATTAACTCTCTGTATTTTAAGTTTAACTTTTCCTTAAGCAATATGCATGAAATTATGAGTTTGATGTGCTTGTTATATTATATTATATGTATGTTATGCTATATTAGCAATATTATTAATGCACATTAAAATAATTATGTAACCATTAATTTTTTAATTTAAAATTGTGTGAGTATGACCTAATATATCCCTCTAATGGTGTGCATATTCAACCTTTGGAAAACCTTATGCAGTTTCCAGAAGTGAACTAAGGTGGACATTTCGATGAAAGATACTGTTTGTTGCTGTTGTTTTGGGCTCTAAAGTAACGAGACCGTCTTTAAGCAAGGCTCGTCCACTGTCTCTGAAAGCAAAAAAGGTAGAGACCCCAGAATATCTAGAACAGCCACAATGTTATCATAAGAGAAGTGGCTAGACCTGCAGAAACTCTGCAGTGAGGTGGGATAGGGAGGATGGGAGGGAGACACAAGAGGGTGGAGATATGGGGATATATTTATATGTATAGCTGATTCACTCTGTTATAAAGCAGAAACTAACACACCATTGTAAAGCAATTATACTCCAATAAAGATGTTAAAAATAAAAGTCTGCAGTGAGGGGATCCAGTCATTTAGATACCTGGGTTTCCACTCTTCTGCTTAAAATAAACATTTGTTAATAGTTACACTTCAAGTAATGTCATGAATAAAAGTCAAATAAAAACCTTTAGACTTTATTTGATAACTACAAGCAGATTAACAGCAAATCATATTTAAATAAGGCCTTCGTAAGTGCACCATGATGAAACAGAAGCAATAAAGTTAATTAAATCTTTATGTTCTATTATATACCTAGGGAACCCACCCTCTTTAGACTAAACAGTATTAAAGATAGAAGGGCATGTGGTAAGTTGAAGTTATCGTCAATATATCAATGAAATGCTCTTCCTGGATTTTCAATGGTTGATTTTAAAGTTGGTTTGAGCAGTAATCCCAAGAGAGGAATCTTTTGATCTAACCAAATGAAGGAATAATCTCATTAGTGCTTAAGCAAGGAAGTCATCATTTGTTCACTCAGTTCACTCATCTACTGGATGGATGCCTAGTGATGCTGGATATTGTGCTAGGTTCTAAGATACCCAGATAACATGTGGTCCCTGCCCTCAGCGAGCTCATAGTCTAGTTGGGGAGACAAACAAATCAAACATAGAATGATCATGTTATGTTGTGTGGGCACAGGTACTAAGGGGGCCCAGAGAAAAGGAATTAAATGCAGCCTGAGGGAGTCAAGATAGGCTTCTCAGAGAAGACAAAGTGGCAGAACTAAGTGCTTAAGGATGAGTTGGAGTTTGTGATGGAGTAACTCCAGGCAGAAGGACTAAATCACATATGGGAAAGCACCATAATGAAGGGCAACTTGATGGAATTGGAGACCAGGTTGTTCATAATAAACGAGTAATTCAGTACCACTTAAGTGAAGAAGGGGAGTGAAGTTCAAGACAAGATGGACCAGATGATGACAAGCCTAACTAACTAGTTTATCCTGAGAGCTATAGGAGCCATTTGAAGGTAGTAAGCAGAGGAGATTTGGGTTACTTGATAGCGGCTGCCAGGAATCCTCTGTGTGGGCTGCTCGTCTCCATTCTGGGGACTTTCCCTGGATGCATTTGGCACTAGAGAGCAGCTGCAATTACTGACGGCTGGAAAACAAGATCTCTCTGGCATGTTATTCGGGCGACTGTAATTACAGATAATGGGCCTCAATTTGCCCGTCAGGAATTTGCACAGTTGGCTCTATCACTGGAATTTGAATATTTTGCGTCCTGCTTGTGCACCAAAGTTAGAGAGCAGAAGTGGCTGTGGTTTCTCAGGAACTCACACACTGACCTTGCAAATGGTCCCAGGCCTTTGTGAAGCAGTGGCCCTTCCCTGAAGAGCGGGCTTTCCCTGAGCAAACCCATCCCCCCAGAAAAAGTTTCGAGCCACTCTCCTCAGGCACCAGGTCGGGAAGCTAAGCAAGCAGGACCTACTGTTCCAGTGAGGTCGTACCACTCTCCTGGAGTCCATGGCTGGTTGGGAGGACTGTGTCCACTCAGCTCCTTGTCTTTAACCCAGGCTGACACACCCTCACACTTCACTGCCCATAGCCAATTAAAAAAAAAAAAGTGCTTTGAATATATTTCAGCTCCATTTAGGGCAATTGCCTTGGAAGCTCTTGCTTCATTACTGTTTTTGTTCTTTATGCCCCATTCTGGTCCAGGGTCAACCAACTTTGTTTTCAACTATTCTGGTTTTGTGTTCTGTTCTTGTCCCAGCACTGGCCCTTCTATCGATTTAACAAGTATTTATATAGTATTTGGTCATATACCAAATCATGTTCTAAATTGCTTTATGTGTATTAACTCATTTATTCTTCATAACAAAAGTATGCAATAAATACAGGTAAGGAAGTTATTATTATACCCATTTTACAGATGAGAAAATGAAGCCAAGAGTAGGGGAAATCAGATTTGAACAAGGCAGTATTGCTCCAAAGTCTATGCCCAACTTCACTTGAATTTCATACATTTCAACTTGTGTCTCCTTAACATCTGAGATATTTTTTTACTAAGCACTTTTTTTGTGCTAGGCATTTTACATGTGTGACCTCCTCTAATCCTCAAGACAACCCAAAAGGACAGATACAGAAAAAAGAGCTAAGTTATAGTGATTTAAGCAACTTGCCCAAGATTATGCTGATTAAGTGGGAGAGCTGCTGGCCACTGAGCCTGACAGAGCTCTTTATCCCCCCATCTCTTGCCTTATTCTCTCCTGTACTGATTGTTTCGGGGTATTCTCAAGCTTGAGTCAGTCCCTGGGACGCTACAACCACCATGACACTAGACACAGCCCAGACCCCACTCAAGGGAAGCGTATTACAATCTGCCACAATCTCGGAGGAAGGAAATGTAAACTTACAGTCTACTCTGTGAGGTCACGTTCTCACTGCTTCAAAGGGCCACTCAATAAATATAGCTGTAACAATTATATTCGCCATTTATGAAATGCTTTCTAATGTGCCAGGCACTTTATATACAATATTCCTAAGCAGCGTGACAATCCTACGAGGTCAATATTATTACTGCTGTTTTACAGATGAAGAAACAGAGGTTCAAAGAGGTTAAACAACTTGCCCACTGTCACCCAATTATTCAGATATGCTGACTCCAAAATCCATACTTTTTCTACTATATCTGGCTTCTTTTCTTGTGAACTATATCCAGAGAAGGCCTTTCCAAGGGCTTAGAGAAAATATAGAAGATGAAAGAGAACAGGTTCCAGCATGGGTTGGCGGAGTTCATTATTTTGTTTTTTTCCTTCCTTCCTCTCTCCCATCCTCCCTCCTTGCCTTCCTTCCTCTTTTCAATCAAGAAAAATGACACAGTGAATAACAAAGCTAACAGAAGCCCTAGACTTGGCCTCCTGTCATCTTTAAAATCTAAGTTCCACCCATGCACAATTACGACTGCTGACAATAAAATCCCAACCCAGTGTGAATCAGCACAAAGAAAAAGCAAAAGAGGGCAGGGCTGGGGCTTGGTGCTCGGAGTTAGCCCCAAAGATATGAGTCAGGGAAGTCTCAGGATAACCTCCTGCCAAATTAATCCCAGTCCAGGGCTTGCCAAGGTACAGCCGCTCTCACAAACTCCAGAGGACCTAAGTGGACTGCCCTAGGGAGAAAGGGCAGTTCTACTGGGCCTGAGAGAGACCACTGGGCAGGTCACTGGAATTGTTGTTATCGACTGAATCTTCCTGGGACTGCTGTGGCAGAAGACAGTCCTACAGTCATGTAGGTGGCAGCATACCTGTTTAATTCTCTTCTTCACTGTACCCAGATACTCAGTAAAGGTGTGCACAGAGGCACAGATTTATTTGCATTATTAGATAACATCTGCAACGTGGCCTAGCCAAAAATAAAGTGTCAACGCAGTGCCTGCGTGCTATCCTAAAAATAATGGCATGGGTTCGTGGAGATCTAAACAAAATGAAAAAGGTTGGTCACAGTGTGTCCTTGGTCTGGGTTCTCCCCATAATCTCCAGGTCAACCTCCCTCTCTGAATCTGAACTTTGTGAGTAAATTCTGGGGTCAGAGGTTGTCAGCATCACCTTGTGCTCCAACCCCAGACAGACCTAGGCTCTTGTAGGTCTCAGTAATCTGCACTTCTTTCTTTCAAAACACAGAAACCAGGACATTTTCTGCCCACCCAGATCCTCCTAGAGAAAGAAGAGGGAGTTATGCATCCATGCTATATGGAAAGAGAAGAGGATTTTAGAACCATAAAGATCTGGAAATGAACTCTGCTACTTCCTGTCTGCATAGGCTTTGGGCAGCTTTTTCATCTGTAACAATGGAGAAAACAAGACTTACGTTGGAAAGCTGTTGAGAAGACTGCTTAAGCTCGCCAGGACAATGTCTGGCTCATGGTTGATTAGATCATGGTCACCCAATCTCCTGGGCTGACCTGTGCTTCTTTCTGTATTCCCAAATCCTTCTGAGAGTCCTAGAGTCAGCTGTTCCTTCAAATACAGGACTCATTGATCAGAAATGCACTGAAGGCCACTCTGGGATACTCCCTGTGTTCCAGAAACAGAAATGGGCAATTTAATTATTCTTTTATTCCGTAAAATGATGAAGCATGTGTTCTGGGTTAGGGACTGAACTAGGAGCTGGGGATGTATAAATGAGTTGTGGGTCTCAGTTTAGAGGGGGAAACAGACAAATCAGACTATAGTCATGAGATCTATAAGGGCAAAACTAGAGTCTGGGCAAGTCCCGGGAAGAGTATCTAAATGGGATTCTCGGGAACTGCTTGAGGGATGTGTGTGTGTGTGTGTGTGTGTGTGTGTGTGTGTGTGTGTTGGGAAATAAGGCATGAAGGGGAGGGGGGCAAGTGGGAGCCTGAAGACCAGATGAGGAAGGAAGGTGGGATTGGCTCTGCCTGCAGAGGGAACAGCGTACGCCTAGGCACAGAGTAGGAAATCACCAATGGTTCTGACCAAGGGGGCCAGAGGATAGTGGGGGGCGAGGCCAGGGCAGCAGCTGGAGATTTGGGCAGAGGTCAGATCGCAAAGGGTCTGGGGAGCTAAGCTATGCGGTTTTTGGTTTTAACACAAAATGTATAGTGAGTCCTTGAAGCATTCCAAGCAGGAGGGTAACATGATCAGATTTGCTTTCCTAAATTGCCATGACAATTTATGTCCTCAGATTTGACCTGTTTTTATGAACTCATGACACTACCTACCCCTACCACCCCTACCCCAAGGAAAGAGAAAATTACATTTCCAAAAATTAAAATTGTCAAAGAACCACATGCTAGGTGGGATTTTGGTTTTGTGTTGATGACGCTGTTCGGGGTGGGAGAGATTGGATTTGAATAGGAATATTAACACTATGACTAGAGCATTTAGCTCTCTTTTCACCCACGAAGCTAAGTCCATGGTTCTCAGATCATGAACAGGAGTTTTGAGATTTTTACCAAATCTGGAGACAATGATCTTCACTCTCACAAACGAGTTCTCAGAGGTCCCTCAGGAGTGAAAAAGCAGGAGGGCTGTAACCCAGCCCTGAAATTTATTGGCAGAAGCAGTTTACGACTGTAAACTCTCACTCTTAAGGCACCCCTGTGCTTGCTTTCTATTTCTGGCCCTGACCAAAGCTGTCAGCTTCTCACTTTCAAAAGCATTTAGTTCGTTTAATTAAAAAAAAATTATGATTGTGAGAAGTCTATAGAAGTGCCCTGAAAATCTGATGACCTCATTTTTTGGTAGCTCCACAACATTTGTGAACATTTGTTTTTAATCATTGTCACTTCCTTTGATCAAATTTATTGTCAGGGTTTTGGAGTTTCAAGGGCAGTTTATCCTACCAATCAGGACCCATTTATCCGAGGCTCTGTCTCTGTAACTTAAATACAACACGCCGGCATAAAATAAAAATCCCACTGACCTCAGCAGCAGGCAAGATCTGGAAAGCAGACTTCGAAAGTAGATTAAAAGAAAAAGCTCAAACTTTCTCTCTTGCAATCCTGTATTGTCCTCATTCACTGGAAGGCTTTTCTAATATGACATTTGTCTTGGCAGATAAAGTGTCACATACTAAGCAGGTGATAAGTGGCATAACTCAATGGAAGCATTTGGGAAAGCAAGTCAGAAACAAACGAGTAGCTGGAATGTGTAACAATCAGCTCAGACAGGCAAGGTCCCAACACAAAAGTTATTTTGAAGGCTCCTCTCTGATTTGGCAGCCCGGCTGAAGTTAGACAGGTTTGAGCTTACTTTTAAAATCAGTCTCCCCATGAGTGTGTGTGTGTGTGTGTGTGTGTGTGTGTGTGTGTGTGTGTATTACACAGCTGCTGTCTTTCTGTCACTGAATACTTCAAGTAGAAAATCAGGAGGTAGTGTCATACTTGAAGAGAGGAAAGCAGATTTCCAAACAGACCTGATATCTACTTCAAGAGACCAGCTAAAATTACCCCAGCTAAAGAGTTTCTTGTGTCACAAGCTTTGTCCCTAATGTACGCTGAGGCCAAGGCCTCCGCAAGCGGAGCTCTAGTCACAGCTCAGCTGGGAGTTATACACCCTCTGGGGTCTGCAGGCCAAGATTTAAGTGCATTAATGGAGGGCCTCCTCAAGCTAGTGTGACGGAGATCCATCAAATCCGAAGAGAAGCCAGAAAGGGGAAAGAAAATAAAATTAAATAGTTCTTTCATAAACTTCAGTCAAGTTTCATGAGTTGAGACACAGATGTGAAATTTTAAAAGCATTCTCCAATGCCTTCGTTCTGGATGAATAGGTTTCTATATTTAGGCAGTTTTAGCATTTGCAAGGCACTTGCTTTGTGGAGGGGAAATGAATGTGTGGACAGGAAAGAGAGAAGAGGGAGGTGAAGGGCCAGCTTTTAGCTTGTACCTGGTTCCAAATCTTCCTAAGTTCCAAAGGTCTTGGTTTAAGAGCTCTGTTTAACTGTGAGAGCAGCTCCCAAATAAAAGTGAGACCCAGAACTATCTTCCTATAAGTCTGTGACTAATCTGACTCCTCCCAAATTGGGAGCTTCACAGAGGTGGTATTCTTGAGCTGGCTTTTAAGACTTGTGGAATTAGCCAGGCAGTGATGCAGTAGGAGGAGATTCTGGGTAGCAGTAACCACACCAGCAAGGGCGGGAAGGAGGAAACAAGAGGACATGTTCTGGACGTGTGAAGATAAAGAATTAAAAGGGCTTGGCATCAGTCTGGATGGTTGGGACAGGGCAGAGGGAAGTGTCGGAGGTGACTTGGCAGGTTTTGGTTCAAGTGGTGACCCTTACTGAAGAATGGAATACAGGGAAAGGAGTGAATTTGGAAGGGGAGGTGATTGAGAAGGACATCTGTCGATTTTGGCTTCCCAGCATCCATCCCACTTCTTTCTATCCATGGTACTTCAATTTTCCTTTAAGCACACACCCCATCCTGTATCCTCTACTCAAGTGGCTCAGGTGTAACTGACACCATCTGTGGTTCAATGGGTGGACACATGACCCAGACCTGACTAATCAGAACATCTCATCTCCCAGGCCATCAGGGCTGACTCTATAACTTTATATAGAATTGGTTATGAATACTAACATAATGGTGGGACAGTGAAACTTTGAGCTGTATTTGCATAGCAGTTTGTAAGATTAAGAAATCACCAAAAACAGGGGGATGACATGATTATACAGGAGGTAAGTCTTCTCCAGTGACCTGCTTGCAGTGCTATGGTACCACCAGTACTGATTCAGGGATGGACATGTGATCAAAGTTGGGCCAATGAAAGATAGCCCTGAGACTTTTGATCAAAGTATTGGGATACAGGACCTCTCATTTCATTGGGGGTACAAAGCTGATAAAATGGGGACCTGGAGCTTCTGGCAGTTATATTGCTACTATGAGAGAAGAGCTTCCTGAGAAAGAAACCAAGACAGAAGAGAGCAGAGCCAAGAGAAAGAGATGGCAAGAGACAAAGAAGGTGGTGATGGGGAGAGACAGATTCCTCCTAATGGCATCATTGAATCACTCGGAACAAGACTTGCTTGAAATCTATCACTCAGAACAAGACTTGCTTGAAATCTATCTCTGGATTTAATTTTCCTTTTCCTTTTTTTCTTGAGCCAGTGAACCAGAAGAGTCTTAATGAATATAAAGATACTATTTTTGGACATATATATTTTAGGTACTGGGAGTCATCCAGACAGTTAAAAAAGAAAAACTAGTGCCCGAGACATTAGAGAAAGTGACGAGCACTAAGATAAAGTTTTAAGAGTCTTTCACATGTTTAAAACAATAATAAGAGTCACCTTCTTGCTTCGTGCCAGGTATTGTTCGAAAGGGCTTTGTATTTATTCTCTCGCTTCACCTCACAGCAACTATGTGAGTAAAAAACTGTTATTTGTATTTTACAGGTGAGGACATTAATGCACACACAGGGGAGGTTAAGTAGCTTGCTGTGGTGGCCAGACTCCAAGATGACACTAATGAAACCTACCTCTTGGTTATTCATGCCATTATTTTATTCCCTCCCCTTGAGTCTGGGCTGGACCTAGTGACTTGCTTCTGATGAACAGAATAAGACAGAAGTGATGGTGTGTGACTTGGAGACAATCATTAAAGTGGTATAGCTTCCACTCTTCCCTGTGTCTCTCTTTCTCTCTCTCATCACTCTCCCTGAGGAAAGCCATGTTGTGATCAGCCCTGTGAAATGTCTCATGAGGTGAGAAACTGAAGTCTGTGGTCAACAGCCACAGGTTTGCGTTTGGAAGTGGATCTTCCAACCCTGGTTAAGTCTTCAGAGACTATAACTCCTACTGACAGCTTCACCTCTTGAGAAACTCTGAGCCAGAACCACTCAGCTAAGCCATTCTCAATTCCTGACCCTCAGAAACTGTGAGATAATAAGTGTTTGTTGTTTTAAGCTGATGTGTTTATGGGTAATTTGCTACACAGCAGCAGATAATTAATACAGATTTTGGTACCAATAATGGGGTGCTGATATAATAAAAATCTAAGATGTCAAAGTTGTTTTGGAAACACAAAGTGAGTGGAAACTAGAAAAGCTGTGAGGATTTTGAGGAGAGTGTTAGTGAAAGCTTAAAGTGCCTTAAACACATGATTTGTAGAATTATGGACTTCGAAGAGCCCATCAGTAAAGGCTTAAAGGAAAATGGAGAAAAGCTTATTAGAAACTGTGTAAAAGGGGATCTTCATTGTGCAGTAGCAGAAAGTTTAGTAATATTGGTGTCTGCAGTAATGTGGTTGGTAAAAAATGTGCCTGATTAACTGGGTGATCAAATTAAGGAAATTTCCAGCCAGTGTGCTGAAGGTGCCAGCTAGTTTCTTCTTACTGCTTATGGTAAAATGCAAATGAGAGGGATAAACTAATGGAAGGATTGTTAAACAAAAAAGGAACTGAAGGGTTTGAACAGTCTCACCATCTGTAGATGCCAAATGATGTTAAAATTTAAAAATGCCTTCTGAGAAAAGATCAAATCCAGAGCACTGCCAGGAAAACCTGGTCCAGAGACAAAGCCACGTGTGTGTCTGTAAAATGCTTTGTTAATACTTGGAAAACTTAAATGTGTTGCCTCACAGTACTGTTCAGGCAAACAAAAAGTCCTCTATGGTGCTAAGGGTGTGACTAATCAAACAATGGGACTTCTAAGAAGCTTTAGCGTATTGTCTTTCCATAGACATCCAAAGTAGAGAAGAACTATATCAAAGAGATTTGTGAGTGTGGCTTTATTTTAATGGAGTGGACCCCCAATAAGATTCACAGGAGACCCACTAAGTATTTAAAATAATTATATCAGCAGAAACACTACCAGCTTGGACTAAAAGAGGTGAAAACAGTGCAAAACGTAGAAAGGATTTTGAGCTCTCGAAATTCAACAAGACAGAAGCAAACTGAGGAAACTACTTAGTTGCAGATACATGCTACCTTTCATGAAAAAGGAAAGATAACACAGAGAGTGGAACCAAGAGCTATGAGAACCATTACTGGGCAGAGATAGGACTGAGTCTGAATCTAGGAACTCACAATATTTTCCAAGATGGCTTTCAGAATTGCTATGGACCAGTGATGACTTTGTGCCTCCCAGTTCCTTCCTTTTTGAACAGGATATCTATAACGAATATCCGATGCCTATTTCACAATTGTACATTGGATGTGTGCTTTGGAGGAGGGGATAGATCATTTGGCTACTTCATAGGATTAGTTTAAAGATTAAGAGCTATACTCAAGGAACTATACTTAAGGTCTACATCTGAGGAGCCACATTCACACCTGGACCTCATTTAAGTTATGAAATTCTGGACTTTGATGTTACAATGGTCTGGAGACTTCTGAAGGCCTTAGGATGTGATGAGTATATTTTTTTCAGCCTTGGGATATAATAAGGATATTTTTCATGTGAGAAGAATGTGAATCAATGTGAGGTCAGAGAACAGACTGTGATTGCTAGCCTACAAATGACCCCCAGTGGTTCCCATCTCCTAGAATTCAGTCCTTTGTATAATCCCCTCTTCTTAAATGTGGACTGGACTTAGCAACATGCTTCTAATGAATATAATAAGAAATGTTGGTACATGACTTGGAGACTATGTCATAAAAAGTAGTGTTGCTTCTACTATCTGCTTCTTTCTCTCCCTCTGTCTCTCTCTTTCTCTGTTTCTCCTCATTCACTTGGTAACAAGCCATGCAGTGAGCATTTCTGTGGAGAGGACCAAGTAGTCACGAACTGAAATCTTCTGGTAACAGCCAGGAGTGTAAATTTGGAAGTAGATTCTCCAGCCCTAGTCCAGAGACTGTGGCCCCAGCTGACAGCTTTACTGCAACCTCATGAGAGACCTTGAACCAGAACCACCCATCTTAGCTACTTACAGATTCCTAACCCTAAGAAACTGTGTAGATAATAATTGTTTTGCTATTTTAGCCTACATTTTGGGATCATTTGTTGCATGACAGTAAACAATATACTTGCCAAAGGCATAAACTCTCTGATTCCATTTAAATGAACCCTAGGGAAGACAAATCTTATCTAAGTTGTCTGGAGTCATGGGTGGTGGTGAGGACTGACAAGACAGGGGCACATTTGTCACACTCGCTGAATTGTACACTTAAAAATGAGTGTATTTATTGAATGTATATTTTACATAAATAAAGTTGACTTATGAGGGCAGATGTTGAGGAGATGGAATTACTAGTGACTGTAGGCTAAAAAGTATGATGGGGAAGGCAAGAAGAGGGATGGGGCGATGTCTTAAGAATATATCTGTGTCAGGGATTTTAATTTATTTTTTAGGAAAATAGAGGCTTGACTAAGTTTGAAAGCAGAGGATAAGGACTAAAGGTATAGAACAAAAAGTTTAAATTATAAAATAAAATTCCAGAGGGGACCAAAATAAATTATATTAAGCAGGACGATTGGATAGTAAAATATTTCTTGGAAAATATGGCTAAAAGGAGAGTTAGAAGCTTGAGAGGGAACTTGGATTTAGGTAAAGAAGGAGTCTATTATAATTTTTGTGCAAATTGACACCGGAAGTCAAATATTTTTTGATGCTCTGCTAAAATGTTTAGTATTATTCTGTAAGCAGCTGCGAGCCATTGAAGTTTTTTGATCAGGGAAGTGACAAGATAGGGCTGTACTTTAGGGAAATCATTCTATAGCAGAAATATGGACTAGTTGGGAGATATTAGAGGCAGGGAAACCCATTAGGGGACTATTGCTATCATTCAGTCATAAGATGGTGACTGAACATGAGAGAACCAGAAAAGAAAACTTGGCCTTGATTTGTAAAAGAGATTGTGGAATGAATAAGGCAGAATTTTGGAAATGATTAGATGGAACTGAGGGAAAGGAAAAGCAGGAAATGGAGCAGTTGAGGGAGAGAAGGAGACCTCACTTTTGGAATAAATTCTGAGGTTCAGCAGACTATCCAAGTGAAAAGATACTTGCAGTGAGTGGGACTGCATGTAGAAATTTAACAGCAATTATTGCATTAGGTTAGAGATGAGATTTAGGAAGCATCTGTCTTTCTTTACTGACAGAGGAATCAAGACTCTTTGAAATGGACAGTGTGGGCATATCAGTCAGCTTGGGCTGCTATAACAAAATACCATAGACTGGGTACCTGAAACAGCAGACACTTATTTCTCACAGTTTTGGGAGTGGAAAGTCCAAGATCAAGGTGCTAGGAAGTCCAAAATTGGTTCCTGGTGAGGGCCCTCTTCCTGGCTTGCAGATGGCTGCTCTTCATTATATCCTCACATAGTGGACAGAGGAAGCTCTGGTGTCTCCTCTTCTTCTTATAAGGGCTCTAATCCCATCATGGGGGTTCCACCCTCATGACTTCATCTATACCTAATTATCTCTCAAAGGCCCCATCTCTTTATGTCACTTCATATCTTCAACACATGAGTTTTAGGAGGATCAAACATTCAGTTGGTAACAGTGGATAAATAGTAAATGATGCTTCAGACTCAATTATACCTATACTGTTCTTTCTGGAAGATGAATTGAATGGATTCCAGACACGGTTTCTCAAAATGTGCCCTCAATGCAACATGAGATATTAATACGTTTTCCAAGAGAAATTGATTTCATGATGAAAGAAGTTTGAGAAATATAGGATTAAACAAAGCTAAACGGCTTTTTAAAGGCAGTTCTTCTTAGAGCCTTAATATGTAATGGTACTATGCACAGTGAATCCTCAAGAGGACAGGACTACAGAATATAAAGCATTTCTTATATTCCCTTAAATAGACAAAGCTTTTTCTTAGGAAGAGCTCCAGAAACCAATGTTTTAGGGAGAGCACTGTAAAAGAAACTAGTTTAGGGACTTCCCTCGTGGTGCAGTGGTTAAGAATTTACCTGCCAATGCAGGGGACACGGGTTCGAGCCCTGGTCCAGGAAGATCCCACATGCCATGGAGCAACTAAGCCCATGCGCCACAACTACTGAGCCTGCACTCTAGAGCCCGTGAGAAACAACTACTGAAGCACCCACACCTAGAACCTGTGCTCCACAACAAGAAAAGCCACCGCAATGAGAAGCCCGTGCACCTCAACGAAGAGTAGCCCCTGCTGTCTGCAACTGGAGAAAAGCCTGCAGGCAGCAACAAAGACCCAACACAGCCAAAAAAATATAAAAATTTTAAAATAAATAAATAAACTAAAGCTAAGAACAGAATTAAAAAGACCTAACAATTACAGACAGAGGTTCAATGTGAATTGATATAAGGTGTTAATCACATTAAAGAAAAAGAAACTAGTTTAATATTTTATATATATATGTATTGATATATATACATACATGTATATTAGAATATAACATCACCTATGTAGTATTCTTGCAAAAATAAAAATCACCCTATTCTACCAAGGAGGGGCCAATCGGACAAATACATATCGTGCAACAAACTATTAAACAGTTGACCTAGACTCTTCAAATAAGTCAATGTCATGGAAGACCAAAAGAAAAAAAGATGGGGAAACCCTTGTAAATTATGAGAGTCTAAAGAGATACTATTAATACATGCAATGAATGAGCCTTGATCAGATCACTTAAAGGAAAAATAAGCACAACTATAAAAATCCTTGTTGGAACAACTGGTAAAGTTTGAAAATGAACTGTACATTGGATAATACAAAGTAGGGGAAAAAATAAGCTTCTGACTCAATTACATCCTATTGACCAGGTCTTTCCCAAAGTACTTTGGTACCTGGGAACCTATACTATAAGACCTAAAAACATGAAAGTTATAAGTGATATGTTCGTTCCATTCAAAAAGAAAAAGAAAAGAAAAAAGCTGTTTTAAGCTGTACTGGAATTGTAGTTATTGGTAACATTTGTGGGCGAATAAGGACTTCTTTAATATTGCAAACTCTATACAGTTTAGGAAAAAATATTGTATCAAAGATGAAAAATTAAAAAAAAAATCTGCCCACGAAAACCTGAGTTTTCACAACACTGTAAATCAACTGTATCCCAATAAAAATTAAAAAAATAAAAGAAAACCTGAGTTTAGGCCTCCCATGAATCGTTAGAGTCCTTTTTCCATTAAATAGTGTTTAAGGCTCAAAAAAAACCATGGTGTTTCTTTAACTCCAGCTTCAGAAACCCCCCATTATAAATAATTGGGGATAATTATGAGAGCAGCTGAATAAACTGGAAAAGACCAGGCACAAAGAAGAAAGCAATAGGATGAAATGTGCAGTCCTTGAGCCAGCCCATGAATCTCTCTGGAATCAGAAAAACAGTCCCCATCTTCTCCAAACTGGAACCTACGTTTAAAGCAAACACCAAACCAAACCTAACCAAATCAAAATTATGTAACACCCAAAAGTGAGTCTGGTTTTCTTTTACAGTTATATAGAGAGAATCTCTGGACCCTAAAATTAAATCCCCTTGACTCCTGACTGAGAAATATGGCAATAACATTTTTTGAGGGCAGTGTTCCCTTAATCCTAAGGCTTTTGTGATTCCCTTCGTTCTATCAACCCAGCCGCCCCCTAACTCTTCTACCATGGGAAATATAATGACTTTAGAAGCTTAATTTGATCCCATGAGCAGCCTTTAGCAAACCTGTTGCTGGAAGGGTCATTATGGAGAAAAGCAAGGGTTTCAGCAATTAAATGAATCATTCTATCACTAAGTGGTACATCTGGCCTATATTAATTAAAGGCTGGGAAACCGCTCGGGGGCAGGAGACTAGGTGGCTGTCACAACTATTGGAGAGGTCAATATGTACTTTTTGTTGGAAATTCTCTATTACAGTTGTGGCAGGGTCCATGTTTCCCTGAATTTCTCTAAATAGCACTAATTCTGCATGATCAGGTTTACTCCTAGAGTGTCATTTTCTTATTATCTACAAAGGGAGAAGTGGAGGAGGGAGTTAAAGCAGGCAGAGCACTTGCGCTGTGCCAGGCAATGTGCTAAGGGCTATGCACAGGTTGTTTTAATGTATTTATCATTATGTGGCTATTGGGTGGGGGTGACCAATTTACAAACAAAGAATTTGAGCATCCAGGATCTAAAGCCAGCCCTGGGTGCTTCTAAAGTTCTGGTCTTTCTGTCTAATACAAGAAAAACTTAAATCAGAGAGGTTAAGCACTCTAACACCCTAACAGCAGGGAGGTAAACAAGCATAATCTTTCTGGAGGACTATTTGCAATGAACGTACATCAAGGTCCTGAGCTGGTAATAATCATAATGATAAATGCCATTTACTATGCACTGATCTGTAATCCAGCATATAGCTCTAATCTATTTCTTTGCTACTGTTGTGTTTGTGCCTGTAGAATTTCTGATACGTATTACAGGAATATATTCTGAACAAGGAACTGGTTGCTTAAACAGCTGTTTACTGAGCACTTACTCTGTAGTTGGGCTGAACACTCACAATCCTAAATGGAGAAGGGGAGGGGAGGAGCTGAGAGAGCCCAAGTGAGGGAAGACCTAGCCAGTGTGCTATTCTAAAGTGGATTTAGCAACTTTCCCTTAGTTTTTGACCTTTGGAAGCTAAGTTGTGTCACTTAGTAGCTATGATTTGGAGCAAGTTATTTAATCTCTCTAAGCCCGAGTTACTCTTACCAAAAAAATGGGTGGAAGACCTAAATAGACATTTCTCCAAAGAAGACATACAGATGGCCAAGAGACACATGAAAAGATGCTCAACATCACTAATTATTAGAGAAATGTAGATCAAAACCACAGTGAGGTATCACTCACACCGGTAAGAATGGCCATCATCAAAAAATCTACAAACAATAGATGCTGGAGAGGGTGTGGAGAAAAGGAAACCCTCTTGCACTGTTGGTGGGAATGTAAAATGATACAGCCACTATGGAGAACAGTATGGAGGTTCTTTAAAAAACTAAAAATAGAACTACCATATGACCCAGCAATCCCACTACTGGGCATATACCCTGAGAAAACCATGATTCAAAAAGAGTCATGTACCACAATGTTCATTGCAGCACTATTTACAATAGCCAGGACATGGAAGCAACTTAAGTGTCCATCGACAGATGAATGGATAAAGAAAATGTGGCACATATATACAATGGAATATTACTCAGCCATAAAAGAAATGAAATTGGGTCATTCGTAGAGACATGGATGGACCTAGAGTCTGTCATACAGAGTAAGTCAGAAAGAAAAAACCAAATATCATATATTAATGCATATATGTGAAATCTAGAAAAATGGTACAGATTAACCTATTTGCAAGGCAGGAATAGAGACACAGTCGTAGAGAACTGACGTATGGACGTGGGGTAGGGGTGAGTGGGATGAACTGAGAGATTGGGATTGACATGCATACACTACCGTGTGTGAAACAGATGGCTAGTGGGAACCTGCTGTGTAGTGCAGGGAGCTCAGTTCGGTGCTCTGTGATGACCTAGAGGGGTGGGATGGGGTGGGGGGAGGGAGGTCCAAGAGGGAGGGGATATATATATATACACATATATATATATATACACATATGTACAGCTGATTCACTTCATTGTACAGCAGAAACTAACACAACATTGTAAAGCAATTATATCCCAATTAAAAAAAAAAGGTGAATAGCAGCACCAGCCCAGGGATGTGAAAAATAAATGAGACAGTGCAAGTGAATGAGGTATAGTGAAGGCATTATGGCCCAGGCACACGTTAAGGTTTGGAACAAACTCCCACAGGGACGCTCTATCAGAATCAATCAACCTGAAGTGTGCTGTCCAGTATAGTAGTCACAGCCACATGTGATTTTTAAACATTTGAAACAAGGCTAGACTGAATTGATATGTGTTTTAAGTGTAAAACACACACTGGATTCTTTTGAAGACTTAGTATGATAAAACAGAATACCTCATGTATGAATTTTTGTAGGTATCACGTGTTGAATTTACAATGTTTGTCATATGTTTGGTTAAATACAATACCTTTAAAATTAATTTCATCTGTTTCTTTTTACTTTTTAAATGTTGCTGCTAGAAAATTTTAATCACATATGTGGATCACCATATATTTCTATTGGACAACTTTGGGCTTGATATTGAGGAAGAAAGCTTCTCTTTGTCACTGCAGAAGTGAAAACTTAGCTCTGGACTGTAAAACCTCCTCCCTGGAGCCAGGTTTCTCTTAGAGATTCTCCTGTCCCCTACTCTCATCCCCATCCCCCACTTAAATTCAGCTTAAGCACGTGGTGCGTGGGTGATCTTTCAAGATGAAAATCTGTTTTCATCCTGGTTCTATGGGTTAAAATCCTTGGAAGGTTCTTCTTGGCCTTTCAGGATAAAGGCCATACTCCTTAGCAAAGCAGTGTAACCTGACTTTGGCTCACTTCTTTCCTTCAGCTTTATCTCTTACCCCTTCTTGCTCCAGTTTTTGTGCGTGCTGTGTTTCTGGACACCTTGGTGTCTTTGGATTGTCTCCTCCTTTTCCTGGGAATGGCCTCTGCTACCTGTGCACACACTCCCAAGCCTCGTGCACTAGCTACACCACCGTTCTTTACCCAGTGGATTGTCCTCCAAGACCTGGCTTAACTGTCACTCCTCCTGGATGCCTCCCCTGAACCTTCACCCTCTAAGTAGAAGTATTCCTCTCTATGCCCCATAACACCCTGCGTCTGCCTGTGGGGGGGTGCACTTACACTTCTGATTTCCTGCTGGCTTGCTTGCCTATTTCCCTCATTTGACAGAGTTCCTTAAAGACAAGAACAGTGCTCTTCATCCTGAATCCCAGGACCAAGCCTAAGCCTGGAACACAGTAGACTCTCAACAGCTACTTGCTAACTGAATTGAAAGCAGGTCAGAGAACTGCCCAGGGATCATCTGCTCCCGGGTGGTGTATCAATTAGAGCTCTTGCGGATGCAAGTGACAGAAATCTCCACTCCGACTGTCTTTGTTGTCTTACATGATTGAAAAGTCTATGGGTTGTTCTAGCTTCAGGAATTGCTGCATTCAGCTGTCCAATCAATGTCACCAAGACGTTGTTTTTGTTTTTTTGTTTTTGCGGTATGCGGGCCTCTCACTGCCGCAGCCTCTCCTGTTGTGGAGCCCAGGCTCCGGACGCGCAGGCTCAGCGGCCATAGCTTACGGGCCCAGCCACTCCGCGGCATGTGGGATCACCACGGACCGGGGCACGAACCCGCGTCCCCTGCATTGGCAGGCAGACTCTCAACCACTGCGCCACCAGGGAAGCCCAAGACGTTGTTTTTAATTTCTCTACCTTTCTACTGTGCTGGCTCCATGTGAAGAGATTCTGTCCTCATGGCAGAGACAGCTGATAAGCCTATCTTCCAGTTTCCAGTTGAGAAAATGTCAGCTACCCCGATAGTTCAAACAGAGAGTAGAATTTACTCCTATTGCCCCTAATTGGCCAGTCTGGGGTCATGTGCCTAACTCTGAACTAATAATTGTTGACCTGCAGATAGGATGCATTGATTGGCTCAGGGTTGATGGTATGCTAAAGCATGGAACTGAGATTGTGGTGGAGTTGGCTTCACCCCAAGCAAGGGGCTGAAAGTGAAAGTTACTTAAGGCAACAGCAGGGTACTATTCATACTGTGAAAGGAATAAAGAGTCCACTGCTATGAAAGAAGAGCCTCGAGGCAAGTTGGTTCCAGCGCTCCTTCTTTTACCAAAGCAGACATTTTAGGGACCATGGGTCTCAAGAGAAATTCATGTTCTTGCATTTCCTTGCTTTGGTAATTTCCAGGGACTCTGTAAAATGGGGTTCATTCTTGTTAGAGTTATAGGTATTATAACCTATGTAAATCAATTGGAGAACTGTAAGTTGGCTGGAAAGACAGGTTAGAGATAGTTGAGAGATACAAAATCCTACTGCTGCTTGATAAGGCCCTGGTATCTTTCCTGGCTTGAAAACTTACTCAGGAAAAGTGAGAGAATTACTAAACCCCAAATCTCTTTCTGGTGAAATGGGGCACACTGAATAGAGACATTTGGTGTCCCTTGGAAGAACAAGTCTTTAGTATCAGGGACTGTCAGTTTGAGGGCACCTCACAGTAGCTCCTTCTGTACAAATTCATTCATGCGAAACTTCTGAGTGCCTACTGTTCCCACTGGGACTCTGTTAGGTGTAGGAGAGAGAGGGGTAAACAAAAAAGACTTTAGGGAACTTACATTACATTATGGGGGAGAGAGCCCATAACCACACGTAAATAAGATACCTTCAGACCGGAATAAATGCTGAGAATAGGTTTGAGTAATATGAATGAGAGGGAGTAGGTGAGAGTGAATTATTTTAGATAGATGTTTTCTCTGACGAGGGACATTAGAGCTGGTGCCTAGATGATGAGAATGTGCCAATCATGTAGATAACTACTTAGGACTTCCCAAGAAGACAGAGGATTTAGCTGTCTGGGGAATGTAGAGTAGACCCTTGCCCCTCAAAGCAGGGTCCCAGACCAGCAGCATCAGAATCACCTGGAGTCTGTTAGAAGTGCAGAATCCCAGATCCCACCCCAGACCTACTGAGTCAGAATCCACATTTAACAAAACGTCCCAGGTGATTTGCAGGCATGGTAAACTTTGAAAAATGCTGGACTCTCGACCTTTTCTGCAGCTCACTGGGAAGGTATAAATCCTGCTGAGGCTGGGAGCAGGGAATGTTGTTGTCAGCAGTCACTTGAAAGACAACGTGTATCTTGTCTGCTGCTGCTTTGCTCTAGAAGAAGACCATAGGGTTTTCACGTGTTAGGGTCCAAGAGATTTTCTAGGTTAGTCCTCTTGCTTTACAGGAGACTGAAGTTCTTTGAGAAGGGGTGACCTGCTCAGGGTGGGCTTCTTTGGGACAGAGTCAGGACTAAGATCTAGGAGTCTCTTCTCTCTGGGCCACCTTTCAAATATTGACAGGACAGATTAGAGTGAGTATGGAGGAGGGAATAATAAGGTGATTGGGAAATAATTTCACATGAAGCACTGGAAATGTTTGGCCTTGGTTTTCCATTCTGTGAGGCTGAAATAAGAAAACATATGTGAGAATCAAGTTCACTTACAGGGAAGCAAGTTTCTTCTCAAGGCTAGGAGCACTTCTAAGATTTAGAGCCAAACAACAATGAAAGTGCCTGATGCAGGCAGTAAGTATTCACAGTAGCCCCTCTCAGGTAGTCAGTCACTGGTAGGGAGCTTGGCTGGATCAGGTTTCCCAAAAGATAGTCCTTTGCATCTTCACATTTTGGGAGGCCATATCCTATATAAGTATTTTAAATTGATATAAAATACATGTGTAACCTGTGTAAAGTGCACTAATCTTAATTGTACACTGGATGAATTTTCACATAAGTCTATACCTTTGTTATTTACCATACAGATCAAAATACAGAACTTGCCCAGCACCTGCCCTTCTCCTTCCCAGCCAATAATGCTTCTCCCTCTAGGTAACCACTGTTCTTACTTCGATTACTATCAATTTGCACGTTTTTGAACTTATGTGAAGTGTAAGTACATATATACTTTATATATAACGTAAATTTTTTACTTAATTTTTTTCTTTAAGTAGATTCATTTTTTACAGTTTATCTAAGAAATAACATCAATGAAATAGTCTTTTGATGTGAAAGGCATTTCCCTCCAATACACATTAAAATAAACGCACAACTATCAAAATGAGTTTATTCGTGTATTAACAGACCACATTTTGCTTTTCAAAAGCCACCAGGTGATTCCTGAGGTCCATGCAACTTGCAGATTGTCTGATTTTGCGCTGATCGAGAAGCCGAAAGTTTATGGAACGCCCTGTCACAATCCTGATGCCACCATAGATCCATCCATCCATCCAACTAAAACACTTGTTGAATACCTAGCAACGACTCTCTCAGGCACTGGACCCAGAAAAGACCCCACTTTCTGATTTCAAGTGGAGGGAAACAGAAGAGTAAATCATTTCAGTATGTGTTACGGTAAATGCTACATCTCAGGTAAGCACCCTTACACAGAGGAAGGGAGTCTTCCGGAGTCAGGGAGCAGAGGAGAGGGTGGGTGAGCATTTCAGTCGGCACCTCTACCAGCCACCCGACTTTGATCACTTTGCCGCAGCGATGCAGCTGCGGTCAACCTCAGCCTTCCTTAGCAACCCGAGGGGACCGCCCAGGTGTCTTCCTATTGGTCTCACGGAGCTTGATGGGCAGCTCTGCTGTGCAACCCCGGCTCGCGGCCCCCGGCTCCGCGCTTACTCACAGGAGAGCTCGTAGGCGTTACGGCCCTTCCCGGGTGCCCCGCCCATCCCCGAGTAGCTTGTGGCGCATGCGCGGGCTCGTTGAGGCTGTGTGTAGGGACAGCAGGGAGCCGGAGCCGCTGAGGTGAAGCTCCTAGGCTCCGCCGAGGTCGCCGCGCCCTCTCCTCGCCTCTGCCGCCGCACTTTCAAGCCGTTGCCACCACCACGGCCTTTGCCGCCGGAGGAGCGGCCGCCTATTGTCTTTCTCCGCGGCGAAGGTGCGGAGCTGCTCCGGCTCGGCCCGCGGGGGAGCCCCGGGCGCCTCACGGTGAGAGCGCAACTTAGTTGGCGGAGTTGGGGGAAGTTTTGTGATTTGAGGAGGGGTCGCGGGTGGGGAGCGCGGGGCCCTCCCCCAGCGGCCGGTCCTCCGGCGGGGGCCGGAGCGGGGGTCCGGGGCTGCGGGGGCTGGGCAGGGGCGCGCGGGCGGGGATGAATGGGCGGCGCGGGAGCGCTCCCCGGCTCTGCGGCCCCCGCCTCCCTCCGCGGCCCCCTTCACGCATTGTCTGCCCCGGGGCCGCGGCGCGCCTTGCCGCTCCCGCAGCCCAACTTCGGGGCCGCCTCCACTCCCGGAGTGGGGGGCACGGCCGCCATGCCCCTTCAGGTGCCTGGACCCCCGGCCTTGCCCGGTCGGCTCCTATGGGAGCGGGGGCCACGGTAGCAGCTGCGGCTGCCCCACGGGTCCCTTCCGTCCGGGAGTCGGCGAACAAGTGCTGCGGCCGCGAGGGAGCGGCTCTCGGGGGCCGGCGCGAGCGGTAAACACGCCGGGCCTTACCCGCCTTAGGGGGGCGCTCTCAGGGCCTGTTCCCGGGGGCGCGGCCGGGGCACCCGCGCGGGTCGGAGACGTGCAGCCCGAGGGGACCCGCTTTGGGACCGTGCCATGGGCTCAGCTCTGTTGAGTTCAGATGCAAACATACTTTGAGACCAAACCAAACTTTTTTTTGGATAAATATGGCTATTGAACCCCTCTCCCTTCCCCCCGTTCCCCCCCCCCCCAAAGTCAACTCGTATGTTAAGATTTTAAAATAAATGTGGGGGAAATCCTCAAGAGTTTTTCTATCAGAAAAAAGGATTGGCTTTTTTTTTTTTTAACTAGTTCTTACAGCAAAATGATTCCGTCACATTTAAGTTTCTAGATCTTACTGTGAACTCAGGAGTTAACAATGTAAGTTGGATTGAGCAATATTTTGGTGTTCGTCTTAACTTTTACACTCCTCAGTGAAGTTATTTTGAGAGTTTGTTGCCCCAGGCATATAGAACCAAAGGAAAAAGCAGTGTGCCTTTTTTACTTATTCAACAGCCCCCCCCCAGTTTTATTTTCATAAATAACTTTATTTTTTTAAACCGTTGGATTGCCCAGATCAGGATAAATGCTGGCAGTTTTGGAAAGATCATTTTTGCAAGTTTGTAAAGGATCAGCTGTTGTGAGTGATCAGAGTTGTGATCAGAGTTGTGATCAGCTGAGATAAATCATTGTTACAGTCCTGTAGGCTTTCGTGGTCTCTAGGGGATTTGTAGACTGCAAGAAGTACAAGCCTTGTTGTCAAGCTTTGGGTGCATCGGTTCTGCTGAATTCAGTTCATTTGCCTTATGATGTGAGAATGATTCTGTTTAAATCCCCTCGGTGGAACAAGCCTAAATGTCTGTCAGATTGCGTGGTGGAACAAAATGACCAGAATGTGTTCCTATCAGTTGTATATCCCTTTGCCATCTGCTAAATTAACAAGAAAAATTTGAGAAATATGGTGTGGGTCAATATGCATTGATTGGTTTCTCATGCTAAGTGAGTAATGTGAAGTGTTGCCCAGGTTTTCCTGGTTAGGTTGGCCTAATTTTGCTTTGAAAAAGCAACTTACTTCACCTGACAAAGCTAAAGAAAAATGTCCTAATGGCATAAGCTTGTATTTTTAAAGTACAACAAGGTCACTTTTAGGAATCATAATCCTTGCTCTTAGGGCTTTCCTTCCTGGTTGTGTGGTTGTGTGTACTGTGTGTACCTGTGTGTGGGGCGGGACGGTGACAGAGGTTGGAAGGCGTTGTCAGGGAGAGACAAAATGTAAACAAACACTACTTAGAACGTGTGACAAGTAGGCCAGTTGCTTTCCCTCTCTGATAGCATGTTATACATACTTTTGTTTTAGGATTTCTCACACTTCATTTTTTTTGCCTGACTAATAGTAACTGCATATGTAGTATAAATGGACTCCTCTTCTAGCCTGTTAACTCCCTGAGGGCTGTGATGGGTCTTAGCTTTGTGCCTCTGTGCCAGGAAGGAGTCTTAACACAGCTCAGGTGCTCAGGATGCGTTTGAATTGGGTGAAGTGCTTGGTACTTCACCCTAGTGTGGTACCCAGAGAACCACTAACTCTGGGGACTTGTTAAACATGGCAGCTCACTTGTAGATCTGTGATGAAACGTAGTGTACTTTATAAGGATTTCTAACCTTTCTTTTTAACCTGTTAATTACTTCTTGAAAAGAATTGAGGTTTAAATAGTGCGCTATGGATTTCAGAAAGTGGTTCTAATCGAGAAAATTTCTCCCTTTTTTGGTGAAATGATTAAGACTTCTGGACTAATCCATTCACTCCTCTGCCTGTTCATACCTCTGTTGTGAAATGGGGAGGTAGCACAGTTTAGAAGAATGTACATTTTTTGGAATTAGGTAAATTTGAGTTCAAATCCCCACCCTTCCATTGACTAGTTGGGTAGCCTTGAGCAGGTCACTTATCCCCTCAGAGCTTCAGTTTCCTACTGTGTAAGGTATAGTAACATACTTTACAGCATTCTTAGCAATAAATGAAACTATGTGCCGTACTTCATAGTGTGCCAACCGTTAAGTAGGTGCCTGTTACCTGGTAGCTGTAATGACAGTAATTTGGATAATTTTTGTATGAGTTAAAGCATTTTTAGAAGTCTGATGCTTCTGAGCACAGTGGTTTAGCTGTCTGTTTCGTAAAGGGGGAATGCTTCTGAGAATTGAGAGTCTTAAATGCAGTTTTTTAAAGGTGCGGGTTGAGCTGAATGTTAATAGAAAACAGCAGTTTTATCTTCTCAGTCTGCTCTTAGTCTTTGAGTGGGCTTTGCAGAGTGTCTCTGTAGGATAGAACTCTATGCATTTATAGTGTTTAGGAAATCGTTAGAGATGGGTTGTTTTCAACATTTGTAATAGGATATCTGAGTTATTTAGTTCCAGCTTTTCTTCCTTATTTTACCTTAATTTTGAAAAATAACAGGAATCGATTATGACTACGTTTCTCAAACTTGATTAAGATGGGACTGGACTGTGGGTTAATATAGCAGTAGTACAATTCAGAGACTTGAGCAAATCATTTACTTCCCCTTCAAGATAACACTTTTGAAGGTGCCACCATTTGTGGAAGGAAACAGTGATTTAAATCAGTTATTCCAGCTTTGTTTAGAATATTCAGAATACCAAGTGGAATAAATACATTCTAGAAATATTAACCTGTCATGGACATTTCTGTATATTGAATCTCATCTTTCCATTTATTTTCTTATAAAATAAGGGCAAAAAGTTAACCATGAAGGATTGTAGTAAACCTTTAAAAATTATATTTGACCAGACTCACGTATTGAGGAAAAAAAGTCGACAAAGCTAGATGAACACACTTGGACTTTTGATAATCCCCTCTTTTAAAGTTAACATTGAAGTGTGCTTGAATAAACTTGGTTATTACTGATGGGGACAGGCATTCATTCAGAAGCAGTGCTCCTGAGTCACTGTCGGGCTGTCTTACCCCACTGTAAGTGGGGGAAGAGGAAGAAGCTGTTCGTGGAAGGAAGTTTGTTTCATTCATATGTCTTCACATTTATGGTCTTGTGGTCCACCTCTCGGTTGACTGGGACATATAAGTAGAAGATGGGTAGATAACCCATATTTGTCAGTCCTTGCTCAGAGAATGGACCAGTAGACCTGATACTGAGATACTGTGATTGTTACGAATACTTGTGTGGGACAATGGTGTGTTTTCCTTTTTTACCTCTTCAGAGCTGTGTTCAGAGCGTGGGGAAGGTGTGGATATCAGTGTGTGTGATGTGGGTATTGGGATGGGGAGAAGGAGATGGTGTGAGGGATTTACAATTTATGTCACTCTGTAGGCTCTTCTATTAGAAATCAGTCCTTTTGATATTTATTATTATTTATTTTGGCTGTGCCGGGTCTTAGTTGCGGCATGAGGACTCTAGTTGCGGCATGAGGACTCTAGTTGCGGCATGTACGTGGGATCTAGTTCCCCGACCAGGGATCGAACCTGGGCCCCCTGCATTGGGAGTGCAGAGTCTTACCCGCTGGACCAACAGGGAAGTCCCAGAAATCGGTCCTTTTGAATTTTCACTTATGATCCTATCTTAAGCCCATATTTGGCCACAAAAATAGTCTTTACCACTTCAAAAGGCTAGTTATTCCTGAATGGTTAGGAATTAAGTATGTCACACTGTAATGAATTAGTCTTTTAGACAGCCAAAGATGTCAAGCAAGAGAACAGCACCTAGGAGCTATGTAGAGTTTCACAAACCCAAGATAACTCTCCGATGGTGATGTCTACTGAAGGCATATGATACGGGGCCACATGGCTGACTTCACATCCGAACTTCGCCAATTATTGGCAGTGTGTCCTTGAGCAGGCCACTTCATCTGTCTCAGACTTAGTATCCTTACTTATAAAATAAGAACAAATTTGATATTGTCATCCTACCTACTACCACTACTGTCATGAGAAACGCTCGAGATAAAGCACTATAGAGATGCTTTGTCATTTTGTAGTTTTGTTGGTTGGCTACTGGTTTGGATAAAATTCAAATCCTAGTCTATAAAAGGAGAAAACATCCAACTAAGTTTATTGGTTTTTCTTTATAAATATTATACCATTTCTGTTGCCATTCTCCTTACTTGTGAAAATGGATACTTCTTACTTTTGGCTCTTCTCAGATTTGCTTTTATAACATATTTGTCATGGAGTATTTTTCTAAACTCAGTGCTTGCTGTGAGACCCAAGTTACTCTGAAATCACAGGAACTGACATTGGATGCCAGTGCTTGAAGTCAGGTGAAACCACAGTAAACAGTGAACAAAGAATGTCAGAATGTTTCAGAAGAGTACAAAAGAAGCTAGTGTAGTTGTCTGATCTTTACTGACTCATTTTCTTAAATTATTTTTTAAAAGCTTAAAAAATGAGGGAGTGTGCCTCTTATGTGCCAGATGTTATACTATGTGTCTTACATACATTTATTTCATTTTTGAAACCAACGTATGAAGCAGGAATTATTAACCCATTTTAAGGGGAGGAAACACCCTCAAAAGTGATTTGACAGGGGTCACATAGTTGTTAAATTTTTGGTGCTAAAATTTGAACTCAGATTATTCTGGCTCCAAAGGGCATGTTTTTCACATCATTGATGCTGTCACCTGAAAAGAGTACATTTTTAAACAAATCAGGTTTACTGAGTTATTGTTTATATGATAAAATGCACCCATTTTAACTATATGGAGTTTGATGAGTTTTGACAAATGTATCCATGCATGTAACTTAACACAATCAAGGTATAGAATGTTTCCATCACTCCAGAAAGTTCCCTTTCTGCTTTCCAGACAGTTCTGCCTTCAGCCCTCACCCTGCTGCCTACCTTGCTATAGGCAACCACTACTCTGCTCTCTGTCACTAGAGTTTTGTCTGCAAACTATGGCCCTCAGGCCAATCTGGCCTACTGCCTTTTTTTTTTTTTTTGGTTTATAACAAAGTGAATCAGCTGTACATATATATATACCCCATATCTCCTCCCTCTTGCATCTCTCTCCCACTCTCCCTATCCCACCCCTCTAGGTGGTCACAAAGCACCGAGCTGATCTCCCTGTGCTATTCGACTGCTTCCCACTAGCTAGCAATTTTACATTTGGTAGTGTATATGTGTCCATGTCACTCTCTCACTTCGTCCCAGCTTACCATTCCCCCTCCCCGTGTCCTCAAGTCCATTCTCCACGTCTGTGTCTTTATTCCTGTCCTGGCCCTAGGTTCTTCAGAACCGTCTTTTTTTTAGATTCCATAAATATGTGTTAGCATACGGTATTTGTTTTTCTCTTTCTGACTTCACTCTGTATGACAGACTCTAGGTCCACCCACCTCACTACAAATAACTCAATTTCGTTTCTTTTTAGGGCTGAGTAATATTCCATTGTATATATGTGCCACATCTTCTTTATCCATTCATCTGTCGATGGACATTTAGGTTGCTTCCATGTCCTGGCTATTGTAAATAGAGCTGCAATGAACATTTGTTTTTTAATAAATAAAGTTTTATTGGGGCATAGCAGTGCTCCTTTGTTTACATATTGTCTGTGACTGCTTTGGTGCTACACTGACAGAACAGTTACGAGAAGCCCTGTGGTCCACAAAGCAGAACATATTTACTATCTCACTTTTTAGAGAAAAAGTTTGCTAATCCTTGTTCTACATAACCAAATATAATAACACCTAAAATATGAACAATTCTATAGAAGTATTCAGTGCATATTCAACTTTCCCTATTTGTCCTCCATATATCTTTTTATAGTTGATTAAAATTTATAAAAAAAGGATAATATTCCATTGTGTGTGTATTGGGCACTTGGTTTGTTTCCATTTCTTGGCTCTGGTAAATAGTGCTGCTATGAACATTGGGGTGCATGTATCTTTTTGAATTGGAGTTTTAAACTTTTTGAATTAGAGTTGATTGCTTTCTTATTATTGCCCCATCTGAGAGTGCAAAGACTTGCCCCTGTATTTTCTCCTAGAATTTTTATAATTCAGAGGGTTTTTTTTGGTTTTTTTTTTTTAGTTTTATTTCTTTTCCAATTTGTATTCCTTTTGTTTGTTTTTCTTCTCTGATTGCCGTGGCTAGGACTTCAAAAACTATGTTGAATAATTGTGCCGAGAGTGGACATCGTTGTCTTGTTCCTGATCTTAGAGGAAATGCCTTCAGTTTTTCACCATGAGAATGATGTTTGCTGTGGGTTTATCGTATATGGCCTTTATTATGTTGAGGTAGGTTCCCTCTGTGCCCACTTTCTGGAGAGTTTTTATCATAAATGGGTGTTGAATTTTGTCAGAAGCTTTTTCTGCATCTATTGAGATGATCATATGGTTTTTATTCTTCAATTTGTTAATATGGTGTATCACATGAATTGATTTGCGTATATTGTAGAATCCTTGCATCCCTGGGATAAATCCCACTTGATCATGGTGTATGATCCTTTTAATGTGTTGTTGGATTCTGTTTGCTAGTATTTTGTTAAGGATTTTTGTATCTATATTCATCAGTGATACTGGTGTGTAATTTTCTTTTTTTGTAGTACCTTTGTCTGGTTTTGGTATCAGGGTGATGGTGGCCTCATAGCATGAGTTTGGGAATGTTCCTTCCTCTGCAATTTTTTGGAAGAGTTTGAGAAGGATGGGTGTTAGCTCTTCTCTATATGTTTGATAAAATTCACCTGTAAAGCCATCTGGTCCTGGACTTTTGTTTGTTGGAAGATTTTAAATCAGAGGTTCAATTTCAGTGATTGTGATTGGTCTGTTCATACTTTCTATTTCTTCCCGGTTCAGTCTCGGAAGGTTATACATTTCTAAGAATTTGTCCATTTCTTCCAGGTTGTCCATTTTATTGGCATAGAGTTGCTTGTAGTAGTCTCTTAAGATGCTTTGTATTTCTCTGGTGTCTGTTGTAACTTCTCCTTTTTCATTTCTAATTTTATTGATTTGAGTCCTCTTTTTCTTGATGAGTCTTGCTAATGGTTTATCAATTTTATCTTCGCAAAGAACCAGCTTTTAGTTTTATTGATCTTTGTTTCTATTTCATTTATTTCTGCTCTGATCTTTATGATTTCTTTCCTTCTACGAACTTTGGGTTTTGTTGGTTCTTATTTCTGTAGTTCCTTTAGGTATAAGGTTAGATTGTTTATTTGAGATTTTTCTTGTTTCTTGAGGTAGGCTTGTACTGCTATAATCTTTCCTCTTAGAACTGCTTTTGCTGCATCCCATAGGTTTTGGATCATTGTGTTTTCATTGTCATTTGTCTCTAGGTATTTTTTGATTTCCTCTTTGATTTTTTTAGTGATCCCTTGGTTATTTAGCACTGTATTGTTTAACCTCCATGTGTTTGTGTTTTTTACATTTTTTTCCCCCTGTAATTGATTTCTAATCTCATAGCATTGTGGTCACAAAAAGTGTTTGATATGATTTCAGCTTTCTTAAATTTACTGGTTCGTGACCCAAGATGTGATCTATCCTGGAGAATGTTCTGTGCGCGCTTGAGAAGAAAGTGTAATCTGCTCTTTTTGGATGGAATGTCCTATAAATATCAATTAAATCTATCTGGTCTGTTGTGTCATTTACAGCTTGTGTTTCCTTATTCATTTTCTGTTTGGATGATCTGTCCATTGGTGTAAGTGAGGTGTTAAAAGTCCCCCAGTATTGTTGTGTTACTGTCGATTTCCTCTTTTATAGCTGTTAGTAGTTGCCTTACATAATGAGGTGCTCCTATGTTGGGTGCATATATATTTATAATTGCTGTCTCTTCTTCTTGGATTGATCCCTTGATCATTATATAGTGTCCATCCTTGTTTCTTGTAACGTTCTTTATTTTAAGGTCTATTTTATCTGATGAGTATTGCTACTCCAGCTTTCTTTTGATTTCCATTCACATGGAATATCTTTCTCCATCCCCTCACTTTCAGTCTGAATGTGTCCCTAGGTCTGAAGTGGGTCTTTTATAGACAGCATAAATATGGGTCTTGTTTTTGTGTCCATTCAGTGATCCTGTGTCTTTTGCTTGGAGCATTTAATCCATTCACGTTTAAGGTAGTTATCAATATGTATGTTCCTATTACCATTTTCATAATTGTTATGGGTTTGTTTTTGTAGGTCCTTTTCTTCTCATGTTTTCTTCTTAGAAAAGTTCCTTTAGCATTCGTTGTAAAGCTGGTTTGGTGGTGCTAAATTCTCTTAGCTTTTGCTTGTCTGTAAAGCTTTTGATTTTTTCGTCGAATCTGAATGAGATCCTTGCCAGACAGAGTAATCTTGGTTGTAGGTTCTTCCCTTTCATCACTTTAAATATATCATGCCACTCCCTCTGGCTTGTAGAGTTTCTGCTGAGAAATCAGCTGTTAACCTTATGGGAGTTCCCTTGTATGTTATTTGTCATTTTTCCCTGGTTGCTTTCAGTAATTTTTCTTTGTCTTTAATTTTTGCCAATTTGATTACTATGTGTCTCAGCGTGTTTCTCCTTGTGTTTCTCCTGCCTAGGACTCTCTGCGCTTCCTGGTGTTGGGTGGTTATTTCCTTTCCCATGTTAGGGAAGTTTTTGACTATAATCTCTTCAAATATTTTCTCAGGTCCTTTCTCTCTCTTCTCGTCCTGGGACCCCTATAATGCTAATGTTGATGCGGTTAATGTTGTCCTAGAGGTCTCTTAGGCTGTCTTCATTTCTTTTCATTCTTTTTTCTTTGTTCTGTGGCAGTGAATTCCACAATTCTGTCGTTCTTCTGCCTCAGTTATTCTGCTATTGGTTCTTTCTAGTGTATTTTTTCATTTCAGTTATTTTATTGTTCATCTCTGTTTGTTTGTTCTTTAATTCTTGTAGGTGTTTGTTCTTTAATTCTTCTAGGTCTTTGTTAAACATTTCTTGCATCTTTTCTATCTTTGCCTCCATTCTTTTTCTGAGATCCTGTGTCATCTTCAGTATCATTATTCTGAATTCTTTTTCTGGAAGTTTGTCTATCTCCATTTCATTTATTTGTTTTTCTGGGGTTTTATCTTGTTCCTTCATCTGGTACATAGCTGTCTGCCTTTTCATCTTGTCTTTTGTGAATGTGGTTTTTGTTCCACAGGCTGCAGGATTGTCGTTCTTCTTCTGCTGTCTGCCTTCTGCTATAATTCCGAATTTTACATTTAGGTTTATGAATCACTTTGAGTTATTTCTTCAAGGGATGCAAAGTGTGGATTGAGATTTATTTTTTTTGCATATGGGTGTTTAGTTGTTCCAGTAGTTTTTTTTGAAAATACATCTTTCTCTATTGAATTACCTTTGTACCTTTGCTGAAAGCCAGTTGATCATATATGTGTGGGTCTGTTTCTGTATTCTGTTCCATTGATCTGTGTCTTTCATTTTTCCATTACCACACTCTTGATTACTGTAGTTTTATACTAAGTCTTGAAATCAGGTAGTATGAGTTCTCTAATTGTGTTATTTTTCAGAATTGTTTTTGAGTATTATAGGTGCTTTGCCTTTCCAAGGACATTTTATTTATTTATTTTAATTTTTAATTAATTAATTAATTTATATCTGTTTATTTTTTGGCCGCATCACGTGGCTTGTGGGATCCTAATTCCCCGACCAGGGGTCAAACCCAGGCTCTCGGCAGTGAAAGCACGGAGTCTTAACCCCTGGACCACCAGGGAATTCCCTCAGGTACATTTTAGAATCAGCTTGTTGATATATATAAAAAATCCTGCTGAGATTTTTGATTGGCATTGCATTGAATCTGTAAATTACTTAGGGGAGAATTGACAGCTTAATGATATTGAATCATGAACATGTTATATTTATTTACTTAGACCTTTCTTGACGTTTTTATTAGTGTTTTGTAGTTTTTTTTTTTTTTTTTTTTGCGGTACGCAGGCCTCTCACTGTTGTGGCCTCTCCCTTTGCGGAGCACAGGCTCTGGACGTGCAGGCTCAGCGGCCATGGCTCACAGGCCCAGCTGCTCTGCGGCATGTGGGACCTTCCCGGACGGGGCATGAACCCGTGTCCCCTGCATCGGCAGGCAGACTCTCAACCACTGCGCCACCAGGGAAGCCTGTAGTTTTTAATAAATGGATCTTGCACATATTTTGTAAGATTAGTATGTATTTCATGCTTTCTGGTGCTCTTGTAAATGATGCTTTTAAAATTTCAGTTTCCAGTTGTCCATTGCTAGTATGTAGAAATAGGATTGAATTCTGTATGCCGACCTGGTGTCTTAAAACCTTGCTAAACTCACTTGGGATCTTCTTTATAGACAGTAATGTCAGTGGCCAATACAGGAAGTTTGATTTCTTCCTTTGTAGTCTGTATGTTTATTTCTTTTTCTTGCTTTATTGAACTGGCTAGGACACCCAGTATGATGTTGACGAGGAGTTTTGAAAGTGGACATCTTTTCCTGATGTTAGGGGGAAAACATTTGTGTTTCACCATTAACATGATGATCTTTATAGTTTGTTTGTTTTTGTAGTAGTAAAGATGTCCGTTATCAAGTTGAGAAAGTTCTGTTTCTAGTTTGCTGAGAGTTTTTGTCATGAATGGATACTGAATGTTGTCACAGGCTTCTGCATGTATTGAGATGATCATACGTTTTTTCTTCTTTACTTTGTAGATATGGTGAATTGCACTGATTTTTGAATGTTGAACTAGCCTTGTATTCCTTTGGTAATCCTCAGTTGGTCATGATGTATTTTTTAAAAATCTCTTTACTATTTATTTATTTTGGCTGTGCCAGGTCTTAGTTGTGGCATGTGGGCTTCTTAACTAAGAAGCATGCATGTGGGATCTAGTTCCCCAGCCAAGGATCGAACCCAGATCCCTTGCACTGGCTAGGAGTGTGGAGTCTTACCCCCTGGACCACCAGGGAAGTCCTCATCATGATGTATTTTTATATATTGTTGGATTCAATCTGCTATTGACTGTTTTTTATTTCTTCCATTTGTTTATGTTCATTAAAAAAACAATTCTTGGTCATATGTATAATGTTCATATAATAGTTGTTAAAGTTCCTGTTCATTAATTCCATTATTTCTTTCTATGGGCTGATTTCTTTTTCCCCCCCGTCTTGGGTCACATCATTTTGTAATTTCTTGTTAGATCCTAGAAATGGTGAATTTTAAGTTGTTGACTGCTGTTGATTGGTCTAAGATAGACCAACCCTAACTCTTGTCCTTTTACTCTAAGGCTTATTTTACCCCATTACTAAGGCCTGAAGCCTCCGTAGTTTCCATTGAAGAATGAGATGTTCTCTGCTCTGGGTGGTCAGAATATGAATGTCTGCCAGCCCTGTGTGAGCTCTGGGGTAATGTAGCATATAGTTCTTGGGTCATTCTTTGCCTACCTTTGTAGATTTTTTTACAGTATGTACACATGGCTTATTATTCAGTATTAGACTCAAGCAGGCCTCTGTGCTGATTTCTGGAGATCCTTCTTCATGCAACTCCTTCCTTTCTAGTACTCTGCAGTTTTTAGGTTCCTGAGCCTTCTCATACTCTTTGACTTCTTAGCTTGAGAAAACCACCATGGTCTGCTTGGGCTCCTCATTGCAGGTGGTCCAGCATGTGACTCCAGGCTGAGAAAGCTGGTGTACTTGTGGGGTTCACCTCATCTCTTCCCTTTGCTAGGGATTGCAGTCCTGTGCTGCTGGTTGTCCAGAAGCTAAAAGATGTTGCCTCATATATTTTGTTCATTTTTCTGGTTGTTGGAGGGTGGGGTGTGTGGCAGGATAAGTCTAGATCCAGTTACTCCATCATGGTTGGAAACTGAAATCCCTTGGAAGAGTATACTTTATTGATGGTGCTCAAAGTCTCGTTATAGGATTCTTCAAGTCTTTGTGGGTGTAAATATCAAAGAAATGTTTGTTAAATGTTTACTGCCTGTAGCTAGCCCTTACTCTGTAGGTAATACAGAAAAAGTAGATATCTTCTAGTTGAAGAGGTATGTACATAGTACATACATGAGATTAATCAAAGATGTGAAATGCTCTAGTGATGAGCAGAAAGAGAAAGGTCACTGTGGTCTGATATTTTCTTATAGAAATGTTTTCCTTTACATTTTTGTTTCTTAGCCTGTGTTTATAATTCCCTTTTATGACACAGGATGAAGTGGGTCAGTGGGTAGAGTATTGGCTCTTTCATATGCATTTGGTGACTTATTTGCTCTGTGGCTTTAGGTAAATTTTTAGTCTCTGAAACTCAGTTTTCTCATTTGTAAAATGGGCATGTGACATACCTTGTAGGGTTGTTTGTTATTCAACACATATTTGGGTGCTTTCTGTACATCAGGCACTGTGCTAGGTGATGAGAGTTCAGTGACAAATAAAACGTAGTTGTTGCCATCAAAGGGCTGACGTTTTAGCGAGAGAAGCAGAACACAAACAGGTAAAAAACAACTTTGGTGAGGTCTGGTTTTGGTAATTGTAGGAAGAATATGAAGATTATTAGCAAAAATTGGGGAGGTCAAACAATACCTTTCTGAGGAGATGAGATTTGAGAGAGACCTGAAGGAAGTGAAGAGAGCAAACCACCTGAAGGTCTCTGGATGTTCCAAGTCGAAGGAGCGTCAAGGGCAAAGAGCTTGAGGTGGGAGTGTGAACAGGGAGGCTAAGGATGGGGCGAGAATAATAGGAGATAACGTATATGTACGTAGGGGCTTGGTCGAATAGGCTTTTAAGTAAGATGGCAAGCAGCTGAAGGATTTGAGCAAGGAATGACAAGAGCTGATTTAGGTTTTGAAAGTTTCACTCTGAGTGTGGGGAGCAGGAGGTGGAAACAGCGAGGCTAGTTAAGAGTTTTACACTAGCCCAGTCTAGAGCATATGGTGGCTTGGGTTAGGGTGTGGCAGTGAAAGTCTGAGAAGGTTGGAACCTATGTTCCTGTGAAGATAGAACTGATAGGATTACTTATGGATTGGGAAAAGGTGTTGAGCAAAGAAGGCAAGCAAGGATGATTCCTAGGTGTTATGGACAGCTGGGTGAATGGTGGTGTGGTTTCCTGAGTGGAAGAAGTGAAGCGGTTTTGTGGCGAGGAAGAAGTTGATTTTACTTCTGGACATGATAAGTTTGAGATCTGTGAGACTTTTAAGTGAAGATACTAGTAAGCATTTGGAGGTGCAGACCTGGAGTTGAGGGCTGAAGGCTGGACTGGATTTACAAAGTAGAGAATTGTAGCTTGAGAAGGGAGGGTGGGGGTTATTGTGGGAATTAGGGATATCTAAAGCTCTTGGCACATAGTAGGGCAACATGGTGTGGTAGCTAGTAATAATAATGATAGTGGTAAAAAACAACAGCAACGACAACAACTGGGTATGACTAAGAGCTAGATATAAAAGAAGCAAGATGGTAGTGACCAAAAACAGCACCTTGTGTCAGTGTTAGTTAGGACTCCAAACCTGCTGAAAACTTTTCTCCTCTGAGCACGATAAAAGTAACATCAGTGAAAACTGTTGTACATTTTCCGTCTCTATATCAGTGATCTTCAGATGTGATTCAGGGATGTCATTACGTGTAGTGTACACACAGTACACAAGATAGTTTGGGAGGAGGCTGTTGCAAAGTGTTAACTGTAGTTTCGTTTGAGGAGTGAGATGATGGTAGAGTGTCTTTTGATCTTCTAAATACTTTGCAATGTATATATTTTTCTTTAATCTCTCTTTTTTTCTTTTTTAAATAAAGAGAGGTAATACCTTTGTAGCATCTACTCAGTTGGTGAGCCTCTGGGCTGATGAGTTTCATTTGTTTGTGGTTGCTAACACTACAGATGGGTCTTTGACTGTGGTCTGTTGTCTTGAAAATTTGAGCCCTTGATCACAGTGGGGAATTGGGGGAAAGAGTATGGGTGGTTTTGATAAGAGTCCACAACAGCTCCTGGGAAAATTGTTAGCACATGTTCTCCCCTCCCAGGCTGGTTGTGACACCGCTTTGTTCAAAGGGGATGTTATGTTGCATTTGCATTGTGGTGGGCAGATCACTTCAGGTAAATTGAATCGAGCGTGACTTTTTTTTTTCTAAATCTGAATTATAACTATCCGTACTAACTTAGATTCTTAGAAGTATTCCTTTTCCCAGGTGATAACTGCCAAAGGTGACAGGGATTTTTTGCAGATTTGACATTTTCTGTAATTTATGAGTCATTTCTGAAAACACACTTAGTATATTTTGAAATGGTGTCTGTCAATTAATCCATCTACCTGGTGTTGCCTGTTGAGTTCTACCCTGTTTAAAGTCATTGTGTTTCTGGAGTCAGAGAAGAGAGGTCCATTGTGGCATTACATGGGAATCATTTCTGTTACCTTTTATAATCTAGAAGAAAGTGGTTTTTTGCCTCTTGGATACCTTGTGCACAGAGAGGCCTGGCTCAGAATACAAAGGAACTCTGGATGTGGCCTTGGAGTTTGGGAGTTATTTAGGGGGAAAATGTGGCAATGAGAGTTTGAGAAGTAGAGTTCTAATTGTTCATTTGGTCACATGAAACCTTGGGGTCTGGCTGAGGTGCTTTCTCTGTTTGAGGATTAAGGATGCATATGGGTCAGTGGACAGGAATGACCAAAGCTTTTGCCTGGGCCCCCCTGCTAAAAGGGTGCTGTATGCTTAGAGCATAGGACAGTGTGTATTTAAAGGACTTTTTCACTCTAGAGAGATCTTTTGCTCAAGATCAGGCCATTTCCCAAAAGGTGTTTTCTAAAAAGTGAAGTCACTAAAGGGAAGAAGAAACTTTTACTGGGTGCCTGCCTGTGTATTGTGTGTTCATTTACATTTTCTCAATTCTTTACAATAATCCTGTAAGATTGGTATTATCCTCATGGCTTTTTTGATGAGAAAAGTATGGTTCAGAGATTTTACTTTGCCTTTCTCAGGTTAATGGACTATAATTTTCATCCAGGACTCTGTGACTATAAATCTACTCTAGTTTTATTATATATGCCATAAGTCACATTTTTTATTCACTCTGATATGATTATATCCAACATAGACAGCTTAAAATTCCAGCTTGTTCTTGTAAATCGAAATCATTGTGGTCTGCCTTTAAAGTTTTCCTAGAATTCCTAAAAACATGCTGGGCTTCCATGTTCGTGCCTTGAAAGTAGCAGAAACTTGCCGGAAGAATTGTATTTTACTTCAGATGCAGGGACTTTGTGGATCAACATTAATAATTAACATTTATGTACTTTTTCACATCTTCAAAGTGTTTTACAAACAGTTAATTAGTTCATGTTTAACTTATATTGGAAGTTGAAAAACCAGTTTTTTAGGTTCATTTTAGCAGTACTGAAATGTTAAGGGCATAAGGAGTAATTCTTCAGTAAGAAAAATGTAGATAGGAACCGTGCAACATTAAACATCTCTACTCAATCCCCTAGCTTTGTGCCCAGCTTAGCTCACAGCAGGCGTGTTTTTTGGGTGTACACATCTTGTGCTTAATGCAAGGGAATGGAATTATGTGAACTGAAAGACACGGGGTTCAAAGACTTGGATGATTCAGTGGACTGTATTGCAACTTTCTTTTCTGTAGTTCCTTAAACTAAACGTGAATGGTCCTTAATTTCTGTGGGGTTTTGACAGATGAGAAGTGATTGGCATAGAGACTTTGGCAAGTGAACAGAGTCGTTATACATGCTAATTTCTGGGAAAAATATTTTCTTTTTCACTCCTGGCTTAGGAGATAATAACTCTGTAACTGAATACTTTGCTAGTTTCCTCACTTGTCACCTGACTCCATCTCCTCTCCCCCCAGTAAAATGGCTTTTACTTGGCAAGGTTGTGTAGCTGGAAAAAGATTTGGAAGGAGACAGTCGTCTCAGTTCAGCTGTGTTTCTGTCACCTAAGTAGGTGTGTGACCTTGAGCAGGTTACTGCTCTTCTTCTGCCCTTGAGTACTTCTTTGAAATAATGTGTTAAACTCACCTTTCATTGGATCCTTAGAGGGGTGGCTGGAGGAGGATATAAAATGGAATGGAGGATATTTTCACATCAGTGAAGATTCTTCAAAGTTGCAGTGACTTCTTCCTTCCTACTTTGGTTGGAATAATTAATTTATTTTCTTACTGTTATTGCCAACCACATTGCTGCTCTTTAAACATCTTTTTTCCCCTAATACAGAGCAATAAATAGAACCCTTTGATAAACATTGTGTCTGGGTAATTTCCTAAGACAGGACAAGCAAGTTCCTTTTCATCATTGCTTATAGCCCTGTCATTCAGAGGAATCTGTTCATGGATCTTTGCCTAGGTGACCTTGCCAGAGAAACTTTACTATGTGATGGCAGAAAGGAGGAGTCTGAGAGCTTGGCATGTATATTTAATAACATTTTTATTATGAATGGGAATCTGTTCTTTTTATGGGGCCAGGTAGGAATGAATGGCCCTGAATTTTTTCCTCTATCAAATTGTGTTGTTTTTCATATCTTTCTCTTTTTTTCCACTGCCCTTTTCCTTCACTTCGTGAAAATCTGGAAACAAGTGAGGTGAATTGGCTTTTGAATCTTTTTGTAACATTAAATACACCCAGGTTTAAGTTTTTTATTCTGTTTTACCAAGGTTTTTGGTAACTTGGAAGGAGTGTTTGTTATACAGCTGAACCTTGAATAATAATACACTATGTGAACTTTGAATAATTGAGATTAACTTAGTTAAATGTTTAAAGCCACCGTTTTATTTTAGAGGATGTCTATAGGTAACATATTTACTTTTTTGAAAAAGACTTCTTTGGGCCAAGTTTTATATAAATTAGACAAGATAGAAGTTTTGGAAACACGCAGTTGGTTATATTAGTATCATAAGCTACAGAAATAGATGGATTTTTCTGAGACACTGTGCCAGCAACTAGGATAAATGATTGTTTTTCCTATTTAGGTTAGGTATCTTGGGTTATACTATTTTCAGTCACCTTTTTAATTTTTCCACGTTGTCTTTGCCCACTGTTCGTTTCCCCTCTCCCAGTTAATTCAAAAGGATTCATTTGTCACATTTCTCACTGACTAGGTAGGGACAAAGTAAACCCACATGTCTCTGTTTCCTCCTAGATTATAAGGTCCTGGAGGACAGATTTTATCTGCTTTGTTCATTGTTGTATTCCCAGCATGTGGTATTGTGCATGGCACATAGCAGTTAGTTATTACTTGGGAAATATTTGGATTGATTGATGAATGAATTTGTGATACAACTGTATATAAATAATATATGCATATGATTAATGTTAATAAAATCTATATTTTGAGAATAAATGAACAGAATTTAATTTTTTTCTCCCAGCATCAATTGTAGTTTGATTTTGGTGAGTTAAATCATCCCTTTTTGGGGAAGAGAAGGCACCATGTTAAATGGAAGATTGGCCAGTGTTGACCAAATCTGGCAGTAAAATTTGTTCAGCTCTTCCCTGGTTTTTGTGCTTGGGCAGTGTAGGTCTCTATTACTTTATATTTTAACCTGTTCAGCAGCTTCATCACTGACATACTGGTGTGGCTCACATATGGCCGTAAGTGTGGCTTGCCTGCCTAATTTTTAAAAAATGTAATTTTAAAACATATTCGAAATAGAACAGTAGAATTGATCCCTATATACCCATTACTCAGATTCTGGAGAATTAGTGAGATTTTGCTATTCTCTGCAACGTCTTTTTTTTTTTTTTTTTTTTTGCGGTACGCGGGCCTCTCACTGTTGTGGCCTCTCCCGTTGCGGAGCACAGGCTCCGGACGCGCAGGCTCAGTGGCCATGGCTCACGGGCCTAGCCGCTCCGCGGCATGTGGGATCTTCCCGGACCAGAGCATGAACCCGCGTCCCTTGCATTGGCAGGTGGACTCTCAACCACTGCGCCACCAGGGAAGCCCTGCAACATTATTTTTTAAATAACAGTTGTATTGTGATATAATCCATATAGAATAAAATTTACCTGTTTCACTTTAATATGTTTATTATAGTTGTTTTGAAAGTTACTACCAGACTTATTTTCTTAATAGTGAATTTTAAATGGTATTTTTACTCCAGTGTTTAATACTGTAAACCGTGAAATGTCTCTGTAAATCATGGCATGATGTGTTTCCAGGATATGGAACAGACAGCTTTAACTCAAAGCAAATGAGTGCTGAGTAGCCTTTTTTTCCTTTCAATAGAATCATTACAGAAATAGGATCATAAACCTTCTATTAAGCACTTTTGTATGAAATCTGAGGTTTCTGTCAAATTAGACATGGAAAATTAAACAGAGCTGCATAAGTTACTGATCTTTGCAGTTTTTGAGTTCGCTCTTATGTTAGGCTTATTTTTTTTTCTTCTTGTTTGGATGACTTTCTCTTAAATACTAGTACAAGAATGTTATGATTTAGACAAAATTATTATTGGTTTCATGTCAGTAGTTTTTTCACCGCCCCCCCGCCATAGAATTTAATGATTCTTTTGAGAATCTATTTTTCTTCCTAAAATGTATCCCTGTTTATTTTGATTGTTGTGAAGGAAATACTTTTCAGGTAATTGAATACCTTCATAAATTTAGTACTTCCTTAAGAAGTCATTTAGCGATGTATGTAAAAATAGTGTTGATTTTTCTCATGCTTCTTAATTCAAATCATCATCTTAAAAGCTTTCATTTGAAGCCCGAAGAACAATTGATTCACTGTTTTTCATAGCCCGTATTTGTATACATTATGTCCTAAGCTCATGAATTCTCTGAAATACTACACTTTTTCCCTGCTCTGTGGTAAAGTACTGTTTGAGTTGCTGTGCCAAAAGTGCTGTGGCTGTCTAAAGATTACCACTTTAATAGTTAGCTCTCTAGGATGTGTGCCTGTAAATGGAGAATTTTCTTTCTGGAGTCTAAATAAAAGCAATGGTTTAACTGTGAGATATTTCAGGACCCAAATACTAAAGGAAACTCAGAGAAAAAAATTATATCTGTTCTCTCCCTTCAGCCTTCATGCCTGTTGAAATCTACAGGGCCATATTCCTTAATACAGCTGTCATTTATTGAGAGCCTCTGTTGAACTAGGTATCTTATGTTTAATCAGTTCTTACCTCTGCAAGGTGATTTTATGATTTTGCCAGAGAAGGAGATTGAGGTGCAAGGAGGTAATTAATTAATTGTATACTTAATCAGCAAACATTTAAGGCCACTACTAGGTGCCAGGGATCCAGGGCTGAACAAAAATAAGACATGGTCACTGCCCTTAAAGTGCTCATGATTTTGTTTCTTGTGATAGCAACAATAATAATAGTAACAACTGCAGTCATTTATTACTGCTTTCCATGTGCCAAGCTTACTTCTATGTGTTCTCTACACCTTTATTTCATTTTAATCCCCACAACTCTTAAGAGGTGGGGTTTATACATACTTCATGGTTAAGGAGACTGAGGCTTGGAGAGGCTAGCTAACTTGCTCAGGGTCTCGCAGCATGTGGCAGAGTTGGGACTTGACTACGAGTCTCTGACTTTAGGACCCAAGCTCTTTATACATCAAGAATATTTCTAGCAAGAGTTGAAATAAGTAATTATGTGAAAGGAACATCCACTGTGAGCTGTGATTTTGGCAGAACTTTGTGTAACTTTGACTTTGCCAGTAAATTTATTTTTATAGTTAATTTTCTGCTATATAATCTCCTATTCTAGAAGTCATCAGAGAGTTTTCATGATTCATGAGAGATATTTTTTGTTTTATTTTTATTAACAACAGTAATGTACAGTCCCTCCAGAAATTTAGGAATTAGACATAAACAAAAAGTACACATGTGAATAAATGACACTACCTGGAAAATTTTCGTGGTACAACTGGTGTTTTTCTTTCCAGACTAAATTTGTAGAGGGAGTGTATGTGTGCATTTATATATACCATATGTGATCATATTTTATATGCTCTTGAATATAAACAGGTTATAAAACAAGTTTCATGACTATACTTTTGCACGATATCAAGTAACCTGTGTAATCATTTTAATGGATATAGTATTTCATTGTATGGATTTAGATTTATCCTTAGATCACTCATTACCTTTTCAAATTAAAAAAAAAATTATTTTTATTTTTTGGGCATGCCGCACAGCTTGCGGGATCTTAGTTCCCCGACCAGGTATTGAACCTGTGCCCTTGGCAGTGAAAGCCCGGAGCCCTAACCACTGTACCTCCAGGGGATTCCCTCACTACCTTCTTTTTTTTTAAAATTTATTTATTTTTGGCTGCGTTGGGTCTCCGTTGCTGTGCACGGGCTTTCTCTAGTTGTGGCGAGTGGGGACTCCTCTTCATTGCAGTGCGCAGGCTTCTCATTGCCGTGGCTTCTCTTGTTGTGGAGCACAGGCTCTAGGCACGCGGGCTTCAGTAGTTGTGGTGCGTAGGCTTCAGTAGTTGTGGCTCGCGGGCTGTAGAGCGCAGGCTCAGTAGTTGTGGCGCACGGGCTTAGTTGCTCCGTGGCATGTGGGATCTTCCCAGACCAGGGCGCGAACCCGTGTCCCCCACATTGGCAGGCAGATTCTTAACCATTACGCCACCAGGGAAGTCCCCCTTATTACCTTCTTATTTGAATATTTAGGTGGTATTTCTTTTCTTCCCTCCTTCCCTCCCTTCCTCCTGTTGTAAGCACTGCTGTGATGAACAGCCATGTACATAATCTTTGTATTCTTATTTTTTTTGCTAGGGCAAAGGCTGTATGTTTCAACAGCTTTTAATAGATACTGTCGAGCTGTCTACAGAAAGTTTATATCATTTACACTCCCACTGGCAGAGTATGAGTGCCTGTTTACCATTTATTTTTCCATAATCTTTTTTTTTTTTGTGGCTGCGCCTCACGGCTTGCGGGATCTTAGTTTCTCAACTAGGGATTGAACCCAGGCTGCAGCAGTGAAAGCTCAGAATCCTAACCACTAGGCCACCAGGGAACTCCGTTTCCATAATTTTAAGAAAGTTTTTTAAAAATCCAACATTTAAAAGGAAGTTTTAAATGCCATAGTAAAATTACTAGTAGAATTACTGGACTGCTGGCAACCAATTGTAAATAAAAGAACTCTGTATTTCTAAAAGAATAGAAACTCATGAAGCATAGTCCCTACTCTCTTAAGCACTGAGAGTTAATCTAAGATTGGTTCTTAATATTAAAAGGCACATAATGGAACTTTCAAATAAAGAAAGTCCCTGATAATCATGTTCTCTGGCTTCTCCTTAACTGCCAGTCCTAATTAACTCCAGCAGTGAGATAGGGAAATGTTTGAGATAAGATTTATAGAGATGGTATGGAGTAAGGTACCCTTCTACACAAAGTGCTTTATGAGAGATGACCTGTGGCCATTCTGTTCCACATCCAAATGAGCATAAGAAGCTTTAAAAATTAATATTACATCTAATTTAATTATGAACATGCAGAATTCACATATGTTCCCAAAATCACAGTCATGTGTTGACATTATGGTTTAAATAACCAAGAAAATAATCAAATTAAACATTGGTCTATGCTCTTGACTTACTAATCTGACCAAACATTTTTCTGTGAGATGGATGAGTTAATTGGTCTTAACTATGATAGCAATGATTTTTAATTAGATAATGTTAAGATTTTCTGTACTATAGGTAGGAAGAATTAGTTGCATAGCGAGTTATAAGTCAGATAGGTGCATAAGCTGGTCTCCTGGTACTCTTGATTCACCAAAGTGTCTCTGTTCTGTTGGGCATTCTTAGCAGTATTATCTTGCTGATCTTTAGCCTAGTCCTGGTTATAGAGAAAGATTTGCTGGTTAATTTAGTAGATAAATCCTCACTAGAAGTAGAAGAATTGATATATGCTGGCTCTATAATAGTGTTGTCCCGGAACATGTAGACTGTTATTCAGTTGTGGGAGGACTTCTGTGATCCTGTTGGAAATACCCAGTTTTTTATGTAGCGTACCTGATTCTTGAACTGTTCAGATTTCATTGATGTGTCTGGCGGTTATTTTGGTTTGGTAGGAACCCTCTTAAGTGGAATTTTTGAGGACATCTTCTCTGCCGACCTAAATTTTCAAAGGGCCTCTGTTTTGGAAATCTTTTGGGATCAGGTGAGCATTCTTCTTCTTTCTTCTCCTCCTCCCCCTCCTCCTCCCCCTCCTCCTCCCCCTCCTCCTCCCCCTCCTCCTCCCCCTCCTCCTCCCCCTCCTCCTCCCCCTCCTCCTCCCCCTCCTCCTCCCCCTCCTCCTCCTCTTCCTTCCTTCCTTCCTTCCTTCCTTCCTTCTTGCTTCTTTTTTCTCCTTCTCCTCTCCTCCTCCTCCTCCTCCCCCTCCTCTTTTTCCTCTTACAATCACATTGCTTGGACTTGAATCTTAAAAGTGTGCCATCCTGCTTTCTCACTGTTTCCTCCCACTGGTAACTTAAGCTATAATTTGTTTATCAGAGAAGCTAGTCATTTTAATCCTAGCATTTTCTTGACAAACTGCCCTTTTGGAGATAGAAAGGGGAGTAATAACATTGAGCAGAGCAGGCAAGGACTGGGATCTCGGCCTCTAACATTTCAGAGGGTTCTCCCTTTGAGTCTTGTGACTTTTTCTTTCCTGGCCTATGGATTTGGGCATTAACATAATTGGTCTGGTAATGTACCAGTGCTAGGAGTTAAATGTTTCACTGCAGTTGTCTTGGGACACATGACAAGATTAATGGGGAACAAAGTAATAAGAGAATGTGTAATGTGAGAGTAATATAATAATATAAGAATAGTAAGAAAGCAAGGGGTCAGATATAAAATCAGAGAATTGAAACTCACTGACTGTGATAAAGATGCTAAGGGTAAATGTTGATGCAGAGCATTCTGTAGCTGAGGAAAACTTGATGGTTAGTGGATAGACACTGGCTTCCAATTCAGTAGATTTGTGTTCTGGACTTAGTTTGCTGCTGACAACCTTGGGCAGGTCACTTAGACATACCCCTCCCGTACCCAGTTTCTGCCATTAAAAGTGAAGTGCATTCATTTTTGTTTTTTAGTTTAGTTCCTCCCCCCCGCCCCACCCCAAATGGTATTCTCAAGCCCTGGGGATTCCTTAGAGTTATATCGGGGGCCAAGTGGGGTTGGGCAGGGCATGAGGAAGAGACCAAATTGTCCCCCATAGAGTAACTCCAGTTTTTTTAATTTTACGTTTGTGGGTTTCCTGTAGTATTTACTTTGAAGAAAGTCACATTGCCAAGAATCAGTTTGGAAACATCTAGACTGAAACATCTTGAAAATGCTTTTGGATGCTAAGATGTGGAGTTTGTGAATACTCTTCCATAGTCTTTGTTCTTCGTGTAATTCTCTCAGAGTTAGGGAACTATTGGCTCAGTTGCAAAGTAACTGCGCAGCACAATAGATAATTGTGGTGTTTGACTATTTGGCTGTGCTCTGATGTCCACTGCACATGAACTATTTCTCAATACACAGTTAGAAATCAAAGTACTTTCTGCCTCTCATAACTTGCATAATCCTAATAAAAGGGTAAAGAAAATCATATTCCATGCTTATCAGAACATATTTATACTACCTGCCACTTTTTTGAGCAGCTGCCTTGTAGCATTTTATATAAGTTGTCTCATTTAACCCTGGGATGGTCTGTGAAGTTGCTGGAGTTAACTGTGCTGTAGGTGAGGACATTGAGGCTTACAGAGATTGTGTAGCTTGGCCAAGCTCCCACAGCCAGTAAGAGATAGAGCTGGGGTTTGAAACTAGGATTGCACTTCTAAAATATGTGCATGCTTTATTGGTTGCTTGCCTTTCCTAAATTTACAGGAGTTTTGTAGCGTGAAGAAATTATCAATAGCACCATTACTACTCATGTTTCTCACTAATGAAATCAGGTAATATAAGTAATTGGCAGCTTTCATTGTTTTGGGGTTTGTTTTTGGCCACACTACGCGGCTTGTGGGATCTCAGTTCCCTGACCTGGGATTGAACCCAGGCCACGGCAGTGAAAGCATCGAATCCTAAGCACTGGATCACTGGGGAATTCCCTCATTGTTCTTAACTGCTTAAGATTATGCCAAGGACTCTCAATCATAAGGCAGAAATGGTTTGATCAGACTGAATATATATTCCTTATCTTGTAAATACAGAATAAATGAGACATTTTTCTGATTAGAGCAGGATGAAATAGTCTATACGAAAACTTGGAAACTATTCCTAAAAGAATAATAGATGTGAAAAAAAACAAGAGTATACAATAGATGATACAAAATTCTTTAAAGTCAGATTAGATTGTTTAGTAATCAGAAAGAGATTTGTGATATCCATAAAGCTATATGGGAAATTTGGTAATAATTTTGGTGCCTCAGGAACAAATTTACTGTGATGTTATCTAATTGCTAAGAAACTAGGCATTTACTTAGTAATTAGTTTATTACTGGACATTGTAAAGACAACACATTGTGATGGGCATTAGTGCTGCTCACCAAGGTTTCTAGTTCTCCTTTCTTATTCTTATTAAGGATCCATTGCCCAGACTCTTTCAAGTCCACGTGGCTATGAGACTTGCTTTGTCCAATGAAATGCGAGCAGGAATGACAGGCATCACGCTTGGATGGAAGTATTTAAAAGCTGATGTGAAATCCTTTCTCTCTCTTTCCCTACTGTTGGGGTCCTACCGTATGACTAGAGCAGACTGAATGCTGAGTCCAGGCATGAAGGACAGCTGCTCTAGAGAGTTTCCTGGAACCGTGCTGATCTTTGAGTGAGCGAGAAGTAAACTTTATTGAGTTCAGCCTCTACCACCTTCTGGTTGGTTGTTTGCATAGTATAACCTAGCCTGTGCTGATGTTACTACATGCGTTGTCAATACTCATTAGTGTAACAGATCGCGGAGGAGAGGGACTGACGGAGAGCAGAGCAGAATTATTTTGGATGTAGATAAGCTCAATGATATTAAATACATATTAAATAGCAGAATTTCTCTTTAGCTATCATCCATTTCATATTATGTCAGTTTATTCTTCCAGAAGCACAGCTTTGGTCATATCACTACCCTATTTGAAAACATTAATAGTTCCTCAGTGCTCACAGAATAAAATCTGCGTAAGGCCTGCCACATGCTTTAAAACTGTTCTCTTGCTACAGTGAACTGTACCTCCAGCATGTGCCTTTGCCCATTCATGCAGTTGAGAAACACCTATTGACCACTTTGTGTGCCAGTGCTGAGATTTGACTCTGGGGACGCACAGAATGTTCCTTCCCATCTCTGCATGTCCAAATTTGACTTAGCTTTTGATAGGAACCTTGAAGGATATTTCCTATTTAAACCCTGCTTCATTCTTATAGTTCGATATAATCTCTCTCTCTGACTTCTCAGGCGTTTTTGTCACACCACTTTCTCTCCTATGTTGTGAATTTTTATGTTATGTCTTATTCCCTTTGCTTGGGGTAGAGTCACACCTTTCCCTAGCACCTAGCTCCCAGCAAAGGGTAGGGACTCTAATATTTACCGAGTGAATGGTTGATAGATTGTGGTCCTGTTGAAATGTCAGTCAGTGATTAATTTGCTTTTGTTTGACAAATTGTGTTAGTTATCTTTTTTTTTAATATAGGTACTCATTACATATGTTAGAGAAGGATTTTTATTCATATTTTTAAAAAATTAATTAATTTATTTTTGGCTGTGTTGGGTCTTCATTTCTTGTGCAGGGCTTTCTCTATTTGCGGCGAGCAGGGGCCACTCTTCATCACGGTGCACGGGCCTCTCACTGTTGCGGCTTCTTTTGTTGCGGAGCACAAGCTCCAGACGCGCAGGCTCAGTAGTTGTGGCTCACAGGCCCAGTTGCTCCGCGGCATGTGGGATCCTCCCAGACCAGGGCTCGAACTCGTGTCCCCTGCTTGGCAGGCAGATTCTCAACCACTGCGCCACCAGGGAAGCCCTGTGTTAGTTATCTTTAAAGTTCTTCTGCTTTCCTTGCTTGCACTTGCTGCCTTCTGGTTATTATCTTTGTATTTGTACATTCTTAGCAACTTATGTATGGTTATGTAGTAGGGCCTTATGTGGCAATGGCATTAAAAAAAAAAAATCTAGAATGCTGTATTCTGACACATTGACACCTGCTGAGTCTTCTTTACCACAGCGTAAGGTCTGTTTTGTGTTTTCTTAAAGAGTTACCATAGAGTTTTTTAATGTGACATATGGGATGAGTCTAGGGCATAAGAATGTATGCCAATTCAAACTTTGTTTTGTCTTGATGTTTTGCTGTCTCTATTGATAATCTCCTGAAAGATGTGGGCCCTTGATTCAGAGTTTCAAAATGGGTGGTTAAAAAGATGCAGATTCTTGTCTGGTTTGGCTGTTAGCTAACTTTGTTAGTTTTGGTTGTGACCTTTATGTCCTCAAAACAAGTGGGCTTGACAAGAATCTATGATTCTCTTCCTGATTTTACAGAGGACCAAGTACTTTATTTGAATTCTAATCTAGTGTGGTTGCAAAAATTGGAGACAGCATCCTGGTGGAGTTGGGATAGGATGAGGGAGACTTTGGATTTATTGAGTGCTTACTATATGCTGGATGCTGTTTATTCACTTTATCCACTCTCTTGTGAGGGAATTTTTATCTCCGTTTCAGTTAAGGAATCTGAGGCTCAAAGAAGCTAGGATCCTTGTATAGGCCACACATCTGGTAAGAGCAGGATCCAGAACATTGGTCAAAATCAGTCTCACTCCAAAGCCAAGGTTCTTTCTGTTGTAAATTGCAGGCAGTTCTAGGTTTTTCTAACAGAGTGGCCTTTGGGGCAAAATGAAGGATGGTTTGGATGTGTCTTGAAGGAAGCACTGTATGTTGCATATGATACTGTTTGTAGAATAATGTTGCAACACAAAGGAGTGACTGGATGAACTTTTTTTCTGGATCTTCTGTTAAACCATGTATTCTGTAATAGTGGAGTAATTCCCTTTGTTTTTGTTAGTGTGCTTTATGTCCTGAGATAAAGGGACTTGACTGAAATCCCCACAGCTTTGTGTGGTTTCATGAGTGTGGGTTTAAGTCATGCTTGCTCTTAACTAGTTTTTGTGGCTTTGGGCTAGATAATGTAGCCTTTTCGAGCTGAAGTTCTCTTGTGTGTAAAATGGAGAAAGCAACACCTGCTTTATATAGCATGTTGCTGGATTTCATCTGTAATTGTAGCTGTTATTGGGAAAAGATTTTTTAAGTACAAATCGTGTTATAGGATGTTGGAAGGTAAAAGAAAACCTACACGGCAGGCACTGACCTTGCCAGTGTGGGCTCCTGTTGAGAAGTAAGTTAGTTATGATATTTGTGTATTCCTGTTTTAGGATACAAGCATTGTCTAGTGCTCTAATAAGTTATTTGAAACTTTGTTTCTTTGCTAAGTTTTGTAAGTACAATTAAATTTTCATAATCAACGTTTTCAAGCAGAGCATAGACACTCTGAGGGGAAAGTATATAAGCATGAAGCTAACTTGATTTGTTTCTAGGGGTAAATTATCTTGGGATTCTGTTTAGCAAACATTTGAAACATCATATTATGGGCTAGGCCCTGAAAGAACTGATAGAGAATAATACACAGTCCCATTTCACTGAAGGCTCATCTCTGGAGGATAAGCATCTTGCTCACAAAACAAAAAGAGTAAATATTATGCCAATTATAGGTACAAGTAGTATTAGCTCGTTGAAAAAAAAAATGAGCAGAACGAATGGAACCAGCCACTAGGAATGCAAAGATAATTTTTGGGTGAGATGGAAATTTGTGGTGTAACAGTGATATATAAAAAGCTCTAAGGAACACAGATGAGGGATGTGACTGGACTGGATCTTAAAGTGTGAGTATAGGAGTTTGCCAGGCGTGGGTTGAGGAGAGAAGGTATAGAACACAGTCCTGCAGGGACAGAGTCTGTGCAAAGAAACAGCCAGCCCGATGTGCTTGAGCAGAGTGAGCAGTGGGTGGAGGTATGTAGTGTGAGTGGGGTGTAGCCACAGAATTAGGTTGAAAAGTTGGGTGGAGTGTCACATACCATGTCACATGACCACAGAGTGTCACTCTAGGGAATTGCGTTTGCCCTCCCGAAGCTAAAGGGAGGATCGTCTGTTTTTATTTTGGATGGTTCATTCTGGGAGCAGTATAGGTAGTGACTTGGTGGGGGGCAGGGGAGCACTGCCCCTCAGAAGAGGTAGAGGAGACCATCACAATAGTTTAGGACAGAGGTGATGAGGGCCTGGATGGTGCAGTGAGAAGAGAGGGGTGTCAGCAGATCTCCTGGACATTGTCAAGGTCGAATGGATTAATAACTTGGTGAGTAGATGGTGGGCAGGAAGGGGTGGTAGTTGTGCAGGGTGACTGGAAGTTTCCAGCTTAGGCTGCTGGGTGAATGCTTGTGTACTTAGGGCATGATTCTTTCTGGCACAGTGGGTATGAAGGAGTGTGCTTCCTGGAGGAGGTTGGCTTAGATTACCCCTTTCACCGGTTTTTGTTTTTGCTTACTGTCTGTTGTAGAGTTTATTCATCCAGAAGACACCATCTGCTTACTGTGTGCCAGTAATCGTTATTTTTTAAATTAAATTAATTTTGGTGAAATACACATTACATGAAATTTACCATCTTAACCATTTTTAGGTGTACAGTTTAGTGGTATTAAGTGCATTTACATTGTTATGCAACCATCACCACCATCTGTCTTAAGAACTGAAACTCTGTACCCATTAAACAATAACTACCCATTTTCTCCTAACCCCCAGCCCCTGGCCACCACCATTCTACTTTTTCTTTTAATTTGGCTATTCTAGGTACCTTATATAAGTATAATTATGTAGTATTTGTCTTTTTGTGACTGGCTTATTTCACTTAGCGTAATGTCTTCAAAGTTCACTCGTGTGTTAGAATATCCTTCTCTTTTAAGACTGAATAGTATTTCATTGTATGGATGTACCACATTTTGTTTATTCATCCATTGATAGACTCTTGGGTTGCTTCTACCTGTTGGCAGTTGTGAATAATGCTGCTGTGAACATGGGTATGCAAATATCTCTTGAAGTCCTCATTTTCAGTTCTTTGAGTGCGTATACCTATAAGTGGAATTGCTGGATTATATAGTAGTTTTTAAAAATTTTTTCAGGAACTTCCATACTGTTTTCCATAGTGGCTGCACCATTTCATATTCCCATCAGCAGTGCACAAGAATTCCAGTTTCTCCATGTCCTTTCCAACACTTGTTATTTTCTGTTTTTTTTTCCCCCTCAATAGGAGTCATCCTAATGGGTGTGAGGTGGTATCTCATTGTGGTTTTGATTTACATTTCTCTAATAATTAGTAATATTCAGCATCTTCTCATGTGTTTATTGTCCACTTGCATATCTTCTTTGGAGAAATGTCTGTTCAAGTTCTTTGCCCATTTTTTAAATTGGATTTGAATTTTTGTTATTGAGTTGAAGGAGTTCTTTATATATGCTGGATATTAACCCCTTATAGGATATATGATTTACAAATGTTTTCTCCCATTCTTTTCTTCTGATTGTGGCCTTTGATGCAGCCAGTATTCTTTTAACAAACATTAAATTATGAGGGAGAGTTGTTGCTTCTGAGGTAAATTCACTGAGTTCAAACCAACGAATCAGTTTCTGCCCTTTTCCTTTAGAGTTTCTGGGTTTAGTTGAAGGTGGGTTGGAATTCTTTTTCTGGAATGTTGCTTTCTAGGTGTGGTTTCCTGACCTAGTATCTCTTGAATGGTGTCGCTCCCCTTTCTTTCTTTTTCATGCCTCATAGCTATGGTTATTAGAATAAGCATCACAATTTATTTCCCTCGGCTGGTCCCTCATCACCAGCTGTCCATTTAGAACCAGGCCCTGCCATAGTTTCTTTTGCGTAACATCCCTTTCGTGTTGTAGTTACATGAAACCTGCTCATGCCCTTCCTCATTGACTTTGACCTGGATCATGGCAGTGGCTTCCAAACAGATCTCCTGCTTCGTATTTCTCTTACCTTTATTCTTCTTGCGTACTATTTAGACTGGTCTTTCCACAGCACCTCAGAAATGAAAACTGAACCTCTTTCAGGGGCTTCGTGATGCTCCCAAGATCAGGTTCAAACTGCTAAGCTTGGCAGTCAGACTCCTTCCACCATAACCATATAACCTTCCTTTCCAGCCTTTTTACTTCCCAGGTCATTACTGTGTTGGGGTTCTTGGTCAGGGCATTTTATTTTCATTGGCTGGGCTAAGGAGCTTGGCAGTTGGGACGTTTCTCCTTGTCTGTGACTTCAGATTTCCTCACTGTGCCCTGAGCTTGCCTGTGCTCCTGCTGTGCCCTCAGCTTGTAGTGCTCTCACCTCTTCTCCTTGCCTTGCTTTTCAAAGCCCCATTCAAATCCATTTCCTCCCTGAATCCTTTTCCAGCTGCTCCAACCCATAGGGATTGTCTCCCTTCTTCAGAATTATTATGGCACTTATTTTCTGGGCTGTTCATCAAGCAGTTGATTTTAACTGCTCTGTATTGTTTGCCTTTGTGTGTGTGTGTGTGTGTGTGTGTGTGTGTGTGTGTGTGCGCGCGCACATGCATGTATCCTGTCCTTAGTTCCTTGAGGTAGTAATCATGTCTTATACTCTGTACAATCCTGTACATATAGGTCATTGATAGATATTCATTGATCTATAATATTGGTTCTCAAAGTATAGTCAGTGCATGACCCTGGAGGATTCCTGAGACCCTTTCACTGGGTCTGTGAGATCAGCACTATTTTCATAATATTAACATGTTATTTACATTTTTATACTGTGCAGATGTAGGCACTGGCACTGCAAAAGCAGTGCTGGGTGAAACGGCTGATGTGCTAGCAGGAGCCAAGGCGGGGGCCCTCAGCTGAGCTTGAGTAGTCATGGCAGTTGAACAGTTGTGTTCTCGGAGTGAAAGATGGTGCCAGTTTCACTAAATGTTCTTGATGAAGCAGTGAAAATTATTAGCTTTATCATATCTCAGTCTTTATAGTACCCCCTCACCGTGGGGCATGCTGGATCCTTTATCTTGCAATACATGTGTTTTCCCAGTTTTACAAATCACAAAAGCACAGGAAAACAGAGCGGTTAAGTCACTGGCTCAGACTTATTCAAGAGGTAAGTAGCAGATCCAAGTTTTAGGCCTCGTTCAAGTCTGATTCAAAAGCCTGAGCTCTTCATGCTGCTCTACCACTGCACAGAAAAGCGTGTGTTATGAATCAGCACTGTATACACACTGCAGATGAGTCATTAGAATAAAAGTACATTATCTTTTATTTTCGGCCGTGCTGCGGCATGTGGGATCTTAGTTCCCCAACCAGGGATTGAACCCATGCCCCTGCAGTGGAATCTCGGACTCTTAACCACTGGACCACCAGGAAAGTGGTTCAGGAAAGTCCTGAAAAGTGCATTATCTGAAGATGATTCATGGAGGGCTCACGCAGTGGCTGAAGGTCCCGCCTATGCTTTTTTTTTTTTTTGGGAACCCAGGCTGTAGTCTTGTACTGTTTTGTGGAACCAGATTCTTAGAAAGTGAGCAAAACTTCACAGCAGACCGTCACTGGAAGGCTGTAGGCTTTATGTCTTATAGATTAGTAGTAGTTAGTATGTAAATGGAGCTCAAGGTTGGGGAGATTTATAGGGTGGCTGTAGTTCAGAGGCCACTGCTTGGACTAGTAGCCCTTCTTGGTTTCATTCAGGGGTACAGAAACTTTAGGTCATCTGAAAGTGTTGTTTTGGATCAGCAATGGGTTCCCCCACTGGCAGAAGAGGAAACAGGAATGGAGTTGAAGGCAGTGAACGTGAGGTTAGCACTGTCTGTCTGATCCTAGGCTCTTGGGTTATTTGCTGAGAGCATCAGGTGACAGAAAAGCAAGTGTGAAAGCAGATTGAGAAAAGGGGAAGCTACCCCACCCACGCACCCTGCACAGGAGTGTATATTGCCAGTTTCCACTCTGGATGGTGTACAGTAAGGCCCTCGCATTTGGGATCATCTGCAGAACGCTTGTTTCTGCTTGCTAGGTTTGCTGACCGAGAGAACTTCACAAGTGTTTGTACTTTCAGTGTCCCAGATGCTTAAGCAGGTTGACTTTCTACTGTTTAGATACTTCAAAATTGTCTTTGTAAATTTGTTTTGAAAGTAATTATATGAACTTTATTTATATTACACATTATACCTCTTTATTAAAGACTGTATATTTGTTATACTTTATTATAATTATTAAACTCTCATTGTTTTCTTTCTTTGTAACCGCCTCAGTGGAAATGGAAATATGAGTACCTATTTTAGCCCAAAGAGCAGGGAAAGGAGGTGTAATTCTTTTTTTCATATTTTGGTCTTCACCAACTTGTTTTATTCCCAGGTTTCTCATAATGTGCTTTCAAACCAAAGTCTTCCATTTGCTCAGCACTGCTGTTGCCAGTGTGTAATTGGAACTTGTCCTTTGGATTTGTATTATGTAAATAGGCTTTGACAGGGGCAAATTTAAACTGTTGTAAAGATTGCATATTTATTTCTAAAACTGTATTTTGCGGTAGAATTGAATTGCTAATTGTGTTGAAGGATTTTTAAAATGAGGGGAAAATAAAACGAAAACTTATGAATAGTTGCACAGTAAAAAAAAAAAAATAGAAGAGGAAAATATGAACATTGTGCATTTTGCCTCTGAACTGGTCAGTAGCTGTTCATTCCAATGATAATTAACAAAAAAGATTCCCAGACATAAATGAAAATGAGTTTTAGTGGGATGTAGCTGCTTATATATAGAATGAAGATGGAAAACGTACTATAAATATAAATGATACGGCTTCAGAGTGTTCCTTTATTTAGTAATTTGGGAAGAGTTAGGGAGCTCCAGAATTGGCTAAGCAAGTTGGTGTACTACATATTTTGTTAATTCTTATGTCAGAATGCCTTTTCTTGGTGTGGGTGCATTTCTAAGATGAATGGTTAATTTGTTCTTGGTTCTTTTCAATGACTGTCTTTGAGCAAATGACAAATTGAAAAGATGTCCTAACTCTGAGACTGCTGGCATATGCTTGAGACTTTTTCTTCTTTCAGCTTTCCCATTGTATTTGGGAAGTATATGACTGGATGTCACCTACATGGCTTGGGAGAAGGGTTAGCTTCTGTTTTCTAAATTTGATTCTGGGCTTTGTATTATGTAGGATTGCGGCTTTTTGATGAGGAAAAAAAATCTTACTGGTAACCTCAGAGTGTGATGAAGGGTGTCGTGTGAAGTTTTTTGGTTGAGTTCTCTGGGGTTGGGATGTTTTGTTTGTTAAATTTTAGTTTCAGGGGTGGGGTGGTAGTCAAGTTATTCTAGAAATTGATCATTTTTCTTTGGTTAGTCTCCTGAGAAACTTCAGAGAGAAATGACTTTTTAAAGTGAGATACGAGTAGATACATTATTAGCTCCTAAAATGTGATGGGAGGTGTTTGAGCTGGTGCTTTGAGTAAGCTCAGAATTCATGGGTCAAGGCAGATTTGTAAACAGAAGGATGTTGAGTCAGTATGTTAAGTGGCATTAGAAAGATTTGAACAAAGGTGGAAACAGATGATAGAGCAACTTTATCTGCGTTGAGGAGTTGAGGAGGGAAGGAGGGAAGTAGAGTTGACCTTTGAATAACACTGTTTTGGACTATGTGGGTCCACTTATATGTGGATTTTTTTCAATAGTAAATATTTCAGTACTACATGGTCCGTGAATGTGGAACTGTGGATACCAAGGAACATATACATTGGGCCGACTATAAGCTATATGCCGATTTTCAGCTTTGCCGAGGATCAGTGCCCCTAACCCATGCGTTGTTCAAGGGTCACCTATACAGTCTAAAACCTTGAAAGTGTTAAAGAAGAATGGGATGAGGTTATCCTTTTATAAATTCAGAGTTCACTGGACTGCTAGACACTTAAGAATTATTCTAAACAACTATTCTTTGTGCAGTTTATGTTTACCTCTGTGATAGGTGCTTGAGGAAGGAGTTACAAAAGAAATATGTGGTGGTCTTGCCTCAGTAATTTTTTGGAGCACCCTGATTAACTTTGGGTTCAAGACTGTGGTGTGGGTAGCCAGATACTTTGGCAGACTGGTGCCCTTTTGTTCATTCTGTTCATTTCCCCCCTTTCTGCTGTTAAATTGCTTTGGAAATCATCCATCTCATTAATGTAAAATCACACCTTATACCTCTCGCCATTAGTACCCATGGGCATGAGTGGTAGCCACAACAATTTTAGGGACTTCAGTGGTCAATGAGTGTGTCCAAGGTGCTTAATTTCTTCTACAATTAACTAGTTTTAGTGGGGAAAAGGAAATTTGAGAGCTTTTGGGTGACTTGCTGTAACTTACAGGACATGTAAAGTATCACATTGTATCATGATAGATTATCAGAATTTTGGTGTATGTTGAAATGCTAGAAATAGTGTCAAGGTCATTCTCCTGAAAATCGACCCATCTGAAAACCAGTATGTTTGCTCTAGTCCATTCTCACCAAGGCCATGGTTTCCATGTTCATTCTTCTTCCTCCCTCTCCATTAAAAGATATAAATTTTAGGCATCCTCTACACACACTCCTTTAAAATTGTACTGTAACTTGGAAGACGACCTGTCCTTTAAGGGTTATGTACTTAATAGAATTGACATTTGTTATCTGTGGTGGAGTATGATATGTTAACATCATAGAGATGTACTAGGTTTCAATATGAAATATGGGATTTTTTTTAACATCTTTATTGAAGTATTATTGCTTTACAATGGTGTGTCAGTTTTTGCTTTATAACAAGGTGAATCAGCTATACATATACATATATCCCCGTATCTCCTCCCTCTTGCGTCTCCCTCCCACCCACCCTATCCCACCCCTCTAGGTGGTCACAAAGCACTGAGCTGATCTCCCTGTGCTATGTGACTGCTTCCCACTAAGCTACCTGTTTTGCATTTGGTAGTGTATATATGTCCATGCCACTCTCTCACTTCGTCCCAGCTTACCCTTCCCCCTCCCCATGTCCTCAAGTCCATTCTCTGTGTCTTTATTCCTGTCCTGCCCCTAGGTTCTTCATAACCATCTTTTTTTTAGATTCCATATATATGTGTTAGCATACGGTATTTGTTTTTCTCTTTCTGACTTACTTCACTCTGTATGATAGACTCTATGTCCATCTACCTCACTACAAATAACTCAATTTCGTTTCTTTTTATGGCTAATACTCCATTGTATATATGTGCCACATCTTCTTTATCCATTCATCTGTTGATGGACACTTAAGTTGCTACCATGTCCTGGCTCTTGTAAATACTGCTGCAATGAACATTGTGGTACATGACTCTTTTTAAATCATGGTTTTCTCAGGGTATATGCCCAGTAGTGGGATTGCTGGGTCGTATGGTAGTTCTGTTTTTAGTTTTTTAAGGAACCTCCATACTGTTCTCCATAGTGGCTGTATGAATTTACATTCCCACTAACAGTGCAAGAGGGTTCCCTTTTCTCCACACCCTCTCCAGCGAAATATGGGATTTTGTTCACCAAACTGTCTTGCTTCCTTTCTTCCCAAAAGAATATTAATTAATGCTTAACTTGAACAACTTGATTTTTGTAATAAATTTTTCTTGTAAGCTTGCTAACTTACAAACAGCAGGTAACTTTTTCTTGCTGTTTTATTTGCTGATTGTTTAAGTTCTAGAATGGTATTAGAAAATTTTTTTTTTTGAGTTTTGAACTTATTTTTGGCTGCGTTGGGTCTTCGTTGCTGCATGCAGGCTTTCTCTAGTTGAGGTGAGCGGGGGCTACTCTTTGTTGTGGTGCACGGGCTTCTAATTGCGGTGGCTTCTCTTGTTGCGGAGCACAGCGCGGACTTCAGTAGTTGTGGCTCGCGGGCTCTAGAGTGCAGGCTCAGTAGTTGTGGCGCACTGGCTTAGTTGCTCCACACCATGTGAGATCTTCCCAGACCAGGGTTTGAACCCGTGTCCCCTGCCTTGGCAGGCGGATTCTTAACCACTGTGCCACCAGGGAAGTCCCTAGAATGGTATTAGAAATATTAATATGTTCATCCTAGGTAGGGGCAAAGCCTTTTTTTTCCCTAAATATATACCAGGTGAGCTTCCAATAGTTCTGGACTTCGAGATTTTAGAAACCGATGCGCAGGCTCAGCGGCCATGGCTCACGGTCCCAGCTGCTCCGCGGCGGCATGTGGGATCCTCCCGGACCGGGGCACGAACACGTGTCCCCTGCATCGTCAGGCGGATTCTCAACCACTGCGCCACCAGGGAAGCCCTCTCAAACCTCATTTTGAGAGGGATTTTGACTTTGCTTTTTCTTTGTCATAATTTAAAATTGCTATGTATGACCAAATGAATCGTTCTGATACGATTTTTTTGGGTAAAATTGGAACAGCATTCAAACAGTAGACCTTTAACTTAGAAGATATTATTTATATAAAAATAAACCAGAAATCACTGAAATGTAGTTTTGGAGTATTGGTCAGTGTTGTCGAGTTAATAAGTTAATCAGTATGGTTAAAAAGGGTATTTGGCAGAAACAGAAATGTTGAAATATAATGACAAGTCATGCAGTGTTAAAAGAACAGTCCTGGGCTTCCCTGGTGGCGCAGTGGTTGAGAGTCTGCCTGCCGATGCAGGGGACACGGGTTTGTGCCCTGGTCCGGGAAGATCCTACATGCCGCGGAGCGGCTGGGCCCGTGAGCCATGGCCGCTGAGCCTGCGCGTCCGGAGCCTGTGCTCTGCAACGGGAGAGGCCAGAACAGTGAGAGGCCCGCGTACCGCAAAAAAAAAAAAAAAAAAAAAGAACAGTCCTTTTTTAACCCATTCACAGACTTTTTGTGATACTTAATTTGAGCGCAGTGGCATCATTGGCAGAATTTGTTATCCTTTTTGTGTGTGCTACCATTTACTGAGTTTCTTCTATGTTCTAGCCATTATGTCCTAAATGCTCATTAATCCTACCATGACCCAGTGAAGAAGGTGACGTTGTAGTTTCACAGAAGGGGAAATTAAGTGTAACTATTAATCAGCTGTTCAGATGGCACAAAGCCACGGGAGTTATTGGTCTTGGGAAACGAACCCAAGTCTGTCTGGCTCCTGCTTAGGTTTGTCCGATAGAAATATAATGTGAGCCTCATATGTAATTTAAAATTTTCTAGTGACCATATTAAAAAACTAAAAAGAAACAAGTGATATTAATTTTAATATTTTCCTTAACTCAAAATATGCAAAATATTATTTCAACATATAATTAATATAAAAATTGAGGTATTGTACATTCTTTTTTGGTATAATACTAAGTCTGAAAGTCAGTGTGTACTTTACATGTATAGCACATCTCAGTTTGGACTGCTTTTTAAGAGTTCAGTATCCGCATGTGGCTGGCTGGTGGCTCCAATGTTGAATGGTGCAGTCCCAGCACCTCTGCTGTTGCCACTACTCTATTCTACTTAAGTGTCAAGGAATGAAGAGTTCAACATCAGCCCTAAGTTTTGCATGTTTTTGATTGATTTCCGCTTATAGTGTATGATTATAGCATTGACTAGTTTAATAAAATAAGTCCTTAGAAAAAGTGGCAGAGTAGCCTTGTGGTCATGCAGATATTTGGTTGTCTTTCCCATATTTAGAAATTCTGCCCCTCTGAACAGGAGTAGATGATGTAGGTTAAAATAGTCAAGCAGTATTTAAAAGGCAAGTAATTACCCTTAGCCTGGAGATTTTAAGGAATTCAGTTACGTACTTATCCTTAACAATAAAGACCACAAATGACTAAGACCACTTTTAACCACAAAAGGGGAACAGCTGAAATAGTGTACGTGCATTTAAGGTAGATAGTTCAGCAGTCTATTTTCAGCGCCTACTGTGTACCAGGCATTGTTACATGTTTAGGGATTAAAATAAGAAATGAACTCTTAAGAATCTCATTCTCAAGGGTTTAATTAGAACAGTTGTTTCCAGAAAGATATTTTTCCCCCCATCTGATTGGTGTTGAGAAGAAAAACTGGGGGGTGATGGGAAAAGTCAAACTGTATATCTTTTGGGATATTGCACCATGAAAACAGTGTTTGCTTCAGGTACAACTTTTGTCTCACAGCATTGTAGGATTTCAGGAAAGTGCTTTGCAAATTTCTTTGTGTGCATTTTAAGAAGGTATTATATTGTACTGAGAGGGTTGAAATGTCAGAGCCCCAGAACAAGTTTAAAATACTCCCCTTCTGACAGTCTGTGACTTGCCATTATGTTGCTACATTTCTGTTCCTGGTAAAGACCCGTTGATCATGTTGATTAACTTGGTGTGCATTTTTGACTGAGCTTTTCATACAAGTAACATCCCCCAAAGTATGATTGTCAGTACTGACCTGTATATCATTATGTACAGGATTGCTTGGTTGCAAGGTAGATGGAAGTATAGGTGCTTACTCATTTAAAGTTAAGAGTTTGTTGCATTCTAGTTTATTTGGGCTGGGGAGGAGAGTAATGTTTTTCCAAATTCAGTGATTTTTTTGGTGAGAGGAAAGAGGAAATAGAAATGATTAGTTAACTAGCGTTTATTGTTTCAAAAAATTGAAAGCTCTTAAAGATAGTGGCATTTTGTCAGCGACAAAACATGCATGTGTGTCATATTTTCTGTTGCTAAAGGTCATTGCCTCAGGGTTAATAGGGCAATGAGAAGGGAAATTGTTCACTTCATTTTTTTCTCTGGAGTCACAGAGTGAAGAGGATGGGAGAAAGAAGACACACCTTTTATATTGTCATGTCATTTCTAGATGCCTAAGGGTTTCTGACCCTTGAAACAGTGTTCTTACACAGCAGTGGTAGCTTCACTATGCAGACTCTTGTCACTTCATTTTTATGATGATCTGCAGAAGAGCTTCTTTTTTTCTTTTTTTTTTTTTGGCTGCACGAGGCATGTGGAACTGGAACTTCCCCCACCCAGAGATTGAACCCATGCCCTCTGCACTGGGAGTGCCTGTGTAGTCTTAACCACTGGACCACCAAGGAAGTCCCAGAACAGAAAGTCTGACCCACGACTTTGGGTGCAATTGTTGGGCTTGTTAGCCCAGTCTGTTACTCTTTCTGCTTGAAGGAATGGGTGCAAGGTTGTTACTGTTTATCCAACGTGAAGACCATTGCCCAGCTATTTGTAAAGCAGTCACTTGACCATCTCCTGAGATAAAAAAGGCAAATACAAGTTGGAAGTTGATACTTAAAACTTATACCCTTATTGGGACATGGAGGAGGAATACCCTATTTTACCAGAATATAACGCCAGGAAATTTTGTTGAGAGTAAAAATGTAGGGACCAGAGATACATTTTGAAGGGGCTCAAGAGCTAGCTATTTTATGTGAGAGAAGTTATCTGAACAGCATGGAATTGTAGGAAGGGAAGCTGAAATATAAAATAATTTTTCTTTCTACTCCTTTCTTCAGTATTGGAAAACATTTTTAAGGGATTATACCTAAAAATGTTAGATTTCACACTTAAAGGGGTTATTGGCCCATTCCTAGTTTTTCACAGATTAGGACACTTGAATTACGTGGAAGTCTGCAAACCATTTCCAGTAGAATCTCATTAAACAAAGGTGCAAATGGACAATGACTCAGAAATCCAGACAATAATGATTTTGATTATGTTTGTGTGGTTTCTCAAGTTTTAAAAAAATGATGGGACTTCCCTGGTGGCGCAGTGGTTAAGAATACTCCTGCCAATGCAGGGGACACGGATTCAAGCCCTGGTCCAGGAAGATCCCACATGCCACGGAGCAACTAAGCCCACACGCCACAACTACTGAGCCTGCGCTCTAGAGCCAGCGAGCCACAGCTACTGAAGCACCCACTCCTAGATCCCATATGCTCCGCAACAAGAGAAGCCACTGCAATGAGAAGCCCACGCACCACAAGGAAGAGTAGCCCCCGCTCGCCGCAACTAGAGGAAGCCCGTGCACAGCAACGAAGACCCTACGCAGCCAAAAATAAATAAATAAATCGATTAAAAAAAAAATGGTGACCAAAAAAATAGTGAGTCTCATAAAATAAGTCTTTTGTGAGATATCTAGGCATCAGAACAGTCCATGGTGCACATAGAATTGGTATAAATTAAGGGAGAATGTGCTTTAGATTGTGTTAGAGCTCTTGTAGTGTGCTAGAGACTCTTAAAGGGTGGGCAAAGCTAAAACTAAAAATAGCTGGAGGCTTATATGCACATTTGAACTTTTGAAGCAGCTGGAGCGGGTCTCTTAATTCCTTTACCCCTCCCAGCTGAATAGTTCTCCCTCTCTGTTAGCAGTTTTATTGAGAAGTCTTCACTGGCTCTTAGGGCATTTTTGAGAGAGAGATGTGAAAGGAGCTTGGATTAGAGCACAGAAGGTGGAAGGAATAGCATGGAACATTTGATGATCTCTGCCACTGTCAAAAAATAAAAGCAAAATTTGATTGGAGAGGTTCCAAGAGAGTAGCAGATGTTTTTATGGAGGGGTGTGTGTGTGTGTTCATGTTCATATATATATATTTTTCCTTTACCTTTCTCTCCTTCAGTCTAATACATATTCTTGTCCAGACTTCGACAGTGTAATGGAAGAGGCAAAGACTTTTCTTCCTCTGTAAATGAGTTACAAATTTTCCCAGGTCCAAGGCGGGTAACAGAGGGAACTTTATAGGTTTTTTCTTTACTTCATAGGTTTATTAATATTGTTTTAAAATGTTTGAATAAAAGTTGATTTCTCAGGTTGCTGTTTTTCAGTTTGTATGCATTGTTAAACAGCTGCATTTTCCCATGTTGATTAAGGAACACTTGTTTTAGTAACACCACTGTCGCCGCTCTATGAGTGAGGTCTCCCCTCCTCCCACTCCTTTTCATATCCAGTACCTAGAACACTGCCTGGCACTAAAATAGGTGCTCCAGTATACATCAGCATTCCTAAGGCCTTTGTTACAACTACAACTAGAGGATTGATAGGAGTAATACACATGATGATGGGCTCTATCATTGTTTCTCTCTGCAAATTATTTATCCACAGTCATTTGAATGATTACTTTATACCAACCAGTATGTGTGGTCCTGGGATATACATTTTTAGGACCTAATCTCACCCTCAGGGAGTTTATTATTTTAGTTGGAGAGGCTAGACTAGTCAACCAACAACCAGTAGTATGAAGGTGCTGTGTTAAGAGTTTTGATAGTGTGCTTTAGAGAGTATTGGGGGGGGGCACTTGACCCAGTTTTTCCATGCATTGAGAGAATTAGGTGATTGTTTCTTGAATGAAGTGATGTTTATGTTACCATGTTCTGAAGGATGGGGAGGAATTAGTTGGGGAAAAGTTGGGGTTAGAGTAGGAAAGGCTTGGAGGCATGGAGAGCCTGTCCCTTGCAATGCAGAAATACTATATTCAGTTTTCAGGTTACCTACCATTTTGACTCATCTATGAGGAAGAGTAATTGGTTTTGTTTGGATTTAATTCCTGTTGTAATTTGAACAAAGCTCCTTTCCAGTGGAGCAGTTTAAGAAAGAATAAGTTATCAATCCTACCTAACGTAATTAAACCAAACCAAACCAAATGTTGCACCCTTCCCAGTATATTCCTGTACATGGTTCTAAATTAAGGAAAAAACCCATTTCAACTTTATTGTGGATAGAAGTTGTGTTACTGTACACTTTCTTATATTGGCAGCAACTCCATCTCAGTAATGCAGATGCTCTGTAGTAAAATGGATGACTGAAAAATACTTAGTGCAATATTTTCTTATTAATATGATATTGATACCTTATTAATTATAATATATTGCATGGGCAACATACAAGTGAGCTCCTTGAATATTGTACAACATTATATATATTCAGGTTTATTGTATTTTTATTGGAATTCCCTTTATGTTATTTATAAAGAAAAGCCTGGTTGTAAATGATAATTTTGGAGGCATGTTTAAATTGTAAAAGATAAAAACTTACAGTTCTTGGGAAGTAATTCTTGGAGTATCAGACGGTATTTGTTCATTTAAAGAAGGTCCTCTAAGGACTTTAACACTTGGAAGACATATCATTTTCATTCCAGGACAAAGGCCTCTTTGAAAGTATTGATATTAACTGGTGGGATAGATATGTTTTTTGGGGTGAGAGATAGTTTTGGTTTTTAAAAATAACCCCAAAGTTATTTAGAAACAAATAGATAATAAATTGCAAAGAACTATTCTGTGTTAAGAAGAAAATGAGACACATCTATAAATATCTAATGCTATTTTGAAGATCCTTATAAAAGAGAAGCTCCAAAAATACTTTGAACAATGGCAGTGTTGGTGGAATAAGAATTGACTCTTCCAAAAGGACCTTGAATAGGATAATCAATGGTTCATTGTATAATTTCCAATTTTGACTCTTAAGTGCTTGCAGTGGTAAATGGCTAGTTTGAAAATAAGAAAGTGTGGTTTTCCAAAAGGCTTCCCATTTCTATTAGGATTCTATGTTATCAAAGTCTTTAATATTCTGTACTGGTTTAGTGAGTAATAGTAATGGGTGTTTCCCTTAATTAATTTAAACGTAAGGTTTCACTGTTGCATGAGGCCTTGATAATTATTAAGCCAAGTGTTGATTAGGGCGGTGGGCAAAGGAGCAGCGTTCAGTCAGTGAGTTGAGAACTGAATCATCTCTTACAGTGAATTAATGAGCCTTTACTGTTGGGGGCCTCTGACATTACTGTCAAGGATCATACAAAAATAGGTAAAAATCTAAGAGAATTAAGTTTTTGTTTAGACACTTTCACTTGTATATTGAGGTAACATAGTCTGTGGATAAATCTTTGTTTTTTTTATTTTTTTAGTGTAACTGAAGCAGTCGCACATATTTAAAGAGTATTTTCACACTTGGATTTAGGCTGAGGAAAACATAAAGTGATCGTGAAAATGTAAAGGAGAAAAAATATTCTGAGTTCTCATTGCCATTCAGGGAAAACTTGGTGGAAAATCGTACAGGATGATTTAGGTTTACCTGACTGGTGAGTGCAGTTTCTGCTCAGTTACCACATTTTGTCATTTAAAATCCTAAGACGAGAGAAGTTCTAGCTGTAGTCCTGTCCCCACCCCTAAATGTTTTTTAAAGGATGATGTATTGCAGGAGATTTTTACTTTATTCCACATCATACCCTCTCCTACATAACCGTCTCTGAGGAATTTTCTTTTAGGTAATTCTTGCGGCCATCACTTATGTATATAGTTACTTTGACTAGAGATTTAGATTGCATGTGTGAAATCCTGTTTCAACAGAACCTTGTTCTTCATGCTTTAATAGGAGTAGAGAACCCTGGTCATCAGAAATGTTGGGGTTTGTTCTCCTTCCTTTTCCCAGTATAAAGTTTTGAGAAGGTTATGTTATCTTGAACTAAAAGCTCTGTAGGGTGGTTTTATGACAGGAGCATGAGTGGCATGCAAGGATAATGAGTCCTTTAGGCAAAAATCTGTGGCCATTTGTGGTTTGGAAAAAAAAAAGAAGTCCTTTGAAAATCCTGGGGAATAAAATTGCTTTAAAACTAAAATGTTAGCCATAAATGTTTATTTAGTAAGTGCTAGAATATAATGTTGCAACTTGAAGAAATCATTGAAATCATCTTGTCCAGTTTGTTCATTTTATTGATGAGAAACCTAAGGGTCAAAGAGGTGGAAAGAGATTAAAATAGCATTCCAGATCTGATAAGACTAATTGTAGTAGAAGTATACGTAAAGATCTGCATTTGGGTCCAGAAAACCAGTTATGCAGGAATAGATGAAGGAGGTCTTGGGTTAGTTAGAGCGTTAATTGACCATAATAAGCGTACTTTAGTCATGAGTGACATGGCCATCAGAATTGCTAAATTCATTTTTAATTGCAATAGTAAAAGTATAATGTCCAAAAAAAGGGACATTGGTGGCCTCTTAGAGAAGAAGACCACACCTGAAGATTCAGACTGTTAATGTACTTAGTCCTGGATTATCTATTTTCAGGGAAACATTGACAAATGAGTTTGTCTTACCATCCAATTTATACTCCTGAGCACTGTTTGAAACCAGATGCCCCAGGTCACTGACTTCAAGTGGTGTTCCTGGCCTCAGGAGCAAGGCTGACCTTTTACCTGTTTTCTTCAACATGATTCTCTTGCCTTTCCTACTGCCTCAAGATCACAGTAACACCTTTTTACTTTCCTCCAGGCCTGCTCAGGACATGGTACCCTTGTTTAACGCTGTGAAGGATAGAAGTTGTTTCTCAGCGTCTTGTGGAGTCAGGCCCTGAACCTCAGTAAAGATGAGGCCTCTCCTCTTTTTTCAGAGTGGCTGGTGAGGGGTGGGTGTTAAATGGTCATTTGTGGGTTTGCATTTCTGCTGTTAAGGTTTCTAAAAGGGACTTAAATGTAAGGCCCAGAAATCTTTTACTTTTTGGCTTCCCTGTGATTTTGCATATATCAGAGATGGTAACTGAGGATAGCACTGAGGACTGACACACCTACAGGAATCAAAAAACAGCAAACACCTGAGAAGGCACACATTCAAAAATGGTGCTAGAATGACCATGTGGTCCTTTTCTACTAGGTTATCATCGTTTTTATTATTGATATCTTACCTTCTGAGTTTCTACCTGAGGAGGAAGGGAGCTAATCTTTATTGAACATCTAGGTAAGGAGCCACATGCTTTACAACTATCTCTTCTTATCTTATAGTAGTGTTCTCACCCCACTTATAGGATAAGATAAAGAAACTGTGGTGTGTGAATGAAGTCATATCATGTAGCTAGTGGAATTGTAATTCACTTGTGTCTTGACTCAAAAGATCTTGTGTCACATTTATTTGATGACCAAGGAAGACAAATTAGTATATTTTTCTTGTTTAGAATGGCCTAACAACCACCATTCTTTTCTACCTAATTGTTTACTTTTATACTTGTTAGGCTCTTTATCTGTGTTTTCCCTTTTTCCCTGGTGGATTTTGAGTTCTTAATTTTTTTGAGTTTCTAATTTAGGATCACATGCTTCTGGAGTTTCCCTGGATGATCTTCTCCCTTCCTGTCTCCCTTATAAGACTAATGGTCCATCTGGAAGTTGTTTTACAGGCCAGGGAAGAGGGAAGCATAGGAGGTTATTCCCTAAACTGCTTCTTAATATTTTGTTTTTATTGGACTAATTTCCTTTACTGGTTGAGCATCTATTATTGACATGATGTGGTGCGTGGTGCCCAGGAAAATAGTAACCTCCCTCTGGCCCTCAGGAGATTTAGGATTTAGTTTGGGAGCTAAAGTATGTACAGCTGGCATTGTGATAAGTGCCACAAGGCCATAGATTGTCTAACCAACCAACCAAAAACCAAATAAACAACTGTTCAGAAGGGGAAGGGAGCACAAATTTATACAGATATTACAGGGAGGCTGTGGTTCTCAATCCTGGCTCGAGATCAGAACATACTAGGGAGATTTTAATTCAGTAGATCTGGTGCAGGGCAGGAATCTGTGATTCCAATACGCACAGTTTTTTATGCCATCGAGGAGAATCTCTTAGTTCTCAGAAACAGGTTTGTTCTTATCTTCTGAATAAACCTTTGCATTTTCCTCTAGCCTGTACTTTAAAGTGGAAATAGTTGAACTTGAGTGCATTTTGGCTCATTGCCCTTGTCTAGTTAGTAGATCTGTGAATGTTATCTGTGATTGACTTAAGCAGAATTTCCAAAGTAGAAGTACATTCAGTCTTTCTAGGAGTTAGGTGTAGAACCTAGTATAGTAGACTTCATTTATTTGTATATTTTTTGGGATAAATTTGTGTATTTAATAGCAAAGCAGCATCATCTTCTATAAAGTCTCATTAATTTGGACTCTGTTAATTTAAATTTGTATTTTGAAGGCAGACAGGCACCGTTGTTTACCGAGTGTGCTGATTACATGTTTTAATCCTAGTTAGCAGGTCAAATGGAACCTCTTATTGGTAATGTTTTATTGGCTCGCAATTTCAAGTTATCTGCTTTAAAGTAGTGAAAATTTCTTAAGTTCATTAACAGTTGTCACTAAATTATCTTTCTGAAGCAGTTTGAAATTGGTTGAAGTTGTAAACTCTGTTTTCCGTATAGAAATATGCTGACACTTTCTCTTCAGTTGTAGAGATGCTGTGTATGACTCAGAATCTTTCCCATCAGGGGAGATAAAAGTGATGTGTATGTTAGTGGCTCTTGGTAGGTTTGTTGCCTAAAAGCTGTAAGTTGTATTTCTCTGAACCAGCCTGTCTGATTTCCAGCTGTATAGTTATGTTGTCTTGAAGTTCTTAGTCATTCCTACACTTGTGCGTGAAGTGGTACTGTGGGCCTTTGTAGTGTTTCTGCTTTTCATCCTGTTTTAACATGTCTGACAGTTACTGTTTATCTAGCCGCCTCCATTCCTATCCTAATCATTACATATAACAACTAGCATTTGAATACTTACTATATACCAGGCATTATGCTTGATGGCTTTACACTTATTACCTTAACATTCATAATAATACCTATGTGAGTAGTATTATTATTATCCATATTTTGCATATGAGAAAGTTTTGAAGGTTTAAATGCTTGCCTTAGGTCATAGAACTAAAATTAATGGAAATCCATGTCTGTGCTGGGAACCCATAGTTTTAACTTTGCTGTACCAGGACCAGGCCAGATCTTCATCATCAGTTAGCGTTATTTTGTTTTGTTTTTTTGTATAGTCACTGGGGATTTTGATTCCAGCGGATGGAATAGTCACAAGTGTATTACTTCCCAGACATTCACACTAATGGTGTAGAGGCTCATGCTCAACCAAGGACAGTAAACATTATAACATTGTTTAGAAGTATATTTGTTACAAATTTAGGAACCAGGTGTATCAGGAAAATCCAAAATACCACTGGTTATGCCATTATAGTGATTAAGAACTCAGGTTGGGAGCATTTATACCTTAGTTCTGCCTGTCCTGTGACCCCAGGCAAATGATTCAACCTTCCCAGTCCTCGGTTTCCTCACCTGTAAAACAACGGTAGTACTAGTACCTTACTCCAAAGAGAGATTGTGAAGGTGAAATACTTAGCAGAGTATCTCGCAAATAGTAAGCTTCAAATGCTGCCTTCCTATTATGAGCCAATAGGAAAATCATAGTAGTATTAAATTTAGATTATGTAAAAGCTCTGAGGTGGAGATGATCAAGTATTGAGGTGCTGGTACTTTGTCCCTTAGTGTTAAGCAGACTTGTGTTGGTGGTCTTAAGCTCTGCTATTTCCAGCCATAGATAATTACTTGAGGAATATAAAAATTCCAAGTTCTAAAATATTTTAAAACATTTTAGAGTGGTTTATGTTTAAAAATATTCTTGCTAATATGAAAGTGAAGTAAATGGTAAGAAAATCGATTACCAGGTTATTTTAGCAGAGTGACCTTAGGATAGATAAAACTTGAAAAATATGAAGTAGAGTTGTATGTGCTTGTGGGCTTGCATTTGGTAGGAGGGATGCAGGCAGAAGAGATGTCAAGTGACAATTACTGATCAGAAGGAAGGGTTGATGTAATTGTGCCTATGTGTGGTTTTGTGTATGAAAAAGATGCCTTTAATGTTAAAATGACTTTGAGAAATAGCATTTATCTAACCAAACTGTCATTTAGTCTTCTCTATAATATTTAAACACACTGTAAGTTTTCAAAAGAAAGCCATTAAGGAAAACTGTCTTGCCACGTAAGGTAGGGGTGGGAAACCATTTACTTTGTAAAGAGGCCTCTGAACTGTGCAAAAATTAATTGTAGGATATCCGAAATAAATGATTTAATTGGTGATTATTTGTTTCAATTTCCATGTTTGAAATTAGAACATAGACTGTTTAAAACTATATAAGGAGCAACATGCTTATGTTATATATTGTGGTCAGGTCAGGGAGAAGGAAATGGAGAGTGAAGTAGACAGCAGATTGTTGGAAACTGCTGTCTACAGAAAAGTTACCCAATGAGTAGCATGTGTATGCATGACCTTCTCTGGACCAAAAAGTGACACAGTGCAATATCACTCCCATCTTCAGGTCTTTTTTAAGTTAAAAGATAAATTTGTGTTGCATTTTTACAAGTACAGGAAGAGTGGCAATCTTCTCTGGTTGTATCTGGATCAGCTGATGAGCTGGAGCAGACGATTTCTAAGAATTTTTCCAGCTCTAAGATTTTATGATTCTTTGTCATCATCTGATAGAAATAATGACTGAAATAGCTGAGCACTTGCAGATTTCGAAAGTTCAATTGATAGAAATACTTTTTTACTAATTACTTCTGAATTTCATTGTGAGGCAGTTTATTTTTTTATAAATTTATTTATTTTTGGCTGCATTGGGTCTTCGTTGCTGTGTGCAGGCTTTCTCTAGTTGCAGCGAGCGGGGGCTACTCTTTGTTGTGGTGCACGGGCTTCTCATTGCGGTGGCTTCTCTTGTTGCGGCGCATGGGCCCTAGACGCACGGGCTTCAGTTGTTGTGGTACAAGGGCTCAGTAGTTGTGGCTCATGGGCTCAGTAGTTGTGACTCACGGGCTTAGTTGCTCCATGGCATGTGGGATCCCCCTGGATCAGGGCTTGAACCCATGCATTGGCAGGGAGATTCTTTTTCAAAATTTATTTATTTATTCATTTTTGGCTGCATTGGGTCTTCGCTGCTCTACATGGCCTTCTCATTAAGGTGGCCTCCCTTGTTGTGGAGCCTGTGGGCTTCAGTAGCTATGGCACACGGGCCTAGTTGCTCCATGGCATGTGGGATCTTCCCGGACCAGGAATCGAACCCGTGTTCCCTGCCTTGGCAGGCGGACGCCCAGCCACTGAGCCACCAGGGAAGCCCCTGGGAGGCAGTTTAGATGAGGAGCTCTTTCCAACTATGTTTCTGGGATGCTGTGTTTTTGAGTATTGAATGTTACATAACAGATCAGTTCACATTTTTTTTCCTTTTCAGTAGAATATATGAATTTACCTAAGAACAGTAGAAAACAGCTTTCTTTTTTAGCTGTCTCATCTCATTCTAACCTCATTCTAACTTAGCCTAACTTTATAGTTTATTTTGGCTGCAATATCTTGCCCACTTTTTATCTGCTATAAAAATGTATTTTTCCTTCCATGAGGGGAAAAAATGCAAGCTAACACATATTTATTTTGGATTATCTTTTTTCCCCATTATTTTCCTAACCCATTGAGCTCTGTTCATGCCTCTGCCAGTCTTTAAAAAAAGTTGATTCAGTTTGAGGATAGCTGAAACATTTTTTATGTAGGAGTGGTTTGTAAAATGTGGGAGAATTCTACTGACTTTCCTCTCACGGCATCATTCGGTAGCAGCTTACCAGTGATACAGAGATTACTGTTGATGCCTTTACTGTTCTAGGATAGCTCTAGGTTTTGAAGGAGTCAACACAGTTTTACTTCAGTATAGAAACCAGGAAAAACTTTACTTTGTCATCTGAAAAATACCTGGGTGTATGTAAGCTTCATTATACGACTAGATTTTCATTCACTTTGCAAATTTGGGCTTCATGAAGCTACTATAAGGTGAAAAAAAATGATCTATGATTCTGCCAGTTTTGCCACAAACTGATCTCTATCATGCAGAATCTTGTTACTCTAAAAGAGCAGAACACTACTGAGAGAGAGCTCTGGGAAGATTTCCAACAACTTTGTTTCTTATGGTTGAAAGCATTTGCCATCATATTTTTATAAGGTGCTGGTGGTGGGGCTCTCTCCTCCCCCTGCTACCTCCCAGTTGTATAAGTGATACATAGAATTTGGCAAATATATAATAAAGGAAATAATTACCCATAATTCCATTACCTAGAGATAGTTAATATTTTGATTTTCTTCTAGACTTTTTCTTCCTTGTACATGGTTTAAAAAATATATAGTTGATCAGATTATATAAACAGTTTTCTGCTTTTTTCCGTTTAATAGTGTGTTCCCATGTAATACAGTTTCTTGAATATTATTTTAAGGGATAGCATAATTCTATTGCTTGGAGTTATCAAATTTAATTGTTAGTAGATTAAAAATTTTTTTTTCCAAAGCAAGTTTTCCTTCAATTTTATCATTATTTCCTTGTGGTAAAGTAAAATTACTGAACATTTTCAAGTTTTTTTATTACAAATTGTTAAATTTTATCTAAAATGTTTTGACTGCATTATAGTTAATATGTATCATCTGAGTAAGGGAGTATTTTGCTACATCTTTGTCATCAGTGGGCGCTTTTGTTTTCCTACCGTTTCTTGTTTTATAGGGGAAAAAATACAATGAGATTATACCTCTCTTAGAAATGCTGTGACTATCTAGTCGGTTCATAAGCTCCTTGGTCTTCGTTTTAGTCTGAAACCAATTCTGGGGACTTCTTGATCATCCCTTCAATATTATTAGCTAAGCTTTGTAAACACATGAGTGTTTTGTGTTAGACCAGATCTGGAGTGGGTTCATTAAAACCAGGCTGTCACTGAATAGTTAAGCAAGCATTTGGAAATTCCCTGTGAAGGAAAAAGAACACCCAACAAAACTATCCATGTTTATGGTGTTCTGTGCCCATCCTTTGTATAGCTAGCAATTACTTTGGCGGAACCAGTTTGTGCATCCAGAAGAACTAGTCCAAATGTCTCTGCCCTTTATCAATGCAGACACCTGGTCATCCCCTCCTGTTGCCTTTTATTTTGACTGTAACTAGCAGATTTTCAGCTAGCTTACAGGTTACATACAGACTTGTTTATTCAACTTTAGCTCCGTATTTACTAGGCATATTTCTGTTTTATAGGTGAAACTCTTAAGTTAAATTTCTCTGTTTCTGGAACTTATTCATGTGTTCTGAAATGCTTCTTTTTATTGTAACTGACTATAGTGTAAACTCATGGATCCTACCCAGGAGGGACTTGACTTTGATATCATGGAGAGAGCTGGTGCAAAATCTTCAACAGGCAGTTGTCATAGAGATAAAAGAGCAATTCTTCTGTATTCATCAGTAGAAATTGTCCTATCTGGTATTGCATAGGTGAATCTTTTCTTTAATTAACCAGTTTTCAGTTACCTTAAGGTCGGTCAGGTGCCAAAAAGGAGAAAAGGAGACATCTAAGCAGTAAATCACCACAAAGATGTCAACATGATGGTGCATCAAAGCTCTCACACGCTTTTATTTATCCTAGGAAAACTATACTTTCTTAGTCATCCAGTTACTCTTGTCATATTGCAATTTGAAGAAGGTTACTTACCTCTTTTCCTAGCCTCTAGCAAAGTATTGATGGCCATTCAGAAGCCAAGGATTAAGTTTAGGGATGGCTTAGTGTGGTGGAAATTGAAAAAAAAAAACTTTTAGAGTGGTTTAAACAATGCAAGTGGATTTCACTAAAGGGGCTGAAATAGTTTGATAGCAAGAGAAACTGCAAGAAACATACTTAACTCTAAGCTCAGTAGTCTGGTGCCATTTGAAAGTTTGAGCATTTCTTTTCAGGTCTTTATGTTTTTCACATATGTAAATATTTAGAAGGAAAAGTTTTTAATTCCGAATAAGTCTAGTTTGTCATGTGTTCTTTTGTGGATTGTACCTTTGATGTCATATCTAAGAGATCTTTGCCTTAGCCAGGATCACAAAGATTTTCTCCTACTTTTCTTCTAAAAGTTTTACAGTTTCAGCTCTTATGTTTTATGTCTGTGATCCACTTTTGGGTTAATTTTTGTGTGTGGTGTGAGCTAAGGGTTTAAGTTCTTTTTTTTTTTTATTTAAGTTCTTTTTATTTTTTGCATGTGGATATTCACTTGTTTAGTGCCATTTGTTGAAAAGATTCTTAACAGTTCTTTTAAGCTGTATTACTACCTCTCAGTCTTGGATGTGCTAATGAACAGAAGCCTTCATTTTCTGGCCAAGTTAGGGGAGGAGGGAGGGAAGGGGTTTGTCTTGAGTCTTGGCCTTATTGTAGGGAGGTCTTGTACCATAGTTTGCTTTGCTTGATTCTGATTCTATCTATTAAGACATCCACAGGGTCTTTGTAAACAGTGAGTAGAGTTTTAGCCAGCTTGGCTTTAGTTAAGAAGATGCTGTTATCCTCTCCCTCTGAGGGTGATCATGAAATCTTATTTTAACACACAGTTTGGGTTGGATAAGCTTAGGATAGTATAAGCTGACTTGAACATTTGTTAAAAATAGTTTTAACATGAGAATGATGAAACCCTTCTTAAAACATTCTCTTTTCTTTTTCCAAACAGTTACTTCTAACACTGTAAGTAAAACACGTTTATTACAGAAACTTGGAAATTACCGAAGTATAAAGAAAAACCTCTCTTTCCCCATCACTACCATCCTGATTTTGGCGCAGCAGTACTTTAAGTTTTGTGTGGTTGGTATATGGACTCTGTATAGCATAGTTTTTGGGAACAATATTTTGGTCTACTGATGGATTCAGACCTGTTTTCTTGCATTTCTCATGGGAAGGGAAAAGATTAAGAGCTAATATTTGATGAGCATCTATTGTGAGCCAAGCCTTGTAACTCATTAAGCTCCATGAAGTATCAAAATTATATTATTTAAAATATTTATTAAATTAAAAAATTTTAGTATTAAAAATGTATTCCCTCTCTCCATCTTCCCTACCTCCCCCCTGCTTTTTTACAATCTTGGGTTAAATTATTTGCCCAGTGTCATTCAGCTAGTGTGATAAATCTGAAAATCAGGGAGAAAGTGTAAGCATCTTTCATTTAAAATAGTTAACCTGTATTTTCTTTCATGGTTGGAAAGGCTTGAAAAGAAGAGAGGATGAAATATTTCTTATTTTCTTTCTTTTTTGGCTCATGTGGTCTCCCTTTTATTATTCTCCCTCAGAATTAGAAGTTACACGGTCTCCTTACGTCCTGCTCAAATTGAGGCTTTTTTCTCTTCCCCTTTCTGTGCTGTGCTTTCAGCTCCAAGAGCCTTAGTTTTAACTTTGGTACTGTTAGCTGAATAGAAAGATAAAGAAGAGAGTGAGGATTTTTAACAAGGAAAATCCCTTGAATTGGATTGATTTCATCAGCAATTATAATTTATTTAGCATTAACTAATAACTAGCTGTGGATGACCAGGCAGATCACTCAGTTTCTTCATCTCTAAAATGAATCAGCTACTCACCAAAGATTTTTCTGTGGTACATCAGCATTTCTAACTTTTTGTGTTAGGGAAACATGAAATAAATTTCTGGTGATAGGGTCAGGAGTCATTGCCATAAGGATGAGTATTGAACGAACCTCTGTCTTCTCCTAAGTGCCCTTAAATCTCAAATCACCAAACCATTTGCATTGGAGTTAATGGGTAAGAAGCGTCAATTGCAGTGTACTCTTTCTGTGTGTGCACGTGTGTGCACGCACACGCGAGTGTGTCTGTATTGAACATATGTAATCCTGGAGCCTCATTTTTCTTCCTCCTCATTTAGGAGGTATTTATGACTGTCAAGGCCTTCTTGACAGCTAGAATGTCCCATTGACTCCCTCATTTTACCAAATAGCGTAACTATTCTAATCTGTTGCTTATGTTGTTGCCATAGTATCCTGTCTGGAAACAGAAAGGTGGTTGATACGTTTGTACAGGAATCCAGATTTTTTCCCCCCCTCACTGACATACGCCAGCAGAAATTTTTTTCTTGTGATTCACGCTAAGGCCTGGGGGTATAAATGAGTGCTAAGGGGGGAGGGGTGTCTGGACTCTGGACAGTTAAAATTAGAGTCTTTATATTAACCCATTCTGTTAATCATTAAACTGTTCTGTTTAGTGATTTAGGGCTTTCCACTGGAGCCAACTACTTGCTAATATGAATTGTATTTATTCCTGACGAATGTTATGTTTGAGCTAAACGTAGAACTCAGGCTAGAGCGGAGCATCTTCCTGCTACCTCAGGCTCATTAAAACAAACAACTAAAAACAGAAAACAACTGAAGGTGGTAGCCTCCAGGGATCATCTTAACATATTTGGACAAGTGAATCACAGTGAAAAATGGGAAAAGGTGGTTTTGGAGGTGTGGAAAAGAAATCCTAAAGGAAATAAAAAAATCCTAAATCCTAAAGGAAATAAAGAAATCCTAAAGGAAATTATTTTTATCCCTTTTATTCTAGTGTCAGTGAACCTTTGACTTGATTGCGGAAGAAATCCACATGGGAGTAGGAAGTTGTTTAGAGTAAAATCTTCACTTTGCATTGATATTTTTGCTTTTCACGTGTTCAGAAAAATTGGAAAGAGAAGCTGTTAGTGGTTGAGTGAAGTACCAACAGACAAAACACTACCCTTTCAGGATGTCTGAGGGGAAATACAGAATCAGTTTTTATCTTTTTCAGAAGACATGGCCATGTAGGCTTTGTGGGAAAGGTATTACAATTCAGTTAAATTTACTGAGGTTAACACCAGGATTCCAGCAGCACTTCCTGGTGAGTGGATTTTGTTCTGGGTGGCCTTCTACTTTCCATTTTGGACCTCTTAACCGGAGGCTTTCTCTCCCAGCCCCTTTGCCCTGGGGTATTCTGTTACCACAGAATAGTTAACTCTTCATATGGTACAATCATCAGCTGTTTGGAAAACTGTTTCACAGCTGAGGAAATGAAGGTAGAATTTGCACAGCGTCACGCATACCGTTTTCCCATTTAATGTCTTGTCTTCTCTTAGAGTATTTGAGACTTTAAATGAACTCTTCCCTTCTTTTCCCTCGCCCTCCATATGCTTACTCAACCAAAAAACCCTTATCCTCTGATCTCCGATAAGTACTGGGAAGTTATCTGATCAAAATAGTTCTTTGGAATGAGCCTTTTTTGAGGTTATTTACATTTTTTAAAGTTGTTGGATAGTTTTAATGAATGCTCAGCATAGTTTGTGGGCCTTGTTTTTGAGGCCCCTAAAACACCAAAGAAAACAACTTGGCACTTTACCACTGAAAGGCACTTGTCTCTAAACCTGCATTTCTAGAGCTCACAGTGGAAGTTATAGTTTATGATGACACCCCTGAGAGTCAGCCTAGAGAAAACTGATTGATGTACTGTAATTTTGGAGACAGAAAAGTAAACTGATATATCTTAGGATTTTTAGTGATCATTGATGCAGAAAATTTGTTATTTAAGATAGTCTGTGTCCTGAAATGTCATTAAATTCTCTTTTCCTATCTGCTTGTCATATTATGGAGGTAGTTTATATAGAAGTGTGCTCTGATAAAAATTCATTTAATTACATCTTCCTTTGGGCTCCCATAGTACTATGATTTACCTTTATTATAGTACTTACTTATAGACTGACTTGGGTTGAAAGATTTTATCAACTGTGAAAAAAGCCGGTTTATAATTAAATTAATAAAGTTCAGGCAGGGACAGAGAGAGCCAAAGATTATTTATAGTTGTCTCATTGTAATGACACTGTACCTGAAGTTTTTCTATGTATTTTACTTAGTTGTAGAAGTGCTGTGGTTGTTGAGAGCAGCCTGATATTGCTAGAGTTGTAATGGCAGCAGGTTATAAAGATATTGATAATAATTTGGGGCTAGGGAGTTTGACCTTATTGTGAAGAAAGCCAGGGATTCTTGGGAGGGAGGATTTGATCAGAGAATCGACACACAAATCATAATCAAACTGTGGGGAAGTTGAGCCTTGTGATAATGTGGAGGTTATGGTTAGTGGCAGGGAGAACAGTAGGGAAGCTATATAGTCCAAGAGAGAGGATGAGGACTTGGGTGGTAGGAACGGATAAAGAGACATTGTAGAAGTAAAATAGTAGAGTTTGTTGAGATACAACGTAGGGAGTAAAGGAGAAGGAAATCATTGCATGAGAGCTTGAGGTGAGACCATTAATGAGGATGAAGGACAGAGAATTGAGGGTATAGGAGATGGGTTTGGTACAGAACATCCATGGAGAATAGGATGTCTAGCAGGCAGTTGGCAATTAGGAGGGTATGGAGCTTTAGGAAAGAAGTTAGAGCTAGAGGGTCAATGTCAAGAGCAATCTGAATATACGTGATAGTTGAAACTGAGGGAATGGGATGGAAAAATGTTTGTTGGATGTGAGGGCTGCCTGGGGGTAGTAAGTTGCCTAGGTTGTCTGGCCAGGTAAACATGCCTTTTCTTCCTCCCCACTTTGCCCAGCCCTTCCTAGAGCGCTGGGCTCTGATGAAGAGAATTTAACTTAAAATCCATCGTATCATTAAACATTGTATAAATATATGACAGCATAAATATTTGGTTTTCACAGTGTATACTGTGAGAGGCAGTACTGCACGGTAATAAGAGCATAAATTCTAGAGCCAGAATGCCTGGGCCCTAAACCTTTCTCTGTTCCTTACTAGCTGTCCACTTACTAGTTGCGTGACCTTGGACAGTGTGTTCAACCTCTGTTGCTCCATTGCCTCTTTTGTAAAGCTGAGATAAAGTGGTTATTGTGAGGATTAAATTATTTCTTATTTTAAAACCCTTATAACAGAGCTTGGTATGTCATAAGCTCAAGTTACAGTTATTAGCTATTATTATCATATACTCTGATATCTGTCCTAAATGGTTCCAGATAGTAATTTGGTACATTCAGAGTCCAGTAACTCATAGTTAAAAATTATTCTCCTCAGATCTTTCCCTTTGCTACCAGTAACTTTAAAACTAATGAGTGGAAGTTGATTTGAATTTCTTTTCCTCTTTTTGCTTGCTTTGTTTTTGGGGGAAGTTAGAGCAGCTTTGTGCCCCTTTTGGTTGTAGATGAGATAGGAAGTGTAGCCATAGCAATAATAGATTTTGAGGCTGTTGCTTTCTTCTCCTACCTCATTCTACTCACATCAGTGTGGATGCTGCTGTCAGTGCCCTACATGGGCTGTATTGGGGCTTGAAGATGAGCTGCAATTCATTGAACTTTGTATTTCTAATCCTCCAGTCAGCTGCTGTAATCACTAGAAATTTTCAGAGGGGGCCAATTAAGTAAAAGTAATATTTTATGTTGGACAAACTTGCCTTGGTAGTGTGAGGGGATTGGGTGGTCAGGGTTTGAGTCCCATCCAGTTCTACCTCTGAACAAGTTACGTCTTAGGGCCTCATTTTCCTTCTCTTATAAGAGAAAAGAAACTGGATCTTTATTATCAACATTTCCATTTAGCTCTGATAATGTCATTCCTAGAAACAGGACTCAAAAGTTTAAGTGTATCCTAGCAATAAGTGTAGGAAATAAAAAGGACATTTAAACATGCAACTAAAATAATTAGTGTTTTATAATTTTATTAGAGAATGTCATTGTAGCTTGATTATTTAGTGCAGGAGAGAAGAAGGTTTTTGGGAAAGAAATCGAGTGCTGGCAGCAGAACTCCGTCTAGCATACGACACTTTACAGCTCTCTGGTGTTTTAGGGGAATATGCTTAGTATTTTGGAGTGTGCTTTTGTGAGGTGTACCTTTTAAACTGAAAAGTGTGATAGCCATTCAACTTTAGCTCAGTTTTAAAGTAGTTTTCATGAAAACTCTTTTCTATTGCTCAGCTAGAATTTTTCAGAATATTGGCTCAAAAGGGGAAATCACTTAGATAGGGCTGTTGCCAGCGTATACCATTAATCAGTTAATTAGTATTTGGGGATCCACTGTGTAACTATCATAGAATCGAAAGTCTTGCTGGGGAAAAAGACAGGTCCACATGAATTCATGATTCTCTCTTTTCCACTCTCAATAAATGGCATCACTGTCAGTCTATGTCATGGGAGGCAAATCTAGAAATCATCCTTGATACTCCCTTTTTCTTACTCCCTATTTTTATTACATTATCAACAGATCTTGCTGTGCTTACTATCCAGATATCTGTCATCTACCGCCTTCTTTCCATCTTTATCACTCTCACCCTAGCCCTAGCTGTTCCTTCTTACCTGAATTACTGCCACAGCTTTCTAGCTGGAAGCTCTCTGTCGACATCCTGCCTTCTTTCACTCTGTTGTCCATTACATGAACAAGTGAGCCTTTTAAAATAAAAATCTAATCATGACCCTTACTTTTAAAATAAAGACCGAAATGGTCTGGCCCCTACACTCTTTTCCAGCCTCATTTCACACCATATTCCCCCCTGTTCTCTCTGCGCTACTCATGTTTGATTTCTTTTAATCCGTCATATTTACTCTTTTGCTAGGGTCTGTGTACCTGAAAGATTCTTCTCTTTGTTATTTGTTTCTTAGCTCTCATCCCAAAAATTCATTTCTGAAGGAAGCTTTTTCTTGACTTTCTCCAAAGAGGTAAAATCTCCTTATTGTTTGTTTTCATAATATCATGTACCTCATCTTTGCAATATTGTTGCACTTCTCTGTTTATGTGATTACTTGATTTTGTCCCTCGCTAGACTCTAAGCCCTCTGAGAGCACAGATTAAACCTTCAGAGGACTCAGCATTGTCTCCACGATACCTGGTAAGTCCCCTAGCAGGTAGTAGGAGCTCTGTAATTATATGTTAAATGAATGTGTGAGCTTTAGTTAATTAGTGGGCACAGAAGTAGCATTCTAATATGTAAAAGTGTGAGACTTGGATAGAAGTAACCCTGATTCTGTAATGAGTACAGAGAGGTGGAGTTGGGGAGTGGTATGGACTGATGCCGTCAGGCAGTGTCTTACGTTGAAGCTGTGTGTTGGATGTGTTGGATAATGTTATTGTGGAATGTGGACGGTGTCATACTGTTGGAAATGCAAGTCAGGTAAATGCGATTCCTTTTTTGTTTGGAGCAAAGTGAACACTGGATAAACAACGTGTGGGAAGACTTGAGCCATAGTTTCCATGACTTCATTGGGTTTTGTTGTGCTACTTGACAGGACTTAATGTTCTTTATCCTGCGTTCTGAACTTTAAGGAAGGAATGGGGAATGGGTTAAGCCAAAAAAGGAGGTGTGTAGTCAGAACATGACAGAACCTCAGATTTGCTTTTTAAAATAATAGATTAAAAAAAAGAGAGAGCTCTTCAATAAAATGGAAAGGGTATGGACCTGGGTTTGATTCTCAGCTCTCTTTTAAGCAGCTTTATTGAGATGTAATTCATATACCATGTAATTCACTCTTTTAAAATGTACAAGTTGGTGGCTTTTAGTATATTCACAGAGTTGTGTAACAGTCATCACAGTGATTTTATTTTATTTACTGATTTTTAATTTAATTTAATTTTTATACAGCAGGTTCTTATCAGTCATCAATTTTATACACATTAGTGTATACATGTCAATCCCAATCACCCAGTTCATCCCACCCCCCGCCGCTATCCCCCCTTGGTGTCCATACGTTTGTTCCCTACATCTGTGTCTCAGCTTCTGCCCTGCAGACCGGTTCATCTGTCCCATTTTCCTAGGTTCCACACATATCCGTTAATATACAATATTTGTTTTTCTCTTTCTGACTTACTTCACTCTGTATGACAGTCTCTAGATCCATCCACGTCTCTACAAGTGACCCAATTTCGTTCCTTTTCATGGCTGAGTAATGTTCCATTGTATGTATATACCACATCTTCTTTATCCATTCATCTGTCGATGGACATTTAGGTTGCTTCCATGACCTGGCTATTGTAAATAGTGCTTCAATGAACATTGGGGTGTGTGTGTTTTCTTGAATTACGGTTTTCTCTGGGTATATGCTCAGTAGTGGGATTGCTGGGTCATATGGTAATTCTATTTTTAGTTTTTTTAAGGAACCTCCATCCATACTGTTCTCCATAGTGGCTGTATGAATTTACATTCCCACCAACAGTGCAAGAGGGTTCCCTTTTCTCCACACCCTCTCCAGCATTTGTTGTTTGTAGATTTTCTGATGATGCTCATTCTAACTGGTGTGAGGTGATACCTCATTGTAGTTTTGATTGGCATTTCTCTAATAATTAGTGATGCTGAGCAGCTTTTCATGTGCTTCTTGGCCATCTGTATGTCTTCTTTGGAGAAATATCTATTTAGGTCTTCTTCCCATTTTTGTATTGGGTTGTTTGTTTTTTTAATATTGAGCTGCATGAGCTGTTTACATATTTTGGAGATGAATCCTTTGTCCGTTGATTCATTTGCAAATATTTTCTCCCATTCTGAGGGTTGTCTTTTCGTCTTGTTTATGGTTTCCTTTGCTGTGCAAAAGCTTTGAAGTTTCATTAGGTCCCATTTGTTTATTTTTGTTTTTATTTCCATTACTGTAGGAGGTGGATCAAAAAAGATCTTGCTGTGATTTATGTCAAAGAGTGTTCTTCCTATGCTTTCCTCTAAAAGTTTTATAGTGTCCGGTCTTACATTTAGATCTCTAATCCATTTTACGTTTATTTTTGTGTATGGTGTTAGGTAGTGTTCTAATTTCATTCTTTTACATGTAGCTGTCCAGTTTTCCCAGCACCACTTATTGAAGAGACTGTCTTTTCTCCACTGTATATCCTTGCCTCCTTTGTCATAGATTAGTTGACCATAGGCGCATGGGTTTATCTCTGGGCTTTCTATCTTGTTCCCTTGATCTGTGTTTCTGTTTTTGTGCCAGTACCATACTGTCTTGATTACTATAGCTTTGTAGTATTCCTCAGGCTCCATTTTTTTCCCTCAAGACTGCTTTGGCGATTCGGGGTCTTTTGTGTCTCCATACAAATTTTAAGTTTTTTTGTTCTAGTTCCGTAAAAAATGCCATTGGTAATTTGATAGGGATTGCATTGAATCTGTAGATTGCTTTGGGTAGTATAGTCATTTTCAAAATATTGATTCTTTCAATCCAAGAACATGGTATATCTCTCCATCTGTTGGTATCATCTTTAATTTCTTTCATCAGTGTTTTATAGTTTTCTGCATACCAGTCTTTTTTCTCCCTAGGTAGGTTTATTCCTAGGTATTTTATTCTTTTTGTTGCAGTGGTAAATAGGAGTGTTTCCTTAATTTCTCTTTCAGAGTTTCCATCATTAGTGTATAGGAATGCAAGAGATTTCTGTGCATTAATTTTGTATCCTGCAACTTTACCAAATTCATTGATTAGCTCTAGTAGTTTTCTGGTGGCGTCTTTAGGATTTTCTATGTATAGTATCATGTCATCTGCAAACAGTGACAGTTTTACTTCTTCTTTTCCAATTTGTATTCCTTTTATTTCTTTTTCTTCTCTGATTGCCGTGGCTAGGACTTCAAAACGATGTTGAATAATAGCGGTGAGAGTGGACATCCTTATCTCACTTCTGATCTTAGAGGAAATGCTTTCAGCTTATTACCATTGAGAATGACGTTTGCTATGGGTTTGTCGTATATCGTCTTTATTATGTTGAGGCAGGTTCCCTCTATGCACACTTTCTGGAGAGTTTTTATCATAAATGGGCATTGAATTTTGTCAAAAGCTTTTTCTGCATCTATTGAGATGATCATGGTCTTTATTCTTCAGTTTGTTAATATGGTGTATCACGTTGATTGATTTGCATATATTGAAGAATCGTTGCGTCTCTGGGATAAATCCCACTTGATTATGGTTTATGATCCTTTCAGTGTGTTGTTGGATTCTGTTTGGTAGTATTTTGTTGAGGATTTTTACATCTATATTCATCAGTGTTACTGGTCTGTAATTTTCATTTTTTGTAGTATCTTTGTCAGGTTTTGGTATCAGGGTGATGGTGGCCTCATAGAATGAGTTTGGGAATATTCCTTCCTCCACAATTTTTTGGAAGAGTTTGAGAAGGATGGGTGTTAGCTCTTCTCTAAATGTTTGATAGAATTCACCTGTAAAGCCATCTGGTCCTGGACTTTTGTTTGTTGGAAGATTTTTAACCACAGTTTCAATTTCATTACTTGTGATTGGTCTCTTCATATTTTCTATTTCATCCTGGTTCACTCTTGGAAGGTTATACCTTTCTAAGAATTTGTCCATTTCTTCCAGGTTGTCCATTTTATTGGCACAGAGTTGCTTGTAGTAGTCTCTTAGGATGCTTTGTATTTCTGTGGTGTCTGTTTTAACTTCTCCTTTTTCATTTCTAATTTTATTGATTTGAGTCCTCTCCCTCTTTTTCTTGATGAGTCTGGCTAATGGTTTATCAATTTTGTTTATCTTCTCAAAGAACCAGCTTTTAGTTTTATTGATCTTTGCTATTGTTTTTGTTTCTATTTCATTTATTTCTGCTCTGATCTTTATGATTTCTTTGATTCTGCTAACTTCGGGTTTTGTTTGTTCTTCTTTCTCTAATTTCGTTAGGTGTAAGGTTAGATTGCTTATGTGAGATTTTTCTTGTTTCTTAAGGTAGGCTTGTATAGCTATAAACTTCCCTCTTAGAACTGCTTTTGCTGCATCCCATAGGTTTTGGATCATTGTGTTTTCATTGTCATTTGTCTCTAGGTATTTTTTGATTTCCTCTTTGATTTCTTCAGTGATCTCTTGGTTATTTAGTAATGTATTGTTTAGCCTCCATGTGTTTGTGTTTTTTACCTTTCTTTCCCTGTAATTCATTTCTAATTTCATAGCGTTGTGGTCAGAAAAGATGCTTGATATGATTTCATTGTTTTTAAATTTACTGAGGCTTGATTTGTGACCCATAATGTGATCTGTCCTGGAGAATGTTCCATGTGCATTTGAGAAGAAAGTGTAATCTGCTGTTTTTGGATGGAATGTCCTGTAAATATCAATTAAATCTATCTGGTCTCTTGTGTCCTTTAAAGCTTCTGTTTCCTTATTCATTTTCATTTTGGATGATCTGTCCATTGGTGTAAGTGAGGTGTTAAAGTCCCCCACTATTATTGTGTTACTGTCGATTTCCTCTTTTATAGCTGTTAGCAGTTGCCTTATGTATGGAGGTGCTCCTATGTTGGGTGCATATATATTTATAATTGCTGTATCTTCTTCTGGAATTGATCCCTTGATCATTATGTAGTGTCTTTCCTTGTCTCTTGTAACATTCTTTATTTTAAAATCTATTTTATCTGATATGAGTATTGCTACTGCAGCTTTCTTTTGATTTCCATTTGCATGGAATATCTTTTTCCATCCCCTTACTTTCAGTCTGAATGTGTCCCTAGGTCTGAAGTGGGTCTCTTGTGGACAGCAGATAGATGGGTCTTGTTTTTGTATCCAAAAAGCCTGTGTCTTTTGGTTGGAGCATTTAATCCATTCACTTTTAAGGTAATTATCAATATGTATGTTCCTATGACCATTTTCTTAATTGTTTTGGGTTTGTTTTTGTAGGTCCTTTTCTTCTCTTGTGTTTCCCACTTAGAGAATTTCCTTTAGCATTTGTTGTAAAGCTGGTTTGGTGGTGCTGAATTCTCCTAGCTTTTGCTTGTGTGTAAAGCTTTTGATTTCTGCATCAAATCTGAATGAGATCCTTGTCGGGTAGAGTAATCTTTGTTGCAGGTTTTTCCCTTTCATCACTTTAAATATGTCATGCCACTCCCTTCTGGCTTGTAGAGTTTCTGCTGAGAAATCAGCTCTTAACCTTATGGGAGTTCCCTTGTATGTTATTTGTCATTTTTCCCTTGCTGCTTTTAATAATTTTTCTTTGTCTTTAATTTTTGCCAATTTGATTACTGTGTGGTCTCCATGTGTTTCTCCTTGAGTTTATCCTGTATGGGACTCTCTGCGCTTCCTGGACTCTGGTAGCTATTTCCTTTCCCATGTTAGGGAAGTTTTCGACTATAATCTCTTCAAATATTTTCTCTGGTCCTTTCTCTCTTCTCCTTCTGGGACCCCTATAATGCGAATGTTGTTGCATTTAATGTTGTCCCAGAGGTCTCTTAGGCTGTCTTCATTTCTTTTCTTTCTTTTTTCTTTATTCTGTTCCGCAGCAGTGAACTCCACCATTCTGTCTTCCAGGTCACTTATTCGTTTTTCTGCCTCAGTTATTCTGCTGTTGATACCTTCTAGTGTAGTTTTCATCTTGTTATTGTATTGTTCATCTCTGTTTGTTTGTTCTTTAATTCTTCTAGGTTTTTGTTAAACATTTCTCACATCTTCTCGATCTTTGCCTCCATTCTTTTTCCAAGGTCCTGGATCATCTTCACTGTCATTATTCTGAATTCTTTTTCTGGAAGGTTGCCTATCTCCACTTCATTTAGTTGTTTTTCTGGGGTCTTATTTTGTTCCTTCATCTGGTACATAGCACTCTGCCTTTTCATCTTGTCTCTCTTTCTGTGAATGTGATTTTTGTTCCACAGGCTGCAGAATTGTAGTTCTTCTTGCTTCTCCATCACAGTGAGTTTAGAACATTGTCATCACCCCCAAAAGAAGCCCTGCACCCTTGAGCTGCCATCTTGACCTAGCATTTAATAACTGTTTTATCTCAACCCACTTAACACTCTCTGAGGCTCAGTTCACTTTTCTTGTTTGGGCTCTTAAGAGCTGCCAGGAAATTGAGCCAGATTATTACCTTCCTAGACCTGAGAACCTTAATTCATTTTGTTGACAGAAGGAGAGATTGTTGGTTACCAAAGTCATAGGTGTTTTTCTACATATGCCAATAAGATAGGTTTCTTCTCTCTTCTCTCTGTTCCTTTGGGTGTTTTGACATAAGTTCTGGGTGTTTTGATGTAGAAGTGCAGGATTTATTTATACCCATATTAAATTTCATCCTGGTACATTTGGTCTCTCATGCACTTCCTTGATACACGCTGTTAGCCATTCAGGGTTTTTGGATCTTCAGTCTTAACTTTCAATATATTAGTGTTCTTAATTAATCTCAGATAGTCCGTATATTGGATCATTTTATCATTAGATATTTCAAGCCCTTGGTAAAAGTGCTTATCAGAATTGCACAGAGATGTGGTGGTGAAGAGTTGGAGTTGCCTATAATGGAAACCTTGTTTCTTGTAGATGTTCATCAGTTATTCGTTTTGCTTTGTTGTTGGAAACTATTACAGGGTTAGGATGGCAACAGTGGGACATGGGGCATGTTCTCCCCCTCCCACAGTGTTTCCCCAAATTCCTAGAACATGCTTTAACATAGAAGCACATTCTGTGGCTTTAGAAGCACAGACAGAATCATGTGCTGGGGAAGGGAGAATTTTATTCACTCTGTGCTTAATCTGAGGCTACCATGTTCTCTCAACCCAGATTTCTTCACTTCATTTACAGCAATATCATGGGAGATTTGGCCAGGTGTTTTGCTGAAATTCAGACACATTGTCAATCCCTAGGATGAATTAAGTTACTAAAAAGGAAAAAAAAACACAAACCGTGAACTGTCTGGTGTGTCTTAATTGTGGCTATATGCTGGATTTTTAGATTGTAGCTTCCCTCTCCAAGGCTTACAAAACATCCCTTTAACAATCTGTGTCTGATATTGAGATAAAACTCAATAGATTAGTTTATGGAATCTACTTTCTTACTGCAGGCTGCTGTTGTTCTTTCTAATCCTCCATCTCTTTTATTCTTTTTTTTTAAATTAATTTTTTTGGAGTATAGTTGATTTATGGTGTTGTGTTAGTTTCAGGTGTACAACATAGTGATTCAGTTAATATATATACATATATATTCATTCTTTTTCAGGTTCTTTTCTCATATAGGTTATTACAGAATATCGCATCTCTTTTATTCTTAAATAATCTTTCAGGACTTGGGAAGACTCTCTTTCTAGCCTGGGGCAAACTCCTTTAAGTCAGACACTCTGACAGTGTCTCCATGTCTTGGGCTGTTAATTTTTTTCTTTGCTGTTACTTATGCTTTATCGTGTAGTCCGAAGTTCATTCTGATTGGGAGAAAAGGAGGAACTAGAATGGATAAGGAATTCCTTCATGTACTTCCTTTTGTACACCACCACCCTGAGCAGTGGGTCTTAGATCTTCCTTCCTTGTCTTGCCTCAAACATAGAAAACCCGAGAAGGCTTTTTGTAGTCCGTGGCATTTTTCCCAACTTCAGGTCATTTTTTGGAGTAAAGATTCATATCCTTTGTGCCTTTCTACTCTAAACTGCTGTAAGTTCATCCTTCTTGTTGTAAACAAAATCAGAAGTGTTTAATTGTTTAGTCACTTGGCTATATACACTGAACATTTTAGTTAAACAGGTTTTTCTGCTTTGGGTTGGAGGTGGCTATTAATAAGGTGTTAGAGATGAAAACTAATCCTGACCACCCCTTCTTAATCAGAATCCAAATAATCAGGACTGCACTGCCTCAGAGTCCGTAGGAGACTCACTGCCTTCGCTTTCTGTTTTCTTACTGCTCAGGTTGGCAGCTTTCTTTCCCTGCAGTGAGTCTAGTGGCTCAAGTAAAACTATTGCCTGCGGGTTTTTGTTGCGCTCATGAATCTTCCCTCAAAGTTCCATGAGGTTATGGCTCAGGGGAGATGTTTCTCAGTCCATTCAATACTTAAAACAATAATAACTACAATTTATTATCTACTGTGTGCCAGGCGTTCAACTTATATTTGCTTGTCCTCCCAACAGCATTGTGAGAAAGGTATGATCCCCTTTTTACTGAGAAGGGACCGGAAGCTTAGAGAGATTAAATGAATTGCTCGACTTCATAGAAATAATCTATTTGATATCTGCGTGTTTTTGTCAGTCTTTGAGAGTAACTTATCTGAAATAGTAAGAGGCATACCTAGAATTCTAATCTAGGTCTATTTGACTTCCAGAGTAAGTGATTTTTCTCACTGCTGTTGGGGTCCTGCCGTGATGTGGTGCTGTGCTAGCTGCTTTGGAGGATATGAAATGGAAGAAAATACATTCTTGGCCTTCAAAGACTTTTTTAAAAATAAGGGTGAGGGGAACCATTGAGTTTTTTAGGGGAGGGCCTACCTTTCTTTCGGAAGCAGTGGGCTGAATCCTTTCATCAGTGTGCAGAGTAGGAGCCTTAGTTGACGCAGGTAGAGATTGCCTGTCTCAGCACCATGGTGTTGGTTGTAGCCTTTGACTCCTTGGGGTGATCTGTACGTCATCCTCTACTTGGACACAGCTGTTTTCATCAAGCCTTGTCCAATGCATACATCTGTTGTATGGTAACAAAATGATTTGCCTTATTTTAGGCTCTTCCATTTACGGTGTCTTCACATACTCCAGCAGAACTTCACAGAGCTCTAGCCCTTGGTGGAGGGTGACTTTGAGTTGTATCTACATTACTTAATTGTCGTGAATTTGACTTTTCTAAGCCACGGTGTCAAGAAAAGAGATTTGAATGTTTGCCAAATAGAGGGTAGGTCCCTTTAAGGGATGAGACATCTGCCTTAAGCAGTTTTGAGGAAAATAACTTCTAAGTATTCCTTAAAAGTAAGTATCCCCTTTATCCTGATTTTTGGTAATGCTCATTGTGGAAATTCTGGACTACGTAGAACTTAACTCATTGTGGAAATCTTAGAATATAAAGTAGAAAAAATAAAAATTACCCATAATTGAACCTTCCAGGAATAATCACTGAACATTTGAGTCTGTCCCCTCCCTCCTTACTATTATGTATGAGAGAGCTACATGTCTATATTCTGACTTTTATCACTTTACATTATAAGCATTTGCACATGCTATTAAGTTGTTCTTATGGTTTTAAATAACCTTAATCATTTTCCTAATGTTAAATAAGTTATTTCCAGATTTTTTGTCATAAACAAAATCCTTATAGATTCCAGTATTTTAAAAAATATTTGTTTGATTTTTAAGTATGTAATATGCACAGCAGAAACCAGATTTCTGCTGCCTTGAAACTTGGGGAAATCATTTTGAATAGTTGGTAATTTCTAGAACTGATAGGTTTTCCCTTCAAAACTATTTTAAGCATTTTGAACAGCTTTTTTCTGAAAAGCGTTATGTACTGTAGTAGATTGCTTAATAGCTTAAATTTTCCGTAATGATTCAGGGCCATTATTTTATTATAAGCATCAATCTTGCTATGTTACTAGAATAGTTTCCTCTTAATGGCTTCTATCACACCATCCTTTCTTGCTTCTCCAGACTCTCCGGCTTCTTTCTAATATTTGTTTTCCTTAGAGTGTTGGGTTGGGTCCTACTTTTCTGAATATACTTGTCTACATGATTTCATGTCTACTGTGACATAAACTGTTACTTATATGCTAATGATTCCTAAATTTATGGGAACTTATTTCTCATGAACTTCAGATCCATGTATCCATCTTTCTTTTGCTCATTGTCAATAGCTATTATTCTTATCTGTATCGAGGATACCTCAAAACCAGCATATCTAGAATTTAACTCATTATATTCCCCTAAAATTACCACATGCTCATCTGTTTTTTCCCAGTAGTACCATCATCTAGGTAGTCAAGGTAAAAATCTTTCTAGATTCCTACTTAGTCTTCGCTCGCAAGGGTATGTGATCACTAAATTCTAGCTAGGCTGCCTTTCGCAGATCTGTTTTCTCCTCTCCATCCTTATTACCATATTTAAACTCACTAGTTTTTATCAGGACAGTCACAATCGCCTCTCATCTTCCTACTTACAGACTTACCTCTTCAAGTCTCTTCATCATGGCTAGAAATTACGTTCTTGGGCATACATATCGTGCTGTTTTAATGCTTATAGACCTTTATGGTTTCTAGAGTAACCATTACTCTAATTGCCTCTAGAGTAAAGTCTACATTCCTTAACAGTCTAGAATTGTTTCTTCTTAGCTTTCTGGTCTTATCTCCTGTCTGTCTCTCTGTCTGTCTCTCTCTCTCTCTCTCTCTCTCTCTCTCTCTCACACACACTCTCTCTCTCTCACCAGACTTTGCCACCAAACTTCTAGCAGTTATCTGAATAATTGTGTGAAATTTTATATGCATACGCATTTGCACATGCTATTTGTTCTGCTGGAGAGTACACAGCCCCTCACATAGCTTACCCTGCATTTTACCTCAGCATGATAATAAGTTCTTACAAGATACAGCTGAGTTCACTTGTGTCACTGTTCATGAACCGTGTCACCCCGTGTTGGCCAGAAATACCTCACCTGCTTCATGTTTATTGAACCTTTTATGATACTTCCTGTGGTAGACAGACTAATGTCCCCTCAAAGATGTCCACATCTTTATCTCTGTATGAATAAGTTACCTTACATGGCAAAAAGGACATTGCAGATGTGATTAAGGACCTTGAGGTGGGGCGATTACTTGGAATTATCCAGGTGGGACAGTCTAACCACAGGAGTCCTTAAAAGCAGAGCACCTTTTCTGGCTGTGATGGGGCGGTGGGTAGAGGGACGGGGTAGTGGGGTGTGTGTGTGGGAGAGGTGGGGGGAGAGTGGGGGGGAGAGGGAGAGAGAAAGAGTGCGAGTGAGAGCGGGCACCAGTGAGGGGGAGGTTGAAAAAGGGTCAGAGAAGTTCAATGTTGTTGACTTTGAAGGTGGAGAAAAGGGCCACAGCCAAGAGATTCAGGTGCCCTCCAGAAGCTGCAAAAAATGATAGGGAAACACATTTTCTCTGAGACCCTCCAGAAGGGAATGCAGTCCTACTGACACTTTGGTTTTTAGCCCAGTGAGATCCGTTTTTAGATTTCTAACCTAGAGAATTGTAAAATAAATTTTTTTGTTGTTGTTTTAAGGCACTAAGTTTGTGGTAGTTTGTTATGAAAGCATGAGAACTAATATCCTTCCATTGTATCTTATCTATCTTATTGTATTAAATGTTTGCTTTCTTGTCTTTTTCACTAGATTTTAAGCTCTGTGAGAGCAGGATTATATATATTTTCACCTCTGTCCTCAGCATGTAGTCCAAGTGCTAAGACATTGTTAACATCCAAAAGTTTTGAGCATATGAATTAACTAATATAGTAATATTTGTAACCTTATAAATGTCTTTTAGGATCTTTGCCACCTAAATTCCCCATGCTTCTTTTTGAGTTACTGTTTTGTCATTTTAAATATTTTGTCTCCTTTTTCCTGTTAACTTACTTTACTTACTACTCCTGTTTTTTTGTTTTTTTTGGCCATGCTGCACGGCATGTGGGATCTTAGTTCCCCGACCAGGGATTGAACCCACGTCCCAGCAGTGAAAGTGTGGATTCTTAACCACTGGACCACCAGGGAAGTCCCTCTGCTCCTGTTTTCTTTAACTATGCTGGTTCTTCTCCTGTTGGTGTTTTTTTGTTTGTTTTTTGTTTTTCGTTTGTTTTTTTGCTTTCAGTACAGTCTTTCTTACATCATTTGCACATGGCAGTTTAGAGTAGCATAGTTTCTGAGTCCCTTTGGAGAGAAGCTTGTACAGATGTCCAGTCTTATTATATTTACTCAGTGCTTCTTTACAGGTGGTGTGTACTTCTTCTTTCTCACAAAGAAATCTGAACCAAAATTTTACTTTGATAATTTCCATAAATGAAATAAAATTATTGATTTTCCCACTCTTTTTGTTAAACAGCATTCCATTATAAATCTGGCATGAATTCCAGCTTCACTTAGACTGTCTAATTTACCAACTATAAATTCTAGATAAAATACAAAAACAACAATATTAAAAGTACTAGAGAGTAACCAGCAAAGTGGATTCTGGAGGGCAGTTGATATGTGGAGGAAGGGACCAGGCAGTCGATCACTGGGTGGATTTCTCATTTTTAAGTCCATAGGAAACCCCCAGTATTTATATTTATGTCTTGTTATCACCAGAAGAGACAGTTCAGGGCAGTCACAGCCATTGAACATGAAGGAACATGGGGGATCCAAGCCAAGGCTTAAACTGGAGATTGGAGTTGCTATCCAAGAGACAGAAGTTTGCTGTCTGAGTTCAATTAACTGCCTGCTAAAACAAACAAACAACGAAAATCGAGATTATTTGGAGGAATAAAATAATCCAGAGTCTCCACAATATCCAGGATACAATCTAAAATTACTCAAAATATGAAGAAACAGGAAAAGGTGACCCTTTCGCAAAAGAAATCTAATCAACGGAGATTGATCCCAGGATGACCCAAATGTTGGATTTAGGGGATAAGGATGTTTAAGCAGCTATTATTTATACTTCGTTATGTGCAGGGAGATCTGCTTGTAATGAAAAAACTACAAAATCTCAGTACAGAAATAGAAACTATAAAAAAAGAAAAACTATCTGAAATAAAAACTTTACAGGTTAAATTTAAGAGAGAGGACAGAGAAAAGAATCACTGAACTTTTAGATCAATAAGAATTACCTAATCTGAAGAACAGACAGACAAATGATTGAAACAAAAATGAACAGAACCCCAGAGCCCTGTGGGATAATTTAAAAAAGGTCTATAATATGCATGCAGTTGAAGTTCCAGGAAAAGAGGAGAGGGAGAATGGGACAGAAGAAATTATTTGAGGGAATACGGACATAAATATTTCCTAATTCAATGAACGAATTAACTAGAAATCATTACTGTTTTGACATTGTTTATGAGAAGAAGGGGGAAAAGGATGACGGGCATAGAACCTAGGAAGAATTGAGGCTTGCTTGCCCTACTTTCCCCCAAATGTCTGGTCTTAACCAGACTGACTGATTTCAGTCCCTGTAGTGTTTCTTTCTGGGTCTTACACATCCACCCTGTTAGGACATCAGTAGTTTAAGTTGCAGCCAAGACTGAATTGCACAGAGTGGTAGAATACAGTGGTTTTTGAAACGTGCCAGGGCTGGTTTCTTTCGGAGGTCTGCAGTGAACACTGAATCTTTTTGTTTGTGCTGCTTTTCCTTTTGCCTTTCTTCTTTGCTTTCCTTTCCTGCTACCCTCTTGTTTCTGAGAAAGGGCAAAAAGGAGCCTGAAATATTTGAGCTGGACTGGCTAGATCAAAGGCAGTGAGTTCTATTGAGATCAGAGTCAGCTTTGGCAGAGAGTAGCCTCTGGGGAGGCCTTTGTTGGGTCTTTGCTTTTCTCTCCTAGATGATGTTGCTGGTGGCCGTGCATGGAGTCACTTGGTAATGAGTCGTTGTTAATATGCCTGGATTGAAATGTGGAGGCCACAGTCCTGTAATTCTGACCGTAACTTTTAAAAAAAATGCATGCTTGCATGCTCACATCCAGCTAGTATGCACTGGTGAGGCCATACTGATTGTTAGAAGTTTGAAATACTGCCCCAAGCCCTTGTTCCCACTTCTCTTTGCTCTGGCTGTCCTTGGACCTCCCCCAAGATGGCTGGTTGTCTTCCAACACATTCCTTGTGATCCAGCAGCCAGAGGGTTTCAGTCTGGCATGAGGGCTGGGTTCCTCTATTAGGCTTTATCAGACTAGTGACTTCCCTGGTCATAAATATTCAAACATCTCCCTGTCTGTCCCTCTAGTTCTTGTGTTCATCCACAGGTGTGCACCAGTGTATGTCCTAGATAGGTGTTAGAAATTTGGTTACCGATTTTGGGAGGTAGTGTGGTCTAGGATTAAAAAATAAAGTGTTTTGGAGTTGGATTGACTCCAGAGTCTACCGATTTTGAGCAGGGTGTCCTTGGACAAGTTCCTTGAATGCTGATACCCACTTTCTTGTAGAATAGGGATAATGTCTACTTCTCAGGCATTAATGGAAGCTTACAAGAATCTGTATATAATAATATGCCTTCCACATAAATGTTGATTACTTTGATTTCCTTTTGGTTTCATCATAGCCAGTTATTCTAGGTCATCTCTAATTTTGTACATTTTTGTGTAATTCTGTTTTAAGGAATTAATTTTACAGCAGGAATTTAAAACCAGTGGTTTCTCACTCATCTATCTTTACAGAGAGAAGACTGAAGCTCAGAGGTGCAATTGGGTTGCCCAAGATTATGTGGTTAGTAAGTGATGTAGCTAGAATTTAACCTCAGGCAATCTGATGTCAGAGCTAGGGCTCTTAACAAATTTATATCAGGATATACCTAATAGTAAAGTTATGTAGGTTCAGACTTTTCAATTGCTACCCCACCCCACCCCCATTTACCAGTTTACATATAGATTAATGATAAAACCAGAGGGACTAAACTGTACAGTTTTCTTTTAATCAGAAATGTAACTATCTGTATTGATCTTTAGGCACTTATTATAATTTAACCTTGCTATATATCTGTCTATAGATCTGTCTTTTGTACTCTAGTCTCTGGTCTTTGAAAGTAAATAAGTACTTGGATTTTAGTACTTTTGAATTCTGCAAAGGATTCAACATCCTATCCATCTTCCTCTTCTCACTGTCTAGCACTGCATCCTACTCATCATAGGCACACTGTGTATTTTATTGGTGACAGTGATGGCGTGAATAAAACTTTTGAACCACCATAAATAAGCTTTTAAAATTTATGCTTTGTCGTCAAGCTATAGAATCTTGGAGTTAAGAGAATCTTAAAGATCCTTTAATTTAAAGATCCTTAGATCTTTTCTCCTGGTTAAGCCTGTTTAGTTTTATCAAATGTTACTTTTTAAAACATAGTTTTCATTTCTCTTACCATCCCTTTCACTTTGTTCCCAACCTTTAAAATTTTTTGCCTATCTTGATGGGGTTCCCAGAATGGACCATTATATTCTAGATATGTTGAGTAAACAGTGGTTTGGAATCATCTGTCAGCTTCTTTGCTTTAGACACTGAGTACACTTATTAATGCATACCAGTGATTTGGGCAGCTCTTTTATGCTGTCAGCTCTTCATTTGAGTTTAGTATCAACCAACCCTTAAGTGTAGTTTACAAGTGCTTCTGCTGTGCTACATCTTACATGCCTTTATTTTATATAATTGATTCTAGATGTATACCTTGATTCTAAATGTATACCTTGCATATTTTCAGTACTTGGTACCTAGTAGGCACTTAATAAATGTTTGAATGATTCTGATTTTTGCTTGCTTACTCCCCAAGCTTTTCCTCCCTTCCTGCCTCCCTCCCACCCACCCACCATCCCCTTAGAACCTGTGCTCTAGCCCTACTGAACTACCATTAATTGTACCCCAAACATCTGTGAGTTATATATGCCTCTCTATATGAGTATGCACACAGTTTTATCTCTCTAGAAGGACCCCTCTTTTCTGTCATCTCTGATGTGTTTCAACTTCTTTCAGCTCAAGAATCACCTCTTCTTCTGTGAAGGCTTTCTGGACCTTTTTTTCTTCCCCAAACTCTCATGTCATCTACCTGGATAACTAAGGCATATCATTGCACTTAACTTGTGTTCCTCTCTGTTGCCCTTGGAATGTATGTACTTTGAGAGCAAACACTGTGTTTTTATTATTATTTTCATCTTCAGCATCTAACACAATGTGCCTAGCAGTAGCTGTATACTAAACTTTGGTGAATGAATGAATGAATAAATAAACAAATGAACAGAGTCAGGGCCTGACGTTCCAGCCTGTAATCTTTTTGGATCTGGGTTCTGGTATCGAACCTGCTACCCATTATTAGACGCAACAAGTTTGATCAACCTGCTTTCTCTGTCTTCATCCAAGTTACTGACTTAAGTGTTGACTAAAAGCAGGGTTGAGGAGGTCATTTCTGATGCCTGTTTTTAATATCCTCAGTGGCTAAAATTTACATACTAATTTTTTTCTCTATTTTTGTCTCAGAATAATATGAAAGAACCACCACACAAAAACTTACTGTTTCATGGCTTACATGGTATAGGAACAGCCCAGAATAGCTCACTTTATAAGCAGATTGAGAGTCAATTTCTGATTATTTGCTCTGAAAGTATTGTGCAGGGAGATGGTTCTTGAGTATTGACTAGATCAGTGAATATTACGAGACCATGGTGGAAAAGCTTTCTTGTATTTTTCAGGGTAAAGGAAGTTTTGAGATATTCCATGGAAACCCACTAAGGCTGCAAGGAACTGAAATTGGGAATCCTGTTTTTGCTTTCTAGTTTTATCTAACCTGGCTCACAATCTGCATTACATGTTTAAATTAGCCTGAGCATATTCTGTTATGGCTGATGACCCTTTAGGGCTGGTGACAATCCGAGCCCTTCTAGAAGTATATCAACATTTGAAAATAACAGTGTATTATGACTATGACTGTATTATGATTTAGTGGTAGTTCTGTAAGTTTGGACTATTTTAATCTCTAGTAGTAGATGATAGGTAATATCTTTGGAAAAATGACTATGAAATAAAATTAACTTGCGGTAAAATCAGTTGTGACTTGTAGCTTGTAAGAGTAGTACATTAGCATTTTAACAACGTAGCTTTGATATTTTAAAGAAGATTGGGGTACTAACGAGATGTCTTGATTCTCTCATATGAGTTCCATCATATCACTTTCAGAAGTTTTGTTCTTTATCATATGAAGAGACCCAAACAAAGCAGCACAAGTATAAAGGGCTTTAGGACATGAACTGGATTTGTAGAATTCTGTATAAAGTCTTACTTAAAATGTAATTCAGTTAATATTTGGGGAAAGAGTTTAGTCTTTGCAATTTTTTTTTAGCTCAGATAGTGCTACTGTGAAACTTGCCCTATTCCACCCTTTCTACTTTGGTAAGTATCTGTGGAATGATTATCACTGCCTTGCAGTTAGGTGTTTACGTATCTCTCTAACAAGTGGAGAGCTCCTTCAGGGCTGTGACTACCAAGTGGTTAATTTCTTTGTCTGCAGAGTAGCACAGTCTCTGGTCCTCATTAGATGCAGAAATATTTAAGAGGATGAATGAGAGACCCAATACCTGTGCATGTGTCCTATGCAACCAGAGAGTGCCTTCTAGTATATAGGTAGATCTGAAGTTACTGGCTGTAGTTGCTGCGTACAGTGTGTATTACTATTGGGTGTTACTGTCATCAAAGCTACCTCTTTCCAAGCTGCTCCAAATTGTGATAAACAGCTTAATCCGGTTTAGACAGGTTCTGTTTTAGGTGTAAAATTATAGCATTTACCCCTAAGCATACTTCTGGAATAGCTACTTGGTAACACGGCTGCCATTATTTCAGTGATTGATATGATGCAATTCTGAGTTAATCACTTGAGGGTCATTTCTGGTGGACCTGCTACCATTAAGATATAGATTTAACTACTAACCTCTTTCCTTTCAACCCAAGGACCTGTGACTGTTAAGCAGCATGTATTAAATAACACAACTGATCTGTCTATTTTAATAACTATGCATACAGACTTTAGCCAGGACACCTTAGACCCTAAATAGAAAATCTTAAAATATTAGCATGGGGTTTATAGAGTTTGCTGTATAGGGGAATAAACAGGCCTAGGGAGATTAAGTGGCTTGTACAAGGTTCTTCCAAATTCTTATCTAGCTTATAGATTTTTAAAAATAGCTTTTCCCTTTTCAAAATATCTTCTCCCCTCCCTCCCTGCCTTGGATGTTATAGCTAATGAAGTCGGTATGCCGTTGGTATGCCCTAATCAGTTTCTTTTGTTCTGAGTACCCAGTGTGCATTCAACAGATGTGCAGTTAGACAAAGGCCCAGAGCTTTAAGCATTGACAGTGAAGAGAATTCAGTGATTTGATGTCTCTTTGGAGATGTGGGGAGAAACAGAGATGCTTCTTCACAGGAGCATTCAGTTTTATACTTTTCTGTGAGCAGTAACATCCTGTGGCTGCTGTGTCATTGTAACTTTACTCTTGTTATCCAAGTGCTTGTCAGTGCTATTTAACAGACGTATGACAATGTCTTAGTTACCTCGCTTCATGTACTTTTCATGCTCCTTGTGACTTCTTGCTGGCCTCTTGCTGCCAGCCCATTACCGCGGTTGTGGTGAGAGAAGCTGAGACTTTGTCGTCCTGGCCCAGCCATGGAACCAGGGGTAGTTGATGTTCAACACAGTGACATCAGGCATTACAACTTTTTAAAGAATTGTTGAATTGTTTGAAGAAATAAAAAAGAAATTGTTTTAAAATCTGCATTGTTAGAGTATAATTTACATACGATAAATTTCATCCATTTAAAGTATACAGTTAATTAGTTCTGTCAGCCGCATACAGTCATATAACCAACACCCCAATCAAGGGATAGGACATTTATGTCACTCCACAAAGTGCTAGGCAAGCACTGATATACTTTGTGTCACTACAGTTTTGCATCTTCTAGAATTTCATAAGAATGGGATCATACAGTCTATAGTGTCTTGTCTCTGGCATTTTCATAATGCTTTTGAAATCCATCTATGTAGCTGAATGTGTCAGGATTTCCATTCTTTGCTGAGAAGTATTCCATTGTTTGGCTGTATGACAAATTGTCTCTCCATTCACTGGTTGGATGCACATTTGGATGGTTTCCAGCTTTTAGCTATTATGAGTAAAGCTTCTGGAAATACTTTCATATAAGTCTTTTGCAGACATGTATTTTTATTTCTCTTGAGTAAATACCTAAGAGTGGGATTGCCAGATCATATAGTTAGTATATCTTTAACTTTACAAAGAACCTGTCAAACTGTTTTTCAAAGTGGGTATTCATTTTTCCAATCCCACCAGCAGTGTATGAGGGTTCCAGTCACTCTTGTCAAAAATTGGTATTGTCAGTCTTTTAAATTTAAACCATGCAGGGGGTGGATAGTGCCTTTCTCATGGTGGTTTTAATTTTCATTTCCTTGATGACTACTAATATTGAGCATATATCCTTTTTGGTGAAAGATCTGTTAATTTCTTTTTGAGATATTTGTCTTACTGAATTGTAAGAGTTCTTTATATATTCTGAATACATGTCCTTTACCAGATATGTTTGGCAGATAATTTCTCCTTTTCATATTAATGGTGTCTTTTGAAGAGCAGAAAGAAGTTCTTAATTTTGTCATCATCCAATCTATCCATTTTTTCCTTTCTAGTTTATGCTTTTTATGTTCTGTATAAGAAATCTTTGCCAAACCCAAGGTCACAAACATTTTCTCATGTTCCGTGTGAGAAATTCTGTCCCTTAGATTTAGGTTTGTGGTCTGTTAGAGTTAACTTTTATAGCTGGTGTGAAGGAAGGGTTGAGGTTCATTTTTTGCTTATGGATACCCACTTGTTTCAGCACCATTTGTTGAAAAAACCATCCTTTCCTTATTGAATTACCTTGACCCATTTATTGAAAAATGAATCGACCATATATGTGTGGGTCTGTTTCTGGATTCTTCTGTTTCATTGCCTTTATATCTCTCCTTAGACCAGTACTACCCTGTCTTGATTACGATAGCTTTGTGGTTAAGTCTTGAGGTCAGATAGTGTAAGCCTTACAACTTTGTTCTTTTTCAAAATTCATATGGATATTATAGGTCATTTGCATTTCCATGTGCATTTTCAAATCAGCTTGTTGATTTCTGTAACAAAGAATATTGAAGTTTTTATTGGAAATGAATTAAATATGTAGCTCAATTTGGGGACAGTTGGCATTTAGCTATGGTATGTGTATCTATTTTTAAATATCTTAAGTATTTTTTAAAAGCATGTTTTCAATTGCAACATTTTGTTATACTTAGTATTTCATATTTTTGGAACTATTATAGATGTTTGAAATTTCAACTTCCAATTGTCTGTTGTAACATGTAGAAATACAATGGATTCTTGTTTATTGACCTGCCACCTTGTTAAAATCACTTGTTTCTAGTAGCTCTTTTGTAGATTCCCAGTGAGAACTGATATTCTTGTTGCCTATCTTAGGGATAAGCAATCAAACTTTTATCCTTCTATATAATTTTAGCTATAGGATTTTTGCAGATTCCCTTTTGTCAGGTTGATGAAATTTCCTTTCTATCCTTAGTTTCCTTAGTTTTTTAAAATTTAATTTAATTTAATTTAAAATTTATTTATTTATTTTTGGCTGCATTGGGTCTTTGTTGCTGTGCGTGGGCTTTCTCTAGTTGTGGTGAGTGGGGGGCTACTCTTTGTTGTGGTGCGTGGGCTTCTCATTGTGGTGGCTTGTCTTGTTGTGGAGCACGGGCTCTAGGCGTGCGGGCTTCAGTAGTTGTGGCATGTGGGCTCAGTAGTTGTGGCACGTGGGCTCAGTAGTTGTGGCTCACGGGCTCTAGAGTGCAGGCTCAGTAGTTGTGACGCACGGGCTTAGTTGCTCCATGGCATATGGGATCTTCCTGGAGCAGGGCTTGAACCCCTGTTCCCTGCATTGGCAGGTGAATTCTTAACCACTGTGCCACCAGGGAAGCCCCTCCTTAGTTTTTTTTTACAATGGATCAGTATTGAGTTTTGTTAAATGCTTTCTCTACATCTAATGAGATATTTGTATCATTTTTCTCTTTTATTTTGTCAATGTGGTGAATTCCATTAATTTACAAAAGATAAGCCAACACTGTATCCCAGGATAAACCCAGTTGGGTCATTGTGTATTATACTTTTTCATATTTCTGGATTTGAATTGGTAACATTATGTTAATGGTTTTTGTGTCTGTGTTCATCAGAGGTTTGGTTTGTATTTTTTTCTTGTAGTGTCTTTGTCTGGTTTTAGTATCAGGGTAATGTTGGCCTCATAAAGTAAGTTGGAAAATCCCCCCACCCCTCCATTTTTTTGGTATTGATATCATTCTTTTCCCCTTATCTGTTTGGTACCTGTCACTTTGATCCTCTCTGGGCCTGGAGTTTTCTTTGTGATAAAACTTAGCTAAGAATTCAAGTTGTTTAATAGATATGAGGTGATTCTGATAGATGTGCATCTCATTGTAGTTTTAATTTGCCTGTTCCCTAATGACTGATGATGTTGAGCATATTTTTATGTGCCTACTAAGCCATTTATATATCTTATTTAGTGAAATGTCTACTTCTTCCATTTTTAGTTGGGCTCTTAATACTGAGTTGGAAGAGTTCCTTAGAAGTCCTGGATATGAGTACTTTTTCAGATATGTGATTTGTTGATACTGTCTTTGGCTTCTCAGAGTTAAAGTTATGAATCTTACTCAAATATAAAATGAACATGTGTTGAAGATTTTAGCTAATTCATTTATTAATGAGGTATCCAGTAAGATGTTAAATGAGATATGTGATTCCACGTATCTAGTAATTTTTTATCGTATGCTACACATTGTGGATGGTATGTTTTAGAGACTACTCTGTTTTTTATCTTCAGAAAAATGTTAACTTTTGTTCTGGCAGGCAGCTAATTGGATTGGACTCAAACTCCCGCTTTAATTTGCTCTCTGCTCATCAGTTCTTTCAGCCTCACAGATTTGCTTTCTGTTGGAAATCTTGGAGTCTCCTCAGTATATGTACAACTCAGGAGTCTACCAAGGATTTGAGGAAAGCTGACATGCAGATTTTTAAGAATGCTGCTTTCTGCTTGAGTTCTGTCTATTGTCTCAAGTGGTCTGGGAAGTAACCTTAGTTGAAAAGCAGTGTAAAAGTGAATCTCACCCAGTACTTTTCTCCTTTTTTAGCTTTCTGTCTGCTTTTATCTTCTTCCAGTGCCTTCAAATGGTAGCTTTTTATATTTTATTCAGTTATGATTGCTTATCCGTAAGCACAGTAGTCTACTACAGTACAGGGTAATCTGCCTTTATTTTTTTTGTTGACTTTTTTTTTTTTTTGCGGTATGCGGGCCTCTCACTGTTGTGGCTTCTCCCGTTGTGGAGCACAGGCTCCGGACGCGCAGGCTCAGGGGCCATGGCTCACGGGCCCAGCCGCTCCGTGGCATGTGGGATCTTCCCGGACCGGGGCACGAACCCGTGTCCCCTGCATCGGCAGGCGAACTCTCAACCGCTGTGCCACCAGGGAAGCCCCTTTTTGTTGACTTTTTAACTAGTGGAGCTCTTTTTCGGTCATCTCCAGTTAACTTTCCATAGTGTATATCTTCTAATGAGGTACTGGAAACCTAACTCAAGAGTTGAAAATTTTGAAAGTGAAAGGAATAGGTTGATTTGGTTGGCAAGATTTAAAAAATGTTTTCCTTGCTTCTAGTTCCATTTTGACTACAGTCCATGAAAGGCAGAGCTTGTCTTGGGATTGGTAAGTGCAGCTAATGCTGACCCTTAGAGGGGTTTTTGGCTGTTACTTGTTGAAGCTCAAGGCCTGAGGCTGTTAGCCCATGTCTGAATATCAACTAAGAAGGAGTGTCTCCTTGGAGATTCCATAACTGAGTTTTTAGATTCCCCAACTCTGTGGTATTCTTTTTTTCTCTTGTACTGGGTGGGGAGGCATTCTGTGGGTGGCTGCATTCTTCACTTGTTCCTTGCTCTGACCTGGGATAGCCATCAAGGTCTATAATGGAACATCACAGTACATGTCTCTGGTCTGTCCATCTTGCTTTTAACTGCTTTTGTTTTTTAATTTTCTGTCCAATTTAGTAGCACACTTCAAGACTGCTGATTACCTATATGAAAAGCCAATGTACTTTCCAGTATGTGCCATGAAGTGATAGGATGGTGTACTTCTTTTTAGTACTTACAGTTTGTAAAATTTAATGTAGTACCAACAGAAATGTTATTCACTTTGATTGCAGTTTTGAATGTGAAAGACTCCTTGTTCATTCTCTTGAAGCTTGGGCATTGGTTTTTAAGCTTGATTATTTTCTTTATCAGATTTTTTTAGAATTTAGGAGAAAACATTCTCAGAAGTTCCTGTAACAGCAACTAAATTTTTTGGGCAGCAGATTTTAGCTGGCGGACATTAGCCTGTGTTTGTGTAGAAGGGAGTCTGTCCATTCCCCAGCTGATTATCAAGCTTGTAAACATTTCCATTTGGATGTGGGTAGGAACATGTTGGTCTGTTGAGTTGCATTACTGGTTTTTATTACGCAGCTGACTTTTTCTGTAGGCCATTGCCTACTACTTCGGAAAAAGAGAATAGGGCACCTCTGTAAAGTAGTCTAAAATGGTTCAGTTTGGTGGGAGATGAAACAGATGAATTAGTCTACAGAGAAGCTCTACACAAGCATGTCTTTGTCTTCTTTCTCACCCTTCGGTCTTTAATTAGTGAAATGCTGCTTCCTCCACTAAGCATTTTCCATTGAAATTCTTCTCATCCTCACTGTGTTTAATTCCCAGCTCACAAAATCAATCACCTTTCCTCCTTTGTTTATATACCTAAGGTACCCATTGTTTCTGTACGTGGAATTATGATGTGCTAGAGATGGAAGGAACTTTCATGATTACCTACTCCAACCCCTTCCATTCACAGAATAAGAAATGGAGGTCATGAGGCTTCCTACAGAGTAGGAGAGGCAGCAGTGTAGTAGTCTAAGGGTTAAGGTCTGGGTTCAGATTTTGGCTCCCACCATTTACTAACTGTGGGACCTTATCCAGGTTACTTAACTTTAACCATGAATCTCTTCATTTGTAAAATAGATTAAGTGAGGATTAGCAAGGTGCCTGGAACAGATTAAGAAAACTCTTCTATAAGTGGCAGTGAAGATGATGTTGGTGGTCGTTATGTCTTCATAGCTGATAAGCTGTAGGATGTTAGGATGGTAGAATTACGATGTTTGCCTTTTGGTTGAAGAATGAGAAGAACACCCACTGAGGAATGAAATAGGAGGCTATGATGTACCTGTCAGTGAGGTATATACACATTTTTGGTGAGTATGAATTCTGAAAGCCAGTGAGCACTTGTTTACCACCCAGTGTATTTCCAGTGTATGCTTGAGAGAGAGAGCGAGGGAGGAAGGAATACTTTTTAAAAAATGCCCTTGGTTGAATTTCAGAAATGGATTTCAGAGGCCAGGAAGCAGCTTGTAACAAGAGGATGAGATCAGTTGGTAAAATTGGAACTAGTTGATAATCCTTTTACTCTCTTCTCTGAACATTCAGTGTTCCTATTTTTATGCAAACATATGAGCTAGAAAATGACTAGGTCTCTCCATAGATAATGCCATGTGTCACATTGGGGAGGGTGAGGGGAATGTGGGATAGAGCCGGCAGTCAGTCTTTATCCTTCATCTTTGTTTAGCTTTTTCCTGTAGTAGGTACTGGGGCCGTTTTGTTCTTTTTAAAATGCCTCTGGAGGTTGTTTTAGAATGCGATCTTTAGTTTGGTTGTACTGGCACTTGGGGAGGGCAACAGAGGGAAAGAAAGAGGAATTAGGAATATATTTTTAAAACTATGAAAAAAAATTGACCTATGAGCTTTTACCTCGTGGGGTAGGTGCTGAGACTGTTGGCTTGTGGTTTTCACCATTTTACTTCCTGCTGATGGAGAGCCAGCCACGAAGTCAGCTGTTGCTGAGCCCAAGTTTGATAGCTGAAAACACCTTTTTCATTTTATTCAAGTCACTTAGAAGGAGAATTCATATCACTGAGGTTTTAACTCTAAGTTTCCAAACTAGTGGTTAGTTGAGTGGCCTCTGTTTCTCAAGGATTCTGCTGTTGCTGCAAGTAAGGAGTAAGGATTCTGTTTCCCAGTCTTTTCCATCTTGCATTATTGTTTTTTTCTTGTTGGTTGTCCCAAGTCAGGTTTGCCTGGCTGGGTTTGTGCCAGTGAAAGACAAAGTGTATAGAACATCTACTCTGTGTCATTACTGTACCGAAGAGCTGCCCACTTTTGATTGACCCACAGTGGTTCTCAGAGACCCGTGACTACCAGCTGCTTCATGCAGAGGAGAAAGGTCTTACAGCTGGCAAGGGCTCAGACTTCAGTGCCCTCCTCTGGGTGCTCCTCCTACTCTGGTCAGAGCAGTTCATCCATTCATCAGTTGGTGGGGCATGTTGAAGGTGTTGCCTCTTCTATCTTCCACCTCAGATCTTAGGAGCAACCGTGGCTTTTCATTCTTTCGGCGCAGTCTGAGTTCTGGCCGTCTTCTAACTGTGTGTGACAAATCCAGCACTGAACCAACTGTTGCTGCAGTGGGGGTGGGACCTCTGTGGGGCCTGTTTAATTTATGTGGAGAATCAGAAAGCCAAGATCACAGAGCTCTCAGGAGAGTTTATTTGGACTATTTATAGTTTGTTGTTCTATCCGCAGTCTCTGTCTAGAGTACACACGCAAATACTTGCTGAATTGAATTATTTCCTCTTGCTGCCTTTCACATACCTTTGTTTGCATCCTTTACATCTTCTCTTCGTCATCCCTTCCACATCGAATTGCTTTCTGGACAGCCTGGACTCTTGGAAGACACACATACAGGTACCTGTTCTTCAGTCCCACCCTCATTCCCAGTTAACAAAACCTGCAAAGCAACAGTTTGGGGACAGTATGCCTGGAAATCTTTACTCTTTTTCCCCTAAATTAGTTTACTAAAAAAAATTTTTTTTACTTTTTAATTAATTTTTATTGGAGTATAGCTGCTTTACAATGTTGTTAGTTTCTTGCTATACAGCAAAGTGAATCAGTCATACGTATACATATATCCACTCTTTTTTTTAGATTTCCTTCCCATTTAGGTCACCACAGAGCATTGAGTAGAGTTCTATTCAATAGGTTCTCATTAGTTATCTGTTTTATGTATAGTAGTGTATATATGTCAATCCCAATCTCCCAGTTCATCCCACGCCCCCACTTCTCCCCTTGGTAACTAACCATAAATTTGTTCTCTATTTCTGCTTTGCAAATAAGTTCCAATTGACTTTTTTTTTTTTTTTTTTTTGCGGCGCGCGGGCCTCTCACTGTTATGGCCTCTCCTGCGGAGCACAGGCTCCAGACGCGCAGGCTCAGCGGCCATGGCTCACGGGCCCAGCCGCTCCGTGGCATGTGGGATCCTCCCGGACCGGGGCGCGAACCTGTGTCCCCTGCATTGGCAGGCGGACTCCCAACTGCTGCGCCACCAGGGAAGCCCCCAATTGACTTTTTGATTGTAAAGATTTTCAGAAAAAGTAGCCAACTGAAGTGTTCATTATGACCAAATTATTAGCACTTGGGTCATTCTTTGATAACATTTATTTTATGAAACACCTATATATATTTTTTGTATTTTGAAATATTGTCGTTTTAAAGGAAAGGGTATTGTGTAGCAGATGCCTGACTTTCTGTAGCTATATTTTTTTGTATATTCTAAATATATTAAGTATTTGAAGTTTCATGTGCATAGTAATATTGTCTGTTTCCACATTTACTTGAAACAGTTCATCATTATGCATTTCTGTTATGTGCCACTTATCTACTCACACATAGCTAGAAATGCTAAATGTTTTAAAGCAACGATCATATGTTTTAACTTAGTTCAAATAGGGAAATTAATAACTGATACAATAAGAAATGGAAAATTAGGGGGCTTCCCTGGTGGCGCAGCGGTTGAGAGTCCGCCTGCCGATGCAGAGGACACGGGTTCGTGCCCCGGTCTGGGAAGATCCCACATGCCGCGGAGCGGCTGGGCCCGTGAGCCATGGACCCTGAGCCGGCGCGTCCGGAGCCTGTGCTCCGCAACGGGAGAGGCCACAACAGTGAGAGGCCCGCGTACCGCGAAAAAAGAAAAAAGAAAATTAGTATATGTGATCCTCTAAGAGTTTCCTATTAAGAGGAATTCAGAAAATTTGAAATTCAGGGAATAACCTCTAAAGTTTCTCGTAACTCTGTTATTTCTAAATCCAGAACAAGTGTAATATCACCCAAATTTAGCCGGGCAATAACCTTTTAATAATTTGATGGAAAGCTGCCTTTTGAATCATTATTTTTAAACCATTTTTCAGTGAATTGATCAAGTTAGCAGAATTTGCAGAACACGTTGTAGGTGATTTTCGATTCAGTTGAGATATAATCTTACCAGTTCTTTACTTTAGTGTTGTCAAACATTTGTGTTTGTTTTGTGAAGCTGTATGTCCTAATTGAAAGTGAATTGTCTTTATTAACATCCAAACAGTTAGCGGCAACTCTTGTAAGTCACCATTTTCAAAATGCATAGGCACTTCCTCCTTTACCGTGGACGCTATGAGTGCAGAGTGTTTCCTTTAGACTCCCCTTCAGTGTGACTTGGAGGAGAGTTTACTGAGGGAGACCTTTCCCATATAGTGAGAGGGTGAGAAACAGTTCTGTTATGTCAGAACACGGATACATTTTGGTCTTTAAGTAGCTAAATTCTCTGCTAAAACTGCTAATCACATTATCACAGGTTCTGTATAGTTTGTTATGGTTCTGTATGGCATCTAGATCGTTAGATGTAGGGGTGATGATTTTCGTGTGCTTTTAGTTGACTGGACCTAGTTGTTTCTACCTAAACTAAGTTTATCAGTAATTTTAAAAAATACTCTCTGCTCATTGTATGATATAAAAACAAAATGACTCCCTAACGGATAACTCAGGCCAGGGATGCTTTATGAATAGAAAATCTCCTTTTAAAATGAAATTTTTCGCTTAAGAAGTTAATAAAGTAATATTTGAAAAAACCCTAACAGGGACTTCCTGGTGGTCCAGTGGGACTATGCGCCTCCAATGCAGGGGGCCTGGGTTCGAACCCTGGTTAGGGAAGTAGATCCCATATGCACGCCACAACTGAGAAGTCCGCATGCTGCAACTAGAAGATCTCGCATGCAGCAACGAAGATCCCACGTGCCACAACTAAGATCCAGCGTGGCCAAAATAAATAAATACTTAAAAAAACCCAAAAACCTCTAATAGCGGGCTGCTGAAAATACTGGAGTTCCTTTGACTTTGTAGAATTTTCATTTAATTATGAAATATACGAATTTCTTTTTCCTGAAGTCTTTGTTGTTTAAAACTTTCCCTCCAATTTTGAGATCGTTTAAAAAAAAAAGTCTACCTCTCATGTTTTCAAATACCATTGTTCTCAAAATGTTAAAGACATACTACTGGAGAATAACATTGAAGGCAATATTTATCCTTGAGATATGAGAACCATTTTAACAATTTAAAAGCTAACATTGACATTCCTAGCATCTGTTTCTAATACCTCTTCTGCCTGCCACTTGTGGGAATGATGTGATAGTGCTTTTGTCATGTAATGTGACCAAGAAGGTGGGCTTTGTGTCACTGAAATAATTTCTAACCAAGTAGCCACTCCAGGCCTTGGGATTTGTCCACGTTAGGTCATCCAGCTTCGTAATGTCTACATTTGTGTGAGCGCCCACTTGCCTATATTTAGTCTTTCCAAATAGTTTATAATTGGTTTAGCCCATTGGATTGCTTGCTTTTTGGATGATAGAGGTTGGGGAGGATGAAGGAAGTATAAGGCTTGAATTTGGCAGTCTCTTTACAGGATGTCCCTTTTAACCCCTGCTGAGGTTAATTTACATAAAACACAGCTGTGTGTGAATTTTTCTAAATTTAAAGTTTATACTTATTACCATAGGGATAAGATTGTCAGCACTTACTGAATTTATGGTCTTGCTCTCCTGTATCTGGACCTCCTGGCAGCTTACAGTTCCGTTTCCTTTGGATAACAGGATACAGCTGGTGGCAAAATTCTCACCTGTGGAATAGCCATTTGGAGTTTTGTTCTCTATATAGGTCTCTGCAAAGCAGCAGAAACTATTTTTGCAGGAAACCACAAGCCTGTGTAAAACACCAAAAGAGGATTGAAATAACATGTGCAAGTGTTCCTCTTCCCTGAAGTACCAATCATCATGCGAGAGCCTAAGTATGGTGTTAAGCAGCTCTTTGCCCTCCCTCCCCTTTACTTTGGGGTTGTTGTCCAGTTAAATGATGCTGAATTCCCCCACTCTGGTCTCTGTTACGTCTCTGGCCAATCAAGCAAATTGATCCAGGCTGGATTTCTTAATAAGCTACTAGGTAAGCCTTCTGGGACTAGACTGACCTTAGATATTTTGGTAAGATTGATTTTTGTTTTTATAGCTGTGGATCCTTTACCATCAAACGGTGTGGAAAAGCTGATTAATTTCTGTCTCTGATGTTCATGTCAATCAGGTATTTCTTTAGTGTTTATTGGGTGCTCAGTACCATGCCAGATGCTGCAACAGGAGCAGTAGTGGTGTGGAGGAGTGCTACAGAAGACATATACGGGTGTGGTGGGCTGGAATAAACAAGTTAAGGAGAAAAGGTAAGCACAGAAGTAAAAGCGAAATAAAACCCAGTGTGTGACTTATTGCTGATTGTATAGATTAGCTTATCAGCAAGGTGGAAGGCATTATCTTGAGCAAAAGAGTGAGGACTGGACTGAGCATGGTGCATGCAGATGGTGTGTGTAGGAGCTGAGTGGAAGGGAGGGTATGGGGTAGGGGAGAGGAGTGCTAAATTAGGCCGCATAGATAATGCACTGAACACTATGCAGAGACATCAGAAGGGGTAGTGAGGGGGAGCCTGGATGGCCACTGAGAGTTCACCAAAGATAAAGGGCATATTTAGTAGAGCACTGTATCTGTTGGGGTCCCCGTTTCCCTCATCAGTGCCCTTTATTTAGAATTAGACATAAGCAGTGATTAGGATGGAGTAGTTGAATGTGATGCAAGGTGAGTGCTGAGATGGCTAATCACATAACTCATTCCAGGCAGTAAGAACAGAAACTTAATTTATTGAGTACTTTCCTGTTGCTTAGTACTGTATAAACATTTTACACACATCTTTTACTCCCCCATTTTACACATGAGAATAAAGCCTGGCAGTTAAATAACTTGTCCAGGGTATGCAGCCAGAAGTGCAAGAGTTAACAACTCAAATCCAAGTCTGTCTCTCTCCTTCTCTGAATTATATTGCCATTCTCAGTTTTAGCCTTACATTCTTCTGTGAGGGGTTGCTAAAGAATTGTTTGTTTGTTTGTTTTTTAATTGGGGTATAGTTGCTTTACAATGTTGTGTTAGTTTCTGCTGTACAATGAAGTGAATCAACTACATGTACACATATATCCCCTCCCTCTCGGACCTGCCTCCCCCCCCACCCCCACCGCCAAGAATTCTTAAATGCTAGAAGGTTGTTTCCCCAATCTAGATGGGCACTGTGCAGTCATCTGTTCCTTTAGTATCTTCATTATTATCAAAGTGGCTTATAGAGAGTTGATGTAAAATAAATATGATATTGAATATTTTGCAGAGGAAATGTAGTGAGCTTATTAATCTCTCTGTTGGCAGCTGCCAGTCCTAAGCTGCCCATGTGTGTCTGTGGATGCAGCACCTGGGCTTATGAGCCCTAGGGTGCAGGGCTCCACCTTTAGAAGAACTAAGATGGGTTAAATGTGTTCCCAAAACTGTGATCACATCTTATTTTTAGGCTTTTCCCTCCATTTCTTGAAGCAAGGCAGATCTTAGTGCTATCGCCTAGAACTTCCTAAAGAAAAGAGGTTGGTGCCCCCAAAGAACCTTGCTATGTGATTGCATACTACTATGTAGGCAGAGAGGAAGCTGCAGAACGAAAGAAGCATTTTAGGAAGGTTGAGTCAGAGGTGCAAATGGAGCATGGAGAGATTTTCTCAAGGTGATAAGGCCCTGGCACTCATATCTACAAGCAGAGGCAGGTAGACTGGCAGTGTTTCCTACTTGGGGAAGGAGGGTAATGTGGGCTGCTTCTGAGACCGCGTTTATAGAGTTCCATGGCTGACAGGATTTGGCTAGAGTTTGGGATGAGGATCCCAGGGCCTGTGGAAATTGACTGGGAAGCCAGCCTTTGCTTGCTGCACCTCAGGAAAGCCATGGTGAGGTTCTGACCTGACCTTACTGGTTGGAACCCACAACAGATACTTGCTCTGTCTGGGTTTGAGTTTAGGCTACATGATTACCTTCCAGTGAAACTTTTTAATGAATCTTTGAACCTGCAGTTGTGTATGATCCGACATTTGAGTCTGAGCTTTAAAAAAAGAGAGGTGACAAAGAAAGGAAAGAAAAGAAAATGAAAAAGAAAAAACAAAGCAGAGATTTGTTGATGCCAGTGCCATCGTATGACCATAATTTCTTTAGGCTAGAGCTGTGTCCACTGGTTTGTATATTTTCTCTGTCTTCCTTCCTTGGCTTCTGAGGCCAAGCAGCTTTTAGGCATGTGAATTTACATGAGTGCCTCTCCTGACTTCTCCCATCATCCCCTGCTTGCACTTCTCATTTCTTCTGTATTGTTCTTAAGAACTTACTGTGCTGTCTTGTCTTTGGTTATGCAGTTTTTTCTGCACTACACTTCTATGTCCACTTGGTGAAAATTGCCTCAGGGTTGGCCTCTTCCAGTAAGCTGTGTCTGGGCCTCCACCTTCTAGAGAGTTTATAGGTCCTTCCTGATCCTTGTAAAATTTTTATTATTGCACTTAATCATATTGTACTATAAATTACCTGGTTACTTAATATGTGTCACTTATGAAATTGGTACCAGCCACGTGGTGTTTATCCCTAAAGCTCAGCATCCAGCTGTACATGGAATATTCTAAGGGCTCAGAAATATGAGATTATCTCCCATTATTGAGTCTTTATGTGCCAGGCAGAAATTATATACATATATAAAGAAAAGGAGGCTTTAAGCTCTAAAAAGACTATGGTGTACTCTCCCTTATGAATTTTAGAACAAGCTCTAAGATGAGTATAAGAAAGTCAGAGTTTTAAAATTAAGTTTAATTTCTTAATTATTTTAATTAGTTAATTAATTATCGTGGAAAGAGTTCTGATTTTTTTATTCCACGATAATTACTTTGCGTGTGTATGTTTGCCCTAAGTTCAGGATCATTCTGCCTATTGGGTAATGCAGCACTGATAAAGAAGAAATTAAATGAGCGAATGTGGGTGTTAGTGTTTTGTTGTTTGGGTTTTGTCTTAGTTTGCTGAATCCTTTTGTTTTACTGTGAGTATTGCACTTTGTTAGATTCTTCGTTCTTTTCATGTCCTGACTACCTGCTTTAGGCCCCTCTTCCCATCTCACCCCAATTCCGACTAGTGCTTTGCTTTTTTCTTGGTGTGTAGTAAGTACTGTGTCATGAGACGGTGGGACAGAGCAAGGCTTACTGTGCTGTGAGAGAATCAGACATGTGTTATGGATCTTAACACCATTGTTTCCAAAAGTGTGGGCCATGATTTCAAAGCAGAAACATCACAAGGTTTGGTCTGATTTGGACTCTGTTGGTGGAAGTGGGAGGAGGGGACCAGGCAAGAGTCGGCATTATTTAAGAAGGCTCCAGTGGATGCTCATGTGCACTAAGATTTGAGAATCACTGCTTAGAGCAAACTGCTCCGCAGCATGTGGGATCTTCCCGGACCGGGGCACGAACCCGTGTCCCCTGCACCGGCAGGCGGACTCTCAACCACTGCGCCACCAGGGAAGCTCAGTGCATCTCAGAAGAACTTGGACATTTATGAGGCTTCTGTAGGATTTCCTCAGTCCCTAATTCAGGAAATGTATTTCGTACATGTAGTGTTCTATATTTTTTGTATAACTTGACATCCTCCCCAGGAAGAATCTGTCTGCTCTTTGTACTGTGCTTCTTTTTCTATTGTTCAGAATTCCTGGCTCCCACCCTCAACCAGTTCATAACATGTTTATAGCCACCAGCCCAGACTCCTTAGGAATGAAGGAAGGAGTCTTTGGATCTTGTTATTTTCCTTGAGGAAGACCTGAATGTTGACTGTTTTGCAAGAATCCAGAGTATGCATTGTCATTTCCATGTTAACCCTCGCCCCAAATGTTTGTGGGTTTCGAAGGGTTTACTGTAGCCCAGTCTTAGCAGGGTCTCTGGCCAGGGAAATTCATTTGAAGCACATTTTGCCATGGAAGTACCCTGCAGGTAAAAATACTCTGTTTACACTTGGCTGTGTCCCAAACAGCTGTCCTCCTCCTAATGAGACTGGGGGCTGCACATCTTTTTTGTGGATTTAGAAGCTTTCCTGTTGTGGATGACAAAAATCATTTGCAAAAACCAATTGAAGTGATAGGTTTGTCAGAGACAGACAGCTGGTCCTTAGGAAATGGGCTGAGATCTCCACGCTCACAGGTTCAAGGGAGTTTGCAGCCTGCAGTATAATTACCTGATACGGTGTTGAGGGGGGCCTGTGATTTGCTCCCCCTCCCGCCACCTCCCCTTGGGCATTTCGTTAAGGGTGGAGCACCTGTTAAAGGCTTGTTTAGTGTACTGTGTGGCTGTGGCTACAGAATAGTGAGTTTGGTTTAAGTTTACAAACGTATGGGTGCAGACATTCTTGTTTTAATTGCTTTGCTTTTATTAGCTCCAGGGACCTTTAGTAAGGATTGTAGATTTATTCAGTGTTTTCATTTAGGAAAAAAAAGGTATTTTTACTCATTTCTAGGTCAGTTGCGATACACTGAATGACCAGGGACTTAAACCAGATGTGCTGTGTGTAATGTTTCCTTTCTGATTGCAAAAGTAATATCTGTTCATTGTTTGAATAGTTATAATTAAGAAACTGATAATTTAGGAATGAAAATTCCCTGTAATCCCCAGAAATACATACATTTAACATTTTGGTATTTGTTCCTCCAGATCCTTTTCTGTGGTTATTTTGTTATATTTTGCAATTCTACTTTACCCACCAACGTGTTTTAAGACAGAAATGCATCTCTTGCTACCTGAAGCCTTTCATTTAACCATTTATACTTTTCAAAGTATTTTATGTGGTAGTCTCCACTGAGACCCAGAAACTCTGCCAGGAAGAAGGAACAGTGGCTTCTACTCTGTGCCTGGCAAGTGTGCTTAAGTGCTTTACTTGGCGCTTTTTCTTTTTTTCAATTCAATATAAAAAGATTTATTAAGAAGTCATTCTCCCACCCACATCCTCTTCTACCCTGTGACCCTCACCTTTCATATCCAGTTTTATTAGTTTCTAATGTATCCTTCCAGTGTTTCTTTATGCAGATAGTAGCAAACATGAATATATGTTCTTATTTCCCCCTTTCTTACACAAAAAGAGGATACTATGCGTACTGTTTGGCATCTCACTCTATTCACACAGTATACCCTGGAGACATATTCTACATTAGTACTTGGCCCTTGCTTTTGATTCTTACACCAACTCCATAATATAGGCAGCAGTTACTATGCCCTTTCTACACATAAGGAGGCTGAGACTCAGACAAGTTAAGTGACTTGCTCATACAGTTTATTAGTAAAGAACTTGGATGCCTACCCATTTAATCTGATTTCTCATCTAGAGAATATTGTGCCACACCCTATGCCTTTCCTGTATTGAGAAGTGGTTTTTTAGATGAAAATATTCTTTGAGACATATAAAACTGTTGAGTGAGGGCATAGTGCTTCTTCGGATTATTAAGAGGTATTTTTTTTAGTTTTTGACCAGGAGTTGGCATTCTGTGGCCCACTGGCTGAATCTAGCCTTCTTCCTCTTTTTGTAAATAAAGTTTTATTGGAACATGGACCCACCCAAGTCATTTACATATTGCAGCACAGACCATATGACCTGCAAAGCCTAAAATATTTACCATCTGGCTCTTTACAAAAATGTTTGCTGACACCTGTTGTGGACACCAAGTTTTATTTAGGTGTGTAAATTTTTTTTTTTTTGTAGCTTCTAAGGTTTTGCATTCGTTTGCTCAGGCACATTGGTTGGTGGAAGTGCTTTCTTTCCTTTACTTCCCCCAAACTAATCAAACAGGCGTATCACTTCTTGCTTGAGTTTCTCTGTGATCCTGTATAGTGACTGAGTTTCTACACAGTCATTTTCAGGTAGAGTGAATTGCAAAATATTCCAAAACTTTTGCTACTGTTAATGTTGGTACAAAACTGGTGTACATCCTGATGATGGTTTGTGCATTGCACCCTATGGTGATAGTTTATGTTAAAGTGCAAGAAGGGATCATCAGCACAAAGTCTAATCATAATCAGCAGCACCCTGAGACTTCTTGCATGGGGGTGTTGTGGGAGTGTGTAGATTTATATAATTGAGACAGTTGCATTAAAATTGGTTGACTCTTGTTTTGACATAAAGTGAACGTGTGACATTTATACAATAGCAAACTATTAAATTTGGTTTTCCTTTGAGCATTTTGAAATAAAATGCAAAATGTGGAAAGAATAAAAATACTTAATTACTGTGCTTGTAATTATTTCACACCCCCTGAATTTATGACTCCTCAGAACTGTAGCAGGTTACTACTGAGTGGCAGAGTTGGTGAACATACTTAAAATCACATCATTTAAATCTTTGAGTTTTGATAGTTCCTTTTCTTCATGGTCTCTTTCAAATGGCATGCAGCCTTTACTGTCCCACTGTGTCTGTCACATGTTGTGCTTGTGTTACATGGAAGCAACCCAGTGAACTTGTGCAAGGTCACTCACTAGTTAGTTATTGGGTAAGGAAGAAATTCCAGGGTTTTCTCTCTTAAAATTCCTTAATGAAATGATTGGATGGACATAGTGCATTTCTTTAATTTTCCGTTTGGGAAAGCTTGATAAAAATTCTGTTGGCAAAGCAGAGTCCAGTGATCTCCAAATTGGTCTTGGTGTATACGTTGATTTTTAAGTGCATTTACTTTGACCCAAAAGACTGCCTTCCTGTAATATGCTCCTTTTTGTAGAACACAGCTCTCAAGTAAGTAAAGTAAGTTTGTTTAAAATGTGTGAAATAAGTTGAGGCATTATACGTAGCAAGTTTTCGATGGTTTAGCATCGCGACTCTGAGTTTTCAGTTTTAGGACCAGTTTGAGGGTCTTTCATCTATTATCTGTATTACTAGCTTTCTTAATCTCTTTCATTTTTTGGGTAAAAGTCACCTCACAGAGGCCTCCCCTCAGCACCATATTTAAAACTGTATCCTACTCATTTCCTGTTCCCTCTTCCCTGTTTTATTTTTCTCAATAGCACTCACTAATCACTCTCTGAAAACCGTTTATTTTAATGCTTTATTTATCTGTGTTACTCCTAGAATAAGCTCTGTGAAGCTTCTGTACTCTCAGTGCCTTGAGTACGGTGCCTGGCACATGGGAGACGCCCAGTGACAGTTGAATTAACAAAGTCAAAGAGAGTCTGTATTGCTTGTAGAATGAGGGCTAGACGTAGGGCAAGTCAATTTGTGGCGTCAGACGGGATTTAAAACTGGGTTCTTCCACCTCTTGATGTTGATATTAAATAATTTAATCATTGAAAGAACTTTTCCCTCCCAATGAAATGGGAGAAAATATCTTTTTATGGGGATTAAAAATTATATTGGATATAAAGCTCTATAAATGTTAGTCCTCGCTTTCCTCTGGTGTGTCAGCATTGAAGAAGCCTAAAGGCAATGTGAATTTACCAATCCTGTGCTTCTGGGGTCATTACCTCTATGACTTTTTTAAATTTAATTTATTTATTTATGGCTGTGTTGGTCTTCGTTTCTGTGTGAGGCTTTCTCCAGTTGCGGCAAGTGGGGGCCACTCCTCATCGCGGTGCGCGGGCCTCTCACTATCGCGGCCTCTCTTGTTGCGGAGCACAGGCTCCAGACGCGCAGGCTCAGTAATTATGGCTCACGGGGCCAGTTGCTCCATGGCATGTGGGATCTTCCCAGACCAGGGCTCGAACCCGTGTCCCCTGCATTGGCAGGCAGACTCTCAACCACTGCGCCACCAGGGAAGCCCCTCTATGACTTTTGACAGATGTATTCTTTCAACGGCTGTGTTGCCAACACAACAATGACCTGTGCCTTTGACCAGTGTGAGTGGACAGACACTTTGTCGTCCCTCTTTAATCCTCATATCAGAATAACTTGTATGGGTTTGGCTTTGAAATAAGTTTAGGCAAGTTCATGATTGCAGACAGTTGAGATGGCATCAGCCCTTAGAGCCAAGTGAGTTTCACCAGATCTTTCGTCAAATGCAGTGGGAACATCAGATAAGTTGATGTTTGTGGTCCTTATACACGTCATTCTAGGTTTTTTGGCAAATCAAGAAGCATCAGAGGGCTGTGAAGTCACTAGTTTGTCTCTGTGGATTTCTCCAAACCTTATGGATTACAAAGTGTTAATTCCTGTTTTGGTTTCCCCTGATATTTCTTCTGCTTGGGATGACAGGAACACTTCAGAAGTTAGTTAAGGCAAATTGGTTCAGAAATTTATAGGTTCTTTTAGTTTTTGTCACAGGTAAGTCTGAATACGACCTGGAAAGCTGATTAAAAGACCAGTGAGCACAGGGAGCTTAATTTTAAATTAAATGGATATTTAATGCGTTGAGAAAGTACTCAATCTTCAGTCTTTCTTTTTTTAATCTATGCTTGCTATTTGCATCTGATGGCCAGGAAATCTCTATTTTTCTACTAAAAGCATTGGTTATTGCTACATTTCTCAAGCTTGGTTTTCAGTGTGGATTTTTTGCGGGTGATTTTTAGCACCTATGGGTACAAAACCATTAAATGAAGGCCGGCAGAAAGGAAAGGGTGCCCTGAGCTGGGAAGTCTCTTACAATCCTCTGGTAGACCAGAGGATGAACGGGGCAGGCAGGGAGATGGTCAGTCACTGCGGGGGCTTCCTGGCTGTGAGCATGTCTTCCAGCAGAACACAGTGAAACCCGTGGCCTGCTGGTTGGAGGTGATTATGCTTAGGAGCCTGGTTATAGATTTTTTTTTCCACAGGTGTGTGTTAACTTTTTTTTTTTGGGTGAGCCTTGATCCTCAGACACACACAGCCTGACCAAACTGGCAGATTTGTGAGAATTTTAATATTGAGAGGATTCTGTTATTGGAGTTATGCACGGTTGCTGAGGCATTGCTTTTTATTCTAAAATTTGGTCTTGGATAACCTCCGGTTTATGCTGTTGGGATTTCAGTTAATTGTTACGCTTTTGTGATCTGGTCTGGTATAATACCACATATGGGATTTTATCTTTTTTTGCATGTATGAATGACATTCCTGTACTGTTGTTTTTTATTTTGCTGGATAATAATTTAATCCAGTCCCCTATCATGGGTAAGACACTTGAAGTTGACTATAATGAAATCACTTGGGTCTGCTTCTCTGACTCTTGTGAAGATGGGATCAGCTTATTCTCAAATTCATTGTATTTGGCAAAAGACCTGCCCTTCTGAAGTACACAATACTGGACGATGATCATTTTGGCTTAGAGGAAATCCTGGTCAAATTACCAAGTTAAACTTTTAAGAACATGCTATTCTCAATATTCACAAATGTATTATGTAATGCTGGAAGTCTCCTCTAAAGTTCTTCCTAAGATTTTTGTGAGAATTCATTTAGTGCAGGTAACCACAGGGAATCCAGCTTTAATTTTGAGGAAAGTGACAACTTCTAGCTGTTGGAGGCCAGCAGTAGCCCCCCTTCTCTGAGAGGAAGGTTGAGAGGAAGAGGGCTTTCTAGTGGTCTGCCGAACCCTTCTACCCTAAGCGCCCCAGTGAGACTGGGGGGCATCCCTGGTTAGGTAGCATTATGTGAGTTTGGGGGATTATGTAAAAGTATAACTGCACACACGCTGTTCTTGCTTTGGTAACTGATTTTAATATCCTGTTGGTTTTGTTGTTGAAACTTCTTCTATGACAGTGAAGCCTTTTGTCTTTATTTTTCAATCAGAAAATCTTTCTCCCCACTTGAAAGGATGGAATCGGGGCTACAAGGCATTCTGCAATCTTTGACCTTCTTGCCTCCCCAAACCTCTAAGGAAAGCCGGGCATTCAGTAATCTCAGACTTTTGATTGTGCTTTTGTAACCTTGCTTGACATCTAGGACTTTTGGAAGGTTTTAGATTTTTGACGATAACTTTTAATTTTATTCTCATTTATTTCTCCCTTTTCTGTTTCAGTGTCCTAGGTCATGAAACTTAATCCACAACAAGCTCCATTATATGTGAGTAAATCGCAAGATTTCATTTTATACTTAACTTTTGCTGTTTAATTCTTATGATAAACTCAAAAAATGCTCTCATGTGATTATCAAAGGAATTTTTAACCGTCTACACATGAATTTATTGGCCTAATACACTTAAGAAATTGAATTTGATTTAGTAAATATTAAATGATAATAATGCATGGCACTGAGCTCAGAACAAATAATGCTCGTAAGACTTGTGAGATAGACTGATCGTGGTGATAAGATGCGTGTATAAAATAATTGCATTGCCCTGCCAAATGATACTCCGGCTTATTTTTACGTACAGTGCATTTCTGTAAAACTAGTATGTAGAGCTTCCTACTGCCATGGTCAGTTACCCTGTGCCACAACTAGGTGGCACTCTTTCATTGGCAAAAGTGCTATTTACTTTAAGAATCTGGGTGAAAGCTGATGTATCATCTCCCTAAAGTGAGGGAATTATAAGATGAAATGGATAAATGAATGAATCGAGGCTGGAAAAACTAAATTCTAGGGGTGTGTGTGTGTGTGTGTGTGTTTTTTTTTTTTTAAATGTTGTAAGAGTGAATTATCTGAATCAGAGTGGTGGAAAGTGCCTGTTTGGTGAGGAGCTGGCTTAGAGGTATGGATAGTTAGACTTGCGAGATGCTGGAGGGTTTGGGGTTGGTATGGTCTGGAGACGTGAAAAAACCTTTTTTGATGGACAGGATTTCAGTCAGGTCTTGAAGATTAAGGGTCATTTCGTTGGCTGAAAAATTCTCAGAATTTGTTCAAGACACAGACCAGATGGTAGAGGGATGAGTGGCAGTGAGCATGTTGTTCAGTGAGCAGGGAAGGGTGGTAGTGGAAAGTCTGACCCTGCTAAATTTATGTTGGGGGTGATGGGAGATAAGTCTGAAGAGGTGGGTGACGCTTAGTTGTGAAAGCACACAAGAAGGTGCGCGGAGTTTATTTTGTGACTGCTGAGGAGCTTTTAATGGTGTTTAAACAGGCTGTTCATTTTATGTATTTATTTTTAACCATGCCGTGTTAATTAAAGTCATATACCTTTCTATCATAGAGCATTCATGTGATCATGCTCCATAGTTTATCTCTATGTTAAATGTAACATACAAAGAAAAATATATGTGTTCTTAGAAGATATTTTATGTTCATATTTTCTTTCCAGACTACTTGGAGACAATTTATTATGTTCACCAGTGGGTTTGCACATGAATTGAATATCTTGGACTTAAGAAAACAACTTTATTTTTTGGTTTGTTTTTTAAAGTCCTTTTTTTAAAAATATTTATATTTATTTATTCATTTGGTTGCACCGGGTCTTAGTTGCGGCAGGTGGGCTTCTTAGTTGTGGCATGAGAACTCTCAATTGTGGCATGCATGTGGGATCTAGTTCCCTGACCAGGGATCGAACCCGGGCATTGGGAGCGCGGAGTCTTAACCACTGCATCACTGGAGAAGTCCCGAACAACTTTATTGAGATAAAATTCACACACCATAAAATCCACTCATTTATGGTTTTTAGTATATTCACAGTTGTGTTATCTTAACTTCAGAACATTTTTATCATCCCCAAAGAAACTCCGCACCCTTTAGCAGCCACTCATCAATTCCTCCTCCTCCAGCCCATGGCACCCACTATCTACTTTCTGTCTTTATGGTTTTACCTGTTCTGGAAATTTCGTATAAATGGAGTCATGCAATACCTGGCCTTTTATGACTGGTTTCTTTCACTTAGCATCATGTATATAAGGTATATGTTAGAGTAAGTATAAGTACTTTGTTCCTTTTTATTGACAAATAATATTCCATTATATGGACCTACTGCATTTTATTTACCCACTCCTCAGCTGATGGGCATTTAGGCTGTTTCCACTTTTTGGCTATTCTGAATAATGCTGCTGTGAACAGCAATTTTTTTGGTACTCCTCCAATTTTATTCTTTCCCCGTTGAATTTTCTGGGGCACCTTTGAATTGATTATAAGTGTAAGGAATTACTTCTGGACACTCAATTCTGTTCCTTTCATTTAGGTCATCCTTCGTTAGATCAGTTTCTTTCAGCAGTGATTTATATCCGTAGTTTTCAGTGTACATGCCTTTTATTTTTGTGAATTTATTCCTAAGTATTTTATCCTTTTTGATGCTATTGTGAATGATATTTTCTTAATTTCATTTTTAGGTGGCTCATTGCTAGTATATAAATACAACTGATTTTTGTGCATTGATCTTTTAATCTACAACCTTGCTGAACTTGTTTATTAGCTAGTACTTTTTTAGTGGATTCCTTAGGATTTTCTACATCCAAGATGATGAAAATAGTTTTTTTCCTTTCCAATCTTTTTATTTTATTTCTTTTTCTTGCCTAGTTGCCCTGAGTAGAACCTCCAATGCAGAGTTGAATAAAAGTGGTGAAAGCAGACATCCTTGTCTTGTTTTTGATCTTAAAGGGAAAGCATCTGGTCTTTCACCATTAAGATTAGTATGATGTTGCTAGCTGTGGGTTTTCATAGATGCCTTTATCAGGTTGAGGAAGTTCCCTTCTGTTCCTAATTTGAGTATTTTTATCGTGAAAAAATGTTGGATTTTGTTGAACGTTTTCTCTATTGAGATGATTGGGTGGGTTTTTTTCTTTCATTCCATTACTGAATTACATTGATTGATTTTTGAATGTTAAACCAACCTTGCATTCCTGGGATTAATCTCATTTGGTCATGGTGTATAATCCTTTTTGTGTGTTGCTAGATTTGGTTTGCTAGTATTTTGTTGAGGATTTTTGTGTCTTTGTATAAAAGATATATTCTGTAGTTTTCTTCTGATGTCTCTGTCTGCTTTTGGCCATTGAAAGCGTTTGATCAGGGGGCTGATATAACTACGTAGTTGTGGTAGGCAGAATAATGGTTCCTCAAGTGAGTCTATGTCTTAATCCCCAGAACCTGTGAATGTTTATCTCACATGGCAAAAGGGACTTCACAGATTTCATTAAGCTGAGGATCTTGAAACTGGAGATTGTCCTTTAATTATATGGGTAGCCCAGTGTAATCATAAAGATTCCTGTAAGTGAGAGAGGGAGTCAGAGAGAGATTTGTAGATGCCACGCTGCTGGCTTTGAGAAAGGAGGAAGGGTCCATGAGCCAAGGAATGCCACCTCTAGAAGCTGGGAAAAGCCGGGGAACAGTTTTTCCTCAGAGCCTCTGGAAGGAACACAGACATCTTTATTTTAGCCCCGTGAAAGTCGTTCAGGCCTCTGACCTTCAGAACTGTAAGATAATAAAATTTGTGTTCTTTTAAGCCTCTGAGTTTGTGGTAATCTGTTGTAACAACAATAGAAAGCTAATACAGTAGTAGTTTGGGAAAATTAATTGGTGGTAGTGTGCTGGATAATTTAGAAGGAGAGAGTAGAGGCAGAGAGATCAGTTAGAAGTTTTCTGAACTTTTCATCATGGAATTTGAGAACTTTAGAGTTAATAGAGACTTCAGGTAATACCTGCTTCAACCTCTCCGTTTTAGAGATGAGGAAATGAGTTCTGAAGATACTGTGATAGGGTCACACAGCTAATCGATGACGGTAAATTGTGATTTAAATCTGTATTTTCTGGGCTTGGTCATAGAAACCACTGTAAAGCTTATGAAGCTTAAAAAAGCTTCGTTCTGTTAGGGAAGCAAGGTTCTTAGACATCAGTTCTGGGGAATATACTTAATAAAGTAGTGCTTTATATATGATTTATGTGTTTAATGAAGTTGGGCAGGCTCTACTGGGGAAGACTGTTTTAAATTTCAGATTTCAAATATGTTGATCAGCAGTAATACTTACTGAGGCAATTGGTTATCCCTTTTTAAAGAGTGACAGTGTACTCCATTTTCAGTGAACTAAGCCAAGTCTCAGGGATTTACACTGTTTGGGTGAAGAAAAGTGTAGTAGTTTCCCCCTTATTCACGGTTTCGCTTTCTGTGGTTTCAGTTACCTGCAGTCACCATGGACTGATAATATTACATGGAAAATTCCAGAAATAAACAATTCATTAATTTTATTTTATTTATTTATTTTTGGCCATGCTATGCAGCATGCAGGGTCTTAGTTCCCTAACCAGGGAACGAGCCTGTGCCCCCTGCAGTGGAAGTGTGGAGTCTTAAACCACTGGACCACCAGGGAAGTCCCACAATGCATAAATTTTAAATTGTGCACTGCTCCGAGTAGCATGGTGGAATCTCACACCATCCTGCTCTGTCCTGTAGGGGACGTATTTAAATCATCCCTTTGTCCAGTGTGTCCTGCCTGCTAGACACTTAGTATCCGTCTGGGTTATCAGATCAACTGTCGCAGTATCTCAGTGCTGTGTGCAAGTGACCCTTATTTTACTTAATAATGGCCCCAAAGTGCAAGAGTAGTGATGCTGGCAATTCAGATATGCCAAAGAGAAGCCATGAAGTGCTTCCTTAAGTGAAAAGGTGAAGGTTCTTGACTTAATAATGAAAGAAAAAAATTTGTTTGCTGAGGTTGCTAAGATCTATGGTAAGAATGAGTCTTCTATCCATGAAATTGTGAGGAAGGAAAAACAGATTCATGCTGGTTTTGCTTTCACACTTCAAACTGCAAAAGTTACAGGCACAGTATGTGATAAGTTCTTTTATTAAGATGGAAAAGGCATTAAATTTGTACAGTAAGATATTCTGAGAGAGAGGGTGGGAGAGACCACATTCACATCACTTTTATAGTGTATAATGGTCATTGTTCTATTTTGTTTTTAGTTATTGTTGTTCATCTCTTTACTGTGCCTAATTTACAAATTAAACTTTTATCACAGGTGTGTGTGTGTAGGAAAAAATATATATGGGGTTAGTACTGTCCATGGTTTCAGGCATCCACTGGGGGTGAATGTACCCCACTGGGGGTGAATGTACCCCCCTGAGGATGGGGGCACTACTGTAACTGTACAGGACAGTCCGTTGGTAAGGGGGTCAATTCTCTGCACCTAGAGAAAGAAGTACTAAGCAAAAGAATAGAGTGTGTTGAAGTTTTTCTTTTAGTTTATATTTGAGATGTGCTAGGGGTACATGTCATCAACAGAAGAGAGAAAACTGCTAGTTAATAAGGAAAAACACTGGATCCTGAGAAGAACTTTTACCTGAAAGTTAAGAAAAATAGGCTGGATTCCAAATATTCCAAATAATCATCTTAACCAGTCTTTGAATAAAAATGTGTCCACAGTAAGCTGCCATAGTTAAAATGTAAGAAATGTCCCACTGTACAGGTGGCAGTACTGTTGAGTGTTTAAATGAAGCTGTTGTAATGAGTTATTTTTGTGAACTGTTCACAGTGGAACACGCGGAACCTGGAACTTCGGCTGCCAGTAGTGTAACCTGGCTGTGCCTTGGTTTCCTCGCCTGTCAGCTCTGTGATTCCACAAGTACACCCTTTGTGTTAGGCAGGGTAGTTACATTACCAGGTCAGGTTTTTCCCTCAGCCTCTACAAAAATGTTGATTACTGCCAGGTGCATGTGTGAGAATCGCAGTTGTAGGACCTTTGGGTGGCAGTGGTAAAAACGTTGATAGCTTTCCTAGGGTCCCTCTGGGTGGGGAGGGCCTAGGTTGTTTAGTGGCGGTAAAAATGGAGAGGCGGTGGCAGATGCAAGAAATATTTAAAAGAAGCAGTAGGACTAAATACTTTATTAGATGCGGGGAGTGAAAAAGAATGAATGATAGTTGATTGAGGACTTGAGTGTGAATGACAGCTGATGCCATTGCCAGATGTGGAAAAGAAGGAAGGTGATGACTTTGTTCTTTAGACATGTTGAAGGGCATATTGATGTCCTGATTACAGCGGGAGATGTGGGCTCGGAGCTATGGAGTAAGAAAGTTGATTTTGAACTAGAGAGAGTTTGAGTTATTTTTAAGAAATTGGTACTTTTGACTCTGAGAATAGATGAGTCCTTTGAGCGGATAAGAGTGGATGGAATTAGGATAGTGGACTATGGCAGAGAAGGCAAAGTTGACTCGAGAGGAGGAAGGAGTTCCAGAAATCTGGGTTGCATGTGAGTCTTTGACTTTTTATTCCTGGAGTTGTTAAATTTCAATCACACACTAGTACTGGAAGTGAATTTTGAGCTGGAGCTGGGGAGTTCTTTCATTCAGGTGCCCGCTTTGTGCAAACCCCTTTTTGGATGCTGGAAATTTAGCCATGAACAGAATGGAAGGGTCCCTGCCCTTCCGGTACTTGTATTATAGTGAGAAGAAGGCAGATAATCATAAACAAGAAAACATCAGGAAGAACAGTTTAATGAAAGTAAATAAAACAATAGGATGTGATGTGATTGTGCCTGAGTAGAGGCTATTTTAGGCTGGGTGGTCAGGGAAGGCCTCTGAGGGGCGGCCAGTTAAGCTGAGACCAGAATGACCAGAAGGAGCCCGCCACGTGCAGATCCTGGCACAGTGTTCTAGCCCAAGGGAACAAGTGCAGAGCTCTAAAGTGAGGGCTAGGCTTGATACGTGTGGGGAACAGAAAAAATGGCGGCGGGGATTCAAGAGTGCAGGGGGGCGGGGTGCGTCCTCTCCTGGATGAGCTTGGAGACTCAGGGAGGAGACAGGGAAAAGCCTGATCTTGAAGCACTTCACAGACCATTGGGTGACCTCCCTAGGGCCTGCCTTTCATCACGTCTGAAGCCCAGCACAGCACCCACCTCTGAGTGTACTCTGAACTTCAGAGCCTTCAGTGGCTTGGGGTCAGGTCAGGCCTCTTAGGGATGTTGGATTAATCCTAATGTGGAGCTGTGGGCCCTGGGCAGACTGGATTCTCAGGCAGTTTAAGCATAGTAATTTGGACTGCCCATCTGAGGAAAAATAGTTTTAGTACTCTGTAGTCATCTTTAAGATCCGTGTTTTAGATGTAAATTGGATTTTCTTGAACGGAGGAACATTTTAAAGCAGATTTGGCTCTCATTTGTTAAAGGGCAGTGTAATTAAAAATTTCTGCTTAGTTTTTATATTCTTTCATGGTTGAATTGCTTCTGGGGAGAAAAAAATGTATTTTCAAAGTCCATTTGTGAACCTAAATGAACGGTGTATGATAGGATTTCATTGTAGTCCTTTCATTTTCTGGTTTTCTGTGAATGGTTCACCTACTGGTGTAACACTCATTTGCATCACCTGTAACCTTTCTGGATGACAACTCCTTAAAAACAAGAGTTCATGTTCATATACTACCTCCTGGTTTAAAATGCACATTTTGTAATGAGGTGGATAGACCTAGAGTCTGTCATACAGAGTGAAGTAAGTCAGAAAGAGAAAGACAAATACCGTATGCTAACACATATATATGGAATTTAAGAAAAAAAAATGTCACGAAGAACCTTGGGGTAAGACAGGAATAAAGACACAGACCTACTAGAGAATGGACTTGAGGATATGGGGAGGGGGAAGGGTAAGCTGTGACAAAGCGAGAGAGAGGCATGGACATATATACACTACCAAACGTAAGGTAGATAGCTAGTGGGAAGCAGCCGCATAGCACAGGGAGATCAGCTCCGTGCTTTGTGACCGCCTGGAGGGGTGGGATAGGGAGGGTGGGAGGGAGGGAGACGCAAGAGGGAAGAGATATGGGAACATATGTATATGTATAACTGATTCACTTTGTTATGAAGCAGAAACTAACACACCGTTGTAAAGCAATTATACTCCAATAAAGATGTAAAAAAAAAATAAAACGCACATTTGAATACATTATATCATTTGGTTCTCACAGCAACCTTGTGAGGGTGGAGGAAGCTTCATTCTTACCCTCATAATACTTGAGGAAATAAGAGCTCAAGATGGTTCATTTAGTATATGCAAAAGTTAGGGCTTTACCCAGAAATTGTGACTCTCAAACCCATTGTCTTTCTTCTGTATACCAAGCTGACATGCACAGTTCCTGTCCATAATTGTTATATAAAACACACAAATCTCATCCCACTTAATGTGATAGAGACTTGCACATATAAAGTCCTTTTTAAAATAAGTAACCCAAGTTTAGTCTTCCATTTCCCATGTTTTATTTGAAATAAGTTCACATTTATAGAAAAGTTAGAAGAATGCAACTTCACCTCTACTTATCTTTTATTAACATTTAGGTGTGACCTAAATGTGATTTGCTTATCATTTTCTGTATTACATATATTTTTTGAGCTGTTTGAAAGTTGCTTTTCCCAGGCATCATACCCTATTCTCCTTAAATATTTCAGCATAGATTTCTTAAGACCTGGGACATTCTCTTTCAGAAACACAGTACAATTAACAAAAACAGGAATTGTAACATTGATGTAATATTCTTATGTAGTGTAAGTCCATATTCCAAATTTCTCTGATCATCTCAGTAATGTCCTTTAGAGCATCCTCCTCCCCTCTTCTCCCCAGTTCAGGATTTAATCCAGAATTACACACTGTATTTATTTACAGTCTCTTTAATCTCTTAATCAGGAACAGTTCCTTTGCTTCTCTTTGTCTTTCATGATACCAACATTTTGGAAGAGTATAGGCCATTTAGCCAGTTATTTTGTAGCACTTTGCTTCTTTTTGACAGAACAACTGCCTTTTAAAAGTTGCTCATTAAAAAAAATAAAGATGCTCATTTGTTTCCCAAGTTTCATTATTGATTAAGTTTACCTTGTGTGAGTCCTGAATAGTCAGTAATGTCATCTTTGTGATTAAAAGTATTGCTAACAAGGAAATAAATGTGATAACGATGTCTCTATTGTGCATATGTAACTTCCTTATAATTGTAAGGAGATATGTACAGCATCCCTGCGAAGTGTAGCCTAGAGTATCTGATTTTATTCCAGAGATGTATTCTGTGAAATAACTAACCTACCTAGTCATTTAGCGAATTGAAAAGGCATGCTAGACATGGTGCCTATATCTCTTGAGTCCTGAACTATTATTTCTAGCCATTATGGGACTTATGGTCTGAGCCACTTGTTTACAGTAAACAACATGCAGCAAACCACGTGGCTGCTAATAATTTTTATGAACATAGTACATGTACCCTTTGGCTCTAGAGCCCTTCTCACTATCAAGATAAAAGCATAGACTTTTCCACGGAACTCTACTTCACTTCGCTGTACAGTAGAAACTAACACAACATTGTAAAACAACCATACCCCAATGAAAGAAAAAAGCATAGACTTCTCCCAGAAAGCATAGGGGGGATGGGGAATGCTATCAGGTGATAAGAGAAAAAGCCAGGCACATGAAGCAAAGGTTGGTATTTATAAAACAAAATAGGCCCTACCACCAGCCCCACACACTAAGCACTAGGGAACCTAGCAACCTAGCAACTGGACATTAGCAACAGTAAATAAATCCTCCCCCAGAGTAACAGCTGAAGGAGATGAAAGATTTTTAAACTTCTGAAGGAGGAGCATGAAAGGGTCTTTGAATGCTTCTTATCTCAGGCCTCAGGCTAATGCTAGAAGAAATGTGGCCAGGCCAAACCTGAAGGTCTACAAGGCACAAGGAGACGATAGGGGTCAAGAATAAGGAGATCCGGATTATTCCAGAGAAAGTCACTTCCTTTCTCCTCTCATCACTTTACTTTTCTGGAGAAAAAGTTGTGATGATGCACCCAAGTGATTGTCCCATAGTCAGCACTCCATGTGGGGATGCACTTTGTAGGAGAGGTCAGGACTGGAGAACAATTTGATGAGTCATAGGGATCATTGTATTTTCGGGGTGGTTGAGCTCACTCTGCGGGAAGAGTGAAGAAACTGAGCTACAGAGAGATTGAGGGATTTGCCTGAAATTTCACAGGGGTTGTGATAGATCTGGTCAGGTAGCAGGATCTGCAAATAATTGGCCCAGCCAGTGTGCAGGAGGCAGTGGCTTGAATTTAGGATTCAGAGTACACATACAGAGAAGTTGTGGTGTAAGTCTGGTGGTAAGTGGGCTAAGTCAGAGGAAAAAAGGTAGCTGTGGGAATGCCGAAGAAGAGAGAAATATTTGAAAAGATAGCATTGAACTCTTTTTCAAAGTATAACAGGTAAGGATTAGAATGTCTTTTGCGCTGTAGACACGTTGGAGAGTAGTTTACAGTTATTAATTGAAATCCCTCTTCAGTAGGAAAAAAGAGTAAAAATAAAATGTGGGTTGTAACTTTGGATGTAGGAAGTCAGTAATAGCCATCCTGGTGAATTACTTGGTCAGATACTTATCTTCAGGAGGGTGGGTGGCTTTTTAGCCCTGGACCAGTGAAAGGAAGGGAAGGTCAAGGCCCTTGAACAGTAAGTGAGGCATTTCTCTTGTTAAGTGCAGCTCCTGCAGGTTTTTGATGTTTTTCTGTATTAGATTAATGTCCTTACTGGTTGCCAAAGTGTTCCAGTGGGCATTGGGCACTTCATGGTTAATGACACTCCAGAATGGATGGTTGTGACTCTTAACACTGACTCAGAAGGTTTATATTGGACGCTGATGATTCACTAAAATGACCATAAGGACACATTTAAAGAGGAAAAACTTGGAGTTCATTTCTCAGATCCTTCAGTTATAAACTTTTTTTTTTTTGGTGTCCCCAAGATTTGTGGTCTATTGAACACATCTCTAGGTCTCCCTCAGGAAAACCAAAAGGCATTTTTTTTTTACCTTACAAACTAAATATTTTTTTTTTTTTTTTTTGCGGTACGCAGGCCTCTCACTGTTATGGCCTCTCCCGTTGCGGAGCACAAGCTCCGGACGCGCAGGCTCAGTGGCCATGACTCACGGGCCCAGCCGCTCTGCGGCACGTGGGATCTTCCTGGACCGGGGCACGAACCTGTGTCCCCTGCATCAGCAGGCGGACTCTCAACCACTGCGCCACCAGGGAAGCCCACAAACTAAATACTTTTTTAGAAGCAGAGAGATAGATGTGAGGTATAAATTCTGTTCTAAGCGTGCAGCAAGGTTATGTATGGGATACTTATTACCTGCCATATGATTGAGATGAAACCCACATTTATTAGATTTTCAAGGGGAAGAGCCATTCTAATTACAAAACAAATTTCCAGAACCCCAACAGATCTGGTTTATTATGTCCTTCCGCATTTCTCTTTTTCCTTAGCACTGAGTGTTTGCCTGGAACATCCTGACAGTAGAAGAACATCATCTTTGAAGGTAGATCTTTGGCACTGGATTCGTTTCTTCATTTAAAATCAACAAAACAAACCAATATCCAGTGATTATAACTATTTCTATTAGAATAGGGTCCGTCCCTTAAGATGATGTTGCTCTCTGTTTTCTCAAGGAAGGGAAAGGTGGGTTAGGGTGCTGGTATTGGTTGAGAACAACTTGAGAACAACTTCTTGGCAGGGTACCCTGGTGGGCACTTATACACATTCCCTCATTAATCTTCACAAGAGACAAAAGATTTGGTCAGTATTTCCACTTTAGAGCCCGTGAAGTGAGGGATCCAAGGGGTAACTGACTTGTCTGAGGTTGTAGCTATGGTGGACCTAGGGTTCAAATCCTGTGAATGATTCCCAAGCCCGTTTAAAAAAGGGAAATCAGAAGAGCCTTTCCATTTGACTCACATTTAGACCTTGAGAAAAACTTAGAGTGATATCCTGCCATCACATTGGATTCTTGTTGACTCTGGACTTCTGTGTCCAGCCTCAGTGAAGAGGACTTTGTGCAGTGGATTAATATGCTGTGTGTGTGCTAATCAGAAGTGGCCTCAGAGCCCAAACAGTACCAGAAGATGAGAGTGCAAGTGGAGATGTGCTCAGAAAGAAGCAGGTTTAAAATGAGCAATTAAAACAGTTTATTCTTGCATAAGTATAGTTTGCATAAATAATCAAAGCTGTGAAGGGCTGCAGAATTTAAATTACCCCAGCTTTAATCTTCTCAGTTGCCTCCTTTCAGGGAAGAGGACCTATTTGGTAATAGCAACATTTTATCTCTTCCTGGGAAATGTGTTTCCATAGCAGGAGTTGAACTAATCTGGCTATGCCTCTTGCTTGGCTATTACTTTGTCACATTTTTGTCTTACAAAGAGAGCTTTATCAGCCTTCTGATCTTTTAAATGAATTACCTGCCTTAGCCTTAACAATACATGTCTGATGGGTCAGCTCCAACATTTTGTAGCCTGGAGGCTCTTTCCATCCAGATCTGAGGACTGTGTTTAAATAATGACAACTTCGTCACTAGTGCCAGAAGAAATAAGGAAGTCAAGTGTTCCTTAATTTAGCTTTTGATGGTTTTACAGAGCAAGAGCTTCAGTTTCCTTCTGTTGGGACTTTTTAATCCATCTCCAGAAACGTGCTTTGAAGTTAACAGATTTTGCATTTGCAGGTAGCATTTTCTTATTTTTCCTTGGCATTTTCAGAGCAGATGAAGATACATAGAGGTCAAAGCCTTTTCAGGGTCTGTGTACATGATGCCTTTACAATAACTTGGTGTTTCCCAAGCATCTGGATATGGGGCAGGGGGGCTGGAGTTAAATTTTCCATTCGGTTCTGGTGAAGAGAAGTCTTGCTGTCCAAAGAAGACCAAAATGTAGTGCTCTGTACCCTTAGCTCATTCACCAAGTGTTTGTGAAGCACCTATTAGTGAATGGAGGACCTGGTCTTAGAGGAATAGATTCTTTCACCGGGGCTCAGATGCTTGAAGAGTTAAATGACAGCACAAGCAGTACTTGTTCAGGTGCTTGGATGAGTTATACAGATGGTTACACAGTGACAGTTCATAGCAGGGAGAGGAATGAGATGTTGGCAGAAATGATAGGGAAGCCTTCAGGAAAGATGGGGGGCTCTGTTAGCCTGGACAGATTTGGCTGTGGAGAAATGGAAGAGCAGAGCGAGAGAAGGGAGCACAGTCTTAGAAGTAAGGTATGGACATGGTGTTATCAGTGGTGGTGAGGGATCTGGCTTGACTGGAGAGGACAGTTCACATGGGAGAATATGTGGAGATGAGATTGTATAGATCTACTCTGTTCAGTATAGTAGTCACTAGCCCATGTAGCCATTTAAATTAATTTAAACGAAATAAAATTAAAAATTCAGTTCTTCCATTGCAGAGTGCTCAGTTGCCACATGTGGCTGGCGGCCACCATTTTGGACAGTGCGGATATAGAATATTTCCATCATTGCAGAAAATTTTCTTGGCCAGCACTGATGGAATATAGCATTTTACAAGCATGATAGAGAGCAACTGGAGGTCTTCTGATTAGGCAGATAGTAACATGATGAAAGTAGTACCCAAAGAACATTGATGGAGAGGTGTGGAGAGCGAGGAAGAGCAGTGAGGGACTCTCAGGTGAGTAGCCTGTTCACCGTTACAGTGTGCTGAATGGATGTGAGGATGATAAGCTGTTCCGAAGAACAAATGGATTTTGTTTGGGAGAATGACTGAAAGCATCAAAGAGCCACAGATATGAACACCAAGGATTTTACCGTGAGAGGCAGAGGGAGAATGGTGTAGCACCAATGGGCGAGGGAGGAGCTGCCTCGGCAATCTGAGGGAGAACAGTTGTGTCTTTACAACAGCCTGTGGCGGAGGGGCTGGGGTGTGGTGGTGGTGGTGTTGGTAGTGAGGATTAAATGGTATAAGCATATTTCACAAATGATGGATAGAAACTTTAAATATATAGGTAGTTTTTAAAAGAGACCCATCTCCTTTATTTTGACAGTACAAAAGCGTATAAATGTATCGGGTGGCTTCCTCTTGCGTCTCTGCACATGCACTTGTGTTGACAGCTCTTTCCCTTGTTTGCTTAGAAAGAGGAGGGGAACAACATTTACTGAGCACCTTCCACGTAGGGTGACTTATGTACATTTTCTCCTCAGCCTTGTGAGGCCCATATTATAGATGAAGGACAATAGCTAGTAAGAGGTGAAACAGAGGGTTTTTTTGTTTGTTTCTTTGTTTCTTTTTGCGGTACGCGGGCTCTCACTGTTGTGGCCTCTCCCGTTGCGGAGCACAGGCTCCAGACACGCAGGCTCAGCGGCCATGGCTCACGGGCCCAGCTGCTGTGCGGCATGTGGGATCTTCCCGGACCGGGGCGCAAACCTGTGTCCCCTGCATCAGCAGGCGGACTCTCAACCACTGCGCCACCAGGGAAGCCCGAAACAGAGGTTTGAACTCAGAACTCTTGCCCTTTCTGTCTAGTCTCTCTAAGTAAGGATGGTTTCACTACCAGTCCCTCAAATTGCTACCACCCTCTCTTGACCTGGGAGCTTGAAACCTGATGCTTATATCACATTCTACATTTAGAGGTTGGCTTTAGCACTGAATTCCACTTGCCATCGCTTTTTCAAATGTAAGATAGAGATCCTATAAACATTGTTTGCTCACAGTAATCATTGGTGTGAGGAGTTACCCGGACTGACTTTCAGCTGAATTGTTCTTGAGCACTGGTTTTCAAAGTGTGGTCCCTAACCACCAGTGTGAACATCATTAGAAACTTGTTAAAAATGCAGATTTTCACGCCCAACCCAGATCTACTGAATCAGAATGCTTGGGGTGGAGCCCTAAAAGCTATTTTTAAATAAGCGCTCCAGATGACTCTGATGCACCCCAGTGCTTAAGCATGAACCAAGTGAACAAAAAGGGTAGTTTTAAAAAGCCCCTTTCCCGTGAATTAAATTGGAGCCCCTTGGGTAGATTTAGATCTTCCAACATGGCTGACTGTTAACCCATCAGCAGTGGTTGACTGGAGATATATGGGAAATGATATGCATTAAGTAGGACATTGTTTCAAATGGATGGATCTATGGTGGATTCCTGAGTAAATTATTACTAGATTATTGACTCAAACTAACGTCAAGGTGTGCAATATTGAACACAGGGCTGCTTATTTCTTAGCAGGAGGTGGTAGTGATTTTCAATTAAGGGAGTTAATACTTTGCATTATTTTTCACAGTATTTTTATGTCATTTAAGATTCCTCATTTCTTCTTTGTGTGGTTGTGAATAATTAAAGCCAGATCTGCTTTATAGTTAGTTAGCAGAGCAGTTCATGATGCAAATGGAACTCATAAGAGCACCTGGGTTTTGGAATGGTGTTGTAAACAGGCTTCTGTAATGGATTTTTGGACGGCATCAGTGAATTTTAAAAAATTTGAAGTCAGCCTTCGGGAGTTTAGCTATGGACCCTATGCTGAGTCAGTGGTACTGCAGGGAAACCAGTTAACAGCTCTGTGTGTGCTAGCCTTCAGCTAGGTAAAACAGTTTTTGCATTTCTCCCTCTCTCTGAAATACAGTCAACCCTCTCCACTACCCCCAACACACACACAAAGAAAACTGCTCATCTTTCAGTATGCAGTTCCTGTCATTTGGCTCTATGGAGCCCTTCCTGAACTTTCAGCCTCCTGTGGAATCTATCACTCCTCTCTCCAGGCCCCAGCTACTCTGTACAGACTTTACTATAACACCTCAAGCACTTTAAATGATTGCACTTTTGCTTACATGCCTTTTTTCATTTACTGTGTCTATCTTGAGTACAGAGACTTTATATTTGAGTTATTGTTTTTATTGCTCTCACTTTAACTTCAGCTTCTATCACAGTACCTTGCACATAATAGGTTCTCATTGTTTTTGATTAAATATAATAGAATTACAGCTGTTTGGGAAAGAGCTTTGCTGCATGCATGGATGGTTATAAATGTCTGTTTAGTCAAAGATGAGATTTTTTTTGGGGGGGAGGTAAAACTTATGACCCTGAAAGGGAAGCCACTCAAGAGATCAAACAACATAGGGGACTTTGTGACCTGGAACCAGTGACAAAGGGTCACTTTGACCCCTGAGATGGGGCCTCTAGGAAAACTTGGGAATGATACTTGATGAAAAACTGAATTTCAACCCAAATAGTTTAATACTTCTGTGTTGTGTATGGGCTCTTTACTTGGAACTCCCTGTGTTTGCTTCTTTCTGTACTAATCTCACTTTATTGGTTTGACAAACCTGTGAATTAGGAGGAATTGTTTTGTTACTTTACAGATGGGGAAACTGAGACAGTAAGATTTATATTTTGAAGTTTTAGTACAGCTATTAAGTACAAAATAAGCTACAAGGATATATTGTACAACACAGGGAATATAGCCAACATTTTATTATAACTACAAATGGAGTATAGCCTTTAAAAATTGTGAATCACTGTATTGTACACATGTCACTTGTAGAATATTGTACGTCAACTATACTTCAGTAAAAAAAAATAAAAATAAAGTTTTAGTAAGTTCATTATAAGACCAAAGGTCTTTATTGCCCTCTTTGGAATTTACTGTGCCATCTGAGATGAAATTGTTAGGTAGTTTCACAGAGTCACCCCAGTGAATCTGTAATTCAGAAATCCGAAAATAGCTCCATACAGATAGAACATTAGGAATATATTTGTATCAGCAGGGATGTAGAAATTAGATTCTTCTGAGAGGTACACTAGTTTATTGATTGATTAATGAACTGGTGATGTGCATCTTTAGTACTTTTTCTCATTCCTACACATTCTCCTCCAGAGATTCTGATTGTTTCCTTTTATGTGGGTCCTTATCTTTAAGTATAGAGAACATCATATGTACTCTCAGAGATTTGTTTGCTTGTTTGTCCTTTTTTAAACCAAAAAAGAGCTATTGGCCCTTGTGCATCCTCGGAGCCCTTCACAAAGCTCTGTGTTTGGATTAACTGCCGACCCCGTGTGATATACAGAGCATGTGGCAGCTAGGATGGAATTTTCAGCTGTCTCTCTTTGTTATGTCCACAGAAGGAAATGTGAGTTTTATCTTACTACTCAGGCAGTGGTACATTCCTTTTTTGGTCCATGGGATCCACCAATCTGATTGTGGACTTATTTTCTGCCATTCCTGTCATCTTCTTGAACTAGTTAAAAGGCCAGGGGTGATCTTAACTTACCCTCATGACTATGAATTCCTCTTTGGTCACTTCCTGCATTCTTAAATTCTACCTTGATTAAAGCTTATTAGGTTTTGCCAACATTGTCTGGTTCATCCTATCTTGTGTGGTTAAGGGATCCCAGGCAGCATAATATGAAGGAGCTACTACTGTAGGTGTTTCTCATAGCCAGTGTCTCTTCTCCACAAATCCTCATTTTCCAGATCTCCATACAATTGGTTCTTTTATCCTTGCCACATGTATGGGTATGATTATAGGTTGTCCATATCTTACTAGGTCTCAGAATTAGAAGTGGGTCTTCTTTATTATGAGACAAAAGTGGACATTTTAAGAAGTGGTGTGCTGAGATTCCAACTCCAGTCTTCCTGTTGATTATGGGGTTGTGGTCTTGATTTTCATTTGCTGTAATGTATGTATATGCAGTAGAAGGCAGCAGAAATGCATATTGTATTAAAATAATCCTAAGAGCCTCCATTTTTAAAAAATTAATTTTTAATTGAAGTATAGTTGATTTACAGTGTTTCAGGTGTACATCAAAATGATTTAGTTATACGTATACATACATACATATACACATACATATATATATACACACACATACATACTATGTATATTCTTTTTCGGATTCTTTTCCATTATAGGTTATTACAAGTTATTGAACATAGTTCCCTGGGCTATACAGTAGGTCCTTGTTGTTTATCTATTTTATGTATAGTAGTGTGTGCCTGTTAATCCCAAATTCCTGTTTTTTCTGCGCCCCTACCTCCCACCCCCTTCCCCTTTGGTAACCACAAGTTTGTTTTCCATGTCTGTGGAGTCTCCATTTATTGAATACCTTCTGGTACTTGCCCACTATGCTACGTGTCCTTTCATTTTCTCATTTAATCACGCTGACAACCTCATGAGATAACTTTTGTCTTCTGTATGTTAAAAGGTGAGGAAATAGGGCAAGAGAGCTTCAGCCAGTTGCTGAGGTCGTGCATCTAGTAAAGGATAGAGTCGGAGTTCACACTAGCCTTTCTTACTTCAGAAGCCAGGCTCCCGATGTCAGTGTACTGCTACTGTGTGTCGGCTCTTACCCTCCATGGTGTGGGAAGAAGTGGGTTGTTGCTGAGGATTTGTAAAATAAAGGTATTGATGGGATTATTGAAGGCAGAAGGAGACAGTGAAAAGTGGAATTACTTTCAAAGAAGAGAAACTGTTTGGGGACAGACACTAGACCTTCTGTGATAACCATTCCAGTGGGGTACAGTGCAGTGCGGGCTACTGGTTCTCAAACTTGAACCTGCATGGGAATCACCTGGAGGACTTGTTAACACACAGATTGCTGGGCCACAGCTCCAGAGCTTCTGATTTACTCCGCTTGGGGCAGAGCTGAGAATTTGCATTTCTAATAAGCTTCCGGGTGATACTTTTGGTTCTCGGACAACACTTGGAGAACCTGTGTAGAGAAAAATGACTCCTTTGTAGGTGTCAAGTAGATATGGTTTTAAATTCCTGCTGTAGTACTAACCAGCTGTAGGAGCCTTAGAGTCTTCATCTGTAAAATTCAGCAGGGTAATACCTGTATTACAGGGTTTTTGTGAGGGTTCAATGTGATTTTTAAAATGACAACAATATCTAGCACTTATTGAATACTTACTAAGTACCAGGTTCTTTGAGAAATGCTTCACATACATCATTTACTCTTCAACCATTAAATACTGTTGTCCCCACATATAGAGCTCCTAGCACATGGGCGTTGCTCAGTTACCACTCCTGCCCTTCCCTGTCCGCATTTAAGAAGGCCAGGAAATGTGTAATGCACCTTAGTTAGATTTTCATAAAGCTAATGTATTTCTTTTTAAAATTTTGACACTTTAAAAGGAAAACTTAAAAAAAAAAACCAAAAGAACAAATTCTGGATATTTATATGCAATGGTTTTACCAGTAAGGTTGGATAAGAAAAATGTTGCTATCATCTGAAATGTAGAATATTTCTTCTTACTACTTTACGGTTTTCAAGTATTGTGGATCGCTTAATGCCCATATAACTATTTATTATCAGTTAGGAAGCTTAACCAGCTTTAAGAAAGCTTTGTAATTTACCTTTAAAACTAATCAAGTTTTTAACTCTTTCTCCCTTCCTTTATGGCTGCTTTTCAGAAGGTGTCATAAAGCCAATTTTGCCATCCAGTTACAGTCCTTCACCCATAATTAAATAAAACCCCCAAATAGTAAATTTATTACTTTATTTTGCTTTGTTTGAGAAATAATATTTTTTTACGAGAAGAGAGTATAAAAGAAAGTAAAAACATGGAGATTCTGAAATGGGGGATATATTTATTTACTTGTGAATGAGTGGGGACATTTATTCTGTGTCTGCTAGATACTTGTTAAAATACTAGTACTTAAGGGGATTAAATAGTAACCCTAATCTGTGTAAGGCAGTTGAAGTGGTGCTGGTTTACAGTGAGCACTTGATGAAAGAGCCGTTATTAAATTATTTCAGGCACTTCAAATATATGGATATCCTAACACAGCTTCTACCCTTGTGGAGTTTACAATCTAGTGGTTCCCCAGAAGGACTCGAGGTGGCTCCTAGAAGAGTCACACAGCTGGTGACAACTGAAGCTGGTGTTCTGAGTCATGCGACTTCAAGGCCAGTGACCTTGCCTCCCAAAGTGATGCCTCCCGTTCTGTATTTGCATCTTCCCTCCTAATCTTGGTGTAGTTGACAGTGTCCCCACTGGCCAGCTTTGAATATCTCTTTTCGTGGTCTCACGGTTTGTTGTATCCTGGGCCAGGAATGAGATCTGAGCAGGTGTGGTTCAACTTGACGAGTTGGGTTCCCCTCCTGAGGCATTGCCCGGACACATGCCCATTACACAGACAGGGGAGGGATTGGAGAGACCTTGACCTACGTGCAGTGAGTGAGGCATAGTGTGTTAGATAAGGTAAGGAGGCCTTTCCCCTGAGGAAGGAGCCCAGGTGTCTCCTCAGGAAAGCAAGGCAGGGCTTGTTTCATGCTGTCCTCTCTTGGGCCAGTCACCAGTCAGGTGAGAGGAGGATGTGACAGGTAAAGGGAGCAGCATGGCCAGGTAGTGAGTGAGACATGTAGTGAGAGTGAGGCTTCAGCCTCTTGGCATCCTCCTGGTTTGGTATGATTGTGGTGAGTGTGGGGAGAGGCTCCGGGAGGGAGGGGAGGCTGGGGAGGTTAGCAAGGGCCAGGCTGTGGGGGCCTTGTCTGCCGCTGGTGGGAGGGACACACTCCCGAGTTAGGATGTTATCCTGTTGACCGTCCGTGAGTTTCAGGGGAGTAACTTGATCAGATTGTATTTAGGAGACTCTTCTGTGGCCCCCTACTGTGTGAAGGGCTAGCCTGGAAGCCTGGAGACCCAATTTCATAGATGAGAGGAAAACCAAAAGAAGTGACCAGGGAATATCCAAGGAAGCTAGGTGGATAAGTATGGGAGATGGGTGGAACAGAAGTCAAGCTGATAGATTTTAATTATAGAATGTCCCCACTTGAATCATCTGCTCTCCGGGAGGGCAGAGAAGGAAGAGAGGACTGTTCTGTCAGGAATTAATAAAAATCCTTATGGTCTCTGCATTTTAACCAAATATCTGGTCCTTTTAGCAGAGGGGGACTGTCTCTTGAAGTGTTGACCTAATTACTCTAGCAGTTCCAGAGAGCTGTGTAACATTTGTGAGAGGGTGAGGCTGCTTTTTAAAGCCACCAGCTAACTCCCTTCAACCAATTTAGCTTTGCTTATTAACAAGAATAGATTGAGAGGCAGGGTTGTACATTGAAACAAAAAGCTCATACTCTTAGAATTCTAAAAAACTCTTTATTTTTAAGCAACACTTTCCATTAAGGGGACCATACATTAAATGATTTCCAAACTTTTTGTAATTTTGATTCCTTTTCCAGCTGAAGTTTCAAAATTCTTCCCTGTTACAGAGAATAGTTCCTAAAACCATTCCATACAGAGCACTCTACAGACTCATTGAGCGCCATCTGCTGGTTTTATTTTAATGGACCAAATAGGTGGTGCTTGGAAATCTTTAAGTATTTGTGTATATTTTAGTGTTGAAAATTATGAGGCTAGAAGACAGTATGAACTTTGATCATAATTAGTAGTAGTATTTAAAATAATGGTTTTGCATTGAGAAGGGGAATGCTCTTTGGCTGGAATATAGACATATTTGATTAAAAGTGAACGCAGGTTATAGGGATTTCACTGACCCATATCTGTATCTGGCAAAAGATAAGCCTGGTTGAAATAAAAACTAACTTCAAATGTCAAATAAAATGGTTACTTGTTTTCTAACATTAAAATCAACCAAAATCTGCTTATATGGAATGAATTTAGTTTATGCCCCAAATTAATAAATTTCACAGTTGACTTTGTTCATGTTACTTGAGGTGCTTTGAGACATCTTTCAAGGAAAGTGTTATGAAAAGGGCTTTGCTGGCCAGTCTGGAGAGTGGCCTTTCTTCTGAGGGGAGTGGAAGCGTATCTGAATATTTTTCCACTTAAGAGAGAGATGGGTAGAGTCCCTAGGGTAAAAAAACAGGGACGATGCTGTTTTGTTCTCTTCTCATCACTGGCCCCTTTGAGCCTTAGTTATATTTTACGTGACTGTTTAAGGACCACTGAGCTAAAAATTTGGCATAGCCAGAGCGTTAGATTTACGGTCTTTTAATTTCTCATCTCGTCATCTTAAGTGTTTAAATGGGTTGAGGAGAGAGACGCAGATTGTTCACAGGAAGAAAGTCCAGTTAGGAATCCATTCATTCATTCATCCAACATTTATTGAGCACTTAAAACAACCAGCTATACTTTTAGGCCATGATATTGCATTGAGTAAAGCAAATGTGCTCCCTGACCTCATGAAGCTTACATGATAGTTGGGAGGAGAAGAGGGAATCAGGGCAATATGTAAATAAATATATACTCTTAGAATTTTGTGTATGTAAAATATACACTGAGTGTGTATATATAAACTCATGTACACACATAAATGTAAATATATGCGTCAGAGAGTAAAAATTGCTATGGGGAAAAAACACAGGGCAAGCTAAGGAGAGTTGGGGCCGGGGAGTTCCATATTTCATTTAGGATGGTCAGGGAAGACCTCACTGATAAGGGGACATTTGAAGAATAATCATTAATGTTATATAAAAGTTTATGATTTTCTTATTTGATCTTTCAACAATGTGTAGAAAGTACACGGGGGAAGTAATGTTGTTAAGCCTTCCATGGCTCCCCTTGCACTAGTATAAAGACCGGAATCCTTGGCATTTCTTTGTGAACCCGTTTCCAGCTTATTGTTCTCTGTGCTCAAGCCATAGCGTGTTACTCCTCAAACGGGCCATGGTTGTTCAAAGTGTGTAGGCGTGGACTAGGCAGACAAAGGATGAAGTCTTTCCAAGGAGAGGGAACGACAGTGATTCTTTTAAAACATGAATCAGATTATGTCACTCTTTTCAGAACCTTCCAGTGGCTTAGCATCACACTTGGGAAAAAATCCAAACTCCATCCTCATCACCTATCCAGTGTTATTCACTTGCTCTTCCAGGCTGACCTTTGTTCTGTATACATGCCAAGTTTATACTTGTCTTCCAGTTGCTGTTCTCTCGGCCTCGAACACTTGTAACTTGCTTCTTCATTCAGGTTTCTGCTCAAATGTGAATTAGCCCGTAGTAGCCTTTCCTCACCAGCCTACCTGAAGCAGCCTCTCACGCCCACTTCAGACACACCTTAATCCCTCACGCTGTCTTATTCTTTTTAATAGAACTTTCCCCCTGATGTTATTTTTTATAATTTGGTTGTCTTTCCTGCTAAAACATAAGCTCTATGAGGCCAGAAGCCTTGTCTCTTTCATGTTTATTCCCTAATTCTTAGCAGTGTTTGACACGTTTGATGATCAATAAATATTGTAATGAATAAACCCATTTTGCTGACAAACAAAATGAGTTTCAAGTGGTTATTTATCAGGTCTATAAAACAACCAACTATACTTAGCTATTAAGTGATTCTGACCTTACTCCCGTGTCAGTGTTTTTTTCCTACTTCACTACCCTTTGTGGTGGCAGATACTCTGTTAGTGAGTAACATGTTACGTTGAAGAAATAGTGGATGCTAAATAATATTGACTTGTGTATGTGTGGGCACATTTGTGCACGCACATACACACACACACACACACACACCTGTGTGTGTGTGCTAGTGCTTTGTGATGGTGTTAGTTGCCCAGAAAATGGAAGCCACTGTGAGAACCATACAAGTTACTTTGGGGAAATATTAAAAAGCCAACAGAACCGAACAGCCCTATCCAGTGATTTGGGTTTGGGATTTTTTTTTTTCTTTCTGGTAAGTCTTCTGTTTTTAGCCTGATGGCAACAACATCATGATTTATGTTAGTTCTCATCTTAAAGGCACTCAGGGTACTACTTTGCCATGACTGTGCCTTATAAACTCGCCTATTATTTCCCTACCTAGAACACTCCAGTAAATTAGGCGGCACAAATGTAACTCTTGTGTCCTTCTGTAATTAAAGTTTGTGGTAATTCTCCTTTTGAATGAATCCCAGTGTAAAGAAGGCCAAGGAACTGCAGTTTGGGGTGCTCACAAAGATAGAAATACAAGATTGTTATTTCTTTGAGGTTTGCTAATATTATATATATATATTTTTTCTTTTTTTTAAGCTTCATTACATCCAGTGTTTAAAACCCCTCTGATCTGGCAGCTGTTTCCTGAATGATTTTTGGATTCATTTAGTTTGTAGCCTCTTTCACCTCCTCCCACACCCCTGTCCACTCACTGCAACCACCATCTCTTTCAGAGGGAGTTCTTGTTCCTCTGGCTCCTTCCAGTGGCCTGTGTTTGAGATGACCCTGTGGGAAGCCTCCCTCCCCTGACTTTTGCTCAGTCTTGTGTCCAGTGCTTCCTCTAATTCCTACAGTACCTGAACCTTGCTTTTCCAGCAAAATTATTGTGGCTGAATTACTACTTTATGTGTCTCTTTCTCCCTTGAAAAACTATGAACTCCAAGAGAGCAGAAATTGTCTTGTCTTCATATGCTCGGTATCTACTGTAGTATCCTACCCAAATGCTCAACCAATCTTTAGTTAAGTGAAGGAGGTGATAAGCAAGACAAACTTAGTGTTTGGCTTATTTGTAGCATTTTATGTTTTGTTTTTTAAAAGGATGAAATGTTTTTGGTTCAGCCCAGCAAACACTGAGCCCTTGCTGTACGTCAGGCCCTTTGAAGAGATGTTGAGTGTACATAGATCAACTAGATAGTCAAAGATGAACTACGTAGTCTCTTCCCCACCTTCACTGTAAATGGCTAAGCTTTCAGAAGGTATCTTTCTGCCTGCGATGATCTGTCCTGAGCCATGAGCAGCACTGGGCACAGCCATTTCTCCCCAGAGGCCTTCCTAGTATACCCCACAAGGCAGAGTTTGGGCACCCATCTCCTCCTCTGCACCTAGAGACGCTGGGTGTTTATGCTAATTATAGCACTTACCCGGTGGCATTCTGTCTATATGCATGTCTGTGTAGTCCTCTGGAGGGCAGGCAACAGGAAGTATTTATAATTCTAGTACCAGTTCATAGCAGAGACAAACTATATTAAATAGAGGCACTTCGTGCTTGTTTAGCATGAATGGATGAATAACTTAAGGCCTTGCTAATGGGAACAGAACAGAAAGGAAGGTAAAGAACACATTAATATTGGGCTATTAAATATCTTTCAACTATTTAACTTATCTACTTGATGGATGGACTAAAATAAAAATTTTATACTAGCAGTAAAAATTATGAAATAATAAAATAAACTAAAGGAATTGTTTAAAGTAATAAAATATTTTCAAATATTTTAAGGCTCATTTACATATAACATTAGTGTTTAGTATAATATTCATATTTTCAAAATAGCCCCAATATTAATGGTTAGCAGTCCTATTATATGTGATAGCAATAAGTCATTGGAAAATCCTTTAACTTTAATTAATTCAGTCCAGCTTTCTACCTGATTAGTAAGATCAACAATTATATTTTGCCTATATCATATCATCCCCAAAGACTTTTTGTAGTTACTGAGGGTATTGTTAACAAGATGGTTAAAATAAAGAGGAATTTGAAATATTTTAGATGGTGGGAAATTAACTGCATCATGAATCTAGGAAATGATGTTTATTTTAGTTATGAGCTCTCTGGAATACTCAAAATGAGAAAATCTAAGTATTTTAAGTTTTTGGCTAAAGAGGGCTCAATTGTGGCTGCCATTAGCAAAGGGAAATATGGTAAGTCTCATAATCTTTCTTGATGGCATTTGAGTTTGAGTTCCTTTTGGGTCCAAAGTATCCTATTTCTGGGGTTGAGGCATGGGAATAGGTAGATGAATAGTATGTTGTGAAAAGACCCATTTAAGGCTGGAGAAAAATGAAACAGTTCTGTAGTTTGCTGCTTTTCTGGATCTCTCCCTTGTGTGTTCTGAGGATTGCTTAAAAATCATTCCTTTTAAAACTGCAAGTCCTTTAATCCTTGCCTCTTTTAGCATCACTGATCCTCTGTTCCCTGATTTCTCCTTTTATCTGGCTGGCCTTTCCCTGCTTGGTTTGTTTCTCCCTGCCCTCCCCTGAAGGAACCCGGGGTCTGGTCCTTGGCTCTCTTACCGTGGAGACTTCATTGATGGTCAGGGCTTCTTAGTGCAGGTTGACTCTCAGATCTGCCTCACCAGCCCAGACCTTTTCTGACAGCCTGTCCTGCTAACTACCTCTTGGATGTATAATATCTACAATTTCCCATCCTGTTGGTAGATGAAACTTGACATTTAGAGCTTATTATTCTCTTTCTCACAAATCATTCCCATACCCCCTCCCTTTTTTCCTTAGAGAGATACTCCCTTTTCTGTTAATGTTGCTTAATGTTTACTCTCTTCCTATCTTTGTTCAGCCCCCATTGTCAGTTATCATATTTCATCAAATTATTTTCAACCACATGCCTTTCTCACATTTATTTCTTTTTAGATCATCTTGGTACTATAGCAGTTTAAGCCCATTTTGCTTCCTCACACTATGTTTTTGTAATATTTTCCCCAGATGGTTTCCTTGCCTCTAGTCTCTTTTTCCTTCTTAGGATACTGCTGTGAGATAAACCTTTCTAGAACATTTGCTGCTTTTAGCATGTCACCCTCCACTCCTTGACCTCCAATTTTCTCCCAGTACATACCACACAAGGCTGTGTTTTTTTTCTTGCCTACACACAGGTTCAAGTATGAATCTTTTGGCTTGCCATTAATATGCTACGTAAACTGATCTCTGCTACCTTTGTTCGTTCATATAGTTATTGAAAAGCTTCCTGTTGCTACATAGGCATTGTGTGAAGTGCCCCAAAAGACACAGTTCTTGCTTTCCATAAGCCTCAGATTGTGATGATAAGTATGTACGATGTAGTGGACTGAGTGTACACTTAAACACACTCTGGCTCTGTCACACATCCTTGGGTCCAAGCAGCCAGTGTGCCTAGGTTTGAGTTTACCCCAAATGTAAGCGTGTCTCCTGCCTGCTCTCTCCTTCAGCACCTCCGGATACTTCTGTGTCCCTTGTTTTCGGCACCCTCTTCCTTCTTCCTACCTAATATGGGACGTGTCCACAGCCTCTCTTTCTCTTTTATGACCTGGACCATTTTGAAGAATACAGTACCCCTGTTCTACCTATAGACCTTTTGGTGTCTGTCACTTGCTGGCTATTGAACATGTGTTTCTTCTACTGATAATTGCCTCTTTGCACATTTCTCCTTTCTGCCACTTAACTCTGTCTCCTGCACTTAACCTTAGTGTCAGAATTGTGGAACGAATAGACTTTGGAATCCTACTTGGATTTGAATCCCAGCTTTAGCCCTTTCTAGCTTTGTTCTTAGACAAGACATTAAAAATCTTCTGGGTTAACAGTTTTCTCATCTCCAAAGCAGGGGTAAAGATACTCACCCTGCAGTGTTTGCAAAGCAGCTGGTTCTGCCTCCGACCTGCAGAAAATGGTTGTAGTGAGCTTGTGTCCCTTTCTCCTGTCACCAATCTCCTGTCGTGTTTATTGTTTATAGAATACTAATTTGTGATTAAAATGGTTGCTGCGTTGTATTAGTTATTTTTCCTCTATTGTTGGGTAAGAGACAGTTGTACAGGGGTGAGGACAGGCTCCATGCTCCCAGCCTGGGATGGAGTGCCAACGGAACTTTATAAGCAAAGTTTGCTGTTGGTGTAGAGCTTTGTCCACATCTGTGATGATAGAGCATAACATGTCTCCAGTCCGTAAGTCCTTTAAAGCCTTTTGAATTAAACATTTTTTTCCTTATCTTTATGTTCTTAAAACTTTATGTGTGGAAATAATTTCAAATTTATAAAAAGTGGTAAAAAACAGTACAAAGAATACCCAGATATTAGTTACTCAGGATTACACCTGTTAACATTTTACCCCATTTGATTTATCATTTGCACTCTCTAGCTAAAAACCTAGATACATCTACAGTGTTTCCTTTACTATCTGTCAGTAAGGTGCGTATATCCTGGCCTTTTATCCCTGAAGTGCTTCAGTCTGAATTTTCTAAGACTGGAGCTGCTCTCTTATAAATCACAGTAGGGTTAATTACTGGTTTTTAGTTGTCATGCCTCTTTTAGCCTTCTTTAATATGGGACATGTCCACAGCCTCTCTTTATCTTTTATGGCCTTGACCATTTTGAAGAACACAGTACCCCTCTCCTTTTTAATCGAACATTTCTCATTTTTTATTTGTCTCGTGCTTCCTTGTGGTTAGATTGAGGTTTTGTGTTCCTGGTCAGAGTAATGCATAGGTAATTTTATGTCCTTCTCAGGGTATCACATATGGAGGCACACAGTATTCATTTATCTCTACTGAGGATGTTTATTTTGATTATCTGGTCAAGGTTTTGGTAGATTTATTCCCTGAATAAATACTGCTTTTTTTCTTCCTTGTAACTTGTTAGAAGTCTGGGGGGAGACAATGTTTAAGACAGTATACATATCTTGTTAACTCATCAGAATTTCCCCCTAAGTTGAGCATTCATTGAAAATTTTTGCTGGAATCAATTTCTGCCATTATGATTGCAAAATGATAGTTTTACTACTTCAGCACTTTTCCCACTTGGACTGTCAGGCTTCATCATTCCACCATACATAAGAGTTCTCGCTTTTCTTCTTTCTGTCTATTGTTAATATAGATTCATGACGTCCTTTTTTTATTGTTTATAATTCATTACTGTTCTTAATTGACAATTTGGTCTAAAATTGGTCCCAGATTTGGCCAGAGGAAGCTACGTCAATGTGCAGCATGGCAGCATGTCCCCATCCTTTTTTTTCTTTCTGTCAAAACAAGATGTTCCCTTATTTTCTGTCAATTTCCTTATTTTCTATCAAAACAAGATGTTTCAGTCTCATCTTGTACATACCCTGACCTAGACCTGGAAACAGCCATTTCTTTGAGCAGCCTTGGTTCGTTTTAGTGGAGAATGCTATCAGTGACCAAGATCTGAGCATTAGGTATGCTCATTGCTACTGGGTGTCCCTCTGTGGTGTGAGGCTTTAATGAAATTAAAAACTAGCTGCCCTGCGTTTCCAGAGGATAGACTTTGCATTTCAGACAGTGGAAAAGCTGTAGCTGACTGTCAATCTTTGGTTGCTTTAGGAAATGATTATGCAAAATGATATGTCAGTTGCCGGTACTCTTGTATTTAAAGGGGAGAATGAAGCTAATTGCATGGATGCATATAGTATCTGAATTATACAAGGACTCACTTTGGAGTTATTCTTTTGGTACTATAATATTTACCACCTCATGGAAAGATAATACTTTGGAGTAATGCTCAGTATTTACTTAATATTACTTACTTTCTTTGTTTCACTTTTCCCTTATGATTGTTGGGTATAAATCTTGTCATTTTGGCAAACTGGGAAATTGATTTGGGAAGACCTATAAGCCTCCTTTAAGATTCTTGAATAAAAGCTAGTTATTGTTATAACTTCATCATTCTGGGATCCTGCAAGAATATCTGTACTAAATATTTATGTCTGCAAGATATAAAAATTAGCCTCAGAAATGTAACTTAATTTTGCACCTTTTAACTTTGAATATCTGATCATATAAATTATTTGAAAATTTTTTTCTTGGAAACTTCTTATTTTAAAATAATTTCAAATTTACAGAAAAGTTAGAAATCCCATATACCCTAAACCCAGATTCACCAACTGTTAACATTCTGCCTCATTTGCTTAATCATTATCTCTCATTTTTTACCCTGAATCATTTGAGAGTAACTTGTAGACGTGCTCCTTTACCCCAAATACTTCATTGTGTATTTCTTAAGAACAAGGATATTCTCTTACACAACCACAGCACAGCTACCAAAACCAGGAAAATTTTAACATTGGTACGGTGTTAAATGTGTAAACCTCATTCAAATCTGGACACTTGTCCCGTTAATGTCCTTAATAGCAATTTGTTTTTATTGTTCAGGATCCAGCCCAGGATCGTGTATCGCATTTAGTTGGAAAGTCTTTTCAGTCTCCTTAATCTGGAATAGTACTTCAGTCTTTCTTTGTTTTTCATTAGTGACATTCTGGAAGAGTACAGGCCAGTTTTTTTATGTGTGTTTGTTTTTTAATTTTTATAGAAGGCCTCTCAGTTTGGGTTTGTCTGATGTTTTCTTCTGACTAGGTTGAGGTTATGCATTTTTATTAGGAACACTAAGTGATGCTGTGTCCTCAGTGGGTGGGATCAGAAGACATGTGATGTTAGTTCATTTCATTATTTGTGTTGTTAACTTTTTTGATCACCTGATTCATATGGTATGTGCCAGGTTTCTATCTTTCCCTTTGTAATTTATAAGTGAGCAGATTATTTTTAAAAGTAAGTTTTTTATTTTTAAAATAATCCATCTTTATTTTTAAAAATTGGAAAACCAAAGCACAAAGTAAATTAAAATTGGCCTCAATTACTACCTAGGAATAACTACTATTAAAGTTTTGGGGTCTCCTTTTCTTTCTTTTCCAATATGTGTTTTGAGCACCTGCTACTTATTATTCTAGACAAAGGGAATATCTCAGTAAAACATGTTCTCATGGGGCTTACATTCTGGTAAATAATAATAGCTATCATTTATTTTTTTTTATTGAGATATAATTAACATATAACATTGTATGAGTTTGAGGTATACAACATAATGATTTGATATTGCAATTTGATATTGCAAAATGATTACCACAGTAAGTTTAGTTAACATCCATCACATACAGTTACAGATTTTTTTCTTGTGATGAGAACATTTAATATTTATTCTCTTAGCAACTTTCACATGAACAATACAGTATTGTTAACTAGTTAACTGTAGTCATCATGCTGTACAGTACATTATAACTATCATTTATTGAACATTTATTATGTGCCAGTGCACTGCTGTAGGTGCTTTGCTTTTATCAATCATTTAATTCTTAAAACAACCTTATGAGGTAGGTGTGATTGTTGCTCTCTTATGGCAGAGAATTTAGTATACCCCATGTTAAACAGCTACAAAGTGATGTGCCATACTGTGATTCAGGCACAGACCATCCTCTTAACTACTGTGGTGTGGTAACAAGTTATAAGCCAAGTCTGAAAGTTAGAAAACAAATTAAGGTGGTGATTCTGTTCAACTCTTGGGAACAGAGCCATGGCAGCATTGTTGTCTATACCTGAGATGCTTTGTACTTGCCTAGGGTTTTCTCTTACTCCTCCACTCTTACTCCGTGTAAGCAGTGAGCTCTCTTGATTGGGCCTCCCTAAGAAAATTCTCTTACTTTCCCCCTCTTCCCTTCTACTGACCTGTTCTCAATGATGTGACGGTTAAAAAGAAAAAAACAAACCAAACCCTGATTTGTAGCATTTGCCAATTTCAGTGGTGTAAATATACCCATAATCGTTGACTTCAAGGTATCAGTGCTACATCACTGAACACAGAATTGGCAAGAGGTGTGTTGGGAAAAGATGTGCAGTAGCACATCATTATAACAGATACAACAGATGTAAACCTCAAGAGCGTAGATAATAGTAAGATGTGGCAAAAGATTAAAATGTGATGTTTCGAGTATTTATTACATCTCTTTTTAATTTGTTTAATTGTAAGCTTATATCATTTACTTTTTATTTATTTTTTTTTTTGCGGTATGCGGGCCTCTCACTGTTGTGGCCTCTCCTGTTGCGGAGCACAGGCTTCGGACGCGCAGGCTTAGTGGCCGTGGCTCACGGGCCCAGCCGCTCCGCGGCATGTGGGATCTTCCCGGACCAGGGCACGAACCCGTGTTCCCTGCATCGGCAGGCAGACTCTCAACCACTGCGCCACCAGGGAAGCCCTCATTTACTTTTTAATAATGGCCGTGTTTAACACCTGGCTTGTAGAAATCCTGAAAATATGATGCGCTCTCGCAAGCCTGTACAGGCCCGCTCCAGCATGCCACTGCAGTTATCTTGCTGCTGACTTCCCACCTTCAGGAGCCTCATGACTGACACTGTCTTGCTATCTAAGAGATCAGTGCTATCCCTTCTTCTATCATTCCTCCCACAAAACTCCCTATCTCATTCCTCTAATCTCCACCTAACATCTTCCCTGTTTCCAAGGCCTTGTTTGCCCCACACTGTAAGTCACTCTCTCCCATCCCTCAGATGCTTTTCTCTTCCCGATTTCATTTTTTTCCCCCAATCAAGTTACTGTCCCCAGTTAAAGGAAGGCCCCAGACACAACTAATATCTTGGGGCATGGAGAGTCTCTCAGCAAGATGGTAGGTCTAATGTAGAGAGAGAATCCTTGATCTAGAAAAGGATGATCTATTCTTAGATTTCCAGGTTAGAAATCTTAGTGGAAATAATATATATTTTTTTACTTATTAATAAGTACATAAAGGTGATTTCAGTACTATTAATACAGTCCCCAAGATAGGGACTTATATACAAGTCCAAAAGTATAATTCTAAATAGTGTCTGAAGTCAGTGATAATTCTGTTGTACTGACTGTGCTATTCCTGTGTTAGGGTGCTTTGGAGCTTTCGAGTTCAGCAGTCCTAGTAAGTTACAGCTTATTTGTAGTTCTTTCTGACTTCTTACAACAGATTGGAACCCCTGCTGTATACAGGGCGCTACACAGAGTACTGGGGAAAAATAAGAAAGAGACAGGGCTATAGGAAATACTTTGAATTTGGTCTTCAGAATCAACCTGCTGGAGCATTTCTGTTACTAGACTTGATCCCAAGTTTGACTTCATGATTTTTGGTTTTTATTATTTAGTGAAACACTACCTGCTGCTCCTTTCTGCTGCTGGCCATTAAGTTGTGGCCACAGGGAGCCATGGTTCTCTAATAGGCTTTATTACTGCTAAAGTGGAAAGGAAAAAAATGTTTTAAGTAATGGGAATTCTCTCCCCTATTTAACGTTAAAATGGCCTGGCTTTCTCTAAATTGGATTTTCCATAATGCATCATTAAGGTTTACACAGTACTAAACCTCAGTGCTTTAAAATCTTTTGTTTATGGTTACCACATGAATTATATAATGTTTATGATTGGGAGAATGGTAATTAGGACTGTATTTCATAGAATAAATTTAATTTAGCCAGTGACCTCAATTTTTAAAAATGTATAAAATTGCTAGAAGAATATTTGCAAATAAAGGACGAAGATGTCTTAACTTCTAAATAGTTGCAGAGTCACGGGCAGAGTTACTGGCACAAGATTTATGTCTGATTCCGTGGGCTTAAGGGAGGGGTGGATAAAGAAGAGTAGCGATTCCAGATGGTCAGGAAACACAAATTGTTGGAAAAGCGCCCCTCCCATCCTCATAGATTAAGAATATTATCCCAGGCTGAGTGGTGAATATGCTTCAAGAATTCTCACATATTAGCTGTAAGAAGAGAAGGTATTATCTCCATTTATATAGTCAAGGAACCTGAGACTTAGAGGATTTAAGTAAAGTCTTTGTAGATGGAATTTAAACCCAGATTTGTCTGGAGCCCAAGCTCTTTGCACTCTACCACTTCCAGGCCAGCTCTGTTAGAGGCTCACCATGTTTGATGGAGAATGGGTGGACTTGGCAGTGATTCTGTGGGATGTAGAGTTTAGAGAGTTATTGCTGCAAATGGAACACAGAGGTTAAGGGGCATTCTGAGTATAAGGATGTAACTGTTTAATATACTTCCTCCATCCTCTCTGCCTTATTTTTAGATTTTCCTGGAATTTTTACAGAGCTTTTTTAGGGAGCTATTTTACATTCTTTAAAAATTTTTTTCCAAGTGAATGTACCATTATCTTGTTGGTTTACTTATTTGTCTAACCATCTCCACTAAAATGTAAGCTTCAAGAGGACAGAGATCTTATTTTCAGATTGTTTTGTATTCTCAATGCCTAGAATACTTCCTGGCACATAGGGGCTCAATCAGTGTTTATATTTGTATAAACTCACTAGAATGGGCACAGTTTAGATGATACATTTGATTTCCCCTTAAATTAGATGTTTTCTAAAGATAAGCTCCCAAGAGGAACCTTACTAATGCAAACTTGCTCTCTCTTCCCTTTTCCTAGGGCGATTGTGTTGTTACTGTACTGCTCTCTGAAGAGGACAAAGTTGAGGATGATGTAGTGTTTTACTTGGTATTTTCGGGTTCCACCCTCCATCACTGTACAAGTACTCGGAAGGTCAGTTCTGATACGCTGGAGACCATTGCTCCTGGTAAGTATTTGAGTGGAATCTTTACTAGCCTTTATTTATTCTGTGTTCTGGTATAGAGTAATCAGGGTGATAGAACTATTGTTAGATCTTTGTTTTAAATACACTTTAAAGTATTTTATTTCTTGCTTGTTGCACAAAAATCTGAGCCTAACTAGAAATAATTGAAATAAAATGGTGTCATAAATTGAAAGACAGTAATTAAGATCAGCAAAAATATTAATTTATTGGAATGTGGAAGAAAACTAAAACACATTTGAAAGATAAAAGTTCATGTGGTTACTATGGTGTGACTGCATATTTGATTCTGAATATCACTGTGGCAAAAGCAAAGGTAAAATACAATTAGTAACACATTCCTCAGTATCCCTGAGGGAAAGACTAAAAACCTTCTGTAAAAGCCAAAACTTCCCCAAATTAACAGATTATAGTTCATGGTGAAATGAATACTTAATCACTATTGCATTTATCCATTTAACAGAATTAAAAGGAAAATGTTTACTTTAAAAAATTCTTTATAAAGTCATTAAGTCATTGCTGTTTCCACCAGAAGCGGCTGATAACTTTGACTGTCTTTTGACTGACCCCAGGTATCTGAAGGTGTATTGACTCGTGTTTGGAAATGAGCTTCTTCTTTCTTTAATTGACCTTGCTTCAAAGTTAATAATTGGTTAATTTTCATCAGAATACAAAAGAGGGCACATTTAGGGGGAACCCCTAAAAATGTTGACAGTTGACAGTTGAACCCTTTGCCTTTAGAGAATAAAATGGATTTAGTTCTTATTGAAACATTTCCTGTAACCAGTGATTTTATGTAACTCTGATTCCACTTTGTTGAAATAGATGGTGTAAAAAAAGTATTAGTTTATCAAGCACTTTCAGTATCTGGTCTTGCTGGTATTAGATCAGATTGTCAGTTTTTGGTTGCTGCTGTGCTATTTTCCATACATTATCTTCATGTCTGATGCCTACCAGATCCTGGAAGTTAAACCGCATTCAAGAACTGAGATTATGACAGTTGAAAGCTGTATTTATCCTCCTACTCGACAAAAGTGATTTTGAAAATACAGGATTTAAAGATTCTTGGCAATTTCTATGTATATTCCCCCCAAACTTTTAGGGATAGGAAATTTAGCTAGGAGTTCAGCATAGGTACTGACGTTTTCCCTAAAGAGTATTAAGTATCCTTCTTTGTAACTTAAAGCTCTAGTCTTGTTTCCTGTGAAGTATATCATGTCAGAGAGGCTGATCTGGAACTTGACGTCTGCTCCAGCAGGTGCCATCCAGTGTCACCACTGCTAAACATTTCTTATGTGTGGGTGACTGTGAGAAACAGACCCTCAGCTAGGTAGAATCAGTCAGTCCCTGACTGGGCTCTTATTAGGAAGGGAATGGAGGTAATTTTTATAGACTTATTCTTTTCCTGATTTAGAGGTGCTTTAACAGTTTAAGTTTGTGTATGTGTATGTGTGTGTATGTGTTTGTGTGTGCGTATATATAGAGAGAGCGAGAAAGCGTGCAAGTAGACATGAGAATGTTTGAGGAAGGCCGGCTATTACAAGGACATAGCCCTGTGCCCTCACTGCCGTCCTCAGTCACAGGTAC